>NC_141109.1:19590568-20790568 GCF_041138505.1 Cibotium barometz
CTACCGCCTCCTCGAATCATGAAATTGAGGTGATCCCTGAGACTCAACCCGTCTCAAGCAAATGCAACCTCCCTCCTTTAAAGGAGAAGACTCAAAGATTGAGAAGGATGCTGAAGTCTGGATTGAAGCGATGGACGATTATTTCTCTACCGCCGGTACTGGAGTAGCAAATCAGTCTATGCTTGCATTGTTTCGCCTCATCGGAGATGCTAAACTCTGGTGGAAACAGTGGTGCCGTGAAAAGGGAGTCACCGAGCATTCTCAAACGTGGGAAGACATCAAGCAGGGGCCGTGAAGGAAAGATATCTTCCCCCTTCCCATGAATCCATAAAGATTCTTGGGATGGACTGGTTAATTGCAAAGCTAGCATTCATTGTCACTAGGGGAGTATCACTTTTGAAAATGAGCATGGCCAAGTAATATCCGTTCAGGGCATAACATAACCTAAATCTAGGGTAGTCAAGGCAAAACATCTTCTCAAGGGAACACGTAAGGGTCAGCAAGTTTTCTTAGCCAAGCTCAACAAAACCATTGAACCTAGTAAGGAGACAGAACCCTCTTGGCTCCAAGAATTCTCTAACATCTTCCCTGACAAGCTTACAGGCCTACCGCCTCCTCGAATCATGAAATTTAGGTGATCCATGGGACTCAACCCGTCTCAAAAACGCGCCCTATAAAATGTCCCTTCCTGAAGCCATTGAACTTAAAGAGCAACTTTCCCAACTCATTGAGCAAGGATTCGTACACCCCAGTAGCTCTCCTTGGGGGGCACCTGTCCTTTTCCAAAAAAAAGGACGGAACTCTCTGCCTCTGCATAGATTATCGAGGGCTGAATCAAGTCACTGTCAAGAATAAGTATGCTATCCCTCGCATCGACGAACTTCTTGACAGGCTTCATGGGGCCAAAGTCTTCTCAAAAATAGATTTGAGATCTGGTTACTATTAGATCATCAAAGTCGAGGAAGCAGATATACCCAAGATAGCCTTCAGTACCGGTTATAACCACTATGAGTTTACTGTAACCTCATTTGGGTTAACCAATGCTCCTGCAACCTTCAACCGCGTAATGCAAGATATATTCCATCCTTACTTGGATGAATTTGTGCTTGTTTTCTTTGATGACATCTTAATCTACTCCAAATCAATGGAAGAGCATGAGAAGCATGTGCGTAGAGTTCTGCAATTGTTGTGCAGACACAAACTCTATGCGAAGAAGAGCAAATGTACCTTCTTTACTCATCAAATTGAGTATCTTGGGTTCATCGTCTTCAAAGATGGCATTTCAATAGTTCCCGCCAAGGTAAAAGATATTCTAGAGTGGCCATCCCCTAAATCAGTTCATGAAGTTCGTGGGTTCTTGGGAATCACGGGATGGTATAGGATTTTTATTAAAGATTATGCCTCGGTAGCTGCACCTTTGACGGATCTTCTCTCAAGAAGTATTGCAAAATATTGTGGCTGCCAATCCATCAAAACAGCTTTGATCAGCTCAAGGTCATTATTACTTTTGCCCCAGTCCTGAAACTTCCTGATTTCACCAAGTGGTTACTGATGCCAATAGTCTAGCACTTGGTGGTGTCCTCCATTAAGCTCATGATAGTCCTACTGCGGGACACCCAGGCTATGCAAAAATATTCAATGCCGTAACAAGGAGCTTTCATTAGGCAGGCTTGAAAAATGATGTCCTTCGGTACTTGAAGCGATGTCTCTCTCATGCCAAAGGATCAAAGCTAAAAGGGTCAAAGCTGAAAGGGTCAAGATGCCTGGGAAACTTGAACCCTTGGATATTCCCCAAATGAAGTGGGAGTGCATTTCTGTACCGCCGGTACTGGAATAGCAAATCAGTCTATGCTTGCATGGTTTCGCCTCATCGGAGATGCTAAACTCTGGTGGAAACAGTGGTGCCGTGACAAGGGAGTCACCGAGCATTCTCAAACGTGGGAAGACATCAAGCAGGCCGTGAAGGAAAGATATCTTCCCCCTTCCCATGAATCCATAAAGATTCTTGGGATGGATTGGTTAATTGCAAACAAAGCTAGCATTCATTGTCACTAGGGGAGTATCACTTTTGAAAATGAGCATGGCCAAGTACTATCCGTTCAGGGCATAACATAACCTAAATCTAGGGTAGTCAAGGCAAAACATCTTCTCAAGGGAACACGTAAGGGTCAGCAAGTTTTCTTAGCCAAGCTCAACAAAACCATTGAACCTAGTAAGGAGACAGAACCCTCTTGGCTCCAAGAATTCTCTGACATCTTCCCTGACAAGCTTACAGGCCTACCGCCTCCTCGAATCATGAAATTGAGGTGATCCCTGAGACTCAACCCGTGTCAAGCAAATGCAACCTCCCTCCTTTAAAGGAGAAGGTTCAAAGATTGAGAAGGATGCTGAAGTCTGGATTGAAGCGATGGACGATTATTTCTCTACCGCCGGTACTGGAGTAGCAAATCAGTCTATGCTTGCATTGTTTCGCCTCATCGGAGATGCTAAACTCTGGTGGAAACAGTGGTGCCGTGACAAGGGAGTCACCGAGCATTCTCAAACGTGGGAAGACATCAAGCAGGGGCCGTGAAGGAAAGATATCTTCCCCCTTCCCATGAATCCATAAAGATTCTTGGGATGGACTGGTTAATTGCAAAGCTAGCATTCATTGTCACTAGGGGAGTATCACTTTTGAAAATGAGCATGGCCAAGTAATATCCGTTCAGGGCATAACATAACCTAAATCTAGGGTAGTCAAGGCAAAACATCTTGTCAAGGGAACACGTAAGAGTCAGCAAGTTTTCTTAGCCAAGCTCAACAAAACCATTGAACCTAGTAAGGAGACAGAACCCTCTTGGCTCCAAGAATTCTCTAACATCTTCCCTGACAAGCTTACAGGCCTACCGCCTCCTCGAATCATGAAATTTAGGTGATCCCTGGGACTCAACCCGTCTCAAAAACGCGCCCTATAAAATGTCCCTTCCTGAAGCCATTGAACTTAAAGAGCAACTTTCCCAACTCATTGAGCAAGGATTCGTACACCCCAGTAGCTCTCCTTGGGGGGCACCTGTCCTTTTCCAAAAAAAAGGACGGAACTCTCTGCCTCTGCATAGATTATCGAGGGCTGAATCAAGTCACTGTCAAGAATAAGTATGCTATCCCTCGCATCGACGAACTTCTTGACAGGCTTCATGGAGCCAAAGTCTTCTCAAAAATAGATTTGAGATCTGGTTACTATTAGATCATCAAAGTCGAGGAAGCAGATATACCCAAGACAGCCTTCAGTACCGGTTATAACCACTATGAGTTTACTGTAACCTCATTCGGGTTAACCAATGCTCCTGCAACCTTCAACCGCCTAATGCAAGATATATTTCATCCTTACTTGGATGAATTTGTGCTTGTTTTCTTTGATGACATCTTAATCTACTCCAAATCAATGGAAGAGCATGAGAAGCATGTGCGTAGAGTTCTGCAATTGTTGCGCAGACACAAACTCTATGCCAAGAAGAGCAAATGTACCTTCTTTACTCATCAAATTGAGTATCTTGGGTTCATCGTCTTCAAAGATGGCATTTCAATAGTTCCCGCCAAGGTTAAAGATATTCTAGAGTGGCCATCCCCTAAATCAGTTCATGAAGTTCATGGGTTCTTGGGAATCACGGGATGGTATAGGATTTTTATTAAAGATTATGCCTCGGTAGCTGCACCTTTGACGGATCTTCTCTCAAGAAGTATTGCAAAATATTGTGGCTGCCAATCCATCAAAACAGCTTTGATCAGCTCAAGGTCATTATTACTTTTGCCCCAGTCCTGAAACTTCCTGATTTCACCAAGTGGTTACTGATGCCAGTAGTCTAGCACTTGGTGGTGTCCTCCATTAAGCTCGTGATAGTCCTACTGCGGGACACCCAGGCTATGCAAAAATATTCAATGCCGTAACAAGGAGCTTTCATTAGGCAGGCTTGAAAAATGATGTCCTTCGGTACTTGAAGCGATGTCTCTCTCATGCCAAAGGATCAAAGCTAAAAGGGTCAAAGCTGAAAGGGTCAAGATGCCTGGGAAACTTGAACCCTTGGATATTCCCCAAATGAAGTGGGAGTGCATTTCTGTACCGCCGGTACTGGAATAGCAAATCAGTCTATGCTTGCATGGTTTCGCCTCATCGGAGATGCTAAACTCTGGTGGAAACAGTGGTGCCGTGACAAGGGAGTCACCGAGCATTCTCAAACGTGGGAAGACATCAAGCAGGCCGTGAAGGAAAGATATCTTCCCCCTTCCCATGAATCCATAAAGATTCTTGGGATGGATTGGTTAATTGCAAACAAAGCTAGCATTCATTGTCACTAGGGGAGTATCACTTTTGAAAATGAGCATGGCCAAGTACTATCCGTTCAGGGCATAACATAACCTAAATCTAGGGTAGTCAAGGCAAAACATCTTCTCAAGGGAACACGTAAGGGTCAGCAAGTTTTCTTAGCCAAGCTCAACAAAACCATTGAACCTAGTAAGGAGACAGAACCCTCTTGGCTCCAAGAATTCTCTGACATCTTCCCTGACAAGCTTACAGGCCGACCGCCTCCTCGAATCATGAAATTTAGGTGATCCCTGGGACTCAACCCGTCTCAAAAACGCGCCCTATAAAATGTCCCTTCCTGAAGCCATTGAACTTAAAGAGCAACTTTCCCAACTCATTGAGCAAGGATACGTACACCCTAGTAGCTCTCCTTGGGGGGCACCTGTCCTTTTCCAAAAAAAAGGACGGAACTCTCTGCCTCTGCATAGATTATGGAGGGCTGAATCAAGTCACTGTCAAGAATAAGTATGCTATCCCTCGCATCGACGAACTTCTTGACAGGCTTGATGGGGCCAAAGTCTTCTCAAAAATAGATTTGAGATCTGGTTACTATCAGATCATCAAAGTCGAGGAAGCAGATATACCCAAGACAGCCTTCAGTACCGGTTATAACCACTATGAGTTTACTGTAACCTCATTCGGGTTAACCAATGCTCCTGCAACCTTCAACCGCCTAATGCAAGACATATTCCATCCTTACTTGGATGAATTTGTGCTTGTTTTCTTTGATGACATCTTAATCTACTCCAAATCAATGGAAGAGCATGAGGAGCATGTGCGTAGAGTTCTGCAATTGTTGCGCAGACACAAACTCTATGCCAAGAAGAGCAAATGTACCTTCTTTACTCATCAAATTGAGTATCTTGGGTTCATCGTCTTCAAAGATGGCATTTCAATAGTTCCCGCCAAGGTTAAAATTATTCTAGAGTGGCCATCCCCTAAATCAGTTCATGAAGTTCGTGGGTTTTTGGGAATCACGGGATGGTATAGGATTTTTATTAAAGATTATGCCTCGGTAGCTGCACCTTTGACGGATCTTCTCTCAAGAAGTATTGCAAAATAGTGTGGCTGCCAATCCATCAAAACAGCTTTGATCAGCTCAAGGTCATTATTACTTTTGCCCCAGTCCTGAAACTTCCTGATTTCACCAAGTGGTTACTGATGCCAGTAGTCTAGCACTTGGTGGTGTCCTCCATTAAGCTCATGATAGTCCTACTGCGGGACACCCAGGCTATGCAAAAATATTCAATGCCGTAACAAGGAGCTTTCATTAGGCAGGCTTGAAAAATGATGTCCTTCGGTACTTGAAGCGATGTCTCTCTCATGCCAAAGGATCAAAGCTAAAAGGGTCAAAGCTGAAAGGGTCAAGATGCCTGGGAAACTTGAACCCTTGGATATTCCCCAAATGAAGTGGGAGTGCATTTCTGTACCGCCGGTACTGGAATAGCAAATCAGTCTATGCTTGCATGGTTTCGCCTCATCGGAGATGCTAAACTCTGGTGGAAACAGTGGTGCCGTGACAAGGGAGTCACCGAGCATTCTCAAACGTGGGAAGACATCAAGCAGGCCGTGAAGGAAAGATATCTTCCCCCTTCCCATGAATCCATAAAGATTCTTGGGATGGATTGGTTAATTGCAAACAAAGCTAGCATTCATTGTCACTAGGGGAGTATCACTTTTGAAAATGAGCATGGCCAAGTACTATCCGTTCAGGGCATAACATAACCTAAATCTAGGGTAGTCAAGGCAAAACATCTTCTCAAGGGAACACGTAAGGGTCAGCAAGTTTTCTTAGCCAAGCTCAACAAAACCATTGAACCTAGTAAGGAGACAGAACCCTCTTGGCTCCAAGAATTCTCTGACATCTTCCCTGACAAGCTTACAGGCCTACCGCCTCCTCGAATCATGAAATTGAGGTGATCCCTGAGACTCAACCCGTGTCAAGCAAATGCAACCTCCCTCCTTTAAAGGAGAAGGTTCAAAGATTGAGAAGGATGCTGAAGTCTGGATTGAAGCGATGGACGATTATTTCTCTACCGCCGGTACTGGAGTAGCAAATCAGTCTATGCTTGCATTGTTTCGCCTCATCGGAGATGCTAAACTCTGGTGGAAACAGTGGTGCCGTGACAAGGGAGTCACCGAGCATTCTCAAACGTGGGAAGACATCAAGCAGGGGCCGTGAAGGAAAGATATCTTCCCCCTTCCCATGAATCCATAAAGATTCTTGGGATGGACTGGTTAATTGCAAAGCTAGCATTCATTGTCACTAGGGGAGTATCACTTTTGAAAATGAGCATGGCCAAGTAATATCCGTTCAGGGCATAACATAACCTAAATCTAGGGTAGTCAAGGCAAAACATCTTGTCAAGGGAACACGTAAGAGTCAGCAAGTTTTCTTAGCCAAGCTCAACAAAACCATTGAACCTAGTAAGGAGACAGAACCCTCTTGGCTCCAAGAATTCTCTAACATCTTCCCTGACAAGCTTACAGGCCTACCGCCTCCTCGAATCATGAAATTTAGGTGATCCCTGGGACTCAACCCGTCTCAAAAACGCGCCCTATAAAATGTCCCTTCCTGAAGCCATTGAACTTAAAGAGCAACTTTCCCAACTCATTGAGCAAGGATTCGTACACCCCAGTAGCTCTCCTTGGGGGGCACCTGTCCTTTTCCAAAAAAAAGGACGGAACTCTCTGCCTCTGCATAGATTATCGAGGGCTGAATCAAGTCACTGTCAAGAATAAGTATGCTATCCCTCGCATCGACGAACTTCTTGACAGGCTTCATGGAGCCAAAGTCTTCTCAAAAATAGATTTGAGATCTGGTTACTATTAGATCATCAAAGTCGAGGAAGCAGATATACCCAAGACAGCCTTCAGTACCGGTTATAACCACTATGAGTTTACTGTAACCTCATTCGGGTTAACCAATGCTCCTGCAACCTTCAACCGCCTAATGCAAGATATATTTCATCCTTACTTGGATGAATTTGTGCTTGTTTTCTTTGATGACATCTTAATCTACTCCAAATCAATGGAAGAGCATGAGAAGCATGTGCGTAGAGTTCTGCAATTGTTGCGCAGACACAAACTCTATGCCAAGAAGAGCAAATGTACCTTCTTTACTCATCAAATTGAGTATCTTGGGTTCATCGTCTTCAAAGATGGCATTTCAATAGTTCCCGCCAAGGTTAAAGATATTCTAGAGTGGCCATCCCCTAAATCAGTTCATGAAGTTCATGGGTTCTTGGGAATCACGGGATGGTATAGGATTTTTATTAAAGATTATGCCTCGGTAGCTGCACCTTTGACGGATCTTCTCTCAAGAAGTATTGCAAAATATTGTGGCTGCCAATCCATCAAAACAGCTTTGATCAGCTCAAGGTCATTATTACTTTTGCCCCAGTCCTGAAACTTCCTGATTTCACCAAGTGGTTACTGATGCCAGTAGTCTAGCACTTGGTGGTGTCCTCCATTAAGCTCGTGATAGTCCTACTGCGGGACACCCAGGCTATGCAAAAATATTCAATGCCGTAACAAGGAGCTTTCATTAGGCAGGCTTGAAAAATGATGTCCTTCGGTACTTGAAGCGATGTCTCTCTCATGCCAAAGGATCAAAGCTAAAAGGGTCAAAGCTGAAAGGGTCAAGATGCCTGGGAAACTTGAACCCTTGGATATTCCCCAAATGAAGTGGGAGTGCATTTCTGTACCGCCGGTACTGGAATAGCAAATCAGTCTATGCTTGCATGGTTTCGCCTCATCGGAGATGCTAAACTCTGGTGGAAACAGTGGTGCCGTGACAAGGGAGTCACCGAGCATTCTCAAACGTGGGAAGACATCAAGCAGGCCGTGAAGGAAAGATATCTTCCCCCTTCCCATGAATCCATAAAGATTCTTGGGATGGATTGGTTAATTGCAAACAAAGCTAGCATTCATTGTCACTAGGGGAGTATCACTTTTGAAAATGAGCATGGCCAAGTACTATCCGTTCAGGGCATAACATAACCTAAATCTAGGGTAGTCAAGGCAAAACATCTTCTCAAGGGAACACGTAAGGGTCAGCAAGTTTTCTTAGCCAAGCTCAACAAAACCATTGAACCTAGTAAGGAGACAGAACCCTCTTGGCTCCAAGAATTCTCTGACATCTTCCCTGACAAGCTTACAGGCCGACCGCCTCCTCGAATCATGAAATTTAGGTGATCCCTGGGACTCAACCCGTCTCAAAAACGCGCCCTATAAAATGTCCCTTCCTGAAGCCATTGAACTTAAAGAGCAACTTTCCCAACTCATTGAGCAAGGATACGTACACCCTAGTAGCTCTCCTTGGGGGGCACCTGTCCTTTTCCAAAAAAAAGGACGGAACTCTCTGCCTCTGCATAGATTATGGAGGGCTGAATCAAGTCACTGTCAAGAATAAGTATGCTATCCCTCGCATCGACGAACTTCTTGACAGGCTTGATGGGGCCAAAGTCTTCTCAAAAATAGATTTGAGATCTGGTTACTATCAGATCATCAAAGTCGAGGAAGCAGATATACCCAAGACAGCCTTCAGTACCGGTTATAACCACTATGAGTTTACTGTAACCTCATTCGGGTTAACCAATGCTCCTGCAACCTTCAACCGCCTAATGCAAGACATATTCCATCCTTACTTGGATGAATTTGTGCTTGTTTTCTTTGATGACATCTTAATCTACTCCAAATCAATGGAAGAGCATGAGGAGCATGTGCGTAGAGTTCTGCAATTGTTGCGCAGACACAAACTCTATGCCAAGAAGAGCAAATGTACCTTCTTTACTCATCAAATTGAGTATCTTGGGTTCATCGTCTTCAAAGATGGCATTTCAATAGTTCCCGCCAAGGTTAAAATTATTCTAGAGTGGCCATCCCCTAAATCAGTTCATGAAGTTCGTGGGTTTTTGGGAATCACGGGATGGTATAGGATTTTTATTAAAGATTATGCCTCGGTAGCTGCACCTTTGACGGATCTTCTCTCAAGAAGTATTGCAAAATAGTGTGGCTGCCAATCCATCAAAACAGCTTTGATCAGCTCAAGGTCATTATTACTTTTGCCCCAGTCCTGAAACTTCCTGATTTCACCAAGTGGTTACTGATGCCAGTAGTCTAGCACTTGGTGGTGTCCTCCATTAAGCTCATGATAGTCCTACTGCGGGACACCCAGGCTATGCAAAAATATTCAATGCCGTAACAAGGAGCTTTCATTAGGCAGGCTTGAAAAATGATGTCCTTCGGTACTTGAAGCGATGTCTCTCTCATGCCAAAGGATCAAAGCTAAAAGGGTCAAAGCTGAAAGGGTCAAGATGCCTGGGAAACTTGAACCCTTGGATATTCCCCAAATGAAGTGGGAGTGCATTTCTGTACCGCCGGTACTGGAATAGCAAATCAGTCTATGCTTGCATGGTTTCGCCTCATCGGAGATGCTAAACTCTGGTGGAAACAGTGGTGCCGTGACAAGGGAGTCACCGAGCATTCTCAAACGTGGGAAGACATCAAGCAGGCCGTGAAGGAAAGATATCTTCCCCCTTCCCATGAATCCATAAAGATTCTTGGGATGGATTGGTTAATTGCAAACAAAGCTAGCATTCATTGTCACTAGGGGAGTATCACTTTTGAAAATGAGCATGGCCAAGTACTATCCGTTCAGGGCATAACATAACCTAAATCTAGGGTAGTCAAGGCAAAACATCTTCTCAAGGGAACACGTAAGGGTCAGCAAGTTTTCTTAGCCAAGCTCAACAAAACCATTGAACCTAGTAAGGAGACAGAACCCTCTTGGCTCCAAGAATTCTCTGACATCTTCCCTGACAAGCTTACAGGCCTACCGCCTCCTCGAATCATGAAATTGAGGTGATCCCTGAGACTCAACCCGTGTCAAGCAAATGCAACCTCCCTCCTTTAAAGGAGAAGGTTCAAAGATTGAGAAGGATGCTGAAGTCTGGATTGAAGCGATGGACGATTATTTCTCTACCGCCGGTACTGGAGTAGCAAATCAGTCTATGCTTGCATTGTTTCGCCTCATCGGAGATGCTAAACTCTGGTGGAAACAGTGGTGCCGTGACAAGGGAGTCACCGAGCATTCTCAAACGTGGGAAGACATCAAGCAGGGGCCGTGAAGGAAAGATATCTTCCCCCTTCCCATGAATCCATAAAGATTCTTGGGATGGACTGGTTAATTGCAAAGCTAGCATTCATTGTCACTAGGGGAGTATCACTTTTGAAAATGAGCATGGCCAAGTAATATCCGTTCAGGGCATAACATAACCTAAATCTAGGGTAGTCAAGGCAAAACATCTTGTCAAGGGAACACGTAAGAGTCAGCAAGTTTTCTTAGCCAAGCTCAACAAAACCATTGAACCTAGTAAGGAGACAGAACCCTCTTGGCTCCAAGAATTCTCTAACATCTTCCCTGACAAGCTTACAGGCCTACCGCCTCCTCGAATCATGAAATTTAGGTGATCCCTGGGACTCAACCCGTCTCAAAAACGCGCCCTATAAAATGTCCCTTCCTGAAGCCATTGAACTTAAAGAGCAACTTTCCCAACTCATTGAGCAAGGATTCGTACACCCCAGTAGCTCTCCTTGGGGGGCACCTGTCCTTTTCCAAAAAAAAGGACGGAACTCTCTGCCTCTGCATAGATTATCGAGGGCTGAATCAAGTCACTGTCAAGAATAAGTATGCTATCCCTCGCATCGACGAACTTCTTGACAGGCTTCATGGAGCCAAAGTCTTCTCAAAAATAGATTTGAGATCTGGTTACTATTAGATCATCAAAGTCGAGGAAGCAGATATACCCAAGACAGCCTTCAGTACCGGTTATAACCACTATGAGTTTACTGTAACCTCATTCGGGTTAACCAATGCTCCTGCAACCTTCAACCGCCTAATGCAAGATATATTTCATCCTTACTTGGATGAATTTGTGCTTGTTTTCTTTGATGACATCTTAATCTACTCCAAATCAATGGAAGAGCATGAGAAGCATGTGCGTAGAGTTCTGCAATTGTTGCGCAGACACAAACTCTATGCCAAGAAGAGCAAATGTACCTTCTTTACTCATCAAATTGAGTATCTTGGGTTCATCGTCTTCAAAGATGGCATTTCAATAGTTCCCGCCAAGGTTAAAGATATTCTAGAGTGGCCATCCCCTAAATCAGTTCATGAAGTTCATGGGTTCTTGGGAATCACGGGATGGTATAGGATTTTTATTAAAGATTATGCCTCGGTAGCTGCACCTTTGACGGATCTTCTCTCAAGAAGTATTGCAAAATATTGTGGCTGCCAATCCATCAAAACAGCTTTGATCAGCTCAAGGTCATTATTACTTTTGCCCCAGTCCTGAAACTTCCTGATTTCACCAAGTGGTTACTGATGCCAGTAGTCTAGCACTTGGTGGTGTCCTCCATTAAGCTCGTGATAGTCCTACTGCGGGACACCCAGGCTATGCAAAAATATTCAATGCCGTAACAAGGAGCTTTCATTAGGCAGGCTTGAAAAATGATGTCCTTCGGTACTTGAAGCGATGTCTCTCTCATGCCAAAGGATCAAAGCTAAAAGGGTCAAAGCTGAAAGGGTCAAGATGCCTGGGAAACTTGAACCCTTGGATATTCCCCAAATGAAGTGGGAGTGCATTTCTGTACCGCCGGTACTGGAATAGCAAATCAGTCTATGCTTGCATGGTTTCGCCTCATCGGAGATGCTAAACTCTGGTGGAAACAGTGGTGCCGTGACAAGGGAGTCACCGAGCATTCTCAAACGTGGGAAGACATCAAGCAGGCCGTGAAGGAAAGATATCTTCCCCCTTCCCATGAATCCATAAAGATTCTTGGGATGGATTGGTTAATTGCAAACAAAGCTAGCATTCATTGTCACTAGGGGAGTATCACTTTTGAAAATGAGCATGGCCAAGTACTATCCGTTCAGGGCATAACATAACCTAAATCTAGGGTAGTCAAGGCAAAACATCTTCTCAAGGGAACACGTAAGGGTCAGCAAGTTTTCTTAGCCAAGCTCAACAAAACCATTGAACCTAGTAAGGAGACAGAACCCTCTTGGCTCCAAGAATTCTCTGACATCTTCCCTGACAAGCTTACAGGCCGACCGCCTCCTCGAATCATGAAATTTAGGTGATCCCTGGGACTCAACCCGTCTCAAAAACGCGCCCTATAAAATGTCCCTTCCTGAAGCCATTGAACTTAAAGAGCAACTTTCCCAACTCATTGAGCAAGGATACGTACACCCTAGTAGCTCTCCTTGGGGGGCACCTGTCCTTTTCCAAAAAAAAGGACGGAACTCTCTGCCTCTGCATAGATTATGGAGGGCTGAATCAAGTCACTGTCAAGAATAAGTATGCTATCCCTCGCATCGACGAACTTCTTGACAGGCTTGATGGGGCCAAAGTCTTCTCAAAAATAGATTTGAGATCTGGTTACTATCAGATCATCAAAGTCGAGGAAGCAGATATACCCAAGACAGCCTTCAGTACCGGTTATAACCACTATGAGTTTACTGTAACCTCATTCGGGTTAACCAATGCTCCTGCAACCTTCAACCGCCTAATGCAAGACATATTCCATCCTTACTTGGATGAATTTGTGCTTGTTTTCTTTGATGACATCTTAATCTACTCCAAATCAATGGAAGAGCATGAGGAGCATGTGCGTAGAGTTCTGCAATTGTTGCGCAGACACAAACTCTATGCCAAGAAGAGCAAATGTACCTTCTTTACTCATCAAATTGAGTATCTTGGGTTCATCGTCTTCAAAGATGGCATTTCAATAGTTCCCGCCAAGGTTAAAATTATTCTAGAGTGGCCATCCCCTAAATCAGTTCATGAAGTTCGTGGGTTTTTGGGAATCACGGGATGGTATAGGATTTTTATTAAAGATTATGCCTCGGTAGCTGCACCTTTGACGGATCTTCTCTCAAGAAGTATTGCAAAATAGTGTGGCTGCCAATCCATCAAAACAGCTTTGATCAGCTCAAGGTCATTATTACTTTTGCCCCAGTCCTGAAACTTCCTGATTTCACCAAGTGGTTACTGATGCCAGTAGTCTAGCACTTGGTGGTGTCCTCCATTAAGCTCATGATAGTCCTACTGCGGGACACCCAGGCTATGCAAAAATATTCAATGCCGTAACAAGGAGCTTTCATTAGGCAGGCTTGAAAAATGATGTCCTTCGGTACTTGAAGCGATGTCTCTCTCATGCCAAAGGATCAAAGCTAAAAGGGTCAAAGCTGAAAGGGTCAAGATGCCTGGGAAACTTCAACCCTTGGATATTCCCCAAATGAAGTGGGAGTGCATTTCTGTACCGTCGGTACTGGAGTAGCAAATTAGTCTATGCTTGCATGGTTTCGCCTCATCGGAGATGCTAAACTCTGGTGGAAACTATGGTGCCGTGACAAGGGAGTCACCGAGCATTCTCAAACATGGGAAGACATCAAGCAGGCCGTGAAGGAAAGATATCTTTCCCCTTCCCATGAATCCATAAAGATTCTTGGGATGGATTGGTTAATTGCAAACAAAGCTAGCATTCATTGTCACTAGGGGAGTATCACTTTTGAAAATGAGCATGGCCAAGTACTATCCGTTCAGGGCATAACATAACCTAAATCTAGGGTAGTCAAGGCAAAACATCTTCTCAAGGGAACACGTAAGGGTCAGTAAGTTTTCTTAGCCAAGCTCAACAAAACCATTGAACCTAGTAAGGAGACAGAACCCTCTTGGCTCCAAGAATTTTTGACATCTTCCCTGACAAGCTTACAGGCCTAGCGCCTCCTCGAATCATGAAATTGAGGTGATCCCTGGGACTCAACCCGTCTCAAAAACGCGCCCTATAAAATGTCCCTTCCTGAAGCCATTGAACTTAAAGAGCAACTTTCCCAACTCATTGAGCAAGGATTCGTACACCCCAGTAGCTCTCCTTGGTGGGGGCACCTGTCCTTTTCCAAAAAAAAGGACGGAACTCTATGCCTCTGCATAGATAATCGAGGGCTGAATCAAGTCACTGTCAAGAATAAGTATGCTATCCCTCGCATCGACAAACTTCTTGACAGGCTTCATGGGGCCAAAGTCTTCTCAAAAATAGATTTGAGATCTGGTTACTATCAGATCATCAAAGTCGAGGAAGCAGATATACCCAAGACAGCCTTCAGTACCGGTTATAACCACTATGAGTTTACTGTAACCTCATTCGGGTTAACCAATGCTCCTGCAACCTTCAACCGCTTAATGCAAGATATATTCCATCCTTACTTGGATGAATTTGTGCTTGTTTTCTTTGATGACATCTTAATCTACTCCAAATCAATGGAAGAGAATGAGGAGCATGTGCGTAGAGTTCTGCAATTGTTGCGCAGACACAAACTCTATGCCAAGAAGAGCAAATGTACCTTCTTTACTCATCAAATTGAGTATCTTGGGTTCATCGTCTTCAAAGATGGCATTTCAATAGTTCCTACCAAGGTTAAAGATATTCTAGACTGGCCATCCCCTAAATCAGTTCATGAAGTTCGTGGGTTTTTGGGAATCACGGGATGGTATAGGATTTTTATTAAAGATTATGCCTTGGTAGCTGCACCTTTGACGGATCTTCTCTCAAGAAGTATTGCAAAATAGTGTGGCTGCCAATCCATCAAAACAGCTTTGATCAGCTCAAGGTCATTATTACTTTTGCCCCAGTCCTGAAACTTCCTGATTTCACCAAGTGGTTACTGATGCCAGTAGTCTAGCACTTGGTGGTGTCCTCCATGAAGCTCATGATAGTCCTACTGCGGGACACCCAGGCTATGCAAAAATATTCAATGCCGTAACAAGGAGCTTTCATTAGGCAGGCTTGAAAAATGATGTCCTTCGGTACTTGAAGCGATGTCTCTCATGCCAAAGGATCAAAGCTAAAAGGGTCAAAGCTGAAAGGGTCGAGATGCCTGGGAAACTTCAACCCTTGGATATTCCCCAAACGAAGTGGGAGTACATTACTATGGATTTTGTCACAAGTCTCCCCATTGTTCAAGCAGGATATGACTCCATTCTGGTAGTAGTGGACTTACTTACCAAAGTAGCTCACCTTATATCAGCAAAGAAGACCTTCAAAGCTTCTGATGTTGCTAGAATATTCATCAAGGAAGTCCTCAAACTTCATGGTCTCCCAAAAAGGATAGTAACTGACCAGGATTTTGACTTCACTTCAAAGTGCCTATAAACTCCAACTCCAACTCTGGTAGAATTTGCCTACAATGCATCTTATCATCAGAGCATAGGAATGTCACCATTCAAAGCACTCTCTATGGGCAAGAATGCTTGTTTCCTCTAAATTTCTCTGATCCAGGAAAATGCTCGAAGAGATGGAGGAACAAACCAAGGCAATCCAAAAGGATATTAAAGCTGCCCAAGATGGATAAAAGCATTATGCTGACACCAAGAGGTCTAAAAGGATCTTCAAGGAAGGAGACAAAGTTCTTCTATGAGTGCTACCCAAACGAAGTTCTCTATCACTTGGGAAATATAAGAAGCTCAGCCCTAGGTATTGTGGTCCCTATACAGTTATCAAGCCTTTAGGTAAAAGTGCCTACAAACTCCAACTCCCAGCCAATATCAAAGTCCACAATGTATTTCATGTAAGTTTGTTAAAACTTATGTACCCAGTCTTGATCATTAACCTACTCAAGGAGTCCTTGAATTACAGCCCAATAGCATCATAGATTCTAGGGAAAGGCAACTCCGAAATAGAACTCTTGTAGAACATCTAGTACAGTGGAAAGATTACCCTGAAGAGGATGCAACTTGGGAAGATGAAGCTACACTCTTAAAGGATTATCTCCAATTCATGATGAGTCATCTTGATTTCTTTAAGGGGGGAAGGATGTAACATACCCATCTTCACTAATAAAGAAATGTCTTGTAATAGATAAATTTATGAGTTTTTATGGTATAAAAATCAATGATTTTATTAAATGAGTCATTTCTACTTAGAGTCTCTAAATTTTGAGCCCAAATTTGAAATTTATGCGCGATTTTATCCTAATATAGGATTTTACGGACACCGAATCAAGCTTATACGCAAATTTCAGTCATTTTTAGTTAAAAAGCGATGACCTTTAAACCTTAATAAATGCATGACCGAGCGTCCGATTGACGGATGGTCTGCACCCCAACGACTAGGAGAACCTCCCGGATAAAGAAAAAATTACCTCGCAGTCTGGTACGCAAATCGAGACTGACGCTCCAAATTTGGAAACCTTGCCCCAAAATTTGGACCGTACACACTTACCTGGGTACCCGTATGATAGCTGCACCTGAACCAAAGGACGGTCGCCCACTATGTGGTCCACACGTACCGCTACTTGGACACCCACCATGCTGTCCCAGACCAGATAAGGTACATGCGTACCACTCCTTTCCCTGTTAACCGACAGCATATCTTTCTTACAGAGCCATGCAGGCCACTGATCTACAGCCTTTGCTAGTACACCGTCCTTTCATCCTTGCTTTGCGCAACGCCCGTACTACCCATATCCCATAGTTATATAAACCCCCAAGGTCCTCCATGGGCAACAAGCATTTTCTGCGTAGCGTATGCTCTGTTGTGCCGTTGTCCGTACCGTCGTCTGTCCCTGTGCAGTGTACTTGCTATAGTAGTACAGCCACCCCTCTCCACACCCCCTCAATTGCCACTTTTCAAATAAGGCAATTTTCCTCCATCTCCCTCTTGCTAGGAGGCAGTGTCAACTCTTCTTCTTCCCCTGTGTGAAGAGACTTACAGCATCCCTCAGCCCTTCTCCCCTTTAGCAAAACATTTTTGTGTTAAGGACATCTCACAATCCCCCCCCCCTTATTTGTGTGGACTTTAGTAAGAGGTTTTAGCCTTAAGAGAGGGTTCTTGCGCTGTGATCTTTTACTCATACGGTGAGCAAACGATCTCAGAATTGAGATCTGATTGGACCGTTTTGATCGCAACAGCGAGCCCTACAAGATGGCCCCTTCTCGAAAACGTCAAAATATTACCTCAAGAGGCGCGCAAAATAACGAGAGTAGAGAAGATGCTCCCGATGCGGCCCCAACCCTCCCTTTACAAGCTCCTCAAGGAAATGGTGGCCAAGTCAGCTTGGTTATCTTTTAGAGAAGAGTTTTTTTTTTAATATTAGTGTTAATAAATGTGTATCTTTTCCTTTTAGAATAATGACATAAAATTGTATGAAGCTACGAATTGAGTGTTGTATTCAATGATTTGTATTGAAATTGTTATCTTTAATGAATTGGGTTCTTGGGCAACTCTATTCTAGAAGACCAGGCCAGCGGCTATGCCTTGCATGGATGAGGAAAAAAGCGTTGCCTCTAGAAATCAAGTCTAGTACTTACCCAATCTATGGGTGATTTGATTTTTAGAAGATCACGCTCCCTTGTGGGATAGGACTAGGTCTTACCTATGAATCGTATCCTTGAATCTCTACATGGTCAAGGTGTCGATTAATAGGAAATTTTTTGCAAGGTAAGACTTGGTGGATTATCTTAAGTGTTTCCCTATTTTAGAAGGGGGGAACCTTATAATTGGTATTAGAGCCAATCTTAGCTCCAAGGAATTACCATTTAAGGACTGTTTTGCAATAAATGTTTTACCTAACATAATGTTAATTAATAAAAACATCCTACTAAAACAAACAAGTGGAAGTGATGTTTCAATGATTGTTTAAATGATTCGTTGGATTGAAAAGTTACAGATGATCCATTTATTTTGTTTTGTCGGTACCCCCAGGGCCGACATCTCTGTGACTATAGATGGGATTCGCATACCTCAGGATCGCTAGGTGTATGACCAAACAAGTGATGCAAGTCTTACCTGCTCACAGAGTAGCTGTGTTGGGACCTACGGGACCTACCCCAATCCAGAGTCTACCACCCTTACCATCAGTTTTTAGAGTCTTAGAAACTACAGCAGAACCCCAATATTTCACCTATGTGGACCGCTGTACCCTTATGTCATAGTCAAGCTTAGGAATTTCCCTTGATGGCAAATAAGACTAATTATATTAGTATCAGATCTTTGTAATAAAACTCGTCCTTGTAAATATTTAGAAATAAAATGATTTCTATGTTTTACTCTTCAAAATAAGCGTTGTGCAAATATATATCTTGTAATCTTAAAATTGTTTTTACAATGATGGCCACGACGATCACCCTCCACTTCCCAGTGTGCTTTACATTGATATCTAGGAGAAGAAGCTCTTGCTCAAGCAAATGCAATCTCCCTCCTTTAAAGGAGAAGGTTCAAAGATTGAGAAGGATGCTGAAGTCTGGATTGAAGCGATGGACGATTATTTCTCTGCCGCCGGTACTGGAGTAGCAAATCAGTCTATGCTTGCATGGTTTTGCCTCATCGGAGATGCTAAACTCTGGTGCAAACAGTGGTGCCGTGACAAGGGAGTCACCGAGCATTCTCAAACGTGGAAAGACATCAAGCAGGGGCCGTGAAGGAAAGATATCTTCCCCCTTCCCATGAATCCATAAAGATTCTTGGGATGGATTGGTTAATTGCAAACAAAGCTAGCATTCATTGTCACTAGGGGAGTATCACTTTTTAAAGTGAGCATGGCCAAGTAATATCCGTTCAGGGCATAACATAACCTAAATCTAGGGTAGTCAAGGCAAAACATCTTCTCAAGGGAACACGTAAGGGTCAGCAAGTTTTCTTAGCCAAGCTCAACAAAACCATTGAACCTAGTAAGGAGACAGAACCCTCTTGGCTCCAAGAATTCTCTGACATCTTCCCTGACAAGCTTACAGGCCTACCGCCTCCTCGAATCATGAAATTGATGTGCTTCCTGGGACTCAACCCATCTCAAAAACGCGTCCTATAAAATGTCCCTTCCTCAAGCCATTGAACTTAAAGAGCAACTTTCCCAACTCATTGAGCAAGGATTCGTACACCCCAGTAGCTCTCCTTGGGGGGCACCTGTCCTTTTCCAAAAAAAAGAAGGACGGAACTCTCTGCCTCTGCATAGATTATCGAGGGCTGAATCAAGTCACTGTCAAGAATAAGTATGCTATCCCTCGCATCGACGAACTTCTTGACAGGCTTTATGGGGCCAAAGTCTTCTCAAAAATAGATTTGAGTCTGGTTACTATCAGATCATCAAAGTCGAGGAAGCAGATATACCCAAGACAGCCTTCAGTACCGGTTATAACCACTATGAGTTTACTGTAACCTCATTCGGGTTAACCAATGCTCCTGCAACCTTCAACCGCCTAATGCAAGATATATTCCATCCTTACTTGGATGAATTTGTGCTTGTTTTCTTTGATGACATCTTAATCTACTCCAAATCAATGGAAGAGCATGAGGAGCATGTGCGTAGAGTTCTGCAATTGTTGCGCAGACACAAACTCTATGCCAAGAAGAGCAAATGTACCTTCTTTACTCATCAAATTGAGTATCTTGGGTTCATCGTCTTCAAAGATGGCATTTCAATAGTTCCCGCCAAGATCAAAGATATTCTAGACTGGCCATCCCCTAAATCAGTTCATGAAGTTCATGGGTTTTTGGGAATCACGGGATGGTATAGGATTTTCATTAAAGATTATGCCTTGGTAGTTGCACCTTTGACGGATCTTCTCTCAAGAAGTATTGCAAAATAGTGTGGCTGCCAATCCATCAAAACAGCTTTGATCAGCTCAAGGTCATTATTACTTTTGCCCCAGTCCTGAAACTTCCTGATTTCACCAAGTGGTTACTGATGCCAGTAGTCTAGCACTTGGTGGTGTCCTCCATGAAGCTCATGATAGTCCTACTGCGGGACACCCAGGCTACGCAAAAATATTCAATGCCGTAACAAGGAGCTTTCATTAGGCAGGCTTGAAAAATGATGTCCTTCGGTACTTGAAGCGATGTCTCTCTCATGCCAAAGGATCAAAGCTGAAAGGGTCAAGATGCCTGGGAAACTTCAACCCTTGGATATTCCCCAAATGAAGTGGGAGTGCATTAGTATGGATTTTGTCACAAGTCTCCCCATTGTTCAAGCAGGATATGACTCCATTCTGGTAGTAGTGGACTTACTTACCAAAGTAGCTCACCTTATACCAGCAAAGAAGACCTTCAAAGCTTCTGATGTTGCTAGAATATTCATCAAGGAAGTCCTCAAACTTCATGGTCTCCCAAAAAGGATACTAAGTGACCGAGATTTTGACTTCACTTCAAAGTGCCTATAAACTCCAACTCCAACTCTGGTAGAATTTGCCTACAATGCATCTTATCATCAGAGCATAGGAATGTCACCATTCAAAGCACTCTCTATGGGCAAGAATGCTTGTTTCCTCTAAATTTCTCTGATCCAGGAAAATGCTCGAAGAGATGGAGGAACAAACCAAGGCAATCCAAAAGGATATTAAAGCTGCCAAGATGGATAAAAGCATTATGCTGACACCAAGAGGTCTGAAAGGATCTTCAAGGAAGGAGACAAAGTTCTTCTATGAGTGCTACCCAAACGAAGTTCTCTATCACTTGGGAAATATAAGAAGCTCAGCCCTAGGTATTGTGGTCCCTATACAGTTATCAAGCCTTTAGGTAAAAGTGCCTACAAACTCCAACTCCCAGCCAATATCAAAGTCCACAATGTATTTCATGTAAGTTTGTTAAAACCTTATGTACCCAGTCTTGATCATTAACCTACTCAAGGAGTCCTTGAATTACAGCCCAATAGCATCATCGATTCTAGGGAAAGGCAACTTCGAAATAGAACTCTTGTAGAACATCTCGTACAGTGGAAAGATTACCCTGAAGAGGATGCAACTTGGGAAGATGAAGCTACACTCTTAAAGGATTATCCCCAATTCATGATGAGTCATCTTGATTTCTTTAATGGGGGAAGGATGTAACATACCCATCTTCACTAATAAAAAAATATCTTGTAATAGATAAATTTATGAGTTTTTATGGTTTAAAAATCAATGATTTTATTAAATGAGTCATTTCTACTTAGAGTCTTTAAATTTTGAGCCCAAATTTGGAATTTATGCGTGATTTTACCCTAATATAGGACTTTACATCATCCAAAACGGACACGGAATCAAGCTTATACACAAATTTCAGTCATTTTTAGTTAAAAAGCGACGACCTTTAAACCTTAATAAATGCATGACTGAGCGTCCGATTGATGAATGGTCTGCACCCCAACGACTAGGAGAACCTCCCGGATCAAAAAAAAAATTACCTCTCAGGCGCAGTCTGGTACGCAAATCGAGACCGATGCTCCAAATTTGGGAACCTTGCCCCAAAATTTGGACCGTACACACTTACCTGGGTACACGTATGATAGCTGCACAAGAACCAAAGGACGGTCGCCCACTATGTGGTCCACACGTACCGCTACTTGGACACCCACCATGCTGTCCCAGACCAGATAAGGTACATGCGTACCACTTCTTTCCCTGTTAACCGACGGCATATCTTTCTTACAGAGCCATTTTTTGCGTAGCGTATGCTTTGTTGTGCCGTTGTCCGTACCGTCGTCTATCCCTGTGCAATGTACTTGCTAGAGTAGTACAGCCACCCCTCTCCACACCCCCTCAATTGCCACTTTTCAAATAAGGCAATTTTCCTCCATCTCCCTCTTGCTAGGAGGCAGTGTCCTTAACTCTTCTTCTCCCCCTGTGTGAAGAGACTTACAGCATCCCTCAGCCCTTCTCTCCTTTAGCAAAACATTTTTGTGTTAAGGACATCTCACAATCCCCCCCCTTATTTGTGTGGACTTTAGTAAGAGGTTTTAGCCTTAAGAGAGGGTTCTTGCCCTATGATCTTTTTCTCATACGGTGAGCGAACGATCTCAAAATTGAGATCTGATTGGACCGTTTCGATCGCGACAGCGAGCCCTACAAGATGGCCCCTTCTCGAAAACGTCAAAATATTACCTCGGGAGGCACGCACAATAACGAGAGTAGAGAAGATGCTCCCGATGCGGCCCCAACCCTCCCTTTACAAGCTGCTCAAGGAAATGGTAGCCAAGTCAGCTTGGTTATCTTTTAGAGAAGAGTTTTTTTTTAAATATTAGTGTTAATAAATGTGTATCTTTTCCTTTTAGAATAATGACGTAAAATTGTATGAAGCTACAAATTGAGTGTTGTATTCAATGATTTGTATTGAAATTGTTATCTTTAATGAATTGGGTTCTTGGGCAACTCTATTCTAGAAGACTAGGCCAGCGGCTATGCCTTGCATGGATGATGAAAAAAGCGTTGCCTCTAGAAATCAAGTCTAGTAGTTACCCAATTTATGATCAATTACCCTATGGGTGATTTGATTTTTAGAAGATCACGCTCCCTTGTGGGATAGGACTAGGTCTTACCTATGAATCGCATACTAGAATCTCTACATGGTCAAGGTGTCGATTAATAGGAAACTTTTTGCAAGTTAAGACTTGGTGGACTATCTTAAGTGTTTCCCTATTTTAGAAGGGGGAACCTTATAATTGGTATCAGAGCCAATCTTAGCTCCAAGGAATTGACAGTTAAGGACTGTTTTGCAATAAATATTTTACCTAACATAATGCTAATTAATAAAAACATCCTACTAAAACAAACAAGTGGACTTGATGTTTGAATGATTTTTTAAATGATTCGTTGGATTGAAAAGTTGAAGATGATCCATTTATTTTGTTTTGTCGGTAACCCCCAGGGCCGACACCTCTCTGACTATAGATGGGATTCGTATACCTCAGGATCGCTGGGTGTATGACCAAACAAGTGATGCAAGTCTTACCTGCTCACAGAGTAGCTGTGTTGGGACCTACCCCAATCCAGAGTCTACCACCCTTACCATCAGTTTTTAGAGTCTTAGAAACTACAGCAGAACCCCAATATTTCACCTATGTGGACCGCTGTACCCTTATGTCATAGTCAAGCTTAGGAATTTCCCTTGATGGCAAATGAGACTAATTATATTAGTCTCAGATCTTTGTAATAAAACTCGTCCTTGTAAATATTAGAAATAAAATTATTTCTATGTTTTACTCTTCAAAATAAGCGTTGTGCAAATATGAATCTTGTAATCTTAAAATTGTTTTTACAATGATGGCCAGGACGATCACCCTCCACTTCCCAGTGCACTTTACACTGATATCCAGGAGAAGAAGCTCTTGCTCAAGCAAATGCAACCTCCCTCCTTTAAAGGAGAAGGTTCAAAGATTGAGAAGGATGCTGAAGTTTGGATTGAAGCGATGGACGATTATTTCTCTACCGCCGGTACTGGAGTAGCAAATCAGTCTATGCTTGCATTGTTTCGCCTCATCGGAGATGCTAAACTCTGGTGGAAACAGTGGTGCCGTGACAAGGGAGTCACCGAGCATTCTCAAACGTGGGAAGACATCAAGCAGGCCGTGAAGGAAAGATATCTTCCCCCTTCCCATGAATCCATAAAGATTCTTGGGATGGATTGGTTAATTGCAAACAAAGCTAGCATTCATTGTCACTAGGGGAGTATCACTTTTGAAAATGAGCATGGCCAAGTACTATCCGTTCAGGGCATAACATAACCTAAATCTAGGGTAGTCAAGGCAAAACATCTTCTCAAGGGAACACGTAAGGGTCAGCAAGTTTTCTTAGCCAAGCTCAACAAAACCATTGAACCTAGTAAGGAGACAGAACCCTCTTGGCTCCAAGAATTCTCTGACATTTTCCCTGACAAGCTTACAGGCCTACCGCCTCCTCGAATCATGAAATTTAGGTGATCCCTGGGACTCAACCCGTCTCAAAAACGCGCCCTATAAAATGTCCCTTCCTAAAGCCATTGAACTTAAAGAGCAACTTTCCCAACTCATTGAGCAAGGATTCGTACACCCCAGTAGCTCTCCTTGGGGGGCACCTGTCCTTTTCCAAAAAAAAGGACGGAACTCTCTGCCTCTGCATAGATTATCGAGGGCTGAATCAAGTCACTGTCAAGAATAAGTATGCTATCCCTCGCATCGACGAACTTCTTGACAGGCTTCATGGGGCCAAAGTCTTCTCAAAAATAGATTTGAGATCTGGTTACTATCAGATCATCAAAGTCGAGGAAGCAGATATACCCAAGACAGCCTTCAGTACCGGTTATAACCACTATGAGTTTACTGTAACCTCATTCGGGTTAACCAATGCTCCTGCAACCTTCAACCGCTTAATGCAAGATATATTCCATCCTTACTTGGATGAATTTGTGCTTGTTTTCTTTGATGACATCTTAATCTACTCCAAATCAATGGAAGAGAATGAGGAGCATGTGCGTAGAGTTCTGCAATTGTTGCGCAGACACAAACTCTATGCCAAGAAGAGCAAATGTACCTTCTTTACTCATCAAATTGAGTATCTTGGGTTCATCGTCTTCAAAGATGGCATTTCAATAGTTCCTGCCAAGGTTAAAGATATTCTAGACTGGCCATCCCCTAAATCAGTTCATGAAGTTCGTGGGTTTTTGGGAATCACGGGATGGTATAGGATTTTTATTAAAGATTATGCCTTGGTAGCTGCACCTTTGACGGATCTTCTCTCAAGAAGTATTGCAAAATAGTGTGGCTGCCAATCCATCAAAACAGCTTTGATCAGCTCAAGGTCATTATTACTTTTGCCCCAGTCCTGAAACTTCCTGATTTCACCAAGTGGTTACTGATGCCAGTAGTCTAGCACTTGGTGGTGTCCTCCATGAAGCTCATGATAGTCCTACTGCGGGACACCCAGGCTATGCAAAAATATTCAATGCCGTAACAAGGAGCTTTCATTAGGCAGGCTTGAAAAATGATGTCCTTCGGTACTTGAAGCGATGTCTCTCTCATGCCAAAGGATCAAAGCTAAAAGGGTCAAAGCTGAAAGGGTCAAGATGCCTGGGAAACTTCAACCCTTGGATATTCCCCAAATGAAGTGGGAGTGCATTTCTGTACCGCCGGTACTGGAGTAGCAAATCAGTCTATGCTTGCATGGTTTCACCTCATCGGAGATGCTAAACTCTGGTGGAAACAGTGGTGCCGTGACAAGGGAGTCACCGAGCATTCTCAAACGTGGGAAGACATCAAGCAGGCCGCGAAGGAAAGATATCTTCCCCCTTCCCATGAATCCATAAAGATTCTTGGGATGGATTGGTTAATTGCAAACAAAGCTAGCATTCATTGTCACTAGGGGAGTATTACTTTTGAAAATGAGCATGGCCAAGTACTATCCGTTCAGGGCATAACATAACCTAAATCTAGGGTAGTCAAGGCAAAACATCTTCTCAAGGGAACACGTAAGGGTCAGCAAGTTTTCTTAGCCAAGCTCAACAAAACCATCGAACCTAGTAAGGAGACAGAACCCTCTTGGCTCCAAGAATTCTCTGACATCTTCCCTGACAAGCTTACAGGCCTACCGCCTCCTCGAATCATGAAATTGAGGTGATCCCTGAGACTCAACCCGTCTCAAGCAAATGCAACCTCCCTCCTTTAAAGGAGAAGACTCAAAGATTGAGAAGGATGCTGAAGTCTGGATTGAAGCGATGGACGATTATTTCTCTACCGCCGGTACTGGAGCAGCAAATCAGTCTATGCTTGCATTGTTTCGCCTCATCGGAGATGCTAAACTCTGGTGGAAACAGTGGTGCCGTGAAAAGGGAGTCACCGAGCATTCTCAAACGTGGGAAGACATCAAGCAGGGGCCGTGAAGGAAAGATATCTTCCCCCTTCCCATGAATCCATAAAGATTCTTGGGATGGACTGGTTAATTGCAAAGCTAGCATTCATTGTCACTAGGGGAGTATCACTTTTGAAAATGAGCATGGCCAAGTAATATCCGTTCAGGGCATAACATAACCTAAATCTAGGGTAGTCAAGGCAAAACATCTTCTCAAGGGAACACGTAAGGGTCAGCAAGTTTTCTTAGCCAAGCTCAACAAAACCATTGAACCTAGTAAGGAGACAGAACCCTCTTGGCTCCAAGAATTCTCTAACATCTTCCCTGACAAGCTTACAGGCCTACCGCCTCCTCGAATCATGAAATTTATGTAAGATCCCTGTTCCCACCGAGCAACGGATTCGGGGTACTGGCAGCGGAAGTAGCGCTTCTCGCGTGGGACAGGGGTCCCACACTCGGGGCCTCGCCCACGGATATCCGGATAAGAGACTAATCCGTCGGTTGTTCCAAAACCGAACCCGGAAAAAACTTCCTTTACCGGAAAGCACGGGCGATTCCACCAGGATAACTTTTTACTCTAACGTAGTCAAGATCATTTCTGATCGAGATGATCCGATTACATCTATAAGATACTTAGTCAGTTCAAGGAAGAAACTTGCACTTGGATCATTGGGATCAACGCTTTTTTCCCCATTCAAGAGGCACAGCCGTTGATTCCTATCCATAGAACAGTTACTGTCCGGGATTTATTTTTATTTTTTTTTCTATCGTAAAAACAAAAGTTTGAGTCTCGGTTTACGGATCCATCAGTCCAGCCTAACCCCATCCAATCCCATGGGTTAGCCAACCGCCCAACCACTGTAGTGATGGGATCCAATTAAAAAATTTGGTTAGGTTTTGTCCCGGGTACCAAGGAAAAGAGTTCCAAGGCCCCCTAGCCGGATGTTCATGCAAAATAAAACTAGTCACACCACTCACACACCCAATATGAAATTGCCTTTTTTCCAACCAGATTCAACCAGTTTAAAACAATCCTTTAATAAAACCATAGTATCATTGATCAGCATCTTCCAATTTATCTCATTGATTCTTAATTTTCCATCATTCCTTCATCAGAGTATATATGGCATCATTGGCAACTAGAACGCTCAGGGGCCGTTTCGATAGTTCCTAGCCTTTAATAATTTTCCATCATTCCTTCATCAGAGTATATATGGCATCATTGGTAACTAGAATGCTCAGGAGCCGTTTCGATAGTTCCTAGCCCATAATACTTGGCAATATAATCACTTAACAAGATGGACTCTCGTTGAAGATCAGCAAGATCAACCAACAGATCCATATAAGGAGCCATGGACTCATCCATTGAAGACCAGCAAGGTCAATCAACCAGATCCATGCTCGATTTCAGAAAACAACTCCAACTCTGTTCCAATATCTTCCTCGACGCACGCGTGGGTATCCTATGCAACCCAGAGCCCGAACACCGTATGGTCAGCACCCTCTAGGATCCTTCGCAGGTAACCTAGCGCTTCACGCATAGGCCGCTTCCTTGGCCCCTCATCCACCGTACCGGAAGCTCACCATTTTAATCGCACCGAGGCTGGTCAAGACCTCGGCCGACCTTGCTACGCGAGACGTCCTTCATTGACTCCCCGTCAGCAGTTGCAACTTTACCATCACGACTTTAATCACAAGACGGTCAAAATGCTCCCCCCAGCATTCTTGACATAAAACAATCATTTACAAACAGCATTTACAAACAGTATTTACAAACAGTTTACAACACAATTTCTATTTTAACTTTCATTTTTCCACCTTATCCCTCATCAATCTACATTACTTATTCCATAATCCATTTATATGTATACTCATCCCATCACATCATTTCTATCTCATCACTTCAGATTCCCTCACATCGCATATCGTATATTCACATCCATACATCCACATCTATATGGGTACATTCACATCTACATGCATACACCTACATCTCTATGCATACATCCACATCCACATTCACATTCACCTCCATACATCTACATCTACATGCATACATCCACATCTCCATTCACATCTACATCTACATGCATCCATCCACCTCCACATCCACATCTACATCTATACATCTATATCTACATGCATACATCCATATCTCCATTCCCATCTACATCTATACATCTACATCTACATGCATCCATCTACCTCCACATCCACATCTACATCTATACATCTACATCTACATGCATACATCCATATTTCCATTCCCATCTACATCTATACATCTACATCTACATGCATACATCCATATTTCCATTCCCATCTACATCTATACATCTACATCTACATGTATCCATCTACCTCCACATCCACATCTACATCTATACATCTACATCTACATGTATACATCCACCTCCACATCCACATCCGTATCTATACATCTACATCTACATGTATACATCCACATCCACATCTATACATCTACATCTACATGCATACATCCACATCTCCATTCACATCTACATCTATACATCTACATCTACATGCATCCATCCACCTCCACATCCACATCTACATCTATACATCTACATCTACATGCAAACATCCACATCTCCATGCATAATAAAATTCTTTTAATTAATCTAGGATGATAGTTCCTAGAATATGGTAGGAAGTCCTCTTTTTATGTTTTGAATGAATTTATTTTATGCGTAATTTCTATAAAAATTTTGCCATAGCTCCGCTACTATGACTGATAAATCTCAATTTTTTTCTAAGGGATAAAGCTCATTATTAAAGAAATAATTAGAATGGTCTCTAATTGGATCATCAATCCATAATGGTCTCTAATTGGATCATTAAGAAAACAATTAGAATGGTCTCTAATTGGGTCATCAATCCATAATGGATTGAATCATCAATGTGCATAAACTAAAAGCATAGCAAAAAGCCATTAATTTGGTCTCAAGCCTCACTTAATCTTGGATTACGGAAAAGCTTTATGAAAAGCTTCATTTGGATTGAGAATGGGTCATGAGTATGCCCATTTCTTGAGTGAGAGAGAGAATTTACATAAAAACCATTAGAATTTAAACATAAATGGAAATTAACTTCTATAGCATTTATTAAATTATGTAACTCTTCACTACTATTCACCAATTAACTTCAATAGCATTTAAAAAACCATACCAATTAAACTTCTCAAGCTTGAGAGGGGTTGAGAAGAGAGAATCATTGAGTAATTATAGAAAAGATCAAAATTCAATATACTTACCTTATGATTTGCTTGATTCTTTATTCACGGTAGAGGCCCCCAACCAATCAATTGGTTTAGTATGTTGATGGAGCCACCAATGGAGATTGAAGAAAGAGAGAGGTATCAAAAACTAGTGAATTATTAAAGAATTCACAGTTCTTGGCTTAGGTAGAGTAG
Organism: Cibotium barometz; assembly: GCF_041138505.1. Classification (NCBI taxonomy): domain Eukaryota; kingdom Viridiplantae; phylum Streptophyta; class Polypodiopsida; order Cyatheales; family Cibotiaceae; genus Cibotium; species Cibotium barometz. Next base: position 19,619,973 of record NC_141109.1, read on the forward strand.
AGTAACAAGGCATAAGACACTATATATTTTGGCTTAGGTGGAGTAGAGTAACAAAGCATAAGAGACTATATATTTTGGCTTAGGTGGAGTAGAGTAACAAAGCATAAGAGACTATATATTTTGGCTTAGGTGGAGTAGAGTAACAAAGCATAAGAGACTATATATTTTGGCTTAGGTGGAGTAGAGTAACAAAGCATAAGAGACTATGTTTTTTTCAACAAGGGGAGGCTTCTATTTATAGGAGAATTTGAGCTCCTAACCAAACAAACTGATTCTAGAATTTTCTAAGTCAGTTTGGTCACTTTTTGACCATTTTTAGGTCAGTTAAGCTAACTTTCTGGAACTAGACTTGAATGAGGAGAGAGGAGAGATGAAATATCTCAATTTTTATGAGTTTAAAACTCATTCAAGCATGTGAAATATGCACCTCCTTTAAAGAATTCCCCTTCCTTACATATGTGTCAAAATTGTATTGCTCATAGTTTTTTACTAATAAACCTTGTACATTTTCAACTCTTCATCTTATGTGAAATATGCACCTCCTTTAAAGAACTCCTCTTCCTTACATATGTGTCATAGTTTTTTTTACTAATAAGCCTTGTACATTTTCAACTCTTCATCTTATGTGAAATATGCACCTCCTTTAAAGAACTCCCCTTCCTTACATATGTGTTTATTTACTAATAAACCTTGTACATTTTCAACTCTTCATCTTATGTGAAATATGCACCTCCTTTAAAGAACTCCCCTTCCTTACATATGTGTTTATTTACTAATAAACCTTGTACATTTTCAACTCTTCATCTTATGTGAAATATGCACCTCCTTTAAAGAACTCCTCTTCCTTACATATGAGTTTATTTACTAATAAACCTTGTACATTTTCAACTCTTCATCTTATGTGAGCATTTACTCATTTTTGGGTATCTTCTTTTACAATTTGGATTTATCTCCTCCCTACACATGGATTGATGCTATTGGCCCATAGAAACCTTAATTGGACCATAGTCTAAAGATTTCTGAAAATCTAGGCCCTTAGACTAAGGTTCTTTATACCTATTTCCAATTAATTCCAATTGCACATTGGAAATTTCTTTTTGAATTTCTGTTTCAGGGGAACTTATTTTAATAAGATGAGTTATTTTTCTATCCAAAAATATTCATAATCTGAATATTCTCTCTCTAGAATATTTTCTCTCTCTAGGTTAAAACAGTTAGAAACAAGGTCTTTATATTTCTGAAGAGGGATTGATTACGGGGGAAGATACTAGACATCAAAAAGGGGGTTAGGGGAGGAATCTTACATTCTACCCCACTTAAAAAACGCGAGATGTCCTCATCTCGCAACTTGGAATAATTCCGCAAGATGCACGAATATGAGACTTAGAGAAAAATTTTAATCACGATTAACCACTAAGAAAAGTCTTAAAGAGAGCAAGATTCAAAATAAGAACAAGATTTAAACTTTATTCATTCACGGGACTTATACACAGTAAAGATAGAAGAACTCTTTACACTTCCATAAGCCCGTCCATCATATGGTCACAAAAGCAGTCCTCACAAGCTGCACAAGTATAGGGTAACTCATCTATGGGAATGATTCTGCTGGTTATTGCCGTACCTATCTCAGTGGTATGAGGTGATCTAACAAAAGGACCTCTGAGAGGCAAGCCAAAAACGGGGTAAAGGCATATCTTCTCATGAGGAAGAAAACACGCCAGTAAGAAGACCCGCTCAGAAAACCCAAGATGTCTTGATCTCATGACGCAGTAGTATCGGGGACCCAAACCCAAAGCTTCAATAACCATGGCCAAGCGGACATTGTTACGAAAGTGCTGCTGACCCCAGGGTGTTACCCTAGTTATGTTTTGATAGATCCGCCATTTGGTCTGCGCTACAGAAGTTCCTAGGTGAGGAAAAAGTGAGCGCTCATACTATTCTATAAAGTCTTTCTTCACAGACTCTCTTGCGTCTTGAAGGTGAGAAATCATCAGGGATAAAACTAATTCCTGTTTTGCCAAGCCATGAAGGAGATTAAGAAAGAAAGGAGATTGATGGGAGTAAGATTACTGTGAGCGACAAGTAAAAGTTACGACTTATATAAAGGAAGGAGCTAGCGTAACCTAGAAGCCAACGGTAACTTGCCACTGAAGTTTTACCGTCTTTCCATGATTTGTGTTTGACACATTTCTCTATAGAAGGCATTAAGAATTTTGAGATGAGGAGATAAAAGAAACTTGTAGGCTAAGTCACCTACTTTCATTGAATTCAGATATAAGGATCACAATATCTGGGGGATAACTTCTTATACTCCCCAAGAGATAAAGAACTTCTTTTGGGCCATACTCGAATGAAAACCAAAACCTTGGTATCCAAAACACCGATTCTCACTTCTAAACTCATTGTTCTAAATCCTTAAATTAGGCGTGACTCCTGAGAAGTATTTTAGGAAAAGGGTATTCCTTTTTTAAACAGAAACTTCCTTTTATTTTAGAGAGGGAATAATTATAAGATCCGAAAGGGAGATTCTTACTCCTATATACCTCGAAGGCTGGGGAGGAATCTTACATTCTACCCCACTAAAAAAGTGCGAGATGTCCTCATCTCGCAAGGTAGAGGACATCTCTTTTTCTTAAGATCCAATTTTATTCTAGGGTTCCTTATATTCTGGTCAACCCAACAGAACACTGGGATAAATATCCCTTATATAGAACTCATCATTAAATAACAATTCATTCAGATCATGTCATTCATATCTTTAACATGATAATGGTCCATTAGACCGAAAAGTTTCATTGGGAACATTCCTCCACGGAAATTTCAGTCAAGCGAGTTCTCAATTTGACATCCCTTAACTTGATCTACCGGTCAAGTATTAATAGCAGCAATCTGACAGCACAACCCACTAATCTCATAGTGATTTGCTGAATTCATTATCATCATTCTAGTTATGAATATCATCACAAGGACTCGTCCCATTCCCCCTCATTGTGGTTTCATTATATTTCAACTAATTTTTAAAAATCAACATTTTTCAATCAGCATTTTCAATCAGAATCCAAATCAATTCATTCATTCTCAAACAGAATTAAAAATCATATCAATCACATTCGAAATCATCATCTAGATAGCATTAACGCTTATAATTTCAAGTCTTAGATTTACTCGTATATACTGTCAGTAAAGAGCTACAGTATACTCTCGGTATATACGGGTAGTCACGGCCCTTGGAATTATAAGGTAAATACTATCATGTCTAGGCCTCAAGCAAGTCAGGGTTTCTATATAATTGCGATACTTCCATCTGAAGAACCAATTACCAAATTATGAATTTCAGGTTGAATATCAAATTGTATGAGTTATATCACACAATTATAACCTTTTTGTGTTTCTTGATAAATTTTTGACATATTTGTCTTCTCAGTTGATCTTTATTAACCAATTGCTCTGATACCAACTGTAAGATCCCTGTTCCCACCGAGCAACGGATTCGGGGTACTGGCAGCGGAAGTAGCGCTTCTCGCGTGGGACAGGGGTCCCACACTCGGGGCCTCGCCCACGGATATCCGGATAAGAGACTAATCCGTCGGTTGTTCCAAAACCGAACCCGGAAAAAACTTCCTTTACCGGAAAGCACGGGCGATTCCACCAGGATAACTTTTTACTCTAACGTAGTCAAGATCATTTCTGATCGAGATGATCCGATTACATCTATAAGATACTTAGTCAGTTCAAGGAAGAAACTTGCACTTGGATCATTGGGATCAACGCTTTTTTCCCCATTCAAGAGGCACAGCCGTTGATTCCTATCCATAGAACAGTTACTGTCCGGGATTTATTTTTATTTTTTTTTTCTATCGTAAAAACAAAAGTTTGAGTCTCGGTTTACGGATCCATCAGTCCAGCCTAACCCCATCCAATCCCATGGGTTAGCCAACCGCCCAACCACTGTAGTGATGGGATCCAATTAAAAAATTTGGTTAGGTTTTGTCCCGGGTACCAAGGAAAAGAGTTCCAAGGCCCCCTAGCCGGATGTTCATGCAAAATAAAACTAGTCACACCACTCACACACCCAATATGAAATTGCCTTTTTTCCAACCAGATTCAACCAGTTTAAAACAATCCTTTAATAAAACCATAGTATCATTGATCAGCATCTTCCAATTTATCTCATTGATTCTTAATTTTCCATCATTCCTTCATCAGAGTATATATGGCATCATTGGCAACTAGAACGCTCAGGGGCCGTTTCGATAGTTCCTAGCCTTTAATAATTTTCCATCATTCCTTCATCAGAGTATATATGGCATCATTGGTAACTAGAATGCTCAGGAGCCGTTTCGATAGTTCCTAGCCCATAATACTTGGCAATATAATCACTTAACAAGATGGACTCTCGTTGAAGATCAACAAGATCAACCAACAGATCCATATAAGGAGCCATGGACTCATCCATTGAAGACCAGCAAGGTCAATCAACCAGATCCATGCTCGATTTCAGAAAACAACTCCAACTCTGTTCCAATATCTTCCTCGACGCACGCGTGGGTATCCTATGCAACCCAGAGCCCGAGCACCGTATGGTCAGCACCCTCTAGGATCCTTCGCAGGTAACCTAGCGCTTCACGCATAGGCCGCTTCCTTGGCCCCTCATCCACCGTACCGGAAGCTCACCATTTTAATCGCACCGAGGCTGGTCAAGACCTCGGCCGACCTTGCTACGCGAGACGTCCTTCATTGACTCCCCGTCAGCAGTTGCAACTTTACCATCACGACTTTAATCACAAGACGGTCAAAATGCTCCCCCCAGCATTCTTGACATAAAACAATCATTTACAAACAGCATTTACAAACAGTATTTACAAACAGTTTACAACACAATTTCTATTTTAACTTTCATTTTTCCACCTTATCCCTCATCAATCTACATTACTTATTCCATAATCCATTTATATGTATACTCATCCCATCACATCATTTCTATCTCATCACTTCAGATTCCCTCACATCGCATATCGTATATTCACATCCATACATCCACATCTATATGGGTACATTCACATCTACATGCATACACCTACATCTCTATGCATACATCCACATCCACATTCACATTCACCTCCATACATCTACATCTACATGCATACATCCACATCTCCATTCACATCTACATCTACATGCATCCATCCACCTCCACATCCACATCTACATCTATACATCTATATCTACATGCATACATCCATATCTCCATTCCCATCTACATCTATACAACTACATCTACATGCATCCATCTACCTCCACATCCACATCTACATCTATACATCTACATCTACATGCATACATCCATATTTCCATTCCCATCTACATCTATACATCTACATCTACATGCATACATCCATATTTCCATTCCCATCTACATCTATACATCTACATCTACATGTATCCATCTACCTCCACATCCACATCTACATCTATACATCTACATCTACATGTATACATCCACCTCCACATCCACATCCGTATCTATACATCTACATCTACATGTATACATCCACATCCACATCTATACATCTACATCTACATGCATACATCCACATCTCCATTCACATCTACATCTATACATCTACATCTACATGCATCCATCCACCTCCACATCCACATCTACATCTATACATCTACATCTACATGCAAACATCCACATCTCCATGCATAATAAAATTCTTTTAATTAATCTAGGATGATAGTTCCTAGAATATGGTAGGAAGTCCTCTTTTTATGTTTTGAATGAATTTATTTTATGCGTAATTTCTATAAAAATTTTGCCATAGCTTCGCTACTATGACTGATAAATCTCAATTTTTTTCTAAGGGATAAAGCTCATTATTAAAGAAATAATTAGAATGGTCTCTAATTGGATCATCAATCCATAATGGTCTCTAATTGGATCATTAAGAAAACAATTAGAATGGTCTCTAATTGGGTCATCAATCCATAATGGATTGAATCATCAATGTGCATAAACTAAAAGCATAGCAAAAAGCCATTAATTTGGTCTCAAGCCTCACTTAATCTTGGATTACGGAAAAGCTTTATGAAAAGCTTCATTTGGATTGAGAATGGGTCATGAGTATGCCCATTTCTTGAGTGAGAGAGAGAATTTACATAAAAACCATTAGAATTTAAACATAAATGGAAATTAACTTCTATAGCATTTATTAAATTATGTAACTCTTCACTACTATTCACCAATTAACTTCAATAGCATTTAAAAAACCATACCAATTAAACTTCTCAAGCTTGAGAGGGGTTGAGAAGAGAGAATCATTGAGTAATTATAGAAAAGATCAAAATTCAATATACTTACCTTATGATTTGCTTGATTCTTTATTCACGGTAGAGGCCCCCAACCAATCAATTGGTTTAGTATGTTGATGGAGCCACCAATGGAGATTGAAGAAAGAGAGAGGTATCAAAAACTAGTGAATTATTAAAGAATTCACAGTTCTTGGCTTAGGTAGAGTAGAGTAACAAGGCATAAGACACTATATATTTTGGCTTAGGTGGAGTAGAGTAACAAAGCATAAGAGACTATATATTTTGGCTTAGGTGGAGTAGAGTAACAAAGCATAAGAGACTATATATTTTGGCTTAGGTGGAGTAGAGTAACAAAGCATAAGAGACTATATATTTTGGCTTAGGTGGAGTAGAGTAACAAAGCATAAGAGACTATGTTTTTTTCAACAAGGGGAGGCTTCTATTTATAGGAAAATTTGAGCTCCTAACCAAACAAACTGATTCTAGAATTTTCTAAGTCAGTTTGGTCACTTTTTGACCATTTTTAGGTCAGTTAAGCTAACTTTCTGGAACTAGACTTGAATGAGGAGAGAGGAGAGATGAAATATCTCAATTTTTATGAGTTTAAAACTCATTCAAGCATGTGAAATATGCACCTCCTTTAAAGAATTCCCCTTCCTTACATATGTGTCAAAATTGTATTGCTCATAGTTTTTTACTAATAAACCTTGTACATTTTCAACTCTTCATCTTATGTGAAATATGCACCTCCTTTAAAGAACTCCTCTTCCTTACATATGTGTCATAGTTTTTTTTACTAATAAGCCTTGTACATTTTCAACTCTTCATCTTATGTGAAATATGCACCTCCTTTAAAGAACTCCCCTTCCTTACATATGTGTTTATTTACTAATAAACCTTGTACATTTTCAACTCTTCATCTTATGTGAAATATGCACCTCCTTTAAAGAACTCCCCTTCCTTACATATGTGTTTATTTACTAATAAACCTTGTACATTTTCAACTCTTCATCTTATGTGAAATATGCACCTCCTTTAAAGAACTCCTCTTCCTTACATATGAGTTTATTTACTAATAAACCTTGTACATTTTCAACTCTTCATCTTATGTGAGCATTTACTCATTTTTGGGTATCTTCTTTTACAATTTGGATTTATCTCCTCCCTACACATGGATTGATGCTATTGGCCCATAGAAACCTTAATTGGACCATAGTCTAAAGATTTCTGAAAATCTAGGCCCTTAGACTAAGGTTCTTTATACCTATTTCCAATTAATTCCAATTGCACATTGGAAATTTCTTTTTGAATTTCTGTTTCAGGGGAACTTATTTTAATAAGATGAGTTATTTTTCTATCCAAAAATATTCATAATCTGAATATTCTCTCTCTAGAATATTTTCTCTCTCTAGGTTAAAACAGTTAGAAACAAGGTCTTTATATTTCTGAAGAGGGATTGATTACGGGGGAAGATACTAGACATCAAAAAGGGGGTTAGGGGAGGAATCTTACAATTTAGGTGATCCATGGGACTCAACCCGTCTCAAAAACGCGCCCTATAAAATGTCCCTTCCTGAAGCCATTGAACTTAAAGAGCAACTTTCCCAACTCATTGAGCAAGGATTCGTACACCCCAGTAGCTCTCCTTGGGGGGCACCTGTCCTTTTCCAAAAAAAAGGACGGAACTCTCTACCTCTGCATAGATTATCGAGGGCTGAATCAAGTCACTGTCAAGAATAAGTATGCTATCCCTCGCATCGACGAACTTCTTGACAGGCTTCATGGGGCCAAAGTCTTCTCAAAAATAGATTTGAGATCTGGTTACTATTAGATCATCAAAGTCGAGGAAGCAGATATACCCAAGATAGCCTTCAGTACCGGTTATAACCACTATGAGTTTACTGTAACCTCATTCGGGTTAATCAATGCTCCTGCAACCTTCAACCGCCTAATGCAAGATATATTCCATCCTTACTTGGATGAATTTGTGCTTGTTTTCTTTGATGACATCTTAATCTACTCCAAATCAATGGAAGAGCATGAGAAGCATGTGCGTAGAGTTCTGCAATTGTTGCGCAGACACAAACTCTATGCCAAGAAGAGCAAATGTACCTTCTTTACTCATCAAATTGAGTATCTTGGGTTCATCGTCTTCAAAGATGGCATTTCAATAGTTCCCGCCAAGGTTAAAGATATTCTAGAGTGGCCATCCCCTAAATCAGTTCATGAAGTTCGTGGGTTTTTGGGAATCACGGGATGGTATAGGATTTTTTCTAAAGATTATGCCTCGGTAGCTGCACCTTTGACGGATCTTCTCTCAAGAAGTATTGCAAAATAGTGTGGCTGCCAATCCATCAAAACAGCTTTGATCAGCTCAAGGTCATTATTACTTTTGCCCCAGTCCTGAAACTTCCTGATTTCACCAAGTGGTTACTGATGCCAGTAGTCTAGCACTTGGTGGTGTCCTCCATGAAGCTCATGATAGTCCTACTGCGGGACACCCAGGCTATGCAAAAATATTCAATGCCGTAACAAGGAGCTTTCATTAGGCAGGCTTGAAAAATGATGTCCTTCGGTACTTGAAGCGATGTCTCTCTCATGCCAAAGGATCAAAGCTAAAAGGGTCAAAGCTGAAAGGGTCAAGATGCCTGGGAAACTTCAACCCTTGGATATTCCCCAAATGAAGTGGGAGTGCATTTCTGTACCGCCGGTACTGGAGTAGCAAATCAGTCTATGCTTGCATGGTTTCACCTCATCGGAGATGCTAAACTCTGGTGGAAACAGTGGTGCCGTGACAAGGGAGTCACCGAGCATTCTCAAACGTGGGAAGACATCAAGCAGGCCGCGAAGGAAAGATATCTTCCCCCTTCCCATGAATCCATAAAGATTCTTGGGATGGATTGGTTAATTGCAAACAAAGCTAGCATTCATTGTCACTAGGGGAGTATCACTTTTGAAAATGAGCATGGCCAAGTACTATCCATTCAGGGCATAACATAACCTAAATCTAGGGTAGTCAAGGCAAAACATCTTCTCAAGGGAACACGTAAGGGTCAGCAAGTTTTCTTAGCCAAGCTCAACAAAACCATTGAACCTAGTAAGGAGACAGAACCCTCTTGGCTCCAAGAATTCTCTGACATCTTCCCTGACAAGCTTACAGGCCTACCGCCTCCTCGAATCATGAAATTGAGGTGATCCCTGAGACTCAACCCGTCTCAAGCAAATGCAACCTCCCTCCTTTAAAGGAGAAGACTCAAAGATTGAGAAGGATGCTGAAGTCTGGATTGAAGCGATGGACGATTATTTCTCTACCGCCGGTACTGGAGTAGCAAATCAGTCTATGCTTGCATTGTTTCGCCTCATCGGAGATGCTAAACTCTGGTGGAAACAGTGGTGCCGTGAAAAGGGAGTCACCGAGCATTCTCAAACGTGGGAAGACATCAAGCAGGGGCCGTGAAGGAAAGATATCTTCCCCCTTCCCATGAATCCATAAAGATTCTTGGGATGGACTGGTTAATTGCAAAGCTAGCATTCATTGTCACTAGGGGAGTATCACTTTTGAAAATGAGCATGGCCAAGTAATATCCGTTCAGGGCATAACATAACCTAAATCTAGGGTAGTCAAGGCAAAACATCTTCTCAAGGGAACACGTAAGGGTCAGCAAGTTTTCTTAGCCAAGCTCAACAAAACCATTGAACCTAGTAAGGAGACAGAACCCTCTTGGCTCCAAGAATTCTCTAACATCTTCCCTGACAAGCTTACAGGCCTACCGCCTCCTCGAATCATGAAATTTAGGTGATCCATGGGACTCAACCCGTCTCAAAAACGCGCCCTATAAAATGTCCCTTCCTGAAGCCATTGAACTTAAAGAGCAACTTTCCCAACTCATTGAGCAAGGATTCGTACACCCCAGTAGCTCTCCTTGGGGGGCACCTGTCCTTTTCCAAAAAAAAGGACGGAACTCTCTGCCTCTGCATAGATTATCGAGGGCTGAATCAAGTCACTGTCAAGAATAAGTATGCTATCCCTCGCATCGACGAACTTCTTGACAGGCTTCATGGGGCCAAAGTCTTCTCAAAAATAGATTTGAGATCTGGTTACTATTAGATCATCAAAGTCGAGGAAGCAGATATACCCAAGATAGCCTTCAATACCGGTTATAACCACTATGAGTTTACTGTAACCTCATTCGGGTTAACCAATGCTCCTGCAACCTTCAACCGCCTAATGCAAGATATATTCCATCCTTACTTGGATGAATTTGTGCTTGTTTTCTTTGATGACATCTTAATCTACTCCAAATCAATGGAAGAGCATGAGAAGCATGTGCGTAGAGTTCTGCAATTGTTGCGCAGACACAAACTCTATGCCAAGAAGAGCAAATGTACCTTCTTTACTCATCAAATTGAGTATCTTGGGTTCATCGTCTTCAAAGATGGCATTTCAATAGTTCCCGCCAAGGTTAAAGATATTCTAGAGTGGCCATCCCCTAAATCAGTTCATGAAGTTCGTGGGTTTTTGGGAATCACGGGATGGTATAGGATTTTTTCTAAAGATTATGCCTCGGTAGCTGCACCTTTGACGGATCTTCTCTCAAGAAGTATTGCAAAATAGTGTGGCTGCCAATCCATCAAAACAGCTTTGATCAGCTCAAGGTCATTATTACTTTTGCCCCAGTCCTGAAACTTCCTGATTTCACCAAGTGGTTACTGATGCCAGTAGTCTAGCACTTGGTGGTGTCCTCCATGAAGCTCATGATAGTCCTACTGCGGGACACCCAGGCTATGCAAAAATATTCAATGCCGTAACAAGGAGCTTTCATTAGGCAGGCTTGAAAAATGATGTCCTTCGGTACTTGAAGCGATGTCTCTCTCATGCCAAAGGATCAAAGCTAAAAGGGTCAAAGCTGAAAGGGTCAAGATGCCTGGGAAACTTCAACCCTTGGATATTCCCCAAATGAAGTGGGAGTGCATTTCTGTACCGCCGGTACTGGAGTAGCAAATCAGTCTATGCTTGCATGGTTTCACCTCATCGGAGATGCTAAACTCTGGTGGAAACAGTGGTGCCGTGACAAGGGAGTCACCGAGCATTCTCAAACGTGGGAAGACATCAAGCAGGCCGCGAAGGAAAGATATCTTCCCCCTTCCCATGAATCCATAAAGATTCTTGGGATGGATTGGTTAATTGCAAACAAAGCTAGCATTCATTGTCACTAGGGGAGTATCACTTTTGAAAATGAGCATGGCCAAGTACTATCCGTTCAGGGCATAACATAACCTAAATCTAGGGTAGTCAAGGCAAAACATCTTCTCAAGGGAACACGTAAGGGTCAGCAAGTTTTCTTAGCCAAGCTCAACAAAACCATTGAACCTAGTAAGGAGACAGAACCCTCTTGGCTCCAAGAATTCTCTGACATCTTCCCTGACAAGCTTACAGGCCTACCGCCTCCTCGAATCATGAAATTGAGGTGATCCCTGAGACTCAACCCGTCTCAAGCAAATGCAACCTCCCTCCTTTAAAGGAGAAGACTCAAAGATTGAGAAGGATGCTGAAGTCTGGATTGAAGCGATGGACGATTATTTCTCTACCGCCGGTACTGGAGTAGCAAATCAGTCTATGCTTGCATTGTTTCGCCTCATCGGAGATTCTAAACTCTGGTGGAAACAGTGGTGCCGTGAAAAGGGAGTCACCGAGCATTCTCAAACGTGGGAAGACATCAAGCAGGGGCCGTGAAGGAAAGATATCTTTCCCCTTCCCATGAATCCATAAAGATTCTTGGGATAGACTGGTTAATTGCAAAGCTAGCATTCATTGTCACTAGGGGAGTATCACTTTTGAAAATGAGCATGGCCAAGTAATATCCGTTCAGGGCATAACATAACCTAAATCTAGGGTAGTCAAGGCAAAACATCTTCTCAAGGGAACACGTAAGGGTCAGCAAGTTTTCTTAGCCAAGCTCAACAAAACCATTGAACCTAGTAAGGAGACAGAACCCTCTTGGCTCCAAGAATTCTCTAACATCTTCCCTGACAAGCTTACAGGCCTACCGCCTCCTCGAATCATGAAATTTAGGTGATCCATGGGACTCAACCCGTCTCAAAAACGCGCCCTATAAAATGTCCCTTCCTGAAGCCATTGAACTTAAAGAGCAACTTTCCCAACTCATTGAGCAAGGATTCGTACACCCCAGTAGCTCTCCTTGGGGGGCACCTGTCCTTTTCCAAAAAAAGGACGGAACTCTCTGCCTCTGCATAGATTATCGAGGGCTGAATCAAGTCACTGTCAAGAATAAGTATGCTATCCCTCGCATCGACGAACTTCTTGACAGGCTTCATGGGGCCAAAGTCTTCTCAAAAATAGATTTGAGATCTGGTTACTATTAGATCATCAAAGTCGAGGAAGCAGATATACCCAAGATAGCCTTCAGTACCGGTTATAACCACTATGAGTTTACTATAACCTCATTCGGGTTAACCAATGCTCCTGCAACCTTCAACCGCCTAATGCAAGATATATTCCATCCTTACTTGGATGAATTTGTGCTTGTTTTCTTTGATGACATCTTAATCTACTCCAAATCAATGGAAGAGCATGAGAAGCATGTGCGTAGAGTTCTGCAATTGTTGCGCAGACACAAACTCTATGCCAAGAAGAGCAAATGTACCTTCTTTACTCATCAAATTGAGTATCTTGGGTTCATCGTCTTCAAAGATGGCATTTCAATAGTTCCCGCCAAGGTTAAAGATATTCTAGAGTGGCCATCCCCTAAATAAGATCATGAAGTTCGTGGGTTTTTGGGAATCACGGGATGGTATAGGATTTTTTCTAAAGATTATGCCTCGGTAGCTGCACCTTTGACGGATCTTCTCTCAAGAAGTATTGCAAAATAGTGTGGCTGCCAATCCATCAAAACAGCTTTGATCAGCTCAAGGTCATTATTACTTTTGCCCCAGTCCTGAAACTTCCTGATTTCACCAAGTGGTTACTGATGCCAGTAGTCTAGCACTTGGTGGTGTCCTCCATGAAGCTCATGATAGTCCTACTGCGGGACACCCAGGCTATGCAAAAATATTCAATGCCGTAACAAGGAGCTTTCATTAGGCAGGCTTGAAAAATGATGTCCTTCGGTACTTGAAGCGATGTCTCTCTCATGCCAAAGGATCAAAGCTAAAAGGGTCAAAGCTGAAAGGGTCAAGATGCCTGGGAAACTTCAACCCTTGGATATTCCCCAAATGAAGTGGGAGTGCATTTCTGTACCGCCGGTACTGGAGTAGCAAATCAGTCTATGCTTGCATGGTTTCACCTCATCGGAGATGCTAAACTCTGGTGGAAACAGTGGTGCCGTGACAAGGGAGTCACCGAGCATTCTCAAACGTGGGAAGACATCAAGCAGGCCGCGAAGGAAAGATATCTTCCCCCTTCCCATGAATCCATAACGATTCTTGGGATGGATTGGTTAATTGCAAACAAAGCTAGCATTCATTGTCACTAGGGGAGTATCACTTTTGAAAATGAGCATGGCCAAGTACTATCCGTTCAGGGCATAACATAACCTAAATCTAGGGTAGTCAAGGCAAAACATCTTCTCAAGGGAACACGTAAGGGTCAGCAAGTTTTCTTAGCCAAGCTCAACAAAACCATTGAACCTAGTAAGGAGACAGAACCCTCTTGGCTCCAAGAATTCTCTGACATCTTCCCTGACAAGCTTACAGGCCTACCGCCTCCTCGAATCATGAAATTGAGGTGATCCCTGAGACTCAACCCGTCTCAAGCAAATGCAACCTCCCTCCTTTAAAGGAGAAGACTCAAAGATTGAGAAGGATGCTGAAGTCTGGATTGAAGCGATGGACGATTATTTCTCTACCGCCGGTACTGGAGTAGCAAATCAGTCTATGCTTGCATTGTTTCGCCTCATCGGAGATGCTAAACTCTGGTGGAAACAGTGGTGCCGTGAAAAGGGAGTCACCGAGCATTCTCAAACGTGGGAAGACATCAAGCAGGGGCCGTGAAGGAAAGATATCTTCCCCCTTCCCATGAATCCATAAAGATTCTTGGGATGGACTGGTTAATTGCAAAGCTAGCATTCATTGTCACTAGGGGAGTATCACTTTTGAAAATGAGCATGGCCAAGTAATATCCGTTCAGGGCATAACATAACCTAAATCTAGGGTAGTCAAGGCAAAACATCTTCTCAAGGGAACACGTAAGGGTCAGCAAGTTTTCTTAGCCAAGCTCAACAAAACCATTGAACCTAGTAAGGAGACAGAACCCTCTTGGCTCCAAGAATTCTCTAACATCTTCCCTGACAAGCTTACAGGCCTACCGCCTCCTCGAATCATGAAATTTAGGTGATCCATGGGACTCAACCCGTCTCAAAAGCGCGCCCTATAAAATGTCCCTTCCTGAAGCCATTGAACTTAAAGAGCAACTTTCCCAACTCATTGAGCAAGGATTCGTACACCCCAGTAGCTCTCCTTGGGGGGCACCTGTCCTTTTCCAAAAAAAAGGACGGAACTCTCTGCCTCTGCATAGATTATCGAGGGCTGAATCAAGTCACTGTCAAGAATAAGTATGCTATCCCTCGCATCGACGAACTTCTTGACAGGCTTCATGGGGCCAAAGTCTTCTCAAAAATAGATTTGAGATCTGGTTACTATTAGATCATCAAAGTCGAGGAAGCAGATATACCCAAGATAGCCTTCAGTACCGGTTATAACCACTATGAGTTTACTGTAACCTCATTCGGGTTAACCAATGCTCCTGCAACCTTCAACCGCCTAATGCAAGATATATTCCATCCTTACTTGGATGAATTTGTGCTTGTTTTCTTTGATGACATCTTAATCTACTCCAAATCAATGGAAGAGCATGAGAAGCATGTGCGTAGAGTTGTGCAATTGTTGTGCAGACACAAACTCTATGCCAAGAAGAGCAAATGTACCTTCTTTACTCATCAAATTGAGTATCTTGGGTTCATCGTCTTCAAAGATGGCATTTCAATAGTTCCCGCCAAGGTTAAAGATATTCTAGAGTGGCCATCCCCTAAATCAGTTCATGAAGTTCGTGGGTTCTTGGGAATCACGGGATGGTATAGGATTTTTATTAAAGATTATGCCTCGGTAGCTGCACCTTTGACGGATCTTCTCTCAAGAAGTATTGCAAAATATTGTGGCTGCCAATCCATCAAAACAGCTTTGATCAGCTCAAGGTCATTATTACTTTTGCCCCAGTCCTGAAACTTCCTGATTTCACCAAGTGGTTACTGATGCCAGTAGTCTAGCACTTGGTGGTGTCCTCCATGAAGCTCATGATAGTCCTACTGCGGGACACCCAGGCTATGCAAAAATATTCAATGCCGTAACAAGGAGCTTTCATTAGGCAGGCTTGAAAAATGATGTCCTTCGGTACTTGAAGCGATGTCTCTCTCATGCCAAAGGATCAAAGCTAAAAGGGTCAAAGCTGAAAGGGTCAAGATGCCTGGGAAACTTGAACCCTTGGATATTCCCCAAATGAAGTGGGAGTGCATTTCTGTACCGCCGGTACTGGAATAGCAAATCAGTCTATGCTTGCATGGTTTCGCCTCATCGGAGATGCTAAACTCTAGTGGAAACAGTGGTGCCGTGACAAGGGAGTCACCGAGCATTCTCAAACGTGGGAAGACATCAAGCAGGCCGTGAAGGAAAGATATCTTCCCCCTTCCCATGAATCCATAAAGATTCTTGGGATGGATTGGTTAATTGCAAACAAAGCTAGCATTCATTGTCACTAGGGGAGTATCACTTTTGAAAATGAGCATGGCCAAGTACTATCCGTTCAGGGCATAACATAACCTAAATCTAGGGTAGTCAAGGCAAAACATCTTCTCAAGGGAACACGTAAGGGTCAGCAAGTTTTCTTAGCCAAGCTCAACACAACCATTGAACCTAGTAAGGAGACAGAACCCTCTTGGCTCCAAGAATTCTCTAACATCTTCCCTGACAAGCTTACAGGCCTACCGCCTCCTCGAATCATGAAATTTAGGTGATCCCTGGGACTCAACCCGTCTCAAAAACGCGCCCTATAAAATGTCCCTTCCTGAAGCCATTGAACTTAAAGAGCAACTTTCCCAACTCATTGAGCAAGGATTCGTACACCCCAGTAGCTCTCCTTGGGGGGCACCTGTCCTTTTCCAAAAAAAAGGACGGAACTCTCTGCCTCTGCATAGATTATCGAGGGCTGAATCAAGTCACTGTCAAGAATAAGTATGCTATCCCTCGCATCGACGAACTTCTTGACAGGCTTCATGGGGCCAAAGTCTTCTCAAAAATAGATTTGAGATCTGGTTACTATTAGATCATCAAAGTCGAGGAAGCAGATATACCCAAGATAGCCTTCAGTACCGGTTATAACCACTATGAGTTTACTGTAACCTCATTCGGGTTAACCAATGCTCCTGCAACCTTCAACCGCGTAATGCAAGATATATTCCATCCTTACTTGGATGAATTTGTGCTTGTTTTCTTTGATGACATCTTAATCTACTCCAAATCAATGGAAGAGCATGAGAAGCATGTGCGTAGAGTTCTGCAATTGTTGCGCAGACACAAACTCTATGCCAAGAAGAGCAAATGTACCTTCTTTACTCATCAAATTGAGTATCTTGGGTTCATCGTCTTCAAAGATGGCATTTCAATAGTTCCCGCCAAGGTTAAAGATATTCTAGAGTGGCCATCCCCTAAATCAGTTCATGAAGTTCGTGGGTTCTTGGGAATCACGGGATGGTATAGGATTTTTATTAAAGATTATGCCTCGGTAGCTGCACCTTTGACGGATCTTCTCTCAAGAAGTATTGCAAAATATTGTGGCTGCCAATCCATCAAAACAGCTTTGATCAGCTCAAGGTCATTATTACTTTTGCCCCAGTCCTGAAACTTCCTGATTTCACCAAGTGGTTACTGATGCCAGTAGTCTAGCACTTGGTGGTGTCCTCCATTAAGCTCATGATAGTCCTACTGCGGGACACCCAGGCTATGCAAAAATATTCAATGCCGTAACAAGGAGCTTTCATTAGGCAGGCTTGAAAAATGATGTCCTTCGGTACTTGAAGCGATGTCTCTCTCATGCCAAAGGATCAAAGCTAAAAGGGTCAAAGCTGAAAGGGTCAAGATGCCTGGGAAACTTCAACCCTTGGATATTCCCCAAATGAAGTGGGAGTGCATTTCTGTACCGCCGGTACTGGAGTAGCAAATCAGTCTATGCTTGCATGGTTTCACCTCATCGGAGATGCTAAACTCTGGTGGAAACAGTGGTGCCGTGACAAGGGAGTCACCGAGCATTCTCAAACGTGGGAAGACATCAAGCAGGCCGCGAAGGAAAGATATCTTCCCCCTTCCCATGAATCCATAAAGATTCTTGGGATGGATTGGTTAATTGCAAACAAAGCTAGCATTCATTGTCACTAGGGGAGTATTACTTTTGAAAATGAGCATGGCCAAGTACTATCCGTTCAGGGCATAACATAACCTAAATCTAGGGTAGTCAAGGCAAAACATCTTCTCAAGGGAACACGTAAGGGTCAGCAAGTTTTCTTAGCCAAGCTCAACAAAACCATTGAACCTAGTAAGGAGACAGAACCCTCTTGGCTCCAAGAATTCTCTGACATCTTCCCTAACAAGCTTACAGGCCTACCGCCTCCTCGAATCATGAAATTGAGGTGATCCCTGAGACTCAACCCGTCTCAAGCAAATGCAACCTCCCTCCTTTAAAGGAGAAGACTCAAAGATTGAGAAGGATGCTGAAGTCTGGATTGAAGCGATGGACGATTATTTCTCTACCGCCGGTACTGGAGTAGCAAATCAGTCTATGCTTGCATTGTTTCGCCTCATCGGAGATGCTAAACTCTGGTGGAAACAGTGGTGCCGTGAAAAGGGAGTCACCGAGCATTCTCAAACGTGGGAAGACATCAAGCAGGGGCCGTGAAGGAAAGATATCTTCCCCCTTCCCATGAATCCATAAAGATTCTTGGGATGGACTGGTTAATTGCAAAGCTAGCATTCATTGTCACTAGGGGAGTATCACTTTTGAAAATGAGCATGGCCAAGTAATATCCGTTCAGGGCATAACATAACCTAAATCTAGGGTAGTCAAGGCAAAACATCTTCTCAAGGGAACACGTAAGGGTCAGCAAGTTTTCTTAGCCAAGCTCAACAAAACCATTGAACCTAGTAAGGAGACAGAACCCTCTTGGCTCCAAGAATTCTCTAACATCTTCCCTGACAAGCTTACAGGCCTACCGCCTCCTCGAATCATGAAATTTAGGTGATCCATGGGACTCAACCCGTCTCAAAAACGCGCCCTATAAAATGTCCCTTCCTGAAGCCATTGAACTTAAAGAGCAACTTTCCCAACTCATTGAGCAAGGATTCGTACACCCCAGTAGCTCTCCTTGGGGGGCACCTGTCCTTTTCCAAAAAAAAGGACGGAACTCTCTGCCTCTGCATAGATTATCGAGGGCTGAATCAAGTCACTGTCAAGAATAAGTATGCTATCCCTCGCATCGACGAACTTCTTGACAGGCTTCATGGGGCCAAAGTCTTCTCAAAAATAGATTTGAGATCTGGTTACTATTAGATCATCAAAGTCGAGGAAGCAGATATACCCAAGATAGCCTTCAGTACCGGTTATAACCACTATGAGTTTACTGTAACCTCATTCGGGTTAACCAATGCTCCTGCAACCTTCAACCGCCTAATGCAAGATATATTCCATCCTTACTTGGATGAATTTGTGCTTGTTTTCTTTGATGACATCTTAATCTACTCCAAATCAATGGAAGAGCATGAGAAGCATGTGCGTAGAGTTCTGCAATTGTTGCGCAGACACAAACTCTATGCCAAGAAGAGCAAATGTACCTTCTTTACTCATCAAATTGAGTATCTTGGGTTCATCGTCTTCAAAGATGGCATTTCAATAGTTCCCGCCAAGGTTAAAGATATTCTAGAGTGGCCATCCCCTAAATCAGTTCATGAAGTTCGTGGGTTTTTGGGAATCACGGGATGGTATAGGATTTTTTCTAAAGATTATGCCTCGGTAGCTGCACCTTTGACGGATCTTCTCTCAAGAAGTATTGCAAAATAGTGTGGCTGCCAATCCATCAAAACAGCTTTGATCAGCTCAAGGTCATTATTACTTTTGCCCCAGTCCTGAAACTTCCTGATTTCACCAAGTGGTTACTGATGCCAGTAGTCTAGCACTTGGTGGTGTCCTCCATGAAGCTCATGATAGTCCTACTGCGGGACACCCAGGCTATGCAAAAATATTCAATGCCGTAACAAGGAGCTTTCATTAGGCAGGCTTGAAAAATGATGTCCTTCGGTACTTGAAGCGATGTCTCTCTCATGCCAAAGGATCAAAGCTAAAAGGGTCAAAGCTGAAAGGGTCAAGATGCCTGGGAAACTTCAACCCTTGGATATTCCCCAAATGAAGTGGGAGTGCATTTCTGTACCGCCGGTACTGGAGTAGCAAATCAGTCTATGCTTGCATGGTTTCACCTCATCGGAGATGCTAAACTCTGGTGGAAACAGTGGTGCCGTGACAAGGGAGTCACCGAGCATTCTCAAACGTGGGAAGACATCAAGCAGGCCGTGAAGGAAAGATATCTTCCCCCTTCCCATGAATCCATAAAGATTCTTGGGATGGATTGGTTAATTGCAAACAAAGCTAGCATTCATTGTCACTAGGGGAGTATCACTTTTGAAAATGAGCATGGCCAAGTACTATCCGTTCAGGGCATAACATAACCTAAATCTAGGGTAGTCAAGGCAAAACATCTTCTCAAGGGAACACGTAAGGGTCAGCAAGTTTTCTTAGCCAAGCTCAACACAACCATTGAACCTAGTAAGGAGACAGAACCCTCTTGGCTCCAAGAATTCTCTAACATCTTCCCTGACAAGCTTACAGGCCTACCGCCTCCTCGAATCATGAAATTTAGGTGATCCCTGGGACTCAACCCGTCTCAAAAACGCGCCCTATAAAATGTCCCTTCCTGAAGCCATTGAACTTAAAGAGCAACTTTCCCAACTCATTGAGCAAGGATTCGTACACCCCAGTAGCTCTCCTTGGGGGGCACCTGTCCTTTTCCAAAAAAAAGGACGGAACTCTCTGCCTCTGCATAGATTATCGAGGGCTGAATCAAGTCACTGTCAAGAATAAGTATGCTATCCCTCGCATCGACGAACTTCTTGACAGGCTTCATGGGGCCAAAGTCTTCTCAAAAATAGATTTGAGATCTGGTTACTATTAGATCATCAAAGTCGAGGAAGCAGATATACCCAAGATAGCCTTCAGTACCGGTTATAACCACTATGAGTTTACTGTAACCTCATTCGGGTTAACCAATGCTCCTGCAACCTTCAACCGCGTAATGCAAGATATATTCCATCCTTACTTGGATGAATTTGTGCTTGTTTTCTTTGATGACATCTTAATCTACTCCAAATCAATGGAAGAGCATGAGAAGCATGTGCGTAGAGTTCTGCAATTGTTGCGCAGACACAAACTCTATGCCAAGAAGAGCAAATGTACCTTCTTTACTCATCAAATTGAGTATCTTGGGTTCATCGTCTTCAAAGATGGCATTTCAATAGTTCCCGCCAAGGTTAAAGATATTCTAGAGTGGCCATCCCCTAAATCAGTTCATGAAGTTCGTGGGTTCTTGGGAATCACGGGATGGTATAGGATTTTTATTAAAGATTATGCCTCGGTAGCTGCACCTTTGACGGATCTTCTCTCAAGAAGTATTGCAAAATATTGTGGCTGCCAATCCATCAAAACAGCTTTGATCAGCTCAAGGTCATTATTACTTTTGCCCCAGTCCTGAAACTTCCTGATTTCACCAAGTGGTTACTGATGCCAGTAGTCTAGCACTTGGTGGTGTCCTCCATTAAGCTCATGATAGTCCTACTGCGGGACACCCAGGCTATGCAAAAATATTCAATGCCGTAACAAGGAGCTTTCATTAGGCAGGCTTGAAAAATGATGTCCTTCGGTACTTGAAGCGATGTCTCTCTCATGCCAAAGGATCAAAGCTAAAAGGGTCAAAGCTGAAAGGGTCAAGATGCCTGGGAAACTTCAACCCTTGGATATTCCCCAAATGAAGTGGGAGTGCATTTCTGTACCGCCGGTACTGGAGTAGCAAATCAGTCTATGCTTGCATGGTTTCACCTCATCGGAGATGCTAAACTCTGGTGGAAACAGTGGTGCCGTGACAAGGGAGTCACCGAGCATTCTCAAACGTGGGAAGACATCAAGCAGGCCGCGAAGGAAAGATATCTTCCCCCTTCCCATGAATCCATAAAGATTCTTGGGATGGATTGGTTAATTGCAAACAAAGCTAGCATTCATTGTCACTAGGGGAGTATTACTTTTGAAAATGAGCATGGCCAAGTACTATCCGTTCAGGGCATAACATAACCTAAATCTAGGGTAGTCAAGGCAAAACATCTTCTCAAGGGAACACGTAAGGGTCAGCAAGTTTTCTTAGCCAAGCTCAACAAAACCATTGAACCTAGTAAGGAGACAGAACCCTCTTGGCTCCAAGAATTCTCTGACATCTTCCCTAACAAGCTTACAGGCCTACCGCCTCCTCGAATCATGAAATTGAGGTGATCCCTGAGACTCAACCCGTCTCAAGCAAATGCAACCTCCCTCCTTTAAAGGAGAAGACTCAAAGATTGAGAAGGATGCTGAAGTCTGGATTGAAGCGATGGACGATTATTTCTCTACCGCCGGTACTGGAGTAGCAAATCAGTCTATGCTTGCATTGTTTCGCCTCATCGGAGATGCTAAACTCTGGTGGAAACAGTGGTGCCGTGAAAAGGGAGTCACCGAGCATTCTCAAACGTGGGAAGACATCAAGCAGGGGCCGTGAAGGAAAGATATCTTCCCCCTTCCCATGAATCCATAAAGATTCTTGGGATGGACTGGTTAATTGCAAAGCTAGCATTCATTGTCACTAGGGGAGTATCACTTTTGAAAATGAGCATGGCCAAGTAATATCCGTTCAGGGCATAACATAACCTAAATCTAGGGTAGTCAAGGCAAAACATCTTCTCAAGGGAACACGTAAGGGTCAGCAAGTTTTCTTAGCCAAGCTCAACAAAACCATTGAACCTAGTAAGGAGACAGAACCCTCTTGGCTCCAAGAATTCTCTAACATCTTCCCTGACAAGCTTACAGGCCTACCGCCTCCTCGAATCATGAAATTTAGGTGATCCATGGGACTCAACCCGTCTCAAAAACGCGCCCTATAAAATGTCCCTTCCTGAAGCCATTGAACTTAAAGAGCAACTTTCCCAACTCATTGAGCAAGGATTCGTACACCCCAGTAGCTCTCCTTGGGGGGCACCTGTCCTTTTCCAAAAAAAAGGACGGAACTCTCTGCCTCTGCATAGATTATCGAGGGCTGAATCAAGTCACTGTCAAGAATAAGTATGCTATCCCTCGCATCGACGAACTTCTTGACAGGCTTCATGGGGCCAAAGTCTTCTCAAAAATAGATTTGAGATCTGGTTACTATTAGATCATCAAAGTCGAGGAAGCAGATATACCCAAGATAGCCTTCAGTACCGGTTATAACCACTATGAGTTTACTGTAACCTCATTCGGGTTAACCAATGCTCCTGCAACCTTCAACCGCCTAATGCAAGATATATTCCATCCTTACTTGGATGAATTTGTGCTTGTTTTCTTTGATGACATCTTAATCTACTCCAAATCAATGGAAGAGCATGAGAAGCATGTGCGTAGAGTTCTGCAATTGTTGCGCAGACACAAACTCTATGCCAAGAAGAGCAAATGTACCTTCTTTACTCATCAAATTGAGTATCTTGGGTTCATCGTCTTCAAAGATGGCATTTCAATAGTTCCCGCCAAGGTTAAAGATATTCTAGAGTGGCCATCCCCTAAATCAGTTCATGAAGTTCGTGGGTTTTTGGGAATCACGGGATGGTATAGGATTTTTTCTAAAGATTATGCCTCGGTAGCTGCACCTTTGACGGATCTTCTCTCAAGAAGTATTGCAAAATAGTGTGGCTGCCAATCCATCAAAACAGCTTTGATCAGCTCAAGGTCATTATTACTTTTGCCCCAGTCCTGAAACTTCCTGATTTCACCAAGTGGTTACTGATGCCAGTAGTCTAGCACTTGGTGGTGTCCTCCATGAAGCTCATGATAGTCCTACTGCGGGACACCCAGGCTATGCAAAAATATTCAATGCCGTAACAAGGAGCTTTCATTAGGCAGGCTTGAAAAATGATGTCCTTCGGTACTTGAAGCGATGTCTCTCTCATGCCAAAGGATCAAAGCTAAAAGGGTCAAAGCTGAAAGGGTCAAGATGCCTGGGAAACTTCAACCCTTGGATATTCCCCAAATGAAGTGGGAGTGCATTTCTGTACCGCCGGTACTGGAGTAGCAAATCAGTCTATGCTTGCATGGTTTCACCTCATCGGAGATGCTAAACTCTGGTGGAAACAGTGGTGCCGTGACAAGGGAGTCACCGAGCATTCTCAAACGTGGGAAGACATCAAGCAGGCCGTGAAGGAAAGATATCTTCCCCCTTCCCATGAATCCATAAAGATTCTTGGGATGGATTGGTTAATTGCAAACAAAGCTAGCATTCATTGTCACTAGGGGAGTATCACTTTTGAAAATGAGCATGGCCAAGTACTATCCGTTCAGGGCATAACATAACCTAAATCTAGGGTAGTCAAGGCAAAACATCTTCTCAAGGGAACACGTAAGGGTCAGCAAGTTTTCTTAGCCAAGCTCAACACAACCATTGAACCTAGTAAGGAGACAGAACCCTCTTGGCTCCAAGAATTCTCTAACATCTTCCCTGACAAGCTTACAGGCCTACCGCCTCCTCGAATCATGAAATTTAGGTGATCCCTGGGACTCAACCCGTCTCAAAAACGCGCCCTATAAAATGTCCCTTCCTGAAGCCATTGAACTTAAAGAGCAACTTTCCCAACTCATTGAGCAAGGATTCGTACACCCCAGTAGCTCTCCTTGGGGGGCACCTGTCCTTTTCCAAAAAAAAGGACGGAACTCTCTGCCTCTGCATAGATTATCGAGGGCTGAATCAAGTCACTGTCAAGAATAAGTATGCTATCCCTCGCATCGACGAACTTCTTGACAGGCTTCATGGGGCCAAAGTCTTCTCAAAAATAGATTTGAGATCTGGTTACTATTAGATCATCAAAGTCGAGGAAGCAGATATACCCAAGATAGCCTTCAGTACCGGTTATAACCACTATGAGTTTACTGTAACCTCATTCGGGTTAACCAATGCTCCTGCAACCTTCAACCGCGTAATGCAAGATATATTCCATCCTTACTTGGATGAATTTGTGCTTGTTTTCTTTGATGACATCTTAATCTACTCCAAATCAATGGAAGAGCATGAGAAGCATGTGCGTAGAGTTCTGCAATTGTTGCGCAGACACAAACTCTATGCCAAGAAGAGCAAATGTACCTTCTTTACTCATCAAATTGAGTATCTTGGGTTCATCGTCTTCAAAGATGGCATTTCAATAGTTCCCGCCAAGGTTAAAGATATTCTAGAGTGGCCATCCCCTAAATCAGTTCATGAAGTTCGTGGGTTCTTGGGAATCACGGGATGGTATAGGATTTTTATTAAAGATTATGCCTCGGTAGCTGCACCTTTGACGGATCTTCTCTCAAGAAGTATTGCAAAATATTGTGGCTGCCAATCCATCAAAACAGCTTTGATCAGCTCAAGGTCATTATTACTTTTGCCCCAGTCCTGAAACTTCCTGATTTCACCAAGTGGTTACTGATGCCAGTAGTCTAGCACTTGGTGGTGTCCTCCATTAAGCTCATGATAGTCCTACTGCGGGACACCCAGGCTATGCAAAAATATTCAATGCCGTAACAAGGAGCTTTCATTAGGCAGGCTTGAAAAATGATGTCCTTCGGTACTTGAAGCGATGTCTCTCTCATGCCAAAGGATCAAAGCTAAAAGGGTCAAAGCTGAAAGGGTCAAGATGCCTGGGAAACTTCAACCCTTGGATATTCCCCAAATGAAGTGGGAGTGCATTTCTGTACCGCCGGTACTGGAGTAGCAAATCAGTCTATGCTTGCATGGTTTCACCTCATCGGAGATGCTAAACTCTGGTGGAAACAGTGGTGCCGTGACAAGGGAGTCACCGAGCATTCTCAAACGTGGGAAGACATCAAGCAGGCCGCGAAGGAAAGATATCTTCCCCCTTCCCATGAATCCATAAAGATTCTTGGGATGGATTGGTTAATTGCAAACAAAGCTAGCATTCATTGTCACTAGGGGAGTATTACTTTTGAAAATGAGCATGGCCAAGTACTATCCGTTCAGGGCATAACATAACCTAAATCTAGGGTAGTCAAGGCAAAACATCTTCTCAAGGGAACACGTAAGGGTCAGCAAGTTTTCTTAGCCAAGCTCAACAAAACCATTGAACCTAGTAAGGAGACAGAACCCTCTTGGCTCCAAGAATTCTCTGACATCTTCCCTAACAAGCTTACAGGCCTACCGCCTCCTCGAATCATGAAATTGAGGTGATCCCTGAGACTCAACCCGTCTCAAGCAAATGCAACCTCCCTCCTTTAAAGGAGAAGACTCAAAGATTGAGAAGGATGCTGAAGTCTGGATTGAAGCGATGGACGATTATTTCTCTACCGCCGGTACTGGAGTAGCAAATCAGTCTATGCTTGCATTGTTTCGCCTCATCGGAGATGCTAAACTCTGGTGGAAACAGTGGTGCCGTGAAAAGGGAGTCACCGAGCATTCTCAAACGTGGGAAGACATCAAGCAGGGGCCGTGAAGGAAAGATATCTTCCCCCTTCCCATGAATCCATAAAGATTCTTGGGATGGACTGGTTAATTGCAAAGCTAGCATTCATTGTCACTAGGGGAGTATCACTTTTGAAAATGAGCATGGCCAAGTAATATCCGTTCAGGGCATAACATAACCTAAATCTAGGGTAGTCAAGGCAAAACATCTTCTCAAGGGAACACGTAAGGGTCAGCAAGTTTTCTTAGCCAAGCTCAACAAAACCATTGAACCTAGTAAGGAGACAGAACCCTCTTGGCTCCAAGAATTCTCTAACATCTTCCCTGACAAGCTTACAGGCCTACCGCCTCCTCGAATCATGAAATTTAGGTGATCCATGGGACTCAACCCGTCTCAAAAACGCGCCCTATAAAATGTCCCTTCCTGAAGCCATTGAACTTAAAGAGCAACTTTCCCAACTCATTGAGCAAGGATTCGTACACCCCAGTAGCTCTCCTTGGGGGGCACCTGTCCTTTTCCAAAAAAAAGGACGGAACTCTCTGCCTCTGCATAGATTATCGAGGGCTGAATCAAGTCACTGTCAAGAATAAGTATGCTATCCCTCGCATCGACGAACTTCTTGACAGGCTTCATGGGGCCAAAGTCTTCTCAAAAATAGATTTGAGATCTGGTTACTATTAGATCATCAAAGTCGAGGAAGCAGATATACCCAAGATAGCCTTCAGTACCGGTTATAACCACTATGAGTTTACTGTAACCTCATTCGGGTTAACCAATGCTCCTGCAACCTTCAACCGCCTAATGCAAGATATATTCCATCCTTACTTGGATGAATTTGTGCTTGTTTTCTTTGATGACATCTTAATCTACTCCAAATCAATGGAAGAGCATGAGAAGCATGTGCGTAGAGTTCTGCAATTGTTGCGCAGACACAAACTCTATGCCAAGAAGAGCAAATGTACCTTCTTTACTCATCAAATTGAGTATCTTGGGTTCATCGTCTTCAAAGATGGCATTTCAATAGTTCCCGCCAAGGTTAAAGATATTCTAGAGTGGCCATCCCCTAAATCAGTTCATGAAGTTCGTGGGTTTTTGGGAATCACGGGATGGTATAGGATTTTTTCTAAAGATTATGCCTCGGTAGCTGCACCTTTGACGGATCTTCTCTCAAGAAGTATTGCAAAATAGTGTGGCTGCCAATCCATCAAAACAGCTTTGATCAGCTCAAGGTCATTATTACTTTTGCCCCAGTCCTGAAACTTCCTGATTTCACCAAGTGGTTACTGATGCCAGTAGTCTAGCACTTGGTGGTGTCCTCCATGAAGCTCATGATAGTCCTACTGCGGGACACCCAGGCTATGCAAAAATATTCAATGCCGTAACAAGGAGCTTTCATTAGGCAGGCTTGAAAAATGATGTCCTTCGGTACTTGAAGCGATGTCTCTCTCATGCCAAAGGATCAAAGCTAAAAGGGTCAAAGCTGAAAGGGTCAAGATGCCTGGGAAACTTCAACCCTTGGATATTCCCCAAATGAAGTGGGAGTGCATTTCTGTACCGCCGGTACTGGAGTAGCAAATCAGTCTATGCTTGCATGGTTTCACCTCATCGGAGATGCTAAACTCTGGTGGAAACAGTGGTGCCGTGACAAGGGAGTCACCGAGCATTCTCAAACGTGGGAAGACATCAAGCAGGCCGCGAAGGAAAGATATCTTCCCCCTTCCCATGAATCCATAAAGATTCTTGGGATGGATTGGTTAATTGCAAACAAAGCTAGCATTCATTGTCACTAGGGGAGTATTACTTTTGAAAATGAGCATGGCCAAGTACTATCCGTTCAGGGCATAACATAACCTAAATCTAGGGTAGTCAAGGCAAAACATCTTCTCAAGGGAACACGTAAGGGTCAGCAAGTTTTCTTAGCCAAGCTCAACAAAACCATTGAACCTAGTAAGGAGACAGAACCCTCTTGGCTCCAAGAATTCTCTGACATCTTCCCTAACAAGCTTACAGGCCTACCGCCTCCTCGAATCATGAAATTGAGGTGATCCCTGAGACTCAACCCGTCTCAAGCAAATGCAACCTCCCTCCTTTAAAGGAGAAGACTCAAAGATTGAGAAGGATGCTGAAGTCTGGATTGAAGCGATGGACGATTATTTCTCTACCGCCGGTACTGGAGTAGCAAATCAGTCTATGCTTGCATTGTTTCGCCTCATCGGAGATGCTAAACTCTGGTGGAAACAGTGGTGCCGTGAAAAGGGAGTCACCGAGCATTCTCAAACGTGGGAAGACATCAAGCAGGGGCCGTGAAGGAAAGATATCTTCCCCCTTCCCATGAATCCATAAAGATTCTTGGGATGGACTGGTTAATTGCAAAGCTAGCATTCATTGTCACTAGGGGAGTATCACTTTTGAAAATGAGCATGGCCAAGTAATATCCGTTCAGGGCATAACATAACCTAAATCTAGGGTAGTCAAGGCAAAACATCTTCTCAAGGGAACACGTAAGGGTCAGCAAGTTTTCTTAGCCAAGCTCAACAAAACCATTGAACCTAGTAAGGAGACAGAACCCTCTTGGCTCCAAGAATTCTCTAACATCTTCCCTGACAAGCTTACAGGCCTACCGCCTCCTCGAATCATGAAATTTAGGTGATCCATGGGACTCAACCCGTCTCAAAAACGCGCCCTATAAAATGTCCCTTCCTGAAGCCATTGAACTTAAAGAGCAACTTTCCCAACTCATTGAGCAAGGATTCGTACACCCCAGTAGCTCTCCTTGGGGGGCACCTGTCCTTTTCCAAAAAAAAGGACGGAACTCTCTGCCTCTGCATAGATTATCGAGGGCTGAATCAAGTCACTGTCAAGAATAAGTATGCTATCCCTCGCATCGACGAACTTCTTGACAGGCTTCATGGGGCCAAAGTCTTCTCAAAAATAGATTTGAGATCTGGTTACTATTAGATCATCAAAGTCGAGGAAGCAGATATACCCAAGATAGCCTTCAGTACCGGTTATAACCACTATGAGTTTACTGTAACCTCATTCGGGTTAACCAATGCTCCTGCAACCTTCAACCGCCTAATGCAAGATATATTCCATCCTTACTTGGATGAATTTGTGCTTGTTTTCTTTGATGACATCTTAATCTACTCCAAATCAATGGAAGAGCATGAGAAGCATGTGCGTAGAGTTCTGCAATTGTTGCGCAGACACAAACTCTATGCCAAGAAGAGCAAATGTACCTTCTTTACTCATCAAATTGAGTATCTTGGGTTCATCGTCTTCAAAGATGGCATTTCAATAGTTCCCGCCAAGGTTAAAGATATTCTAGAGTGGCCATCCCCTAAATCAGTTCATGAAGTTCGTGGGTTTTTGGGAATCACGGGATGGTATAGGATTTTTTCTAAAGATTATGCCTCGGTAGCTACACCTTTGACGGATCTTCTCTCAAGAAGTATTGCAAAATAGTGTGGCTGCCAATCCATCAAAACAGCTTTGATTAGCTCAAGGTCATTATTACTTTTGCCCCAGTCCTGAAACTTCCTGATTTCACCAAGTGGTTACTGATGCCAGTAGTCTAGCACTTGGTGGTGTCCTCCATGAAGCTCATGATAGTCCTACTGCGGGACACCCAGGCTATGCAAAAATATTCAATGCCGTAACAAGGAGCTTTCATTAGGCAGGCTTGAAAAATGATGTCCTTCGGTACTTGAAGCGATGTCTCTCTCATGCCAAAGGATCAAAGCTAAAAGGGTCAAAGCTGAAAGGGTCAAGATGCCTGGGAAACTTCAACCCTTGGATATTCCCCAAATGAAGTGGGAGTGCATTTCTGTACCGCCGGTACTGGAGTAGCAAATCAGTCTATGCTTGCATGGTTTCACCTCATCGGAGATGCTAAACTCTGGTGGAAACAGTGGTGCCGTGACAAGGGAGTCACCGAGCATTCTCAAACGTGGGAAGACATCAAGCAGGCCGCGAAGGAAAGATATCTTCCCCCTTCCCATGAATCCATAAAGATTCTTGGGATGGATTGGTTAATTGCAAACAAAGCTAGCATTCATTGTCACTAGGGGAGTATCACTTTTGAAAATGAGCATGGCCAAGTACTATCCATTCAGGGCATAACATAACCTAAATCTAGGGTAGTCAAGGCAAAACATCTTCTCAAGGGAACACGTAAGGGTCAGCAAGTTTTCTTAGCCAAGCTCAACAAAACCATTGAACCTAGTAAGGAGACAGAACCCTCTTGGCTCCAAGAATTCTCTGACATCTTCCCTGACAAGCTTACAGGCCTACCGCCTCCTCGAATCATGAAATTGAGGTGATCCCTGAGACTCAACCCGTCTCAAGCAAATGCAACCTCCCTCCTTTAAAGGAGAAGACTCAAAGATTGAGAAGGATGCTGAAGTCTGGATTGAAGCGATGGACGATTATTTCTCTACCGCCGGTACTGGAGTAGCAAATCAGTCTATGCTTGCATTGTTTCGCCTCATCGGAGATGCTAAACTCTGGTGGAAACAGTGGTGCCGTGAAAAGGGAGTCACCGAGCATTCTCAAACGTGGGAAGACATCAAGCAGGGGCCGTGAAGGAAAGATATCTTCCCCCTTCCCATGAATCCATAAAGATTCTTGGGATGGACTGGTTAATTGCAAAGCTAGCATTCATTGTCACTAGGGGAGTATCACTTTTGAAAATGAGCATGGCCAAGTAATATCCGTTCAGGGCATAACATAACCTAAATCTAGGGTAGTCAAGGCAAAACATCTTCTCAAGGGAACACGTAAGGGTCAGCAAGTTTTCTTAGCCAAGCTCAACAAAACCATTGAACCTAGTAAGGAGACAGAACCCTCTTGGCTCCAAGAATTCTCTAACATCTTCCCTGACAAGCTTACAGGCCTACCGCCTCCTCGAATCATGAAATTTAGGTGATCCATGGGACTCAACCCGTCTCAAAAACGCGCCCTATAAAATGTCCCTTCCTGAAGCCATTGAACTTAAAGAGCAACTTTCCCAACTCATTGAGCAAGGATTCGTACACCCCAGTAGCTCTCCTTGGGGGGCACCTGTCCTTTTCCAAAAAAAAGGACGGAACTCTCTGCCTCTGCATAGATTATCGAGGGCTGAATCAAGTCACTGTCAAGAATAAGTATGCTATCCCTCGCATCGACGAACTTCTTGACAGGCTTCATGGGGCCAAAGTCTTCTCAAAAATAGATTTGAGATCTGGTTACTATTAGATCATCAAAGTCGAGGAAGCAGATATACCCAAGATAGCCTTCAGTACCGGTTATAACCACTATGAGTTTACTGTAACCTCATTCGGGTTAACCAATGCTCCTGCAACCTTCAACCGCCTAATGCAAGATATATTCCATCCTTACTTGGATGAATTTGTGCTTGTTTTCTTTGATGACATCTTAATCTACTCCAAATCAATGGAAGAGCATGAGAAGCATGTGCGTAGAGTTCTGCAATTGTTGCGCAGACACAAACTCTATGCCAAGAAGAGCAAATGTACCTTCTTTACTCATCAAATTGAGTATCTTGGGTTCATCGTCTTCAAAGATGGCATTTCAATAGTTCCCGCCAAGGTTAAAGATATTCTAGAGTGGCCATCCCCTAAATCAGTTCATGAAGTTCGTGGGTTTTTGGGAATCACGGGATGGTATAGGATTTTTTCTAAAGATTATGCCTCGGTAGCTGCACCTTTGACGGATCTTCTCTCAAGAAGTATTGCAAAATAGTGTGGCTGCCAATCCATCAAAACAGCTTTGATCAGCTCAAGGTCATTATTACTTTTGCCCCAGTCCTGAAACTTCCTGATTTCACCAAGTGGTTACTGATGCCAGTAGTCTAGCACTTGGTGGTGTCCTCCATGAAGCTCATGATAGTCCTACTGCGGGACACCCAGGCTATGCAAAAATATTCAATGCCGTAACAAGGAGCTTTCATTAGGCAGGCTTGAAAAATGATGTCCTTCGGTACTTGAAGCGATGTCTCTCTCATGCCAAAGGATCAAAGCTAAAAGGGTCAAAGCTGAAAGGGTCAAGATGCCTGGGAAACTTCAACCCTTGGATATTCCCCAAATGAAGTGGGAGTGCATTTCTGTACCGCCGGTACTGGAGTAGCAAATCAGTCTATGCTTGCATGGTTTCACCTCATCGGAGATGCTAAACTCTGGTGGAAACAGTGGTGCCGTGACAAGGGAGTCACCGAGCATTCTCAAACGTGGGAAGACATCAAGCAGGCCGCGAAGGAAAGATATCTTCCCCCTTCCCATGAATCCATAAAGATTCTTGGGATGGATTGGTTAATTGCAAACAAAGCTAGCATTCATTGTCACTAGGGGAGTATTACTTTTGAAAATGAGCATGGCCAAGTACTATCCGTTCAGGGCATAACATAACCTAAATCTAGGGTAGTCAAGGCAAAACATCTTCTCAAGGGAACACGTAAGGGTCAGCAAGTTTTCTTAGCCAAGCTCAACAAAACCATTGAACCTAGTAAGGAGACAGAACCCTCTTGGCTCCAAGAATTCTCTGACATCTTCCCTAACAAGCTTACAGGCCTACCGCCTCCTCGAATCATGAAATTGAGGTGATCCCTGAGACTCAACCCGTCTCAAGCAAATGCAACCTCCCTCCTTTAAAGGAGAAGACTCAAAGATTGAGAAGGATGCTGAAGTCTGGATTGAAGCGATGGACGATTATTTCTCTACCGCCGGTACTGGAGTAGCAAATCAGTCTATGCTTGCATTGTTTCGCCTCATCGGAGATGCTAAACTCTGGTGGAAACAGTGGTGCCGTGAAAAGGGAGTCACCGAGCATTCTCAAACGTGGGAAGACATCAAGCAGGGGCCGTGAAGGAAAGATATCTTCCCCCTTCCCATGAATCCATAAAGATTCTTGGGATGGACTGGTTAATTGCAAAGCTAGCATTCATTGTCACTAGGGGAGTATCACTTTTGAAAATGAGCATGGCCAAGTAATATCCGTTCAGGGCATAACATAACCTAAATCTAGGGTAGTCAAGGCAAAACATCTTCTCAAGGGAACACGTAAGGGTCAGCAAGTTTTCTTAGCCAAGCTCAACAAAACCATTGAACCTAGTAAGGAGACAGAACCCTCTTGGCTCCAAGAATTCTCTAACATCTTCCCTGACAAGCTTACAGGCCTACCGCCTCCTCGAATCATGAAATTTAGGTGATCCATGGGACTCAACCCGTCTCAAAAACGCGCCCTATAAAATGTCCCTTCCTGAAGCCATTGAACTTAAAGAGCAACTTTCCCAACTCATTGAGCAAGGATTCGTACACCCCAGTAGCTCTCCTTGGGGGGCACCTGTCCTTTTCCAAAAAAAAGGACGGAACTCTCTGCCTCTGCATAGATTATCGAGGGCTGAATCAAGTCACTGTCAAGAATAAGTATGCTATCCCTCGCATCGACGAACTTCTTGACAGGCTTCATGGGGCCAAAGTCTTCTCAAAAATAGATTTGAGATCTGGTTACTATTAGATCATCAAAGTCGAGGAAGCAGATATACCCAAGATAGCCTTCAGTACCGGTTATAACCACTATGAGTTTACTGTAACCTCATTCGGGTTAACCAATGCTCCTGCAACCTTCAACCGCCTAATGCAAGATATATTCCATCCTTACTTGGATGAATTTGTGCTTGTTTTCTTTGATGACATCTTAATCTACTCCAAATCAATGGAAGAGCATGAGAAGCATGTGCGTAGAGTTCTGCAATTGTTGCGCAGACACAAACTCTATGCCAAGAAGAGCAAATGTACCTTCTTTACTCATCAAATTGAGTATCTTGGGTTCATCGTCTTCAAAGATGGCATTTCAATAGTTCCCGCCAAGGTTAAAGATATTCTAGAGTGGCCATCCCCTAAATCAGTTCATGAAGTTCGTGGGTTTTTGGGAATCACGGGATGGTATAGGATTTTTTCTAAAGATTATGCCTCGGTAGCTACACCTTTGACGGATCTTCTCTCAAGAAGTATTGCAAAATAGTGTGGCTGCCAATCCATCAAAACAGCTTTGATTAGCTCAAGGTCATTATTACTTTTGCCCCAGTCCTGAAACTTCCTGATTTCACCAAGTGGTTACTGATGCCAGTAGTCTAGCACTTGGTGGTGTCCTCCATGAAGCTCATGATAGTCCTACTGCGGGACACCCAGGCTATGCAAAAATATTCAATGCCGTAACAAGGAGCTTTCATTAGGCAGGCTTGAAAAATGATGTCCTTCGGTACTTGAAGCGATGTCTCTCTCATGCCAAAGGATCAAAGCTAAAAGGGTCAAAGCTGAAAGGGTCAAGATGCCTGGGAAACTTCAACCCTTGGATATTCCCCAAATGAAGTGGGAGTGCATTTCTGTACCGCCGGTACTGGAGTAGCAAATCAGTCTATGCTTGCATGGTTTCACCTCATCGGAGATGCTAAACTCTGGTGGAAACAGTGGTGCCGTGACAAGGGAGTCACCGAGCATTCTCAAACGTGGGAAGACATCAAGCAGGCCGCGAAGGAAAGATATCTTCCCCCTTCCCATGAATCCATAAAGATTCTTGGGATGGATTGGTTAATTGCAAACAAAGCTAGCATTCATTGTCACTAGGGGAGTATCACTTTTGAAAATGAGCATGGCCAAGTACTATCCATTCAGGGCATAACATAACCTAAATCTAGGGTAGTCAAGGCAAAACATCTTCTCAAGGGAACACGTAAGGGTCAGCAAGTTTTCTTAGCCAAGCTCAACAAAACCATTGAACCTAGTAAGGAGACAGAACCCTCTTGGCTCCAAGAATTCTCTGACATCTTCCCTGACAAGCTTACAGGCCTACCGCCTCCTCGAATCATGAAATTGAGGTGATCCCTGAGACTCAACCCGTCTCAAGCAAATGCAACCTCCCTCCTTTAAAGGAGAAGACTCAAAGATTGAGAAGGATGCTGAAGTCTGGATTGAAGCGATGGACGATTATTTCTCTACCGCCGGTACTGGAGTAGCAAATCAGTCTATGCTTGCATTGTTTCGCCTCATCGGAGATGCTAAACTCTGGTGGAAACAGTGGTGCCGTGAAAAGGGAGTCACCGAGCATTCTCAAACGTGGGAAGACATCAAGCAGGGGCCGTGAAGGAAAGATATCTTCCCCCTTCCCATGAATCCATAAAGATTCTTGGGATGGACTGGTTAATTGCAAAGCTAGCATTCATTGTCACTAGGGGAGTATCACTTTTGAAAATGAGCATGGCCAAGTAATATCCGTTCAGGGCATAACATAACCTAAATCTAGGGTAGTCAAGGCAAAACATCTTCTCAAGGGAACACGTAAGGGTCAGCAAGTTTTCTTAGCCAAGCTCAACAAAACCATTGAACCTAGTAAGGAGACAGAACCCTCTTGGCTCCAAGAATTCTCTAACATCTTCCCTGACAAGCTTACAGGCCTACCGCCTCCTCGAATCATGAAATTTAGGTGATCCATGGGACTCAACCCGTCTCAAAAACGCGCCCTATAAAATGTCCCTTCCTGAAGCCATTGAACTTAAAGAGCAACTTTCCCAACTCATTGAGCAAGGATTCGTACACCCCAGTAGCTCTCCTTGGGGGGCACCTGTCCTTTTCCAAAAAAAAGGACGGAACTCTCTGCCTCTGCATAGATTATCGAGGGCTGAATCAAGTCACTGTCAAGAATAAGTATGCTATCCCTCGCATCGACGAACTTCTTGACAGGCTTCATGGGGCCAAAGTCTTCTCAAAAATAGATTTGAGATCTGGTTACTATTAGATCATCAAAGTCGAGGAAGCAGATATACCCAAGATAGCCTTCAGTACCGGTTATAACCACTATGAGTTTACTGTAACCTCATTCGGGTTAACCAATGCTCCTGCAACCTTCAACCGCCTAATGCAAGATATATTCCATCCTTACTTGGATGAATTTGTGCTTGTTTTCTTTGATGACATCTTAATCTACTCCAAATCAATGGAAGAGCATGAGAAGCATGTGCGTAGAGTTCTGCAATTGTTGCGCAGACACAAACTCTATGCCAAGAAGAGCAAATGTACCTTCTTTACTCATCAAATTGAGTATCTTGGGTTCATCGTCTTCAAAGATGGCATTTCAATAGTTCCCGCCAAGGTTAAAGATATTCTAGAGTGGCCATCCCCTAAATCAGTTCATGAAGTTCGTGGGTTTTTGGGAATCACGGGATGGTATAGGATTTTTTCTAAAGATTATGCCTCGGTAGCTGCACCTTTGACGGATCTTCTCTCAAGAAGTATTGCAAAATAGTGTGGCTGCCAATCCATCAAAACAGCTTTGATCAGCTCAAGGTCATTATTACTTTTGCCCCAGTCCTGAAACTTCCTGATTTCACCAAGTGGTTACTGATGCCAGTAGTCTAGCACTTGGTGGTGTCCTCCATGAAGCTCATGATAGTCCTACTGCGGGACACCCAGGCTATGCAAAAATATTCAATGCCGTAACAAGGAGCTTTCATTAGGCAGGCTTGAAAAATGATGTCCTTCGGTACTTGAAGCGATGTCTCTCTCATGCCAAAGGATCAAAGCTAAAAGGGTCAAAGCTGAAAGGGTCAAGATGCCTGGGAAACTTCAACCCTTGGATATTCCCCAAATGAAGTGGGAGTGCATTTCTGTACCGCCGGTACTGGAGTAGCAAATCAGTCTATGCTTGCATGGTTTCACCTCATCGGAGATGCTAAACTCTGGTGGAAACAGTGGTGCCGTGACAAGGGAGTCACCGAGCATTCTCAAACGTGGGAAGACATCAAGCAGGCCGCGAAGGAAAGATATCTTCCCCCTTCCCATGAATCCATAAAGATTCTTGGGATGGATTGGTTAATTGCAAACAAAGCTAGCATT
This sequence comes from Cibotium barometz, assembly GCF_041138505.1. Classification (NCBI taxonomy): domain Eukaryota; kingdom Viridiplantae; phylum Streptophyta; class Polypodiopsida; order Cyatheales; family Cibotiaceae; genus Cibotium; species Cibotium barometz. Next base: position 19,657,001 of record NC_141109.1, read on the forward strand.
CATTGTCACTAGGGGAGTATTACTTTTGAAAATGAGCATGGCCAAGTACTATCCGTTCAGGGCATAACATAACCTAAATCTAGGGTAGTCAAGGCAAAACATCTTCTCAAGGGAACACGTAAGGGTCAGCAAGTTTTCTTAGCCAAGCTCAACAAAACCATTGAACCTAGTAAGGAGACAGAACCCTCTTGGCTCCAAGAATTCTCTGACATCTTCCCTAACAAGCTTACAGGCCTACCGCCTCCTCGAATCATGAAATTGAGGTGATCCCTGAGACTCAACCCGTCTCAAGCAAATGCAACCTCCCTCCTTTAAAGGAGAAGACTCAAAGATTGAGAAGGATGCTGAAGTCTGGATTGAAGCGATGGACGATTATTTCTCTACCGCCGGTACTGGAGTAGCAAATCAGTCTATGCTTGCATTGTTTCGCCTCATCGGAGATGCTAAACTCTGGTGGAAACAGTGGTGCCGTGAAAAGGGAGTCACCGAGCATTCTCAAACGTGGGAAGACATCAAGCAGGGGCCGTGAAGGAAAGATATCTTCCCCCTTCCCATGAATCCATAAAGATTCTTGGGATGGACTGGTTAATTGCAAAGCTAGCATTCATTGTCACTAGGGGAGTATCACTTTTGAAAATGAGCATGGCCAAGTAATATCCGTTCAGGGCATAACATAACCTAAATCTAGGGTAGTCAAGGCAAAACATCTTCTCAAGGGAACACGTAAGGGTCAGCAAGTTTTCTTAGCCAAGCTCAACAAAACCATTGAACCTAGTAAGGAGACAGAACCCTCTTGGCTCCAAGAATTCTCTAACATCTTCCCTGACAAGCTTACAGGCCTACCGCCTCCTCGAATCATGAAATTTAGGTGATCCATGGGACTCAACCCGTCTCAAAAACGCGCCCTATAAAATGTCCCTTCCTGAAGCCATTGAACTTAAAGAGCAACTTTCCCAACTCATTGAGCAAGGATTCGTACACCCCAGTAGCTCTCCTTGGGGGGCACCTGTCCTTTTCCAAAAAAAAGGACGGAACTCTCTGCCTCTGCATAGATTATCGAGGGCTGAATCAAGTCACTGTCAAGAATAAGTATGCTATCCCTCGCATCGACGAACTTCTTGACAGGCTTCATGGGGCCAAAGTCTTCTCAAAAATAGATTTGAGATCTGGTTACTATTAGATCATCAAAGTCGAGGAAGCAGATATACCCAAGATAGCCTTCAGTACCGGTTATAACCACTATGAGTTTACTGTAACCTCATTCGGGTTAACCAATGCTCCTGCAACCTTCAACCGCCTAATGCAAGATATATTCCATCCTTACTTGGATGAATTTGTGCTTGTTTTCTTTGATGACATCTTAATCTACTCCAAATCAATGGAAGAGCATGAGAAGCATGTGCGTAGAGTTCTGCAATTGTTGCGCAGACACAAACTCTATGCCAAGAAGAGCAAATGTACCTTCTTTACTCATCAAATTGAGTATCTTGGGTTCATCGTCTTCAAAGATGGCATTTCAATAGTTCCCGCCAAGGTTAAAGATATTCTAGAGTGGCCATCCCCTAAATCAGTTCATGAAGTTCGTGGGTTTTTGGGAATCACGGGATGGTATAGGATTTTTTCTAAAGATTATGCCTCGGTAGCTGCACCTTTGACGGATCTTCTCTCAAGAAGTATTGCAAAATAGTGTGGCTGCCAATCCATCAAAACAGCTTTGATTAGCTCAAGGTCATTATTACTTTTGCCCCAGTCCTGAAACTTCCTGATTTCACCAAGTGGTTACTGATGCCAGTAGTCTAGCACTTGGTGGTGTCCTCCATGAAGCTCATGATAGTCCTACTGCGGGACACCCAGGCTATGCAAAAATATTCAATGCCGTAACAAGGAGCTTTCATTAGGCAGGCTTGAAAAATGATGTCCTTCGGTACTTGAAGCGATGTCTCTCTCATGCCAAAGGATCAAAGCTAAAAGGGTCAAAGCTGAAAGGGTCAAGATGCCTGGGAAACTTCAACCCTTGGATATTCCCCAAATGAAGTGGGAGTGCATTTCTGTACCGCCGGTACTGGAGTAGCAAATCAGTCTATGCTTGCATGGTTTCACCTCATCGGAGATGCTAAACTCTGGTGGAAACAGTGGTGCCGTGACAAGGGAGTCACCGAGCATTCTCAAACGTGGGAAGACATCAAGCAGGCCGCGAAGGAAAGATATCTTCCCCCTTCCCATGAATCCATAAAGATTCTTGGGATGGATTGGTTAATTGCAAACAAAGCTAGCATTCATTGTCACTAGGGGAGTATCACTTTTGAAAATGAGCATGGCCAAGTACTATCCATTCAGGGCATAACATAACCTAAATCTAGGGTAGTCAAGGCAAAACATCTTCTCAAGGGAACACGTAAGGGTCAGCAAGTTTTCTTAGCCAAGCTCAACAAAACCATTGAACCTAGTAAGGAGACAGAACCCTCTTGGCTCCAAGAATTCTCTGACATCTTCCCTGACAAGCTTACAGGCCTACCGCCTCCTCGAATCATGAAATTGAGGTGATCCCTGAGACTCAACCCGTCTCAAGCAAATGCAACCTCCCTCCTTTAAAGGAGAAGACTCAAAGATTGAGAAGGATGCTGAAGTCTGGATTGAAGCGATGGACGATTATTTCTCTACCGCCGGTATTGGAGTAGCAAATCAGTCTATGCTTGCATTGTTTCTCCTCATCGGAGATGCTAAACTCTGGTGGAAACAGTGGTGCCGTGAAAAGGGAGTCACCGAGCATTCTCAAACGTGGGAAGACATCAAGCAGGGGCCGTGAAGGAAAGATATCTTTCCCCTTCCCATGAATCCATAAAGATTCTTGGGATGGACTGGTTAATTGCAAAGCTAGCATTCATTGTCACTAGGGGAGTATCACTTTTGAAAATGAGCATGGCCAAGTAATATCCGTTCAGGGCATAACATAACCTAAATCTAGGGTAGTCAAGGCAAAACATCTTCTCAAGGGAACACGTAAGGGTCAGCAAGTTTTCTTAGCCAAGCTCAACAAAACCATTGAACCTAGTAAGGAGACAGAACCCTCTTGGCTCCAAGAATTCTCTAACATCTTCCCTGACAAGCTTACAGGCCTACCGCCTCCTCGAATCATGAAATTTAGGTGATCCATGGGACTCAACCCGTCTCAAAAACGCGCCCTATAAAATGTCCCTTCCTGAAGCCATTGAACTTAAAGAGCAACTTTCCCAACTCATTGAGCAAGGATTCGTACACCCCAGTAGCTCTCCTTGGGGGGCACCTGTCCTTTTCCAAAAAAAGGACGGAACTCTCTGCCTCTGCATAGATTATCGAGGGCTGAATCAAGTCACTGTCAAGAATAAGTATGCTATCCCTCGCATCGACGAACTTCTTGACAGGCTTCATGGGGCCAAAGTCTTCTCAAAAATAGATTTGAGATCTGGTTACTATTAGATCATCAAAGTCGAGGAAGCAGATATACCCAAGATAGCCTTCAGTACCGGTTATAACCACTATGAGTTTACTATAACCTCATTCGGGTTAACCAATGCTCCTGCAACCTTCAACCGCCTAATGCAAGATATATTCCATCCTTACTTGGATGAATTTGTGCTTGTTTTCTTTGATGACATCTTAATCTACTCCAAATCAATGGAAGAGCATGAGAAGCATGTGCGTAGAGTTCTGCAATTGTTGCGCAGACACAAACTCTATGCCAAGAAGAGCAAATGTACCTTCTTTACTCATCAAATTGAGTATCTTGGGTTCATCGTCTTCAAAGATGGCATTTCAATAGTTCCCGCCAAGGTTAAAGATATTCTAGAGTGGCCATCCCCTAAATAAGATCATGAAGTTCGTGGGTTTTTGGGAATCACGGGATGGTATAGGATTTTTTCTAAAGATTATGCCTCGGTAGCTGCACCTTTGACGGATCTTCTCTCAAGAAGTATTGCAAAATAGTGTGGCTGCCAATCCATCAAAACAGCTTTGATCAGCTCAAGGTCATTATTACTTTTGCCCCAGTCCTGAAACTTCCTGATTTCACCAAGTGGTTACTGATGCCAGTAGTCTAGCACTTGGTGGTGTCCTCCATGAAGCTCATGATAGTCCTACTGCGGGACACCCAGGCTATGCAAAAATATTCAATGCCGTAACAAGGAGCTTTCATTAGGCAGGCTTGAAAAATGATGTCCTTCGGTACTTGAAGCGATGTCTCTCTCATGCCAAAGGATCAAAGCTAAAAGGGTCAAAGCTGAAAGGGTCAAGATGCCTGGGAAACTTCAACCCTTGGATATTCCCCAAATGAAGTGGGAGTGCATTTCTGTACCGCCGGTACTGGAGTAGCAAATCAGTCTATGCTTGCATGGTTTCACCTCATCGGAGATGCTAAACTCTGGTGGAAACAGTGGTGCCGTGACAAGGGAGTCACCGAGCATTCTCAAACGTGGGAAGACATCAAGCAGGCCGCGAAGGAAAGATATCTTCCCCCTTCCCCTGAATCCATAACGATTCTTGGGATGGATTGGTTAATTGCAAACAAAGCTAGCATTCATTGTCACTAGGGGAGTATCACTTTTGAAAATGAGCATGGCCAAGTACTATCCGTTCAGGGCATAACATAACCTAAATCTAGGGTAGTCAAGGCAAAACATCTTCTCAAGGGAACACGTAAGGGTCAGCAAGTTTTCTTAGCCAAGCTCAACAAAACCATTGAACCTAGTAAGGAGACAGAACCCTCTTGGCTCCAAGAATTCTCTGACATCTTCCCTGACAAGCTTACAGGCCTACCGCCTCCTCGAATCATGAAATTGAGGTGATCCCTGAGACTCAACCCGTCTCAAGCAAATGCAACCTCCCTCCTTTAAAGGAGAAGACTCAAAGATTGAGAAGGATGCTGAAGTCTGGATTGAAGCGATGGACGATTATTTCTCTACCGCCGGTACTGGAGTAGCAAATCAGTCTATGCTTGCATTGTTTCGCCTCATCGGAGATGCTAAACTCTGGTGGAAACAGTGGTGCCGTGAAAAGGGAGTCACCGAGCATTCTCAAACGTGGGAAGACATCAAGCAGGGGCCGTGAAGGAAAGATATCTTCCCCCTTCCCATGAATCCATAAAGATTCTTGGGATGGACTGGTTAATTGCAAAGCTAGCATTCATTGTCACTAGGGGAGTATCACTTTTGAAAATGAGCATGGCCAAGTAATATCCGTTCAGGGCATAACATAACCTAAATCTAGGGTAGTCAAGGCAAAACATCTTCTCAAGGGAACACGTAAGGGTCAGCAAGTTTTCTTAGCCAAGCTCAACAAAACCATTGAACCTAGTAAGGAGACAGAACCCTCTTGGCTCCAAGAATTCTCTAACATCTTCCCTGACAAGCTTACAGGCCTACCGCCTCCTCGAATCATGAAATTTAGGTGATCCATGGGACTCAACCCGTCTCAAAAGCGCGCCCTATAAAATGTCCCTTCCTGAAGCCATTGAACTTAAAGAGCAACTTTCCCAACTCATTGAGCAAGGATTCGTACACCCCAGTAGCTCTCCTTGGGGGGCACCTGTCCTTTTCCAAAAAAAAGGACGGAACTCTCTGCCTCTGCATAGATTATCGAGGGCTGAATCAAGTCACTGTCAAGAATAAGTATGCTATCCCTCGCATCGACGAACTTCTTGACAGGCTTCATGGGGCCAAAGTCTTCTCAAAAATAGATTTGAGATCTGGTTACTATTAGATCATCAAAGTCGAGGAAGCAGATATACCCAAGATAGCCTTCAGTACCGGTTATAACCACTATGAGTTTACTGTAACCTCATTCGGGTTAACCAATGCTCCTGCAACCTTCAACCGCCTAATGCAAGATATATTCCATCCTTACTTCGATGAATTTGTGCTTGTTTTCTTTGATGACATCTTAATCTACTCCAAATCAATGGAAGAGCATGAGAAGCATGTGCGTAGAGTTGTGCAATTGTTGTGCAGACACAAACTCTATGCCAAGAAGAGCAAATGTACCTTCTTTACTCATCAAATTGAGTATCTTGGGTTCATCGTCTTCAAAGATGGCATTTCAATAGTTCCCGCCAAGGTTAAAGATATTCTAGAGTCGCCATCCCCTAAATCAGTTCATGAAGTTCGTGGGTTCTTGGGAATCACGGGATGGTATAGGATTTTTATTAAAGATTATGCCTCGGTAGCTGCACCTTTGACGGATCTTCTCTCAAGAAGTATTGCAAAATATTGTGGCTGCCAATCCATCAAAACAGCTTTGATCAGCTCAAGGTCATTATTACTTTTGCCCCAGTCCTGAAACTTCCTGATTTCACCAAGTGGTTACTGATGCCAGTAGTCTAGCACTTGGTGGTGTCCTCCATGAAGCTCATGATAGTCCTACTGCGGGACACCCAGGCTATGCAAAAATATTCAATGCCGTAACAAGGAGCTTTCATTAGGCAGGCTTGAAAAATGATGTCCTTCGGTACTTGAAGCGATGTCTCTCTCATGCCAAAGGATCAAAGCTAAAAGGGTCAAAGCTGAAAGGGTCAAGATGCCTGGGAAACTTGAACCCTTGGATATTCCCCAAATGAAGTGGGAGTGCATTTCTGTACCGCCGGTACTGGAATAGCAAATCAGTCTATGCTTGCATGGTTTCGCCTCATCGGAGATGCTAAACTCTGGTGGAAACAGTGGTGCCGTGACAAGGGAGTCACCGAGCATTCTCAAACGTGGGAAGACATCAAGCAGGCCGTGAAGGAAAGATATCTTCCCCCTTCCCATGAATCCATAAAGATTCTTGGGATGGATTGGTTAATTGCAAACAAAGCTAGCATTCATTGTCACTAGGGGAGTATCACTTTTGAAAATGAGCATGGCCAAGTACTATCCGTTCAGGGCATAACATAACCTAAATCTAGGGTAGTCAAGGCAAAACATCTTCTCAAGGGAACACGTAAGGGTCAGCAAGTTTTCTTAGCCAAGCTCAACACAACCATTGAACCTAGTAAGGAGACAGAACCCTCTTGGCTCCAAGAATTCTCTAACATCTTCCCTGACAAGCTTACAGGCCTACCGCCTCCTCGAATCATGAAATTTAGGTGATCCCTGGGACTCAACCCGTCTCAAAAACGCGCCCTATAAAATGTCCCTTCCTGAAGCCATTGAACTTAAAGAGCAACTTTCCCAACTCATTGAGCAAGGATTCGTACACCCCAGTAGCTCTCCTTGGGGGGCACCTGTCCTTTTCCAAAAAAAAGGACGGAACTCTCTGCCTCTGCATAGATTATCGAGGGCTGAATCAAGTCACTGTCAAGAATAAGTATGCTATCCCTCGCATCGACGAACTTCTTGACAGGCTTCATGGGGCCAAAGTCTTCTCAAAAATAGATTTGAGATCTGGTTACTGTTAGATCATCAAAGTCGAGGAAGCAGATATACCCAAGATAGCCTTCAGTACCGGTTATAACCACTATGAGTTTACTGTAACCTCATTCGAGTTAACCAATGCTCCTGCAACCTTCAACCGCGTAATGCAAGATATATTCCATCCTTACTTGGATGAATTTGTGCTTGTTTTCTTTGATGACATCTTAATCTACTCCAAATCAATGGAAGAGCATGAGAAGCATGTGCGTAGAGTTCTGCAATTGTTGCGCAGACACAAACTCTATGCCAAGAAGAGCAAATGTACCTTCTTTACTCATCAAATTGAGTATCTTGGGTTCATCGTCTTCAAAGATGGCATTTCAATAGTTCCCGCCAAGGTTAAAGATATTCTAGAGTGGCCATCCCCTAAATCAGTTCATGAAGTTCGTGGGTTCTTGGGAATCACGGGATGGTATAGGATTTTTATTAAAGATTATGCCTCGGTAGCTGCACCTTTGACGGATCTTCTCTCAAGAAGTATTGCAAAATACTGTGGCTGCCAATCCATCAAAACAGCTTTGATCAGCTCAAGGTCATTATTACTTTTGCCCCAGTCCTGAAACTTCCTGATTTCACCAAGTGGTTACTGATGCCAGTAGTCTAGCACTTGGTGGTGTCCTCCATTAAGCTCATGATAGTCCTACTGCGGGACACCCAGGCTATGCAAAAATATTCAATGCCGTAACAAGGAGCTTTCATTAGGCAGGCTTGAAAAATGATGTCCTTCGGTACTTGAAGCGATGTCTCTCTCATGCCAAAGGATCAAAGCTAAAAGGGTCAAAGCTGAAAGGGTCAAGATGCCTGGGAAACTTGAACCCTTGGATATTCCCCAAATGAAGTGGGAGTGCATTTCTGTACCGCCGGTACTGGAGTAGCAAATCAGTCTATGCTTGCATGGTTTCACCTCATCGGAGATGCTAAACTCTGGTGGAAACAGTGGTGCCGTGACAAGGGAGTCACCGAGCATTCTCAAACGTGGGAAGACATCAAGCAGGCCGCGAAGGAAAGATATCTTCCCCCTTCCCATGAATCCATAAAGATTCTTGGGATGGATTGGTTAATTGCAAACAAAGCTAGCATTCATTGTCACTAGGGGAGTATTACTTTTGAAAATGAGCATGGCCAAGTACTATCCGTTCAGGGCATAACATAACCTAAATCTAGGGTAGTCAAGGCAAAACATCTTCTCAAGGGAACACGTAAGGGTCAGCAAGTTTTCTTAGCCAAGCTCAACAAAACCATTGAACCTAGTAAGGAGACAGAACCCTCTTGGCTCCAAGAATTCTCTGACATCTTCCCTAACAAGCTTACAGGCCTACCGCCTCCTCGAATCATGAAATTGAGGTGATCCCTGAGACTCAACCCGTCTCAAGCAAATGCAACCTCCCTCCTTTAAAGGAGAAGACTCAAAGATTGAGAAGGATGCTGAAGTCTGGATTGAAGCGATGGACGATTATTTCTCTACCGCCGGTACTGGAGTAGCAAATCAGTCTATGCTTGCATTGTTTCGCCTCATCGGAGATGCTAAACTCTGGTGGAAACAGTGGTGCCGTGAAAAGGGAGTCACCGAGCATTCTCAAACGTGGGAAGACATCAAGCAGGGGCCGTGAAGGAAAGATATCTTCCCCCTTCCCATGAATCCATAAAGATTCTTGGGATGGACTGGTTAATTGCAAAGCTAGCATTCATTGTCACTAGGGGAGTATCACTTTTGAAAATGAGCATGGCCAAGTAATATCCGTTCAGGGCATAACATAACCTAAATCTAGGGTAGTCAAGGCAAAACATCTTCTCAAGGGAACACGTAAGGGTCAGCAAGTTTTCTTAGCCAAGCTCAACAAAACCATTGAACCTAGTAAGGAGACAGAACCCTCTTGGCTCCAAGAATTCTCTAACATCTTCCCTGACAAGCTTACAGGCCTACCGCCTCCTCGAATCATGAAATTTAGGTGATCCATGGGACTCAACCCGTCTCAAAAACGCGCCCTATAAAATGTCCCTTCCTGAAGCCATTGAACTTAAAGAGCAACTTTCCCAACTCATTGAGCAAGGATTCGTACACCCCAGTAGCTCTCCTTGGGGGGCACCTGTCCTTTTCCAAAAAAAAGGACGGAACTCTCTGCCTCTGCATAGATTATCGAGGGCTGAATCAAGTCACTGTCAAGAATAAGTATGCTATCCCTCGCATCGACGAACTTCTTGACAGGCTTCATGGGGCCAAAGTCTTCTCAAAAATAGATTTGAGATCTGGTTACTATTAGATCATCAAAGTCGAGGAAGCAGATATACCCAAGATAGCCTTCAGTACCGGTTATAACCACTATGAGTTTACTGTAACCTCATTCGGGTTAACCAATGCTCCTGCAACCTTCAACCGCCTAATGCAAGATATATTCCATCCTTACTTGGATGAATTTGTGCTTGTTTTCTTTGATGACATCTTAATCTACTCCAAATCAATGGAAGAGCATGAGAAGCATGTGCGTAGAGTTCTGCAATTGTTGCGCAGACACAAACTCTATGCCAAGAAGAGCAAATGTACCTTCTTTACTCATCAAATTGAGTATCTTGGGTTCATCGTCTTCAAAGATGGCATTTCAATAGTTCCCGCCAAGGTTAAAGATATTCTAGAGTGGCCATCCCCTAAATCAGTTCATGAAGTTCGTGGGTTTTTGGGAATCACGGGATGGTATAGGATTTTTTCTAAAGATTATGCCTCGGTAGCTGCACCTTTGACGGATCTTCTCTCAAGAAGTATTGCAAAATAGTGTGGCTGCCAATCCATCAAAACAGCTTTGATCAGCTCAAGGTCATTATTACTTTTGCCCCAGTCCTGAAACTTCCTGATTTCACCAAGTGGTTACTGATGCCAGTAGTCTAGCACTTGGTGGTGTCCTCCATGAAGCTCATGATAGTCCTACTGCGGGACACCCAGGCTATGCAAAAATATTCAATGCCGTAACAAGGAGCTTTCATTAGGCAGGCTTGAAAAATGATGTCCTTCGGTACTTGAAGCGATGTCTCTCTCATGCCAAAGGATCAAAGCTAAAAGGGTCAAAGCTGAAAGGGTCAAGATGCCTGGGAAACTTCAACCCTTGGATATTCCCCAAATGAAGTGGGAGTGCATTTCTGTACCGCCGGTACTGGAGTAGCAAATCAGTCTATGCTTGCATGGTTTCACCTCATCGGAGATGCTAAACTCTGGTGGAAACAGTGGTGCCGTGACAAGGGAGTCACCGAGCATTCTCAAACGTGGGAAGACATCAAGCAGGCCGCGAAGGAAAGATATCTTCCCCCTTCCCATGAATCCATAAAGATTCTTGGGATGGATTGGTTAATTGCAAACAAAGCTAGCATTCATTGTCACTAGGGGAGTATTACTTTTGAAAATGAGCATGGCCAAGTACTATCCGTTCAGGGCATAACATAACCTAAATCTAGGGTAGTCAAGGCAAAACATCTTCTCAAGGGAACACGTAAGGGTCAGCAAGTTTTCTTAGCCAAGCTCAACAAAACCATTGAACCTAGTAAGGAGACAGAACCCTCTTGGCTCCAAGAATTCTCTGACATCTTCCCTAACAAGCTTACAGGCCTACCGCCTCCTCGAATCATGAAATTGAGGTGATCCCTGAGACTCAACCCGTCTCAAGCAAATGCAACCTCCCTCCTTTAAAGGAGAAGACTCAAAGATTGAGAAGGATGCTGAAGTCTGGATTGAAGCGATGGACGATTATTTCTCTACCGCCGGTACTGGAGTAGCAAATCAGTCTATGCTTGCATTGTTTCGCCTCATCGGAGATGCTAAACTCTGGTGGAAACAGTGGTGCCGTGAAAAGGGAGTCACCGAGCATTCTCAAACGTGGGAAGACATCAAGCAGGGGCCGTGAAGGAAAGATATCTTCCCCCTTCCCATGAATCCATAAAGATTCTTGGGATGGACTGGTTAATTGCAAAGCTAGCATTCATTGTCACTAGGGGAGTATCACTTTTGAAAATGAGCATGGCCAAGTAATATCCGTTCAGGGCATAACATAACCTAAATCTAGGGTAGTCAAGGCAAAACATCTTCTCAAGGGAACACGTAAGGGTCAGCAAGTTTTCTTAGCCAAGCTCAACAAAACCATTGAACCTAGTAAGGAGACAGAACCCTCTTGGCTCCAAGAATTCTCTAACATCTTCCCTGACAAGCTTACAGGCCTACCGCCTCCTCGAATCATGAAATTTAGGTGATCCATGGGACTCAACCCGTCTCAAAAACGCGCCCTATAAAATGTCCCTTCCTGAAGCCATTGAACTTAAAGAGCAACTTTCCCAACTCATTGAGCAAGGATTCGTACACCCCAGTAGCTCTCCTTGGGGGGCACCTGTCCTTTTCCAAAAAAAAGGACGGAACTCTCTGCCTCTGCATAGATTATCGAGGGCTGAATCAAGTCACTGTCAAGAATAAGTATGCTATCCCTCGCATCGACGAACTTCTTGACAGGCTTCATGGGGCCAAAGTCTTCTCAAAAATAGATTTGAGATCTGGTTACTATTAGATCATCAAAGTCGAGGAAGCAGATATACCCAAGATAGCCTTCAGTACCGGTTATAACCACTATGAGTTTACTGTAACCTCATTCGGGTTAACCAATGCTCCTGCAACCTTCAACCGCCTAATGCAAGATATATTCCATCCTTACTTGGATGAATTTGTGCTTGTTTTCTTTGATGACATCTTAATCTACTCCAAATCAATGGAAGAGCATGAGAAGCATGTGCGTAGAGTTCTGCAATTGTTGCGCAGACACAAACTCTATGCCAAGAAGAGCAAATGTACCTTCTTTACTCATCAAATTGAGTATCTTGGGTTCATCGTCTTCAAAGATGGCATTTCAATAGTTCCCGCCAAGGTTAAAGATATTCTAGAGTGGCCATCCCCTAAATCAGTTCATGAAGTTCGTGGGTTTTTGGGAATCACGGGATGGTATAGGATTTTTTCTAAAGATTATGCCTCGGTAGCTGCACCTTTGACGGATCTTCTCTCAAGAAGTATTGCAAAATAGTGTGGCTGCCAATCCATCAAAACAGCTTTGATTAGCTCAAGGTCATTATTACTTTTGCCCCAGTCCTGAAACTTCCTGATTTCACCAAGTGGTTACTGATGCCAGTAGTCTAGCACTTGGTGGTGTCCTCCATGAAGCTCATGATAGTCCTACTGCGGGACACCCAGGCTATGCAAAAATATTCAATGCCGTAACAAGGAGCTTTCATTAGGCAGGCTTGAAAAATGATGTCCTTCGGTACTTGAAGCGATGTCTCTCTCATGCCAAAGGATCAAAGCTAAAAGGGTCAAAGCTGAAAGGGTCAAGATGCCTGGGAAACTTCAACCCTTGGATATTCCCCAAATGAAGTGGGAGTGCATTTCTGTACCGCCGGTACTGGAGTAGCAAATCAGTCTATGCTTGCATGGTTTCACCTCATCGGAGATGCTAAACTCTGGTGGAAACAGTGGTGCCGTGACAAGGGAGTCACCGAGCATTCTCAAACGTGGGAAGACATCAAGCAGGCCGCGAAGGAAAGATATCTTCCCCCTTCCCATGAATCCATAAAGATTCTTGGGATGGATTGGTTAATTGCAAACAAAGCTAGCATTCATTGTCACTAGGGGAGTATCACTTTTGAAAATGAGCATGGCCAAGTACTATCCATTCAGGGCATAACATAACCTAAATCTAGGGTAGTCAAGGCAAAACATCTTCTCAAGGGAACACGTAAGGGTCAGCAAGTTTTCTTAGCCAAGCTCAACAAAACCATTGAACCTAGTAAGGAGACAGAACCCTCTTGGCTCCAAGAATTCTCTGACATCTTCCCTGACAAGCTTACAGGCCTACCGCCTCCTCGAATCATGAAATTGAGGTGATCCCTGAGACTCAACCCGTCTCAAGCAAATGCAACCTCCCTCCTTTAAAGGAGAAGACTCAAAGATTGAGAAGGATGCTGAAGTCTGGATTGAAGCGATGGACGATTATTTCTCTACCGCCGGTACTGGAGTAGCAAATCAGTCTATGCTTGCATTGTTTCGCCTCATCGGAGATGCTAAACTCTGGTGGAAACAGTGGTGCCGTGAAAAGGGAGTCACCGAGCATTCTCAAACGTGGGAAGACATCAAGCAGGGGCCGTGAAGGAAAGATATCTTCCCCCTTCCCATGAATCCATAAAGATTCTTGGGATGGACTGGTTAATTGCAAAGCTAGCATTCATTGTCACTAGGGGAGTATCACTTTTGAAAATGAGCATGGCCAAGTAATATCCGTTCAGGGCATAACATAACCTAAATCTAGGGTAGTCAAGGCAAAACATCTTCTCAAGGGAACACGTAAGGGTCAGCAAGTTTTCTTAGCCAAGCTCAACAAAACCATTGAACCTAGTAAGGAGACAGAACCCTCTTGGCTCCAAGAATTCTCTAACATCTTCCCTGACAAGCTTACAGGCCTACCGCCTCCTCGAATCATGAAATTTAGGTGATCCATGGGACTCAACCCGTCTCAAAAACGCGCCCTATAAAATGTCCCTTCCTGAAGCCATTGAACTTAAAGAGCAACTTTCCCAACTCATTGAGCAAGGATTCGTACACCCCAGTAGCTCTCCTTGGGGGGCACCTGTCCTTTTCCAAAAAAAAGGACGGAACTCTCTGCCTCTGCATAGATTATCGAGGGCTGAATCAAGTCACTGTCAAGAATAAGTATGCTATCCCTCGCATCGACGAACTTCTTGACAGGCTTCATGGGGCCAAAGTCTTCTCAAAAATAGATTTGAGATCTGGTTACTATTAGATCATCAAAGTCGAGGAAGCAGATATACCCAAGATAGCCTTCAGTACCGGTTATAACCACTATGAGTTTACTGTAACCTCATTCGGGTTAACCAATGCTCCTGCAACCTTCAACCGCCTAATGCAAGATATATTCCATCCTTACTTGGATGAATTTGTGCTTGTTTTCTTTGATGACATCTTAATCTACTCCAAATCAATGGAAGAGCATGAGAAGCATGTGCGTAGAGTTCTGCAATTGTTGCGCAGACACAAACTCTATGCCAAGAAGAGCAAATGTACCTTCTTTACTCATCAAATTGAGTATCTTGGGTTCATCGTCTTCAAAGATGGCATTTCAATAGTTCCCGCCAAGGTTAAAGATATTCTAGAGTGGCCATCCCCTAAATCAGTTCATGAAGTTCGTGGGTTTTTGGGAATCACGGGATGGTATAGGATTTTTTCTAAAGATTATGCCTCGGTAGCTGCACCTTTGACGGATCTTCTCTCAAGAAGTATTGCAAAATAGTGTGGCTGCCAATCCATCAAAACAGCTTTGATCAGCTCAAGGTCATTATTACTTTTGCCCCAGTCCTGAAACTTCCTGATTTCACCAAGTGGTTACTGATGCCAGTAGTCTAGCACTTGGTGGTGTCCTCCATGAAGCTCATGATAGTCCTACTGCGGGACACCCAGGCTATGCAAAAATATTCAATGCCGTAACAAGGAGCTTTCATTAGGCAGGCTTGAAAAATGATGTCCTTCGGTACTTGAAGCGATGTCTCTCTCATGCCAAAGGATCAAAGCTAAAAGGGTCAAAGCTGAAAGGGTCAAGATGCCTGGGAAACTTCAACCCTTGGATATTCCCCAAATGAAGTGGGAGTGCATTTCTGTACCGCCGGTACTGGAGTAGCAAATCAGTCTATGCTTGCATGGTTTCACCTCATCGGAGATGCTAAACTCTGGTGGAAACAGTGGTGCCGTGACAAGGGAGTCACCGAGCATTCTCAAACGTGGGAAGACATCAAGCAGGCCGCGAAGGAAAGATATCTTCCCCCTTCCCATGAATCCATAAAGATTCTTGGGATGGATTGGTTAATTGCAAACAAAGCTAGCATTCATTGTCACTAGGGGAGTATTACTTTTGAAAATGAGCATGGCCAAGTACTATCCGTTCAGGGCATAACATAACCTAAATCTAGGGTAGTCAAGGCAAAACATCTTCTCAAGGGAACACGTAAGGGTCAGCAAGTTTTCTTAGCCAAGCTCAACAAAACCATTGAACCTAGTAAGGAGACAGAACCCTCTTGGCTCCAAGAATTCTCTGACATCTTCCCTAACAAGCTTACAGGCCTACCGCCTCCTCGAATCATGAAATTGAGGTGATCCCTGAGACTCAACCCGTCTCAAGCAAATGCAACCTCCCTCCTTTAAAGG
Organism: Cibotium barometz; assembly: GCF_041138505.1. Lineage (NCBI taxonomy): Eukaryota > Viridiplantae > Streptophyta > Polypodiopsida > Cyatheales > Cibotiaceae > Cibotium > Cibotium barometz. Next base: position 19,672,652 of record NC_141109.1, read on the forward strand.
AGAAGACTCAAAGATTGAGAAGGATGCTGAAGTCTGGATTGAAGCGATGGACGATTATTTCTCTACCGCCGGTACTGGAGTAGCAAATCAGTCTATGCTTGCATTGTTTCGCCTCATCGGAGATGCTAAACTCTGGTGGAAACAGTGGTGCCGTGAAAAGGGAGTCACCGAGCATTCTCAAACGTGGGAAGACATCAAGCAGGGGCCGTGAAGGAAAGATATCTTCCCCCTTCCCATGAATCCATAAAGATTCTTGGGATGGACTGGTTAATTGCAAAGCTAGCATTCATTGTCACTAGGGGAGTATCACTTTTGAAAATGAGCATGGCCAAGTAATATCCGTTCAGGGCATAACATAACCTAAATCTAGGGTAGTCAAGGCAAAACATCTTCTCAAGGGAACACGTAAGGGTCAGCAAGTTTTCTTAGCCAAGCTCAACAAAACCATTGAACCTAGTAAGGAGACAGAACCCTCTTGGCTCCAAGAATTCTCTAACATCTTCCCTGACAAGCTTACAGGCCTACCGCCTCCTCGAATCATGAAATTTAGGTGATCCATGGGACTCAACCCGTCTCAAAAACGCGCCCTATAAAATGTCCCTTCCTGAAGCCATTGAACTTAAAGAGCAACTTTCCCAACTCATTGAGCAAGGATTCGTACACCCCAGTAGCTCTCCTTGGGGGGCACCTGTCCTTTTCCAAAAAAAAGGACGGAACTCTCTGCCTCTGCATAGATTATCGAGGGCTGAATCAAGTCACTGTCAAGAATAAGTATGCTATCCCTCGCATCGACGAACTTCTTGACAGGCTTCATGGGGCCAAAGTCTTCTCAAAAATAGATTTGAGATCTGGTTACTATTAGATCATCAAAGTCGAGGAAGCAGATATACCCAAGATAGCCTTCAGTACCGGTTATAACCACTATGAGTTTACTGTAACCTCATTCGGGTTAACCAATGCTCCTGCAACCTTCAACCGCCTAATGCAAGATATATTCCATCCTTACTTGGATGAATTTGTGCTTGTTTTCTTTGATGACATCTTAATCTACTCCAAATCAATGGAAGAGCATGAGAAGCATGTGCGTAGAGTTCTGCAATTGTTGCGCAGACACAAACTCTATGCCAAGAAGAGCAAATGTACCTTCTTTACTCATCAAATTGAGTATCTTGGGTTCATCGTCTTCAAAGATGGCATTTCAATAGTTCCCGCCAAGGTTAAAGATATTCTAGAGTGGCCATCCCCTAAATCAGTTCATGAAGTTCGTGGGTTTTTGGGAATCACGGGATGGTATAGGATTTTTTCTAAAGATTATGCCTCGGTAGCTGCACCTTTGACGGATCTTCTCTCAAGAAGTATTGCAAAATAGTGTGGCTGCCAATCCATCAAAACAGCTTTGATCAGCTCAAGGTCATTATTACTTTTGCCCCAGTCCTGAAACTTCCTGATTTCACCAAGTGGTTACTGATGCCAGTAGTCTAGCACTTGGTGGTGTCCTCCATGAAGCTCATGATAGTCCTACTGCGGGACACCCAGGCTATGCAAAAATATTCAATGCCGTAACAAGGAGCTTTCATTAGGCAGGCTTGAAAAATGATGTCCTTCGGTACTTGAAGCGATGTCTCTCTCATGCCAAAGGATCAAAGCTAAAAGGGTCAAAGCTGAAAGGGTCAAGATGCCTGGGAAACTTCAACCCTTGGATATTCCCCAAATGAAGTGGGAGTGCATTTCTGTACCGCCGGTACTGGAGTAGCAAATCAGTCTATGCTTGCATGGTTTCACCTCATCGGAGATGCTAAACTCTGGTGGAAACAGTGGTGCCGTGACAAGGGAGTCACCGAGCATTCTCAAACGTGGGAAGACATCAAGCAGGCCGCGAAGGAAAGATATCTTCCCCCTTCCCATGAATCCATAAAGATTCTTGGGATGGATTGGTTAATTGCAAACAAAGCTAGCATTCATTGTCACTAGGGGAGTATTACTTTTGAAAATGAGCATGGCCAAGTACTATCCGTTCAGGGCATAACATAACCTAAATCTAGGGTAGTCAAGGCAAAACATCTTCTCAAGGGAACACGTAAGGGTCAGCAAGTTTTCTTAGCCAAGCTCAACAAAACCATTGAACCTAGTAAGGAGACAGAACCCTCTTGGCTCCAAGAATTCTCTGACATCTTCCCTAACAAGCTTACAGGCCTACCGCCTCCTCGAATCATGAAATTGAGGTGATCCCTGAGACTCAACCCGTCTCAAGCAAATGCAACCTCCCTCCTTTAAAGGAGAAGACTCAAAGATTGAGAAGGATGCTGAAGTCTGGATTGAAGCGATGGACGATTATTTCTCTACCGCCGGTACTGGAGTAGCAAATCAGTCTATGCTTGCATTGTTTCGCCTCATCGGAGATGCTAAACTCTGGTGGAAACAGTGGTGCCGTGAAAAGGGAGTCACCGAGCATTCTCAAACGTGGGAAGACATCAAGCAGGGGCCGTGAAGGAAAGATATCTTCCCCCTTCCCATGAATCCATAAAGATTCTTGGGATGGACTGGTTAATTGCAAAGCTAGCATTCATTGTCACTAGGGGAGTATCACTTTTGAAAATGAGCATGGCCAAGTAATATCCGTTCAGGGCATAACATAACCTAAATCTAGGGTAGTCAAGGCAAAACATCTTCTCAAGGGAACACGTAAGGGTCAGCAAGTTTTCTTAGCCAAGCTCAACAAAACCATTGAACCTAGTAAGGAGACAGAACCCTCTTGGCTCCAAGAATTCTCTAACATCTTCCCTGACAAGCTTACAGGCCTACCGCCTCCTCGAATCATGAAATTTAGGTGATCCATGGGACTCAACCCGTCTCAAAAACGCGCCCTATAAAATGTCCCTTCCTGAAGCCATTGAACTTAAAGAGCAACTTTCCCAACTCATTGAGCAAGGATTCGTACACCCCAGTAGCTCTCCTTGGGGGGCACCTGTCCTTTTCCAAAAAAAAGGACGGAACTCTCTGCCTCTGCATAGATTATCGAGGGCTGAATCAAGTCACTGTCAAGAATAAGTATGCTATCCCTCGCATCGACGAACTTCTTGACAGGCTTCATGGGGCCAAAGTCTTCTCAAAAATAGATTTGAGATCTGGTTACTATTAGATCATCAAAGTCGAGGAAGCAGATATACCCAAGATAGCCTTCAGTACCGGTTATAACCACTATGAGTTTACTGTAACCTCATTCGGGTTAACCAATGCTCCTGCAACCTTCAACCGCCTAATGCAAGATATATTCCATCCTTACTTGGATGAATTTGTGCTTGTTTTCTTTGATGACATCTTAATCTACTCCAAATCAATGGAAGAGCATGAGAAGCATGTGCGTAGAGTTCTGCAATTGTTGCGCAGACACAAACTCTATGCCAAGAAGAGCAAATGTACCTTCTTTACTCATCAAATTGAGTATCTTGGGTTCATCGTCTTCAAAGATGGCATTTCAATAGTTCCCGCCAAGGTTAAAGATATTCTAGAGTGGCCATCCCCTAAATCAGTTCATGAAGTTCGTGGGTTTTTGGGAATCACGGGATGGTATAGGATTTTTTCTAAAGATTATGCCTCGGTAGCTGCACCTTTGACGGATCTTCTCTCAAGAAGTATTGCAAAATAGTGTGGCTGCCAATCCATCAAAACAGCTTTGATTAGCTCAAGGTCATTATTACTTTTGCCCCAGTCCTGAAACTTCCTGATTTCACCAAGTGGTTACTGATGCCAGTAGTCTAGCACTTGGTGGTGTCCTCCATGAAGCTCATGATAGTCCTACTGCGGGACACCCAGGCTATGCAAAAATATTCAATGCCGTAACAAGGAGCTTTCATTAGGCAGGCTTGAAAAATGATGTCCTTCGGTACTTGAAGCGATGTCTCTCTCATGCCAAAGGATCAAAGCTAAAAGGGTCAAAGCTGAAAGGGTCAAGATGCCTGGGAAACTTCAACCCTTGGATATTCCCCAAATGAAGTGGGAGTGCATTTCTGTACCGCCGGTACTGGAGTAGCAAATCAGTCTATGCTTGCATGGTTTCACCTCATCGGAGATGCTAAACTCTGGTGGAAACAGTGGTGCCGTGACAAGGGAGTCACCGAGCATTCTCAAACGTGGGAAGACATCAAGCAGGCCGCGAAGGAAAGATATCTTCCCCCTTCCCATGAATCCATAAAGATTCTTGGGATGGATTGGTTAATTGCAAACAAAGCTAGCATTCATTGTCACTAGGGGAGTATCACTTTTGAAAATGAGCATGGCCAAGTACTATCCATTCAGGGCATAACATAACCTAAATCTAGGGTAGTCAAGGCAAAACATCTTCTCAAGGGAACACGTAAGGGTCAGCAAGTTTTCTTAGCCAAGCTCAACAAAACCATTGAACCTAGTAAGGAGACAGAACCCTCTTGGCTCCAAGAATTCTCTGACATCTTCCCTGACAAGCTTACAGGCCTACCGCCTCCTCGAATCATGAAATTGAGGTGATCCCTGAGACTCAACCCGTCTCAAGCAAATGCAACCTCCCTCCTTTAAAGGAGAAGACTCAAAGATTGAGAAGGATGCTGAAGTCTGGATTGAAGCGATGGACGATTATTTCTCTACCGCCGGTATTGGAGTAGCAAATCAGTCTATGCTTGCATTGTTTCTCCTCATCGGAGATGCTAAACTCTGGTGGAAACAGTGGTGCCGTGAAAAGGGAGTCACCGAGCATTCTCAAACGTGGGAAGACATCAAGCAGGGGCCGTGAAGGAACGATATCTTTCCCCTTCCCATGAATCCATAAAGATTCTTGGGATGGACTGGTTAATTGCAAAGCTAGCATTCATTGTCACTAGGGGAGTATCACTTTTGAAAATGAGCATGGCCAAGTAATATCCGTTCAGGGCATAACATAACCTAAATCTAGGGTAGTCAAGGCAAAACATCTTCTCAAGGGAACACGTAAGGGTCAGCAAGTTTTCTTAGCCAAGCTCAACAAAACCATTGAACCTAGTAAGGAGACAGAACCCTCTTGGCTCCAAGAATTCTCTAACATCTTCCCTGACAAGCTTACAGGCCTACCGCCTCCTCGAATCATGAAATTTAGGTGATCCATGGGACTCAACCCGTCTCAAAAACGCGCCCTATAAAATGTCCCTTCCTGAAGCCATTGAACTTAAAGAGCAACTTTCCCAACTCATTGAGCAAGGATTCGTACACCCCAGTAGCTCTCCTTGGGGGGCACCTGTCCTTTTCCAAAAAAAGGACGGAACTCTCTGCCTCTGCATAGATTATCGAGGGCTGAATCAAGTCACTGTCAAGAATAAGTATGCTATCCCTCGCATCGACGAACTTCTTGACAGGCTTCATGGGGCCAAAGTCTTCTCAAAAATAGATTTGAGATCTGGTTACTATTAGATCATCAAAGTCGAGGAAGCAGATATACCCAAGATAGCCTTCAGTACCGGTTATAACCACTATGAGTTTACTATAACCTCATTCGGGTTAACCAATGCTCCTGCAACCTTCAACCGCCTAATGCAAGATATATTCCATCCTTACTTGGATGAATTTGTGCTTGTTTTCTTTGATGACATCTTAATCTACTCCAAATCAATGGAAGAGCATGAGAAGCATGTGCGTAGAGTTCTGCAATTGTTGCGCAGACACAAACTCTATGCCAAGAAGAGCAAATGTACCTTCTTTACTCATCAAATTGAGTATCTTGGGTTCATCGTCTTCAAAGATGGCATTTCAATAGTTCCCGCCAAGGTTAAAGATATTCTAGAGTGGCCATCCCCTAAATAAGATCATGAAGTTCGTGGGTTTTTGGGAATCACGGGATGGTATAGGATTTTTTCTAAAGATTATGCCTCGGTAGCTGCACCTTTGACGGATCTTCTCTCAAGAAGTATTGCAAAATAGTGTGGCTGCCAATCCATCAAAACAGCTTTGATCAGCTCAAGGTCATTATTACTTTTGCCCCAGTCCTGAAACTTCCTGATTTCACCAAGTGGTTACTGATGCCAGTAGTCTAGCACTTGGTGGTGTCCTCCATGAAGCTCATGATAGTCCTACTGCGGGACACCCAGGCTATGCAAAAATATTCAATGCCGTAACAAGGAGCTTTCATTAGGCAGGCTTGAAAAATGATGTCCTTCGGTACTTGAAGCGATGTCTCTCTCATGCCAAAGGATCAAAGCTAAAAGGGTCAAAGCTGAAAGGGTCAAGATGCCTGGGAAACTTCAACCCTTGGATATTCCCCAAATGAAGTGGGAGTGCATTTCTGTACCGCCGGTACTGGAGTAGCAAATCAGTCTATGCTTGCATGGTTTCACCTCATCGGAGATGCTAAACTCTGGTGGAAACAGTGGTGCCGTGACAAGGGAGTCACCGAGCATTCTCAAACGTGGGAAGACATCAAGCAGGCCGCGAAGGAAAGATATCTTCCCCCTTCCCATGAATCCATAACGATTCTTGGGATGGATTGGTTAATTGCAAACAAAGCTAGCATTCATTGTCACTAGGGGAGTATCACTTTTGAAAATGAGCATGGCCAAGTACTATCCGTTCAGGGCATAACATAACCTAAATCTAGGGTAGTCAAGGCAAAACATCTTCTCAAGGGAACACGTAAGGGTCAGCAAGTTTTCTTAGCCAAGCTCAACAAAACCATTGAACCTAGTAAGGAGACAGAACCCTCTTGGCTCCAAGAATTCTCTGACATCTTCCCTGACAAGCTTACAGGCCTACCGCCTCCTCGAATCATGAAATTGAGGTGATCCCTGAGACTCAACCCGTCTCAAGCAAATGCAACCTCCCTCCTTTAAAGGAGAAGACTCAAAGATTGAGAAGGATGCTGAAGTCTGGATTGAAGCGATGGACGATTATTTCTCTACCGCCGGTACTGGAGTAGCAAATCAGTCTATGCTTGCATTGTTTCGCCTCATCGGAGATGCTAAACTCTGGTGGAAACAGTGGTGCCGTGAAAAGGGAGTCACCGAGCATTCTCAAACGTGGGAAGACATCAAGCAGGGGCCGTGAAGGAAAGATATCTTCCCCCTTCCCATGAATCCATAAAGATTCTTGGGATGGACTGGTTAATTGCAAAGCTAGCATTCATTGTCACTAGGGGAGTATCACTTTTGAAAATGAGCATGGCCAAGTAATATCCGTTCAGGGCATAACATAACCTAAATCTAGGGTAGTCAAGGCAAAACATCTTCTCAAGGGAACACGTAAGGGTCAGCAAGTTTTCTTAGCCAAGCTCAACAAAACCATTGAACCTAGTAAGGAGACAGAACCCTCTTGGCTCCAAGAATTCTCTAACATCTTCCCTGACAAGCTTACAGGCCTACCGCCTCCTCGAATCATGAAATTTAGGTGATCCATGGGACTCAACCCGTCTCAAAAGCGCGCCCTATAAAATGTCCCTTCCTGAAGCCATTGAACTTAAAGAGCAACTTTCCCAACTCATTGAGCAAGGATTCGTACACCCCAGTAGCTCTCCTTGGGGGGCACCTGTCCTTTTCCAAAAAAAAGGACGGAACTCTCTGCCTCTGCATAGATTATCGAGGGCTGAATCAAGTCACTGTCAAGAATAAGTATGCTATCCCTCGCATCGACGAACTTCTTGACAGGCTTCATGGGGCCAAAGTCTTCTCAAAAATAGATTTGAGATCTGGTTACTATTAGATCATCAAAGTCGAGGAAGCAGATATACCCAAGATAGCCTTCAGTACCGGTTATAACCACTATGAGTTTACTGTAACCTCATTCGGGTTAACCAATGCTCCTGCAACCTTCAACCGCCTAATGCAAGATATATTCCATCCTTACTTCGATGAATTTGTGCTTGTTTTCTTTGATGACATCTTAATCTACTCCAAATCAATGGAAGAGCATGAGAAGCATGTGCGTAGAGTTGTGCAATTGTTGTGCAGACACAAACTCTATGCCAAGAAGAGCAAATGTACCTTCTTTACTCATCAAATTGAGTATCTTGGGTTCATCGTCTTCAAAGATGGCATTTCAATAGTTCCCGCCAAGGTTAAAGATATTCTAGAGTCGCCATCCCCTAAATCAGTTCATGAAGTTCGTGGGTTCTTGGGAATCACGGGATGGTATAGGATTTTTATTAAAGATTATGCCTCGGTAGCTGCACCTTTGACGGATCTTCTCTCAAGAAGTATTGCAAAATATTGTGGCTGCCAATCCATCAAAACAGCTTTGATCAGCTCAAGGTCATTATTACTTTTGCCCCAGTCCTGAAACTTCCTGATTTCACCAAGTGGTTACTGATGCCAGTAGTCTAGCACTTGGTGGTGTCCTCCATGAAGCTCATGATAGTCCTACTGCGGGACACCCAGGCTATGCAAAAATATTCAATGCCGTAACAAGGAGCTTTCATTAGGCAGGCTTGAAAAATGATGTCCTTCGGTACTTGAAGCGATGTCTCTCTCATGCCAAAGGATCAAAGCTAAAAGGGTCAAAGCTGAAAGGGTCAAGATGCCTGGGAAACTTGAACCCTTGGATATTCCCCAAATGAAGTGGGAGTGCATTTCTGTACCGCCGGTACTGGAATAGCAAATCAGTCTATGCTTGCATGGTTTCGCCTCATCGGAGATGCTAAACTCTGGTGGAAACAGTGGTGCCGTGACAAGGGAGTCACCGAGCATTCTCAAACGTGGGAAGACATCAAGCAGGCCGTGAAGGAAAGATATCTTCCCCCTTCCCATGAATCCATAAAGATTCTTGGGATGGATTGGTTAATTGCAAACAAAGCTAGCATTCATTGTCACTAGGGGAGTATCACTTTTGAAAATGAGCATGGCCAAGTACTATCCGTTCAGGGCATAACATAACCTAAATCTAGGGTAGTCAAGGCAAAACATCTTCTCAAGGGAACACGTAAGGGTCAGCAAGTTTTCTTAGCCAAGCTCAACACAACCATTGAACCTAGTAAGGAGACAGAACCCTCTTGGCTCCAAGAATTCTCTAACATCTTCCCTGACAAGCTTACAGGCCTACCGCCTCCTCGAATCATGAAATTTAGGTGATCCCTGGGACTCAACCCGTCTCAAAAACGCGCCCTATAAAATGTCCCTTCCTGAAGCCATTGAACTTAAAGAGCAACTTTCCCAACTCATTGAGCAAGGATTCGTACACCCCAGTAGCTCTCCTTGGGGGGCACCTGTCCTTTTCCAAAAAAAAGGACGGAACTCTCTGCCTCTGCATAGATTATCGAGGGCTGAATCAAGTCACTGTCAAGAATAAGTATGCTATCCCTCGCATCGACGAACTTCTTGACAGGCTTCATGGGGCCAAAGTCTTCTCAAAAATAGATTTGAGATCTGGTTACTGTTAGATCATCAAAGTCGAGGAAGCAGATATACCCAAGATAGCCTTCAGTACCGGTTATAACCACTATGAGTTTACTGTAACCTCATTCGAGTTAACCAATGCTCCTGCAACCTTCAACCGCGTAATGCAAGATATATTCCATCCTTACTTGGATGAATTTGTGCTTGTTTTCTTTGATGACATCTTAATCTACTCCAAATCAATGGAAGAGCATGAGAAGCATGTGCGTAGAGTTCTGCAATTGTTGCGCAGACACAAACTCTATGCCAAGAAGAGCAAATGTACCTTCTTTACTCATCAAATTGAGTATCTTGGGTTCATCGTCTTCAAAGATGGCATTTCAATAGTTCCCGCCAAGGTTAAAGATATTCTAGAGTGGCCATCCCCTAAATCAGTTCATGAAGTTCGTGGGTTCTTGGGAATCACGGGATGGTATAGGATTTTTATTAAAGATTATGCCTCGGTAGCTGCACCTTTGACGGATCTTCTCTCAAGAAGTATTGCAAAATAGTGTGGCTGCCAATCCATCAAAACAGCTTTGATCAGCTCAAGGTCATTATTACTTTTGCCCCAGTCCTGAAACTTCCTGATTTCACCAAGTGGTTACTGATGCCAGTAGTCTAGCACTTGGTGGTGTCCTCCATGAAGCTCATGATAGTCCTACTGCGGGACACCCAGGCTATGCAAAAATATTCAATGCCGTAACAAGGAGCTTTCATTAGGCAGGCTTGAAAAATGATGTCCTTCGGTACTTGAAGCGATGTCTCTCTCATGCCAAAGGATCAAAGCTAAAAGGGTCAAAGCTGAAAGGGTCAAGATGCCTGGGAAACTTCAACCCTTGGATATTCCCCAAATGAAGTGGGAGTGCATTTCTGTACCGCCGGTACTGGAGTAGCAAATCAGTCTATGCTTGCATGGTTTCACCTCATCGGAGATGCTAAACTCTGGTGGAAACAGTGGTGCCGTGACAAGGGAGTCACCGAGCATTCTCAAACGTGGGAAGACATCAAGCAGGCCGCGAAGGAAAGATATCTTCCCCCTTCCCATGAATCCATAACGATTCTTGGGATGGATTGGTTAATTGCAAACAAAGCTAGCATTCATTGTCACTAGGGGAGTATCACTTTTGAAAATGAGCATGGCCAAGTACTATCCGTTCAGGGCATAACATAACCTAAATCTAGGGTAGTCAAGGCAAAACATCTTCTCAAGGGAACACGTAAGGGTCAGCAAGTTTTCTTAGCCAAGCTCAACAAAACCATTGAACCTAGTAAGGAGACAGAACCCTCTTGGCTCCAAGAATTCTCTGACATCTTCCCTGACAAGCTTACAGGCCTACCGCCTCCTCGAATCATGAAATTGAGGTGATCCCTGAGACTCAACCCGTCTCAAGCAAATGCAACCTCCCTCCTTTAAAGGAGAAGACTCAAAGATTGAGAAGGATGCTGAAGTCTGGATTGAAGCGATGGACGATTATTTCTCTACCGCCGGTACTGGAGTAGCAAATCAGTCTATGCTTGCATTGTTTCGCCTCATCGGAGATGCTAAACTCTGGTGGAAACAGTGGTGCCGTGAAAAGGGAGTCACCGAGCATTCTCAAACGTGGGAAGACATCAAGCAGGGGCCGTGAAGGAAAGATATCTTCCCCCTTCCCATGAATCCATAAAGATTCTTGGGATGGACTGGTTAATTGCAAAGCTAGCATTCATTGTCACTAGGGGAGTATCACTTTTGAAAATGAGCATGGCCAAGTAATATCCGTTCAGGGCATAACATAACCTAAATCTAGGGTAGTCAAGGCAAAACATCTTCTCAAGGGAACACGTAAGGGTCAGCAAGTTTTCTTAGCCAAGCTCAACAAAACCATTGAACCTAGTAAGGAGACAGAACCCTCTTGGCTCCAAGAATTCTCTAACATCTTCCCTGACAAGCTTACAGGCCTACCGCCTCCTCGAATCATGAAATTTAGGTGATCCATGGGACTCAACCCGTCTCAAAAACGCGCCCTATAAAATGTCCCTTCCTGAAGCCATTGAACTTAAAGAGCAACTTTCCCAACTCATTGAGCAAGGATTCGTACACCCCAGTAGCTCTCCTTGGGGGGCACCTGTCCTTTTCCAAAAAAAAGGACGGAACTCTCTGCCTCTGCATAGATTATCGAGGGCTGAATCAAGTCACTGTCAAGAATAAGTATGCTATCCCTCGCATCGACGAACTTCTTGACAGGCTTCATGGGGCCAAAGTCTTCTCAAAAATAGATTTGAGATCTGGTTACTATTAGATCATCAAAGTCGAGGAAGCAGATATACCCAAGATAGCCTTCAGTACCGGTTATAACCACTATGAGTTTACTGTAACCTCATTCGGGTTAACCAATGCTCCTGCAACCTTCAACCGCCTAATGCAAGATATATTCCATCCTTACTTGGATGAATTTGTGCTTGTTTTCTTTGATGACATCTTAATCTACTCCAAATCAATGGAAGAGCATGAGAAGCATGTGCGTAGAGTTCTGCAATTGTTGCGCAGACACAAACTCTATGCCAAGAAGAGCAAATGTACCTTCTTTACTCATCAAATTGAGTATCTTGGGTTCATCGTCTTCAAAGATGGCATTTCAATAGTTCCCGCCAAGGTTAAAGATATTCTAGAGTGGCCATCCCCTAAATCAGTTCATGAAGTTCGTGGGTTTTTGGGAATCACGGGATGGTATAGGATTTTTTCTAAAGATTATGCCTCGGTAGCTGCACCTTTGACGGATCTTCTCTCAAGAAGTATTGCAAAATAGTGTGGCTGCCAATCCATCAAAACAGCTTTGATCAGCTCAAGGTCATTATTACTTTTGCCCCAGTCCTGAAACTTCCTGATTTCACCAAGTGGTTACTGATGCCAGTAGTCTAGCACTTGGTGGTGTCCTCCATGAAGCTCATGATAGTCCTACTGCGGGACACCCAGGCTATGCAAAAATATTCAATGCCGTAACAAGGAGCTTTCATTAGGCAGGCTTGAAAAATGATGTCCTTCGGTACTTGAAGCGATGTCTCTCTCATGCCAAAGGATCAAAGCTAAAAGGGTCAAAGCTGAAAGGGTCAAGATGCCTGGGAAACTTCAACCCTTGGATATTCCCCAAATGAAGTGGGAGTGCATTTCTGTACCGCCGGTACTGGAGTAGCAAATCAGTCTATGCTTGCATGGTTTCACCTCATCGGAGATGCTAAACTCTGGTGGAAACAGTGGTGCCGTGACAAGGGAGTCACCGAGCATTCTCAAACGTGGGAAGACATCAAGCAGGCCGCGAAGGAAAGATATCTTCCCCCTTCCCATGAATCCATAAAGATTCTTGGGATGGATTGGTTAATTGCAAACAAAGCTAGCATTCATTGTCACTAGGGGAGTATCACTTTTGAAAATGAGCATGGCCAAGTACTATCCGTTCAGGGCATAACATAACCTAAATCTAGGGTAGTCAAGGCAAAACATCTTCTCAAGGGAACACGTAAGGGTCAGCAAGTTTTCTTAGCCAAGCTCAACAAAACCATTGAACCTAGTAAGGAGACAGAACCCTCTTGGCTCCAAGAATTCTCTGACATCTTCCCTGACAAGCTTACAGGCCTACCGCCTCCTCGAATCATGAAATTGAGGTGATCCCTGAGACTCAACCCGTCTCAAGCAAATGCAACCTCCCTCCTTTAAAGGAGAAGACTCAAAGATTGAGAAGGATGCTGAAGTCTGGATTGAAGCGATGGACGATTATTTCTCTACCGCCGGTACTGGAGTAGCAAATCAGTCTATGCTTGCATTGTTTCGCCTCATCGGAGATGCTAAACTCTGGTGGAAACAGTGGTGCCGTGAAAAGGGAGTCACCGAGCATTCTCAAACGTGGGAAGACATCAAGCAGGGGCCGTGAAGGAAAGATATCTTTCCCCTTCCCATGAATCCATAAAGATTCTTGGGATGGACTGGTTAATTGCAAAGCTAGCATTCATTGTCACTAGGGGAGTATCACTTTTGAAAATGAGCATGGCCAAGTAATATCCGTTCAGGGCATAACATAACCTAAATCTAGGGTAGTCAAGGCAAAACATCTTCTCAAGGGAACACGTAAGGGTCAGCAAGTTTTCTTAGCCAAGCTCAACAAAACCATTGAACCTAGTAAGGAGACAGAACCCTCTTGGCTCCAAGAATTCTCTAACATCTTCCCTGACAAGCTTACAGGCCTACCGCCTCCTCGAATCATGAAATTTAGGTGATCCATGGGACTCAACCCGTCTCAAAAACGCGCCCTATAAAATGTCCCTTCCTGAAGCCATTGAACTTAAAGAGCAACTTTCCCAACTCATTGAGCAAGGATTCGTACACCCCAGTAGCTCTCCTTGGGGGGCACCTGTCCTTTTCCAAAAAAAGGACGGAACTCTCTGCCTCTGCATAGATTATCGAGGGCTGAATCAAGTCACTGTCAAGAATAAGTATGCTATCCCTCGCATCGACGAACTTCTTGACAGGCTTCATGGGGCCAAAGTCTTCTCAAAAATAGATTTGAGATCTGGTTACTATTAGATCATCAAAGTCGAGGAAGCAGATATACCCAAGATAGCCTTCAGTACCGGTTATAACCACTATGAGTTTACTATAACCTCATTCGGGTTAACCAATGCTCCTGCAACCTTCAACCGCCTAATGCAAGATATATTCCATCCTTACTTGGATGAATTTGTGCTTGTTTTCTTTGATGACATCTTAATCTACTCCAAATCAATGGAAGAGCATGAGAAGCATGTGCGTAGAGTTCTGCAATTGTTGCGCAGACACAAACTCTATGCCAAGAAGAGCAAATGTACCTTCTTTACTCATCAAATTGAGTATCTTGGGTTCATCGTCTTCAAAGATGGCATTTCAATAGTTCCCGCCAAGGTTAAAGATATTCTAGAGTGGCCATCCCCTAAATAAGATCATGAAGTTCGTGGGTTTTTGGGAATCACGGGATGGTATAGGATTTTTTCTAAAGATTATGCCTCGGTAGCTGCACCTTTGACGGATCTTCTCTCAAGAAGTATTGCAAAATAGTGTGGCTGCCAATCCATCAAAACAGCTTTGATCAGCTCAAGGTCATTATTACTTTTGCCCCAGTCCTGAAACTTCCTGATTTCACCAAGTGGTTACTGATGCCAGTAGTCTAGCACTTGGTGGTGTCCTCCATGAAGCTCATGATAGTCCTACTGCGGGACACCCAGGCTATGCAAAAATATTCAATGCCGTAACAAGGAGCTTTCATTAGGCAGGCTTGAAAAATGATGTCCTTCGGTACTTGAAGCGATGTCTCTCTCATGCCAAAGGATCAAAGCTAAAAGGGTCAAAGCTGAAAGGGTCAAGATGCCTGGGAAACTTCAACCCTTGGATATTCCCCAAATGAAGTGGGAGTGCATTTCTGTACCGCCGGTACTGGAGTAGCAAATCAGTCTATGCTTGCATGGTTTCACCTCATCGGAGATGCTAAACTCTGGTGGAAACAGTGGTGCCGTGACAAGGGAGTCACCGAGCATTCTCAAACGTGGGAAGACATCAAGCAGGCCGCGAAGGAAAGATATCTTCCCCCTTCCCATGAATCCATAACGATTCTTGGGATGGATTGGTTAATTGCAAACAAAGCTAGCATTCATTGTCACTAGGGGAGTATCACTTTTGAAAATGAGCATGGCCAAGTACTATCCGTTCAGGGCATAACATAACCTAAATCTAGGGTAGTCAAGGCAAAACATCTTCTCAAGGGAACACGTAAGGGTCAGCAAGTTTTCTTAGCCAAGCTCAACAAAACCATTGAACCTAGTAAGGAGACAGAACCCTCTTGGCTCCAAGAATTCTCTGACATCTTCCCTGACAAGCTTACAGGCCTACCGCCTCCTCGAATCATGAAATTGAGGTGATCCCTGAGACTCAACCCGTCTCAAGCAAATGCAACCTCCCTCCTTTAAAGGAGAAGACTCAAAGATTGAGAAGGATGCTGAAGTCTGGATTGAAGCGATGGACGATTATTTCTCTACCGCCGGTACTGGAGTAGCAAATCAGTCTATGCTTGCATTGTTTCGCCTCATCGGAGATGCTAAACTCTGGTGGAAACAGTGGTGCCGTGAAAAGGGAGTCACCGAGCATTCTCAAACGTGGGAAGACATCAAGCAGGGGCCGTGAAGGAAAGATATCTTCCCCCTTCCCATGAATCCATAAAGATTCTTGGGATGGACTGGTTAATTGCAAAGCTAGCATTCATTGTCACTAGGGGAGTATCACTTTTGAAAATGAGCATGGCCAAGTAATATCCGTTCAGGGCATAACATAACCTAAATCTAGGGTAGTCAAGGCAAAACATCTTCTCAAGGGAACACGTAAGGGTCAGCAAGTTTTCTTAGCCAAGCTCAACAAAACCATTGAACCTAGTAAGGAGACAGAACCCTCTTGGCTCCAAGAATTCTCTAACATCTTCCCTGACAAGCTTACAGGCCTACCGCCTCCTCGAATCATGAAATTTAGGTGATCCATGGGACTCAACCCGTCTCAAAAACGCGCCCTATAAAATGTCCCTTCCTGAAGCCATTGAACTTAAAGAGCAACTTTCCCAACTCATTGAGCAAGGATTCGTACACCCCAGTAGCTCTCCTTGGGGGGCACCTGTCCTTTTCCAAAAAAAAGGACGGAACTCTCTGCCTCTGCATAGATTATCGAGGGCTGAATCAAGTCACTGTCAAGAATAAGTATGCTATCCCTCGCATCGACGAACTTCTTGACAGGCTTCATGGGGCCAAAGTCTTCTCAAAAATAGATTTGAGATCTGGTTACTATTAGATCATCAAAGTCGAGGAAGCAGATATACCCAAGATAGCCTTCAGTACCGGTTATAACCACTATGAGTTTACTGTAACCTCATTCGGGTTAACCAATGCTCCTGCAACCTTCAACCGCCTAATGCAAGATATATTCCATCCTTACTTGGATGAATTTGTGCTTGTTTTCTTTGATGACATCTTAATCTACTCCAAATCAATGGAAGAGCATGAGAAGCATGTGCGTAGAGTTCTGCAATTGTTGCGCAGACACAAACTCTATGCCAAGAAGAGCAAATGTACCTTCTTTACTCATCAAATTGAGTATCTTGGGTTCATCGTCTTCAAAGATGGCATTTCAATAGTTCCCGCCAAGGTTAAAGATATTCTAGAGTGGCCATCCCCTAAATCAGTTCATGAAGTTCGTGGGTTTTTGGGAATCACGGGATGGTATAGGATTTTTTCTAAAGATTATGCCTCGGTAGCTGCACCTTTGACGGATCTTCTCTCAAGAAGTATTGCAAAATAGTGTGGCTGCCAATCCATCAAAACAGCTTTGATCAGCTCAAGGTCATTATTACTTTTGCCCCAGTCCTGAAACTTCCTGATTTCACCAAGTGGTTACTGATGCCAGTAGTCTAGCACTTGGTGGTGTCCTCCATGAAGCTCATGATAGTCCTACTGCGGGACACCCAGGCTATGCAAAAATATTCAATGCCGTAACAAGGAGCTTTCATTAGGCAGGCTTGAAAAATGATGTCCTTCGGTACTTGAAGCGATGTCTCTCTCATGCCAAAGGATCAAAGCTAAAAGGGTCAAACCTGAAAGGGTCAAGATGCCTGGGAAACTTCAACCCTTGGATATTCCCCAAATGAAGTGGGAGTGCATTTCTGTACCGCCGGTACTGGAGTAGCAAATCAGTCTATGCTTGCATGGTTTCACCTCATCGGAGATGCTAAACTCTGGTGGAAACAGTGGTGCCGTGACAAGGGAGTCACCGAGCATTCTCAAACGTGGGAAGACATCAAGCAGGCCGCGAAGGAAAGATATCTTCCCCCTTCCCATGAATCCATAAAGATTCTTGGGATGGATTGGTTAATTGCAAACAAAGCTAGCATTCATTGTCACTAGGGGAGTATTACTTTTGAAAATGAGCATGGCCAAGTACTATCCGTTCAGGGCATAACATAACCTAAATCTAGGGTAGTCAAGGCAAAACATCTTCTCAAGGGAACACGTAAGGGTCAGCAAGTTTTCTTAGCCAAGCTCAACAAAACCATTGAACCTAGTAAGGAGACAGAACCCTCTTGGCTCCAAGAATTCTCTGACATCTTCCCTAACAAGCTTACAGGCCTACCGCCTCCTCGAATCATGAAATTGAGGTGATCCCTGAGACTCAACCCGTCTCAAGCAAATGCAACCTCCCTCCTTTAAAGGAGAAGACTCAAAGATTGAGAAGGATGCTGAAGTCTGGATTGAAGCGATGGACGATTATTTCTCTACCGCCGGTACTGGAGTAGCAAATCAGTCTATGCTTGCATTGTTTCGCCTCATCGGAGATGCTAAACTCTGGTGGAAACAGTGGTGCCGTGAAAAGGGAGTCACCGAGCATTCTCAAACGTGGGAAGACATCAAGCAGGGGCCGTGAAGGAAAGATATCTTCCCCCTTCCCATGAATCCATAAAGATTCTTGGGATGGACTGGTTAATTGCAAAGCTAGCATTCATTGTCACTAGGGGAGTATCACTTTTGAAAATGAGCATGGCCAAGTAATATCCGTTCAGGGCATAACATAACCTAAATCTAGGGTAGTCAAGGCAAAACATCTTCTCAAGGGAACACGTAAGGGTCAGCAAGTTTTCTTAGCCAAGCTCAACAAAACCATTGAACCTAGTAAGGAGACAGAACCCTCTTGGCTCCAAGAATTCTCTAACATCTTCCCTGACAAGCTTACAGGCCTACCGCCTCCTCGAATCATGAAATTTAGGTGATCCATGGGACTCAACCCGTCTCAAAAACGCGCCCTATAAAATGTCCCTTCCTGAAGCCATTGAACTTAAAGAGCAACTTTCCCAACTCATTGAGCAAGGATTCGTACACCCCAGTAGCTCTCCTTGGGGGGCACCTGTCCTTTTCCAAAAAAAAGGACGGAACTCTCTGCCTCTGCATAGATTATCGAGGGCTGAATCAAGTCACTGTCAAGAATAAGTATGCTATCCCTCGCATCGACGAACTTCTTGACAGGCTTCATGGGGCCAAAGTCTTCTCAAAAATAGATTTGAGATCTGGTTACTATTAGATCATCAAAGTCGAGGAAGCAGATATACCCAAGATAGCCTTCAGTACCGGTTATAACCACTATGAGTTTACTGTAACCTCATTCGGGTTAACCAATGCTCCTGCAACCTTCAACCGCCTAATGCAAGATATATTCCATCCTTACTTGGATGAATTTGTGCTTGTTTTCTTTGATGACATCTTAATCTACTCCAAATCAATGGAAGAGCATGAGAAGCATGTGCGTAGAGTTCTGCAATTGTTGCGCAGACACAAACTCTATGCCAAGAAGAGCAAATGTACCTTCTTTACTCATCAAATTGAGTATCTTGGGTTCATCGTCTTCAAAGATGGCATTTCAATAGTTCCCGCCAAGGTTAAAGATATTCTAGAGTGGCCATCCCCTAAATCAGTTCATGAAGTTCGTGGGTTTTTGGGAATCACGGGATGGTATAGGATTTTTTCTAAAGATTATGCCTCGGTAGCTGCACCTTTGACGGATCTTCTCTCAAGAAGTATTGCAAAATAGTGTGGCTGGCAATCCATCAAAACAGCTTTGATTAGCTCAAGGTCATTATTACTTTTGCCCCAGTCCTGAAACTTCCTGATTTCACCAAGTGGTTACTGATGCCAGTAGTCTAGCACTTGGTGGTGTCCTCCATGAAGCTCATGATAGTCCTACTGCGGGACACCCAGGCTATGCAAAAATATTCAATGCCGTAACAAGGAGCTTTCATTAGGCAGGCTTGAAAAATGATGTCCTTCGGTACTTGAAGCGATGTCTCTCTCATGCCAAAGGATCAAAGCTAAAAGGGTCAAAGCTGAAAGGGTCAAGATGCCTGGGAAACTTCAACCCTTGGATATTCCCCAAATGAAGTGGGAGTGCATTTCTGTACCGCCGGTACTGGAGTAGCAAATCAGTCTATGCTTGCATGGTTTCACCTCATCGGAGATGCTAAACTCTGGTGGAAACAGTGGTGCCGTGACAAGGGAGTCACCGAGCATTCTCAAACGTGGGAAGACATCAAGCAGGCCGCGAAGGAAAGATATGTTCCCCCTTCCCATGAATCCATAAAGATTCTTGGGATGGATTGGTTAATTGCAAACAAAGCTAGCATTCATTGTCACTAGGGGAGTATCACTTTTGAAAATGAGCATGGCCAAGTACTATCCATTCAGGGCATAACATAACCTAAATCTAGGGTAGTCAAGGCAAAACATCTTCTCAAGGGAACACGTAAGGGTCAGCAAGTTTTCTTAGCCAAGCTCAACAAAACCATTGAACCTAGTAAGGAGACAGAACCCTCTTGGCTCCAAGAATTCTCTGACATCTTCCCTGACAAGCTTACAGGCCTACCGCCTCCTCGAATCATGAAATTGAGGTGATCCCTGAGACTCAACCCGTCTCAAGCAAATGCAACCTCCCTCCTTTAAAGGAGAAGACTCAAAGATTGAGAAGGATGCTGAAGTCTGGATTGAAGCGATGGACGATTATTTCTCTACCGCCGGTATTGGAGTAGCAAATCAGTCTATGCTTGCATTGTTTCTCCTCATCGGAGATGCTAAACTCTGGTGGAAACAGTGGTGCCGTGAAAAGGGAGTCACCGAGCATTCTCAAACGTGGGAAGACATCAAGCAGGGGCCGTGAAGGAAAGATATCTTTCCCCTTCCCATGAATCCATAAAGATTCTTGGGATGGACTGGTTAATTGCAAAGCTAGCATTCATTGTCACTAGGGGAGTATCACTTTTGAAAATGAGCATGGCCAAGTAATATCCGTTCAGGGCATAACATAACCTAAATCTAGGGTAGTCAAGGCAAAACATCTTCTCAAGGGAACACGTAAGGGTCAGCAAGTTTTCTTAGCCAAGCTCAACAAAACCATTGAACCTAGTAAGGAGACAGAACCCTCTTGGCTCCAAGAATTCTCTAACATCTTCCGTGACAAGCTTACAGGCCTACCGCCTCCTCGAATCATGAAATTTAGGTGATCCATGGGACTCAACCCGTCTCAAAAACGCGCCCTATAAAATGTCCCTTCCTGAAGCCATTGAACTTAAAGAGCAACTTTCCCAACTCATTGAGCAAGGATTCGTACACCCCAGTAGCTCTCCTTGGGGGGCACCTGTCCTTTTCCAAAAAAAGGACGGAACTCTCTGCCTCTGCATAGATTATCGAGGGCTGAATCAAGTCACTGTCAAGAATAAGTATGCTATCCCTCGCATCGACGAACTTCTTGACAGGCTTCATGGGGCCAAAGTCTTCTCAAAAATAGATTTGAGATCTGGTTACTATTAGATCATCAAAGTCGAGGAAGCAGATATACCCAAGATAGCCTTCAGTACCGGTTATAACCACTATGAGTTTACTATAACCTCATTCGGGTTAACCAATGCTCCTGCAACCTTCAACCGCCTAATGCAAGATATATTCCATCCTTACTTGGATGAATTTGTGCTTGTTTTCTTTGATGACATCTTAATCTACTCCAAATCAATGGAAGAGCATGAGAAGCATGTGCGTAGAGTTCTGCAATTGTTGCGCAGACACAAACTCTATGCCAAGAAGAGCAAATGTACCTTCTTTACTCATCAAATTGAGTATCTTGGGTTCATCGTCTTCAAAGATGGCATTTCAATAGTTCCCGCCAAGGTTAAAGATATTCTAGAGTGGCCATCCCCTAAATAAGATCATGAAGTTCGTGGGTTTTTGGGAATCACGGGATGGTATAGGATTTTTTCTAAAGATTATGCCTCGGTAGCTGCACCTTTGACGGATCTTCTCTCAAGAAGTATTGCAAAATAGTGTGGCTGCCAATCCATCAAAACAGCTTTGATCAGCTCAAGGTCATTATTACTTTTGCCCCAGTCCTGAAACTTCCTGATTTCACCAAGTGGTTACTGATGCCAGTAGTCTAGCACTTGGTGGTGTCCTCCATGAAGCTCATGATAGTCCTACTGCGGGACACCCAGGCTATGCAAAAATATTCAATGCCGTAACAAGGAGCTTTCATTAGGCAGGCTTGAAAAATGATGTCCTTCGGTACTTGAAGCGATGTCTCTCTCATGCCAAAGGATCAAAGCTAAAAGGGTCAAAGCTGAAAGGGTCAAGATGCCTGGGAAACTTCAACCCTTGGATATTCCCCAAATGAAGTGGGAGTGCATTTCTGTACCGCCGGTACTGGAGTAGCAAATCAGTCTATGCTTGCATGGTTTCACCTCATCGGAGATGCTAAACTCTGGTGGAAACAGTGGTGCCGTGACAAGGGAGTCACCGAGCATTCTCAAACGTGGGAAGACATCAAGCAGGCCGCGAAGGAAAGATATCTTCCCCCTTCCCATGAATCCATAACGATTCTTGGGATGGATTGGTTAATTGCAAACAAAGCTAGCATTCATTGTCACTAGGGGAGTATCACTTTTGAAAATGAGCATGGCCAAGTACTATCCGTTCAGGGCATAACATAACCTAAATCTAGGGTAGTCAAGGCAAAACATCTTCTCAAGGGAACACGTAAGGGTCAGCAAGTTTTCTTAGCCAAGCTCAACAAAACCATTGAACCTAGTAAGGAGACAGAACCCTCTTGGCTCCAAGAATTCTCTGACATCTTCCCTGACAAGCTTACAGGCCTACCGCCTCCTCGAATCATGAAATTGAGGTGATCCCTGAGACTCAACCCGTCTCAAGCAAATGCAACCTCCCTCCTTTAAAGGAGAAGACTCAAAGATTGAGAAGGATGCTGAAGTCTGGATTGAAGCGATGGACGATTATTTCTCTACCGCCGGTACTGGAGTAGCAAATCAGTCTATGCTTGCATTGTTTCGCCTCATCGGAGATGCTAAACTCTGGTGGAAACAGTGGTGCCGTGAAAAGGGAGTCACCGAGCATTCTCAAACGTGGGAAGACATCAAGCAGGGGCCGTGAAGGAAAGATATCTTCCCCCTTCCCATGAATCCATAAAGATTCTTGGGATGGACTGGTTAATTGCAAAGCTAGCATTCATTGTCACTAGGGGAGTATCACTTTTGAAAATGAGCATGGCCAAGTAATATCCGTTCAGGGCATAACATAACCTAAATCTAGGGTAGTCAAGGCAAAACATCTTCTCAAGGGAACACGTAAGGGTCAGCAAGTTTTCTTAGCCAAGCTCAACAAAACCATTGAACCTAGTAAGGAGACAGAACCCTCTTGGCTCCAAGAATTCTCTAACATCTTCCCTGACAAGCTTACAGGCCTACCGCCTCCTCGAATCATGAAATTTAGGTGATCCATGGGACTCAACCCGTCTCAAAAGCGCGCCCTATAAAATGTCCCTTCCTGAAGCCATTGAACTTAAAGAGCAACTTTCCCAACTCATTGAGCAAGGATTCGTACACCCCAGTAGCTCTCCTTGGGGGGCACCTGTCCTTTTCCAAAAAAAAGGACGGAACTCTCTGCCTCTGCATAGATTATCGAGGGCTGAATCAAGTCACTGTCAAGAATAAGTATGCTATCCCTCGCATCGACGAACTTCTTGACAGGCTTCATGGGGCCAAAGTCTTCTCAAAAATAGATTTGAGATCTGGTTACTATTAGATCATCAAAGTCGAGGAAGCAGATATACCCAAGATAGCCTTCAGTACCGGTTATAACCACTATGAGTTTACTGTAACCTCATTCGGGTTAACCAATGCTCCTGCAACCTTCAACCGCCTAATGCAAGATATATTCCATCCTTACTTCGATGAATTTGTGCTTGTTTTCTTTGATGACATCTTAATCTACTCCAAATCAATGGAAGAGCATGAGAAGCATGTGCGTAGAGTTGTGCAATTGTTGTGCAGACACAAACTCTATGCCAAGAAGAGCAAATGTACCTTCTTTACTCATCAAATTGAGTATCTTGGGTTCATCGTCTTCAAAGATGGCATTTCAATAGTTCCCGCCAAGGTTAAAGATATTCTAGAGTCGCCATCCCCTAAATCAGTTCATGAAGTTCGTGGGTTCTTGGGAATCACGGGATGGTATAGGATTTTTATTAAAGATTATGCCTCGGTAGCTGCACCTTTGACGGATCTTCTCTCAAGAAGTATTGCAAAATATTGTGGCTGCCAATCCATCAAAACAGCTTTGATCAGCTCAAGGTCATTATTACTTTTGCCCCAGTCCTGAAACTTCCTGATTTCACCAAGTGGTTACTGATGCCAGTAGTCTAGCACTTGGTGGTGTCCTCCATGAAGCTCATGATAGTCCTACTGCGGGACACCCAGGCTATGCAAAAATATTCAATGCCGTAACAAGGAGCTTTCATTAGGCAGGCTTGAAAAATGATGTCCTTCGGTACTTGAAGCGATGTCTCTCTCATGCCAAAGGATCAAAGCTAAAAGGGTCAAAGCTGAAAGGGTCAAGATGCCTGGGAAACTTGAACCCTTGGATATTCCCCAAATGAAGTGGGAGTGCATTTCTGTACCGCCGGTACTGGAATAGCAAATCAGTCTATGCTTGCATGGTTTCGCCTCATCGGAGATGCTAAACTCTGGTGGAAACAGTGCTGCCGTGACAAGGGAGTCACCGAGCATTCTCAAACGTGGGAAGACATCAAGCAGGCCGTGAAGGAAAGATATCTTCCCCCTTCCCATGAATCCATAAAGATTCTTGGGATGGATTGGTTAATTGCAAACAAAGCTAGCATTCATTGTCACTAGGGGAGTATCACTTTTGAAAATGAGCATGGCCAAGTACTATCCGTTCAGGGCATAACATAACCTAAATCTAGGGTAGTCAAGGCAAAACATCTTCTCAAGGGAACACGTAAGGGTCAGCAAGTTTTCTTAGCCAAGCTCAACACAACCATTGAACCTAGTAAGGAGACAGAACCCTCTTGGCTCCAAGAATTCTCTAACATCTTCCCTGACAAGCTTACAGGCCTACCGCCTCCTCGAATCATGAAATTTAGGTGATCCCTGGGACTCAACCCGTCTCAAAAACGCGCCCTATAAAATGTCCCTTCCTGAAGCCATTGAACTTAAAGAGCAACTTTCCCAACTCATTGAGCAAGGATTCGTACACCCCAGTAGCTCTCCTTGGGGGGCACCTGTCCTTTTCCAAAAAAAAGGACGGAACTCTCTGCCTCTGCATAGATTATCGAGGGCTGAATCAAGTCACTGTCAAGAATAAGTATGCTATCCCTCGCATCGACGAACTTCTTGACAGGCTTCATGGGGCCAAAGTCTTCTCAAAAATAGATTTGAGATCTGGTTACTGTTAGATCATCAAAGTCGAGGAAGCAGATATACCCAAGATAGCCTTCAGTACCGGTTATAACCACTATGAGTTTACTGTAACCTCATTCGAGTTAACCAATGCTCCTGCAACCTTCAACCGCGTAATGCAAGATATATTCCATCCTTACTTGGATGAATTTGTGCTTGTTTTCTTTGATGACATCTTAATCTACTCCAAATCAATGGAAGAGCATGAGAAGCATGTGCGTAGAGTTCTGCAATTGTTGCGCAGACACAAACTCTATGCCAAGAAGAGCAAATGTACCTTCTTTACTCATCAAATTGAGTATCTTGGGTTCATCGTCTTCAAAGATGGCATTTCAATAGTTCCCGCCAAGGTTAAAGATATTCTAGAGTGGCCATCCCCTAAATCAGTTCATGAAGTTCGTGGGTTCTTGGGAATCACGGGATGGTATAGGATTTTTATTAAAGATTATGCCTCGGTAGCTGCACCTTTGACGGATCTTCTCTCAAGAAGTATTGCAAAATACTGTGGCTGCCAATCCATCAAAACAGCTTTGATCAGCTCAAGGTCATTATTACTTTTGCCCCAGTCCTGAAACTTCCTGATTTCACCAAGTGGTTACTGATGCCAGTAGTCTAGCACTTGGTGGTGTCCTCCATGAAGCTCATGATAGTCCTACTGCGGGACACCCAGGCTATGCAAAAATATTCAATGCCGTAACAAGGAGCTTTCATTAGGCAGGCTTGAAAAATGATGTCCTTCGGTACTTGAAGCGATGTCTCTCTCATGCCAAAGGATCAAAGCTAAAAGGGTCAAAGCTGAAAGGGTCAAGATGCCTGGGAAACTTCAACCCTTGGATATTCCCCAAATGAAGTGGGAGTGCATTTCTGTACCGCCGGTACTGGAGTAGCAAATCAGTCTATGCTTGCATGGTTTCACCTCATCGGAGATGCTAAACTCTGGTGGAAACAGTGGTGCCGTGACAAGGGAGTCACCGAGCATTCTCAAACGTGGGAAGACATCAAGCAGGCCGCGAAGGAAAGATATCTTCCCCCTTCCCATGAATCCATAAAGATTCTTGGGATGGATTGGTTAATTGCAAACAAAGCTAGCATTCATTGTCACTAGGGGAGTATTACTTTTGAAAATGAGCATGGCCAAGTACTATCCGTTCAGGGCATAACATAACCTAAATCTAGGGTAGTCAAGGCAAAACATCTTCTCAAGGGAACACGTAAGGGTCAGCAAGTTTTCTTAGCCAAGCTCAACAAAACCATTGAACCTAGTAAGGAGACAGAACCCTCTTGGCTCCAAGAATTCTCTGACATCTTCCCTAACAAGCTTACAGGCCTACCGCCTCCTCGAATCATGAAATTGAGGTGATCCCTGAGACTCAACCCGTCTCAAGCAAATGCAACCTCCCTCCTTTAAAGGAGAAGACTCAAAGATTGAGAAGGATGCTGAAGTCTGGATTGAAGCGATGGACGATTATTTCTCTACCGCCGGTACTGGAGTAGCAAATCAGTCTATGCTTGCATTGTTTCACCTCATCGGAGATGCTAAACTCTGGTGGAAACAGTGGTGCCGTGAAAAGGGAGTCACCGAGCATTCTCAAACGTGGGAAGACATCAAGCAGGGGCCGTGAAGGAAAGATATCTTCCCCCTTCCCATGAATCCATAAAGATTCTTGGGATGGACTGGTTAATTGCAAAGCTAGCATTCATTGTCACTAGGGGAGTATCACTTTTGAAAATGAGCATGGCCAAGTAATATCCGTTCAGGGCATAACATAACCTAAATCTAGGGTAGTCAAGGCAAAACATCTTCTCAAGGGAACACGTAAGGGTCAGCAAGTTTTCTTAGCCAAGCTCAACAAAACCATTGAACCTAGTAAGGAGACAGAACCCTCTTGGCTCCAAGAATTCTCTAACATCTTCCCTGACAAGCTTACAGGCCTACCGCCTCCTCGAATCATGAAATTTAGGTGATCCATGGGACTCAACCCGTCTCAAAAACGCGCCCTATAAAATGTCCCTTCCTGAAGCCATTGAACTTAAAGAGCAACTTTCCCAACTCATTGAGCAAGGATTCGTACACCCCAGTAGCTCTCCTTGGGGGGCACCTGTCCTTTTCCAAAAAAAAGGACGGAACTCTCTGCCTCTGCATAGATTATCGAGGGCTGAATCAAGTCACTGTCAAGAATAAGTATGCTATCCCTCGCATCGACGAACTTCTTGACAGGCTTCATGGGGCCAAAGTCTTCTCAAAAATAGATTTGAGATCTGGTTACTATTAGATCATCAAAGTCGAGGAAGCAGATATACCCAAGATAGCCTTCAGTACCGGTTATAACCACTATGAGTTTACTGTAACCTCATTCGGGTTAACCAATGCTCCTGCAACCTTCAACCGCCTAATGCAAGATATATTCCATCCTTACTTGGATGAATTTGTGCTTGTTTTCTTTGATGACATCTTAATCTACTCCAAATCAATGGAAGAGCATGAGAAGCATGTGCGTAGAGTTCTGCAATTGTTGCGCAGACACAAACTCTATGCCAAGAAGAGCAAATGTACCTTCTTTACTCATCAAATTGAGTATCTTGGGTTCATCGTCTTCAAAGATGGCATTTCAATAGTTCCCGCCAAGGTTAAAGATATTCTAGAGTGGCCATCCCCTAAATCAGTTCATGAAGTTCGTGGGTTTTTGGGAATCACGGGATGGTATAGGATTTTTTCTAAAGATTATGCCTCGGTAGCTGCACCTTTGACGGATCTTCTCTCAAGAAGTATTGCAAAATAGTGTGGCTGCCAATCCATCAAAACAGCTTTGATCAGCTCAAGGTCATTATTACTTTTGCCCCAGTCCTGAAACTTCCTGATTTCACCAAGTGGTTACTGATGCCAGTAGTCTAGCACTTGGTGGTGTCCTCCATGAAGCTCATGATAGTCCTACTGCGGGACACCCAGGCTATGCAAAAATATTCAATGCCGTAACAAGGAGCTTTCATTAGGCAGGCTTGAAAAATGATGTCCTTCGGTACTTGAAGCGATGTCTCTCTCATGCCAAAGGATCAAAGCTAAAAGGGTCAAAGCTGAAAGGGTCAAGATGCCTGGGAAACTTCAACCCTTGGATATTCCCCAAATGAAGTGGGAGTGCATTTCTGTACCGCCGGTACTGGAGTAGCAAATCAGTCTATGCTTGCATGGTTTCACCTCATCGGAGATGCTAAACTCTGGTGGAAACAGTGGTGCCGTGACAAGGGAGTCACCGAGCATTCTCAAACGTGGGAAGACATCAAGCAGGCCGCGAAGGAAAGATATCTTCCCCCTTCCCATGAATCCATAAAGATTCTTGGGATGGATTGGTTAATTGCAAACAAAGCTAGCATTCATTGTCACTAGGGGAGTATCACTTTTGAAAATGAGCATGGCCAAGTACTATCCGTTCAGGGCATAACATAACCTAAATCTAGGGTAGTCAAGGCAAAACATCTTCTCAAGGGAACACGTAAGGGTCAGCAAGTTTTCTTAGCCAAGCTCAACAAAACCATTGAACCTAGTAAGGAGACAGAACCCTCTTGGCTCCAAGAATTCTCTGACATCTTCCCTGACAAGCTTACAGGCCTACCGCCTCCTCGAATCATGAAATTGAGGTGATCCCTGAGACTCAACCCGTCTCAAGCAAATGCAACCTCCCTCCTTTAAAGGAGAAGACTCAAAGATTGAGAAGGATGCTGAAGTCTGGATTGAAGCGATAAACGATTATTTCTCTACCGCCGGTACTGGAGTAGCAAATCAGTCTATGCTTGCATTGTTTCGCCTCATCGGAGATTCTAAACTCTGGTGGAAACAGTGGTGCCGTGAAAAGGGAGTCACCGAGCATTCTCAAACGTGGGAAGACATCAAGCAGGGGCCGTGAAGGAAAGATATCTTTCCCCTTCCCATGAATCCATAAAGATTCTTGGGATGGACTGGTTAATTGCAAAGCTAGCATTCATTGTCACTAGGGGAGTATCACTTTTGAAAATGAGCATGGCCAAGTAATATCCGTTCAGGGCATAACATAACCTAAATCTAGGGTAGTCAAGGCAAAACATCTTCTCAAGGGAACACGTAAGGGTCAGCAAGTTTTCTTAGCCAAGCTCAACAAAACCATTGAACCTAGTAAGGAGACAGAACCCTCTTGGCTCCAAGAATTCTCTAACATCTTCCCTGACAAGCTTACAGGCCTACCGCCTCCTCGAATCATGAAATTTAGGTGATCCATGGGACTCAACCCGTCTCAAAAACGCGCCCTATAAAATGTCCCTTCCTGAAGCCATTGAACTTAAAGAGCAACTTTCCCAACTCATTGAGCAAGGATTCGTACACCCCAGTAGCTCTCCTTGGGGGGCACCTGTCCTTTTCCAAAAAAAGGACGGAACTCTCTGCCTCTGCATAGATTATCGAGGGCTGAATCAAGTCACTGTCAAGAATAAGTATGCTATCCCTCGCATCGACGAACTTCTTGACAGGCTTCATGGGGCCAAAGTCTTCTCAAAAATAGATTTGAGATCTGGTTACTATTAGATCATCAAAGTCGAGGAAGCAGATATACCCAAGATAGCCTTCAGTACCGGTTATAACCACTATGAGTTTACTATAACCTCATTCGGGTTAACCAATGCTCCTGCAACCTTCAACCGCCTAATGCAAGATATATTCCATCCTTACTTGGATGAATTTGTGCTTGTTTTCTTTGATGACATCTTAATCTACTCCAAATCAATGGAAGAGCATGAGAAGCATGTGCGTAGAGTTCTGCAATTGTTGCGCAGACACAAACTCTATGCCAAGAAGAGCAAATGTACCTTCTTTACTCATCAAATTGAGTATCTTGGGTTCATCGTCTTCAAAGATGGCATTTCAATAGTTCCCGCCAAGGTTAAAGATATTCTAGAGTGGCCATCCCCTAAATAAGATCATGAAGTTCGTGGGTTTTTGGGAATCACGGGATGGTATAGGATTTTTTCTAAAGATTATGCCTCGGTAGCTGCACCTTTGACGGATCTTCTCTCAAGAAGTATTGCAAAATAGTGTGGCTGCCAATCCATCAAAACAGCTTTGATCAGCTCAAGGTCATTATTACTTTTGCCCCAGTCCTGAAACTTCCTGATTTCACCAAGTGGTTACTGATGCCAGTAGTCTAGCACTTGGTGGTGTCCTCCATGAAGCTCATGATAGTCCTACTGCGGGACACCCAGGCTATGCAAAAATATTCAATGCCGTAACAAGGAGCTTTCATTAGGCAGGCTTGAAAAATGATGTCCTTCGGTACTTGAAGCGATGTCTCTCTCATGCCAAAGGATCAAAGCTAAAAGGGTCAAAGCTGAAAGGGTCAAGATGCCTGGGAAACTTCAACCCTTGGATATTCCCCAAATGAAGTGGGAGTGCATTTCTGTACCGCCGGTACTGGAGTAGCAAATCAGTCTATGCTTGCATGGTTTCACCTCATCGGAGATGCTAAACTCTGGTGGAAACAGTGGTGCCGTGACAAGGGAGTCACCGAGCATTCTCAAACGTGGGAAGACATCAAGCAGGCCGCGAAGGAAAGATATCTTCCCCCTTCCCATGAATCCATAACGATTCTTGGGATGGATTGGTTAATTGCAAACAAAGCTAGCATTCATTGTCACTAGGGGAGTATCACTTTTGAAAATGAGCATGGCCAAGTACTATCCGTTCAGGGCATAACATAACCTAAATCTAGGGTAGTCAAGGCAAAACATCTTCTCAAGGGAACACGTAAGGGTCAGCAAGTTTTCTTAGCCAAGCTCAACAAAACCATTGAACCTAGTAAGGAGACAGAACCCTCTTGGCTCCAAGAATTCTCTGACATCTTCCCTGACAAGCTTACAGGCCTACCGCCTCCTCGAATCATGAAATTGAGGTGATCCCTGAGACTCAACCCGTCTCAAGCAAATGCAACCTCCCTCCTTTAAAGGAGAAGACTCAAAGATTGAGAAGGATGCTGAAGTCTGGATTGAAGCGATGGACGATTATTTCTCTACCGCCGGTACTGGAGTAGCAAATCAGTCTATGCTTGCATTGTTTCGCCTCATCGGAGATGCTAAACTCTGGTGGAAACAGTGGTGCCGTGAAAAGGGAGTCACCGAGCATTCTCAAACGTGGGAAGACATCAAGCAGGGGCCGTGAAGGAAAGATATCTTCCCCCTTCCCATGAATCCATAAAGATTCTTGGGATGGACTGGTTAATTGCAAAGCTAGCATTCATTGTCACTAGGGGAGTATCACTTTTGAAAATGAGCATGGCCAAGTAATATCCATTCAGGGCATAACATAACCTAAATCTAGGGTAGTCAAGGCAAAACATCTTCTCAAGGGAACACGTAAGGGTCAGCAAGTTTTCTTAGCCAAGCTCAACAAAACCATTGAACCTAGTAAGGAGACAGAACCCTCTTGGCTCCAAGAATTCTCTAACATCTTCCCTGACAAGCTTACAGGCCTACCGCCTCCTCGAATCATGAAATTTAGGTGATCCATGGGACTCAACCCGTCTCAAAAGCGCGCCCTATAAAATGTCCCTTCCTGAAGCCATTGAACTTAAAGAGCAACTTTCCCAACTCATTGAGCAAGGATTCGTACACCCCAGTAGCTCTCCTTGGGGGGCACCTGTCCTTTTCCAAAAAAAAGGACGGAACTCTCTGCCTCTGCATAGATTATCGAGGGCTGAATCAAGTCACTGTCAAGAATAAGTATGCTATCCCTCGCATCGACGAACTTCTTGACAGGCTTCATGGGGCCAAAGTCTTCTCAAAAATAGATTTGAGATCTGGTTACTATTAGATCATCAAAGTCGAGGAAGCAGATATACCCAAGATAGCCTTCAGTACCGGTTATAACCACTATGAGTTTACTGTAACCTCATTCGGGTTAACCAATGCTCCTGCAACCTTCAACCGCCTAATGCAAGATATATTCCATCCTTACTTGGATGAATTTGTGCTTGTTTTCTTTGATGACATCTTAATCTACTCCAAATCAATGGAAGAGCATGAGAAGCATGTGCGTAGAGTTGTGCAATTGTTGTGCAGACACAAACTCTATGCCAAGAAGAGCAAATGTACCTTCTTTACTCATCAAATTGAGTATCTTGGGTTCATCGTCTTCAAAGATGGCATTTCAATAGTTCCCGCCAAGGTTAAAGATATTCTAGAGTGGCCATCCCCTAAATCAGTTCATGAAGTTCGTGGGTTCTTGGGAATCACGGGATGGTATAGGATTTTTATTAAAGATTATGCCTCGGTAGCTGCACCTTTGACGGATCTTCTCTCAAGAAGTATTGCAAAATATTGTGGCTGCCAATCCATCAAAACAGCTTTGATCAGCTCAAGGTCATTATTACTTTTGCCCCAGTCCTGAAACTTCCTGATTTCACCAAGTGGTTACTGATGCCAGTAGTCTAGCACTTGGTGGTGTCCTCCATGAAGCTCATGATAGTCCTACTGCGGGACACCCAGGCTATGCAAAAATATTCAATGCCGTAACAAGGAGCTTTCATTAGGCAGGCTTGAAAAATGATGTCCTTCGGTACTTGAAGCGATGTCTCTCTCATGCCAAAGGATCAAAGCTAAAAGGGTCAAAGCTGAAAGGGTCAAGATGCCTGGGAAACTTCAACCCTTGGATATTCCCCAAATGAAGTGGGAGTGCATTTCTGTACCGCCGGTACTGGAATAGCAAATCAGTCTATGCTTGCATGGTTTCGCCTCATCGGAGATGCTAAACTCTGGTGGAAACAGTGGTGCCGTGACAAGGGAGTCACCGAGCATTCTCAAACGTGGGAAGACATCAAGCAGGCCGTGAAGGAAAGATATCTTCCCCCTTCCCATGAATCCATAAAGATTCTTGGGATGGATTGGTTAATTGCAAACAAAGCTAGCATTCATTGTCACTAGGGGAGTATCACTTTTGAAAATGAGCATGGCCAAGTACTATCCGTTCAGGGCATAACATAACCTAAATCTAGGGTAGTCAAGGCAAAACATCTTCTCAAGGGAACACGTAAGGGTCAGCAAGTTTTCTTAGCCAAGCTCAACACAACCATTGAACCTAGTAAGGAGACAGAACCCTCTTGGCTCCAAGAATTCTCTAACATCTTCCCTGACAAGCTTACAGGCCTACCGCCTCCTCGAATCATGAAATTTAGGTGATCCCTGGGACTCAACCCGTCTCAAAAACGCGCCCTATAAAATGTCCCTTCCTGAAGCCATTGAACTTAAAGAGCAACTTTCCCAACTCATTGAGCAAGGATTCGTACACCCCAGTAGCTCTCCTTGGGGGGCACCTGTCCTTTTCCAAAAAAAAGGACGGAACTCTCTGCCTCTGCATAGATTATCGAGGGCTGAATCAAGTCACTGTCAAGAATAAGTATGCTATCCCTCGCATCGACGAACTTCTTGACAGGCTTCATGGGGCCAAAGTCTTCTCAAAAATAGATTTGAGATCTGGTTACTATTAGATCATCAAAGTCGAGGAAGCAGATATACCCAAGATAGCCTTCAGTACCGGTTATAACCACTATGAGTTTACTGTAACCTCATTCGGGTTAACCAATGCTCCTGCAACCTTCAACCGCGTAATGCAAGATATATTCCATCCTTACTTGGATGAATTTGTGCTTGTTTTCTTTGATGACATCTTAATCTACTCCAAATCAATGGAAGAGCATGAGAAGCATGTGCGTAGAGTTCTGCAATTGTTGCGCAGACACAAACTCTATGCCAAGAAGAGCAAATGTACCTTCTTTACTCATCAAATTGAGTATCTTGGGTTCATCGTCTTCAAAGATGGCATTTCAATAGTTCCCGCCAAGGTTAAAGATATTCTAGAGTGGCCATCCCCTAAATCAGTTCATGAAGTTCGTGGGTTCTTGGGAATCACGGGATGGTATAGGATTTTTATTAAAGATTATGCCTCGGTAGCTGCACCTTTGACGGATCTTCTCTCAAGAAGTATTGCAAAATATTGTGGCTGCCAATCCATCAAAACAGCTTTGATCAGCTCAAGGTCATTATTACTTTTGCCCCAGTCCTGAAACTTCCTGATTTCACCAAGTGGTTACTGATGCCAGTAGTCTAGCACTTGGTGGTGTCCTCCATTAAGCTCATGATAGTCCTACTGCGGGACACCCAGGCTATGCAAAAATATTCAATGCCGTAACAAGGAGCTTTCATTAGGCAGGCTTGAAAAATGATGTCCTTCGGTACTTGAAGCGATGTCTCTCTCATGCCAAAGGATCAAAGCTAAAAGGGTCAAAGCTGAAAGGGTCAAGATGCCTGGGAAACTTCAACCCTTGGATATTCCCCAAATGAAGTGGGAGTGCATTTCTCTACCGCCGGTACTGGAGTAGCAAATCAGTCTATGCTTGCATGGTTTCACCTCATCGGAGATGCTAAACTCTGGTGGAAACAGTGGTGCCGTGACAAGGGAGTCACCGAGCATTCTCAAACGTGGGAAGACATCAAGCAGGCCGCGAAGGAAAGATATCTTCCCCCTTCCCATGAATCCATAAAGATTCTTGGGATGGATTGGTTAATTGCAAACAAAGCTAGCATTCATTGTCACTAGGGGAGTATTACTTTTGAAAATGAGCATGGCCAAGTACTATCCGTTCAGGGCATAACATAACCTAAATCTAGGGTAGTCAAGGCAAAACATCTTCTCAAGGGAACACGTAAGGGTCAGCAAGTTTTCTTAGCCAAGCTCAACAAAACCATTGAACCTAGTAAGGAGACAGAACCCTCTTGGCTCCAAGAATTCTCTGACATCTTCCCTGACAAGCTTACAGGCCTACCGCCTCCTCGAATCATGAAATTGAGGTGATCCCTGAGACTCAACCCGTCTCAAGCAAATGCAACCTCCCTCCTTTAAAGGAGAAGACTCAAAGATTGAGAAGGATGCTGAAGTCTGGATTGAAGCGATGGACGATTATTTCTCTACCGCCGGTACTGGAGTAGCAAATCAGTCTATGCTTGCATTGTTTCGCCTCATCGGAGATGCTAAACTCTGGTGGAAACAGTGGTGCCGTGAAAAGGGAGTCACCGAGCATTCTCAAACGTGGGAAGACATCAAGCAGGGGCCGTGAAGGAAAGATATCTTCCCCCTT
Organism: Cibotium barometz; assembly: GCF_041138505.1. NCBI lineage: Eukaryota > Viridiplantae > Streptophyta > Polypodiopsida > Cyatheales > Cibotiaceae > Cibotium > Cibotium barometz. Next base: position 19,707,497 of record NC_141109.1, read on the forward strand.
CCCATGAATCCATAAAGATTCTTGGGATGGACTGGTTAATTGCAAAGCTAGCATTCATTGTCACTAGGGGAGTATCACTTTTGAAAATGAGCATGGCCAAGTAATATCCGTTCAGGGCATAACATAACCTAAATCTAGGGTAGTCAAGGCAAAACATCTTCTCAAGGGAACACGTAAGGGTCAGCAAGTTTTCTTAGCCAAGCTCAACAAAACCATTGAACCTAGTAAGGAGACAGAACCCTCTTGGCTCCAAGAATTCTCTAACATCTTCCCTGACAAGCTTACAGGCCTACCGCCTCCTCGAATCATGAAATTTAGGTGATCCATGGGACTCAACCCGTCTCAAAAGCGCGCCCTATAAAATGTCCCTTCCTGAAGCCATTGAACTTAAAGAGCAACTTTCCCAACTCATTGAGCAAGGATTCGTACACCCCAGTAGCTCTCCTTGGGGGGCACCTGTCCTTTTCCAAAAAAAAGGACGGAACTCTCTGCCTCTGCATAGATTATCGAGGGCTGAATCAAGTCACTGTCAAGAATAAGTATGCTATCCCTCGCATCGACGAACTTCTTGACAGGCTTCATGGGGCCAAAGTCTTCTCAAAAATAGATTTGAGATCTGGTTACTATTAGATCATCAAAGTCGAGGAAGCAGATATACCCAAGATAGCCTTCAGTACCGGTTATAACCACTATGAGTTTACTGTAACCTCATTCGGGTTAACCAATGCTCCTGCAACCTTCAACCGCCTAATGCAAGATATATTCCATCCTTACTTGGATGAATTTGTGCTTGTTTTCTTTGATGACATCTTAATCTACTCCAAATCAATGGAAGAGCATGAGAAGCATGTGCGTAGAGTTCTGCAATTGTTGCGCAGACACAAACTCTATGCCAAGAAGAGCAAATGTACCTTCTTTACTCATCAAATTGAGTATCTTGGGTTCATCGTCTTCAAAGATGGCATTTCAATAGTTCCCGCCAAGGTTAAAGATATTCTAGAGTGGCCATCCCCTAAATCAGTTCATGAAGTTCGTGGGTTTTTGGGAATCACGGGATGGTATAGGATTTTTTCTAAAGATTATGCCTCGGTAGCTGCACCTTTGACGGATCTTCTCTCAAGAAGTATTGCAAAATAGTGTGGCTGCCAATCCATCAAAACAGCTTTGATCAGCTCAAGGTCATTATTACTTTTGCCCCAGTCCTGAAACTTCCTGATTTCACCAAGTGGTTACTGATGCCAGTAGTCTAGCACTTGGTGGTGTCCTCCATGAAGCTCATGATAGTCCTACTGCGGGACACCCAGGCTATGCAAAAATATTCAATGCCGTAACAAGGAGCTTTCATTAGGCAGGCTTGAAAAATGATGTCCTTCGGTACTTGAAGCGATGTCTCTCTCATGCCAAAGGATCAAAGCTAAAAGGGTCAAAGCTGAAAGGGTCAAGATGCCTGGGAAACTTCAACCCTTGGATATTCCCCAAATGAAGTGGGAGTGCATTTCTGTACCGCCGGTACTGGAGTAGCAAATCAGTCTATGCTTGCATGGTTTCACCTCATCGAAGATGCTAAACTCTGGTGGAAACAGTGGTGCCGTGACAAGGGAGTCACCGAGCATTCTCAAACGTGGGAAGACATCAAGCAGGCCGCGAAGGAAAGATATCTTCCCCCTTCCCATGAATCCATAAAGATTCTTGGGATGGATTGGTTAATTGCAAACAAAGCTAGCATTCATTGTCACTAGGGGAGTATCACTTTTGAAAATGAGCATGGCCAAGTACTATCCGTTCAGGGCATAACATAACCTAAATCTAGGGTAGTCAAGGCAAAACATCTTCTCAAGGGAACACGTAAGGGTCAGCAAGTTTTCTTAGCCAAGCTCAACAAAACCATTGAACCTAGTAAGGAGACAGAACCCTCTTGGCTCCAAGAATTCTCTGACATCTTCCCTGACAAGCTTACAGGCCTACCGCCTCCTCGAATCATGAAATTGAGGTGATCCCTGAGACTCAACCCGTCTCAAGCAAATGCAACCTCCCTCCTTTAAAGGAGAAGACTCAAAGATTGAGAAGGATGCTGAAGTCTGGATTGAAGCGATGGACGATTATTTCTCTACCGCCGGTACTGGAGTAGCAAATCAGTCTATGCTTGCATTGTTTCGCCTCATCGGAGATGCTAAACTCTGGTGGAAACAGTGGTGCCGTGAAAAGGGAGTCACCGAGCATTCTCAAACGTGGGAAGACATCAAGCAGGGGCCGTGAAGGAAAGATATCTTTCCCCTTCCCATGAATCCATAAAGATTCTTGGGATGGACTGGTTAATTGCAAAGCTAGCATTCATTGTCACTAGGGGAGTATCACTTTTGAAAATGAGCATGGCCAAGTAATATCCGTTCAGGGCATAACATAACCTAAATCTAGGGTAGTCAAGGCAAAACATCTTCTCAAGGGAACACGTAAGGGTCAGCAAGTTTTCTTAGCCAAGCTCAACAAAACCATTGAACCTAGTAAGGAGACAGAACCCTCTTGGCTCCAAGAATTCTCTAACATCTTCCCTGACAAGCTTACAGGCCTACCGCCTCCTCGAATCATGAAATTTAGGTGATCCATGGGACTCAACCCGTCTCAAAAACGCGCCCTATAAAATGTCCCTTCCTGAAGCCATTGAACTTAAAGAGCAACTTTCCCAACTCATTGAGCAAGGATTCGTACACCCCAGTAGCTCTCCTTGGGGGGCACCTGTCCTTTTCCAAAAAAAGGACGGAACTCTCTGCCTCTGCATAGATTATCGAGGGCTGAATCAAGTCACTGTCAAGAATAAGTATGCTATCCCTCGCATCGACGAACTTCTTGACAGGCTTCATGGGGCCAAAGTCTTCTCAAAAATAGATTTGAGATCTGGTTACTATTAGATCATCAAAGTCGAGGAAGCAGATATACCCAAGATAGCCTTCAGTACCGGTTATAACCACTATGAGTTTACTATAACCTCATTCGGGTTAACCAATGCTCCTGCAACCTTCAACCGCCTAATGCAAGATATATTCCATCCTTACTTGGATGAATTTGTGCTTGTTTTCTTTGATGACATCTTAATCTACTCCAAATCAATGGAAGAGCATGAGAAGCATGTGCGTAGAGTTCTGCAATTGTTGCGCAGACACAAACTCTATGCCAAGAAGAGCAAATGTACCTTCTTTACTCATCAAATTGAGTATCTTGGGTTCATCGTCTTCAAAGATGGCATTTCAATAGTTCCCGCCAAGGTTAAAGATATTCTAGAGTGGCCATCCCCTAAATAAGATCATGAAGTTCGTGGGTTTTTGGGAATCACGGGATGGTATAGGATTTTTTCTAAAGATTATGCCTCGGTAGCTGCACCTTTGACGGATCTTCTCTCAAGAAGTATTGCAAAATAGTGTGGCTGCCAATCCATCAAAACAGCTTTGATCAGCTCAAGGTCATTATTACTTTTGCCCCAGTCCTGAAACTTCCTGATTTCACCAAGTGGTTACTGATGCCAGTAGTCTAGCACTTGGTGGTGTCCTCCATGAAGCTCATGATAGTCCTACTGCGGGACACCCAGGCTATGCAAAAATATTCAATGCCGTAACAAGGAGCTTTCATTAGGCAGGCTTGAAAAATGATGTCCTTCGGTACTTGAAGCGATGTCTCTCTCATGCCAAAGGATCAAAGCTAAAAGGGTCAAAGCTGAAAGGGTCAAGATGCCTGGGAAACTTCAACCCTTGGATATTCCCCAAATGAAGTGGGAGTGCATTTCTGTACCGCCGGTACTGGAGTAGCAAATCAGTCTATGCTTGCATGGTTTCACCTCATCGGAGATGCTAAACTCTGGTGGAAACAGTGGTGCCGTGACAAGGGAGTCACCGAGCATTCTCAAACGTGGGAAGACATCAAGCAGGCCGCGAAGGAAAGATATCTTCCCCCTTCCCATGAATCCATAACGATTCTTGGGATGGATTGGTTAATTGCAAACAAAGCTAGCATTCATTGTCACTAGGGGAGTATCACTTTTGAAAATGAGCATGGCCAAGTACTATCCGTTCAGGGCATAACATAACCTAAATCTAGGGTAGTCAAGGCAAAACATCTTCTCAAGGGAACACGTAAGGGTCAGCAAGTTTTCTTAGCCAAGCTCAACAAAACCATTGAACCTAGTAAGGAGACAGAACCCTCTTGGCTCCAAGAATTCTCTGACATCTTCCCTGACAAGCTTACAGGCCTACCGCCTCCTCGAATCATGAAATTGAGGTGATCCCTGAGACTCAACCCGTCTCAAGCAAATGCAACCTCCCTCCTTTAAAGGAGAAGACTCAAAGATTGAGAAGGATGCTGAAGTCTGGATTGAAGCGATGGACGATTATTTCTCTACCGCCGGTACTGGAGTAGCAAATCAGTCTATGCTTGCATTGTTTCGCCTCATCGGAGATGCTAAACTCTGGTGGAAACAGTGGTGCCGTGAAAAGGGAGTCACCGAGCATTCTCAAACGTGGGAAGACATCAAGCAGGGGCCGTGAAGGAAAGATATCTTCCCCCTTCCCATGAATCCATAAAGATTCTTGGGATGGACTGGTTAATTGCAAAGCTAGCATTCATTGTCACTAGGGGAGTATCACTTTTGAAAATGAGCATGGCCAAGTACTATCCGTTCAGGGCATAACATAACCTAAATCTAGGGTAGTCAAGGCAAAACATCTTCTCAAGGGAACACGTAAGGGTCAGCAAGTTTTCTTAGCCAAGCTCAACAAAACCATTGAACCTAGTAAGGAGACAGAACCCTCTTGGCTCCAAGAATTCTCTGACATCTTCCCTGACAAGCTTACAGGCCTACCGCCTCCTCGAATCATGAAATTGAGGTGATCCCTGAGACTCAACCCGTCTCAAGCAAATGCAACCTCCCTCCTTTAAAGGAGAAGACTCAAAGATTGAGAAGGATGCTGAAGTCTGGATTGAAGCGATGGACGATTATTTCTCTACCACCGGTACTGGAGTAGCAAATCAGTCTATGCTTGCATTGTTTCGCCTCATCGGAGATGCTAAACTCTGGTGGAAACAGTGGTGCCGTGAAAAGGGAGTCACCGAGCATTCTCAAACGTGGGAAGACATCAAGCAGGGGCCGTGAAGGAAAGATATCTTCCCCCTTCCCATGAATCCATAAAGATTCTTGGGATGGACTGGTTAATTGCAAAGCTAGCATTCATTGTCACTAGGGGAGTATCACTTTTGAAAATGAGCATGGCCAAGTAATATCCGTTCAGGGCATAACATAACCTAAATCTAGGGTAGTCAAGGCAAAACATCTTCTCAAGGGAACACGTAAGGGTCAGCAAGTTTTCTTAGCCAAGCTCAACAAAACCATTGAACCTAGTAAGGAGACAGAACCCTCTTGGCTCCAAGAATTCTCTAACATCTTCCCTGACAAGCTTACAGGCCTACCGCCTCCTCGAATCATGAAATTTAGGTGATCCATGGGACTCAACCCGTCTCAAAAACGCGCCCTATAAAATGTCCCTTCCTGAAGCCATTGAACTTAAAGAGCAACTTTCCCAACTCATCGAGCAAGGATTCGTACACCCCAGTAGCTCTCCTTGGGGGGCACCTGTCCTTTTCCAAAAAAAAGGACGGAACTCTCTGCCTCTGCATAGATTATCGAGGGCTGAATCAAGTCACTGTCAAGAATAAGTATGCTATCCCTCGCATCGACGAACTTCTTGACAGGCTTCATGGGGCCAAAGTCTTCTCAAAAATAGATTTGAGATCTGGTTACTATTAGATCATCAAAGTCGAGGAAGCAGATATACCCAAGATAGCCTTCAGTACCGGTTATAACCACTATGAGTTTACTGTAACCTCATTCGGGTTAACCAATGCTCCTGCAACCTTCAACCGCGTAATGCAAGATATATTCCATCCTTACTTGGATGAATTTGTGCTTGTTTTCTTTGATGACATCTTAATCTACTCCAAATCAATGGAAGAGCATGAGAAGCATGTGCGTAGAGTTCTGCAATTGTTGGGCAGACACAAACTCTATGCCAAGAAGAGCAAATGTACCTTCTTTACTCATCAAATTGAGTATCTTGGGTTCATCGTCTTCAAAGATGGCATTTCAATAGTTCCCGCCAAGGTTAAAGATATTCTAGAGTGGCCATCCCCTAAATCAGTTCATGAAGTTCGTGGGTTCTTGGGAATCACGGGATGGTATAGGATTTTTATTAAAGATTATGCCTCGGTAGCTGCACCTTTGACGGATCTTCTCTCAAGAAGTATTGCAAAATAGTGTGGCTGCCAATCCATCAAAACAGCTTTGATCAGCTCAAGGTCATTATTACTTTTGCCCCAGTCCTGAAACTTCCTGATTTCACCAAGTGGTTACTGATGCCAGTAGTCTAGCACTTGGTGGTGTCCTCCATTAAGCTCATGATAGTCCTACTGCGGGACACCCAGGCTATGCAAAAATATTCAATGCCGTAACAAGGAGCTTTCATTAGGCAGGCTTGAAAAATGATGTCCTTCGGTACTTGAAGCGATGTCTCTCTCATGCCAAAGGATCAAAGCTAAAAGGGTCAAAGCTGAAAGGGTCAAGATGCCTGGGAAACTTCAACCCTTGTATATTCCCCAAATGAAGTGGGAGTGCATTTCTGTACCGCCGGTACTGGAATAGCAAATCAGTCTATGCTTGCATGGTTTCGCCTCATCGGAGATGCTAAACTCTGGTGGAAACAGTGGTGCCGTGACAAGGGAGTCACCGAGCATTCTCAAACGTGGGAAGACATCAAGCAGGCCGTGAAGGAAAGATATCTTCCCCCTTCCCATGAATCCATAAAGATTCTTGGGATGGATTGGTTAATTGCAAACAAAGCTAGCATTCATTGTCACTAGGGGAGTATCACTTTTGAAAATGAGCATGGCCAAGTACTATCCGTTCAGGGCATAACATAACCTAAATCTAGGGTAGTCAAGGCAAAACATCTTCTCAAGGGAACACGTAAGGGTCAGCAAGTTTTCTTAGCCAAGCTCAACAAAACCATTGAACCTAGTAAGGAGACAGAACCCTCTTGGCTCCAAGAATTCTCTGACATCTTCCCTGACAAGCTTACAGGCCGACCGCCTCCTCGAATCATGAAATTTAGGTGATCCCTGGGACTCAACCCGTCTCAAAAACGCGCCCTATAAAATGTCCCTTCCTGAAGCCATTGAACTTAAAGAGCAACTTTCCCAACTCATTGAGCAAGGATACGTACACCCCAGTAGCTCTCCTTGGGGGGCACCTGTCCTTTTCCAAAAAAAAGGACGGAACTCTCTGCCTCTGCATAGATTATGGAGGGCTGAATCAAGTCACTGTCAAGAATAAGTATGCTATCCCTCGCATCGACGAACTTCTTGACAGGCTTGATGGGGCCAAAGTCTTCTCAAAAATAGATTTGAGATCTGGTTACTATCAGATCATCAAAGTCGAGGAAGCAGATATACCCAAGACAGCCTTCAGTACCGGTTATAACCACTATGAGTTTACTGTAACCTCATTCGGGTTAACCAATGCTCCTGCAACCTTCAACCGCCTAATGCAAGACATATTCCATCCTTACTTGGATGAATTTGTGCTTGTTTTCTTTGATGACATCTTAATCTACTCCAAATCAATGGAAGAGCATGAGGAGCATGTGCGTAGAGTTCTGCAATTGTTGCGCAGACACAAACTCTATGCCAAGAAGAGCAAATGTACCTTCTTTACTCATCAAATTGAGTATCTTGGGTTCATTGTCTTCAAAGATGGCATTTCAATAGTTCCTGCCAAGGTTAAAGATATTCTAGAGTGGCCATCCCCTAAATCAGTTCATGAAGTTCGTGGGTTTTTGGGAATCACGAGATGGTATAGGATTTTTTCTAAAGATTATGCCTCGGTAGCTGCACCTTTGACGGATCTTCTCTCAAGAAGTATTGCAAAATAGTGTGGCTGCCAATCCATCAAAACAGCTTTGATCAGCTCAAGGTCATTATTACTTTTGCCCCAGTCTGATGCCAGTAGTCTAGCACTTGGTGGTGTCCTCCATGAAGCTCATGATAGTCCTACTGCGGGACACCCAGGCTATGCAAAAATATTCAATGCCGTAACAAGGAGCTTTCATTAGGCAGGCTTGAAAAATGATGTCCTTCGGTACTTGAAGCGATGTCTCTCTCATGCCAAAGGATCAAAGCTAAAAGGGTCAAAGCTGAAAGGGTCAAGATGCCTGGGAAACTTGAACCCTTGGATATTCCCCAAATGAAGTGGGAGTGCATTTCTGTACCGCCGGTACTGGAGTAGCAAATCAGTCTACGCTTGCATGGTTTCGCCTCATCGGAGATGCTAAACTCTGGTGGAAACAGTGGTGCCGTGACAAGGGAGTCACCGAGCATTCTCAAACGTGGGAAGACATCAAGCAGGCCGCGAAGGAAAGATATCTTCCCCCTTCCCATGAATCCATAAAGATTCTTGGGATGGATTGGTTAATTGCAAACAAAGCTAGCATTCATTGTCACTAGGGGAGTATCACTTTTGAAAATGAGCATGGCCAAGTACTATCCGTTCAGGGCATAACATAACCTAAATCTAGGGTAGTCAAGGCAAAACATCTTCTCAAGGGAACACGTAAGGGTCAGCAAGTTTTCTTAGCCAAGCTCAACAAAACCATTGAACCTAGTAAGGAGACAGAACCCTCTTGGCTACAAGAATTCTCTGACATCTTCCCTGACAAGCTTACAGGCCTACCGCCTCCTCGAATCATGAAATTGAGGTGATCCCTGAGACTCAACCCGTCTCAAGCAAATGCAACCTCCCTCCTTTAAAGGAGAAGACTCAAAGATTGAGAAGGATGCTGAAGTCTGGATTGAAGCGATGGACGATTATTTCTCTACCGCCGGTACTGGAGTAGCAAATCAGTCTATGCTTGCATTGTTTCGCCTCATCGGAGATGCTAAACTCTGGTGGAATTAGTGGTGCCGTGAAAAGGGAGTCACCGAGCATTCTCAAACGTGGGAAGACATCAAGCAGGGGCCGTGAAGGAAAGATATCTTCCCCCTTCCCATGAATCCATAAAGATTCTTGGGATGGATTGGTTAATTGCAAACAAAGCTAGCATTCATTGTCACTAGGGGAGTATCACTTTTTAAAGTGAGCATGGCCAAGTAATATCCGTTCAGGGCATAACATAACCTAAATCTAGGGTAGTCAAGGCAAAACATCTTCTCAAGGGAACACGTAAGGGTCAGCAAGTTTTCTTAGCCAAGCTCAACAAAACCATTGAACCTAGTAAGGAGACAGAACCCTCTTGGCTCCAAGAATTCTCTGACATCTTCCCTGACAAGCTTACAGGCCTACCGCCTCCTCGAATCATGAAATTGATGTGCTTCCTGGGACTCAACCCGTCTCAAAAACGCGTCCTATAAAATGTCCCTTCCTCAAGCCATTGAACTTAAAGAGCAACTTTCCCAACTCATTGAGCAAGGATTCGTACACCCCAGTAGCTCTCCTTGGGGGGCACCTGTCCTTTTCCAAAAAAAAGGACGGAACTCTCTGCCTCTGCATAGATTATCGAGGGCTGAATCAAGTCACTGTCAAGAATAAGTATGCTATCCCTCGCATCGACGAACTTCTTGACAGGCTTCATGGGGCCAAAGTCTTCTCAAAAATAGATTTGAGATCTGGTTACTATTAGATCATCAAAGTCGAGGAAGCAGATATACCCAAGATAGCCTTCAGTACCGGTTATAACCACTATGAGTTTACTGTAACCTCATTCGGGTTAACCAATGCTCCTGCAACCTTCAACCGCCTAATGCAAGATATATTCCATCCTTACTTCGATGAATTTGTGCTTGTTTTCTTTGATGACATCTTAATCTACTCCAAATCAATGGAAGAGCATGAGAAGCATGTGCGTAGAGTTCTGCAATTGTTGTGCAGACACAAACTCTATGCCAAGAAGAGCAAATGTACCTTCTTTACTCATCAAATTGAGTATCTTGGGTTCATCGTCTTCAAAGATGGCATTTCAATAGTTCCCGCCAAGGTTAAAGATATTCTAGAGTGGCCATCCCCTAAATCAGTTCATGAAGTTCGTGGGTTCTTGGGAATCACGGGATGGTATAGGATTTTTATTAAAGATTATGCCTCGGTAGCTGCACCTTTGACGGATCTTCTCTCAAGAAGTATTGCAAAATATTGTGGCTGCCAATCCATCAAAACAGCTTTGATCAGCTCAAGGTCATTATTACTTTTGCCCCAGTCCTGAAACTTCCTGATCTCACCAAGTGGTTACTGATGCCAGTAGTCTAGCACTTGGTGGTGTCCTCCATGAAGCTCATGATAGTCCTACTGCGGGACACCCAGGCTATGCAAAAATATTCAATGCCGTAACAAGGAGCTTTCATTAGGCAGGCTTGAAAAATGATGTCCTTCGGTACTTGAAGCGATGTCTCTCTCATGCCAAAGGATCAAAGCTAAAAGGGTCAAAGCTGAAAGGGTCAAGATGCCTGGGAAACTTGAACCCTTGGATATTCCCCAAATGAAGTGGGAGTGCATTTCTGTACCGCCGGTACTGGAATAGCAAATCAGTCTATGCTTGCATGGTTTCGCCTCATCGGAGATGCTAAACTCTGGTGGAAACAGTGGTGCCGTGACAAGGGAGTCACCGAGCATTCTCAAACGTGGGAAGACATCAAGCAGGCCGCGAAGGAAAGATATCTTCCCCCTTCCCATGAATCCATAAAGATTCTTGGGATGGATTGGTTAATTGCAAACAAAGCTAGCATTCATTGTCACTAGGGGAGTATCACTTTTGAAAATGAGCATGGCCAAGTACTATCCGTTCAGGGCATAACATAACCTAAATCTAGGGTAGTCAAGGCAAAACATCTTCTCAAGGGAACACGTAAGGGTCAGCAAGTTTTCTTAGCCAAGCTCAACAAAACCATTGAACCTAGTAAGGAGACAGAACCCTCTTGGCTACAAGAATTCTCTGACATCTTCCCTGACAAGCTTACAGGCCTACCGCCTCCTCGAATCATGAAATTGAGGTGATCCCTGAGACTCAACCCGTCTCAAGCAAATGCAACCTCCCTCCTTTAAAGGAGAAGACTCAAAGATTGAGAAGGATGCTGAAGTCTGGATTGAAGCGATGGACGATTATTTCTCTACCGCCGGTACTGGAGTAGCAAATCAGTCTATGCTTGCATTGTTTCGCCTCATCGGAGATGCTAAACTCTGGTGGAATTAGTGGTGCCGTGAAAAGGGAGTCACCGAGCATTCTCAAACGTGGGAAGACATCAAGCAGGGGCCGTGAAGGAAAGATATCTTCCCCCTTCCCATGAATCCATAAAGATTCTTGGGATGGATTGGTTAATTGCAAACAAAGCTAGCATTCATTGTCACTAGGGGAGTATCACTTTTTAAAGTGAGCATGGCCAAGTAATATCCGTTCAGGGCATAACATAACCTAAATCTAGGGTAGTCAAGGCAAAACATCTTCTCAAGGGAACACGTAAGGGTCAGCAAGTTTTCTTAGCCAAGCTCAACAAAACCATTGAACCTAGTAAGGAGACAGAACCCTCTTGGCTCCAAGAATTCTCTGACATCTTCCCTGACAAGCTTACAGGCCTACCGCCTCCTCGAATCATGAAATTGATGTGCTTCCTGGGACTCAACCCATCTCAAAAACGCGTCCTATAAAATGTCCCTTCCTCAAGCCATTGAACTTAAAGAGCAACTTTCCCAACTCATTGAGCAAGGATTCGTACACCCCAGTAGCTCTCCTTGGGGGGCACCTGTCCTTTTCCAAAAAAAAGGACGGAACTCTCTGCCTCTGCATAGATTATCGAGGGCTGAATCAAGTCACTGTCAAGAATAAGTATGCTATCCCTCGCATCGACGAACTTCTTGACAGGCTTCATGGGGCCAAAGTCTTCTCAAAAATAGATTTGAGATCTGGTTACTATTAGATCATCAAAGTCGAGGAAGCAGATATACCCAAGATAGCCTTCAGTACCGGTTATAACCACTATGAGTTTACTGTAACCTCATTCGGGTTAACCAATGCTCCTGCAACCTTCAACCGCCTAATGCAAGATATATTCCATCCTTACTTCGATGAATTTGTGCTTGTTTTCTTTGATGACATCTTAATCTACTCCAAATCAATGGAAGAGCATGAGAAGCATGTGCGTAGAGTTCTGCAATTGTTGTGCAGACACAAACTCTATGCCAAGAAGAGCAAATGTACCTTCTTTACTCATCAAATTGAGTATCTTGGGTTCATCGTCTTCAAAGATGGCATTTCAATAGTTCCCGCCAAGGTTAAAGATATTCTAGAGTGGCCATCCCCTAAATCAGTTCATGAAGTTCGTGGGTTCTTGGGAATCACGGGATGGTATAGGATTTTTATTAAAGATTATGCCTCGGTAGCTGCACCTTTGACGGATCTTCTCTCAAGAAGTATTGCAAAATATTGTGGCTGCCAATCCATCAAAACAGCTTTGATCAGCTCAAGGTCATTATTACTTTTGCCCCAGTCCTGAAACTTCCTGATCTCACCAAGTGGTTACTGATGCCAGTAGTCTAGCACTTGGTGGTGTCCTCCATGAAGCTCATGATAGTCCTACTGCGGGACACCCAGGCTATGCAAAAATATTCAATGCCGTAACAAGGAGCTTTCATTAGGCAGGCTTGAAAAATAATGTCCTTCGGTACTTGAAGCGATGTCTCTCTCATGCCAAAGGATCAAAGCTAAAAGGGTCAAAGCTGAAAGGGTCAAGATGCCTGGGAAACTTGAACCCTTGGATATTCCCCAAATGAAGTGGGAGTGCATTTCTGTACCGCCGGTACTGGAATAGCAAATCAGTCTATGCTTGCATGGTTTCGCCTCATCGGAGATGCTAAACTCTGGTGGAAACAGTGGTGCCGTGACAAGGGAGTCACCGAGCATTCTCAAACGTGGGAAGACATCAAGCAGGCCGTGAAGGAAAGATATCTTCCCCCTTCCCATGAATCCATAAAGATTCTTGGGATGGATTGGTTAATTGCAAACAAAGCTAGCATTCATTGTCACTAGGGGAGTATCACTTTTGAAAATGAGCATGGCCAAGTACTATCCGTTCAGGGCATAACATAACCTAAATCTAGGGTAGTCAAGGCAAAACATCTTCTCAAGGGAACACGTAAGGGTCAGCAAGTTTTCTTAGCCAAGCTCAACAAAACCATTGAACCTAGTAAGGAGACAGAAACCTCTTGGCTCCAAGAATTCTCTAACATCTTCCCTGACAAGCTTACAGGCCTACCGCCTCCTCGAATCATGAAATTTAGGTGATCCCTGGGACTCAACCCGTCTCAAAAACGCGCCCTATAAAATGTCCCTTCCTGAAGCCATTGAACTTAAAGAGCAACTTTCCCAACTCATTGAGCAAGGATTCGTACACCCCAGTAGCTCTCCTTGGGGGGCACCTGTCCTTTTCCAAAAAAAAGGACGGAACTCTCTGCCTCTGCATAGATTATCGAGGGCTGAATCAAGTCACTGTCAAGAATAAGTATGCTATCCCTCGCATCGACGAACTTCTTGACAGGCTTCATGGGGCCAAAGTCTTCTCAAAAATAGATTTGAGATCTGGTTACTATTAGATCATCAAAGTCGAGGAAGCAGATATACCCAAGATAGCCTTCAGTACCGGTTATAACCACTATGAGTTTACTGTAACCTCATTCGGGTTAACCAATGCTCCTGCAACCTTCAACCGCGTAATGCAAGATATATTCCATCCTTACTTGGATGAATTTGTGCTTGTTTTCTTTGATGACATCTTAATCTACTCCAAATCAATGGAAGAGCATGAGAACCATGTGCGTAGAGTTCTGCAATTGTTGCGCAGACACAAACTCTATGCCAAGAAGAGCAAATGTACCTTCTTTACTCATCAAATTGAGTATCTTGGGTTCATCGTCTTCAAAGATGGCATTTCAATAGTTCCCGCCAAGGTTAAAGATATTCTAGAGTGGCCATCCCCTAAATCAGTTCATGAAGTTCGTGGGTTCTTGGGAATCACGGGATGGTATAGGATTTTTATTAAAGATTATGCCTCGGTAGCTGCACCTTTGACGGATCTTCTCTCAAGAAGTATTGCAAAATATTGTGGCTGCCAATCCATCAAAACAGCTTTGATCAGCTCAAGGTCATTATTACTTTTGCCCCAGTCCTGAAACTTCCTGATTTCACCAAGTGGTTACTGATGCCAGTAGTCTAGCACTTGGTGGTGTCCTCCATTAAGCTCATGATAGTCCTACTGCGGGACACCCAGGCTATGCAAAAATATTCAATGCCGTAACAAGGAGCTTTCATTAGGCAGGCTTGAAAAATGATGTCCTTCGGTACTTGAAGCGATGTCTCTCTCATGCCAAAGGATCAAAGCTAAAAGGGTCAAAGCTGAAAGGGTCAAGATGCCTGGGAAACTTGAACCCTTGGATATTCCCCAAATGAAGTGGGAGTGCATTTCTGTACCGCCGGTACTGGAATAGCAAATCAGTCTATGCTTGCATGGTTTCGCCTCATCGGAGATGCTAAACTCTGGTGGAAACAGTGGTGCCGTGACAAGGGAGTCACCGAGCATTCTCAAACGTGGGAAGACATCAAGCAGGCCGTGAAGGAAAGATATCTTCCCCCTTCCCATGAATCCATAAAGATTCTTGGGATGGATTGGTTAATTGCAAACAAAGCTAGCATTCATTGTCACTAGGGGAGTATCACTTTTGAAAATGAGCATGGCCAAGTACTATCCGTTCAGGGCATAACATAACCTAAATCTAGGGTAGTCAAGGCAAAACATCTTCTCAAGGGAACACGTAAGGGTCAGCAAGTTTTCTTAGCCAAGCTCAACAAAACCATTGAACCTAGTAAGGAGACAGAACCCTCTTGGCTCCAAGAATTCTCTAACATCTTCCCTGACAAGCTTACAGGCCTACCGCCTCCTCGAATCATGAAATTTAGGTGATCCTTGGGACTCAACCCGTCTCAAAAACGCGCCCTATAAAATGTCCCTTCCTGAAGCCATTGAACTTAAAGAGCAACTTTCCCAACTCATTGAGCAAGGATTCGTACACCCCAGTAGCTCTCCTTGGGGGGCACCTGTCCTTTTCCAAAAAAAAGGACGGAACTCTCTGCCTCTGCATAGATTATCGAGGGCTGAATCAAGTCACTGTCAAGAATAAGTATGCTATCCCTCGCATCGACGAACTTCTTGACAGGCTTCATGGGGCCAAAGTCTTCTCAAAAATAGATTTGAGATCTGGTTACTATTAGATCATCAAAGTCGAGGAAGCAGATATACCCAAGACAGCCTTCAGTACCGGTTATAACCACTATGAGTTTACTGTAACCTCATTCGGGTTAACCAATGCTCCTGCAACCTTCAACCGCCTAATGCAAGATATATTCCATCCTTACTTGGATGAATTTGTGCTTGTTTTCTTTGATGACATCTTAATCTACTCCAAATCAATGGAAGAGCATGAGGAGCATGTGCGTAGAGTTCTGCAATTGTTGCGCAGACACAAACTCTATGCCAAGAAGAGCAAATGTACCTTCTTTACTCATCAAATTGAGTATCTTGGGTTCATCGTCTTCAAAGATGGCATTTCAATAGTTCCCGCCAAGGTTAAAGATATTCTAGAGTGGCCATCCCCTAAATCAGTTCATGAAGTTCGTGGGTTTTTGGGAATCACGGGATGGTATAGGATTTTCATTAAAGATTATGCCTCGGTAGCTGCACCTTTGACGGATCTTCTCTCAAGAAGTATTGCAAAATAGTGTGGCTGCCAATCCATCAAAACAGCTTTGATCAGCTCAAGGTCATTATTACTTTTGCCCCAGTCCTGAAACTTCCTGATTTCACCAAGTGGTTACTGATGCCAGTAGTCTAGCACTTGGTGGTGTCCTCCATGAAGCTCATGATGTCCTACTGCGGGACTCCCAGGCTATGCAAAAATATTCAATGCCGTAACAAGGAGCTTTCATTAGGCAGGCTTGAAAAATGATGTCCTTCGGTACTTGAAGCGATGTCTCTCTCATGCCAAAGGATCAAAGCTAAAAGGGTCAAAGCTGAAAGGGTCAAGATGCCTGGGAAACTTCAACCCTTGGATATTCCCCAAATGAAGTGGGAGTGCATTTCTGTACCGTCGGTACTGGAGTAGCAAATCAGTCTATGCTTGCATGGTTTCGCCTCATCGGAGATGCTAAACTCTGGTGGAAACTATGGTGCCGTGACAAGGGAGTCACCGAGCATTCTCAAACATGGGAAGACATCAAGCAGGCCGTGAAGGAAAGATATCTTTCCCCTTCCCATGAATCCATAAAGATTCTTGGGATGGATTGGTTAATTGCAAACAAAGCTAGCATTCATTGTCACTAGGGGAGTATCACTTTTGAAAATGAGCATGGCCAAGTACTATCCGTTCAGGGCATAACATAACCTAAATCTAGGGTAGTCAAGGCAAAACATCTTCTCAAGGGAACACGTAAGGGTCAGTAAGTTTTCTTAGCCAAGCTCAACAAAACCATTGAACCTAGTAAGGAGACAGAACCCTCTTGGCTCCAAGAATTCTCTGACATCTTCCCTGACAAGCTTACAGGCCTACCGCCTCCTCGAATCATGACATTGAGGTGATCCCTGGGACTCAACCCGTCTCAAAAACGCGCCCTATAAAATGTCCCTTCCTGAAGCCATTGAACTTAAAGAGCAACTTTCCCAACTCATTGAGCAAGGATTCGTACACCCCAGTAGCTCTCCTTGGTGGGGGGCACCTGTCCTTTTCCAAAAAAAAGAAGGACGGAACTCTATGCCTCTGCATAGATAATCGAGGGCTGAATCAAGTCACTGTCAAGAATAAGTATGCTATCCCTCGCATCGACGAACTTCTTGACAGGCTTCATGGGGCCAAAGTCTTCTCAAAAATAGATTTGAGATCTGGTTACTATCAGATCATCAAAGTCGAGGAAGCAGATATACCCAAGACAGCCTTCAGTACCGGTTATAACCACTATGAGTTTACTGTAACCTCATTCGGGTTAACCAATGCTCCTGCAACCTTCAACCGCTTAATGCAAGATATATTCCATCCTTACTTGGATGAATTTGTGCTTGTTTTCTTTGATGACATCTTAATCTACTCCAAATCAATGGAAGAGAATGAGGAGCATGTGCGTAGAGTTCTGCAATTGTTGCGCAGACACAAACTCTATGCCAAGAAGAGCAAATGTACCTTCTTTACTCATCAAATTGAGTATCTTGGGTTCATCGTCTTCAAAGATGGCATTTCAATAGTTCCTGCCAAGGTTAAAGATATTCTAGACTGGCCATCCCCTAAATCAGTTCATGAAGTTCGTGGGTTTTTGGGAATCACGGGATGGTATAGGATTTTTATTAAAGATTATGCCTTGGTAGCTGCACCTTTGACGGATCTTCTCTCAAGAAGTATTGCAAAATAGTGTGGCTGCCAATCCATCAAAACAGCTTTGATCAGCTCAAGGTCATTATTACTTTTGCCCCAGTCCTGAAACTTCCTGATTTCACCAAGTGGTTACTGATGCCAGTAGTCTAGCACTTGGTGGTGTCCTCCATGAAGCTCATGATAGTCCTACTGCGGGACACCCAGGCTATGCAAAAATATTCAATGCCGTAACAAGGAGCTTTCATTAGGCAGGCTTGAAAAATGATGTCCTTCGGTACTTGAAGCGATGTCTCTCATGCCAAAGGATCAAAGCTAAAAGGGTCAAAGCTGAAAGGGTCGAGATGCCTGGGAAACTTCAACCCTTGGATATTCCCCAAACGAAGTGGGAGTACATTACTATGGATTTTGTCACAAGTCTCCCCATTGTTCAAGCAGGATATGACTCCATTCTGGTAGTAGTGGACTTACTTACCAAAGTAGCTCACCTTATATCAGCAAAGAAGACCTTCAAAGCTTCTGATGTTGCTAGAATATTCATCAAGGAAGTCCTCAAACTTCATGGTCTCCCAAAAAGGATAGTAACTGACCAGGATTTTGACTTCACTTCAAAGTGCCTATAAACTCCAACTCCAACTCTGGTAGAATTTGCCTACAATGCATCTTATCATCAGAGCATAGGAATGTCACCATTCAAAGCACTCTCTATGGGCAAGAATGCTTGTTTCCTCTAAATTTCTCTGATCCAGGAAAATGCTCGAAGAGATGGAGGAACAAACCAAGGCAATCCAGAAGGATATTAAAGCTGCCCAAGATGGATAAAAGCATTATGCTGACACCAAGAGGTCTAAAAGGATCTTCAAGGAAGGAGACAAAGTTCTTCTATGAGTGCTACCCAAACGAAGTTCTCTATCACTTGGGAAATATAAGAAGCTCAGCCCTAGGTATTGTGGTCCCTATACAGTTATCAAGCCTTTAGGTAAAAGTGCCTACAAACTCCAACTCCCAGCCAATATCAAAGTCCACAATGTATTTCATGTAAGTTTGTTAAAACTTATGTACCCAGTCTTGATCATTAACCTACTCAAGGAGTCCTTGAATTACAGCCCAATAGCATCATAGATTCTAGGGAAAGGCAACTCCGAAATAGAACTCTTGTAGAACATCTAGTACAGTGGAAAGATTACCCTGAAGAGGATGCAACTTGGGAAGATGAAGCTACACTCTTAAAGGATTATCTCCAATTCATGATGAGTCATCTTGATTTCTTTAAGGGGGGAAGGATGTAACATACCCATCTTCACTAATAAAGAAATGTCTTGTAATAGATAAATTTATGAGTTTTTATGGTATAAAAATCAATGATTTTATTAAATGAGTCATTTCTACTTAGAGTCTCTAAATTTTGAGCCCAAATTTGAAATTTATGCGCGATTTTATCCTAATATAGGATTTTACAGCATCCAAAACGGACACCGAATCAAGCTTATACGCAAATTTCAGTCATTTTTAGTTAAAAAGCGATGACCTTTAAACCTTAATAAATGCATGACCGAGCGTCCGATTGACGGATGGTCTGCACCCCAACGACTAGGAGAACCTCCCGGATAAAGAAAAAATTACCTCGCAGTCTGGTACGCAAATCGAGACTGACGCTCCAAATTTGGAAACCTTGCCCCAAAATTTGGACCGTACACACTTACCTGGGTACCCGTATGATAGCTGCACCTGAACCAAAGGACGGTCGCCCACTATGTGGTCCACACGTACCGCTACTTGGACACCCACCATGCTGTCCCAGACCAGATAAGGTACATGCGTACCACTCCTTTCCCTGTTAACCGACAGCATATCTTTCTTACAGAGCCATGCAGGCCACTGATCTACAGCCTTTGCTAGTACACCGTCCTTTCATCCTTGCTTTGCGCAACGCCCGTACTACCCATATCCCATAGTTATATAAACCCCCAAGGTACTCCATGGGCAACAAGCATTTTCTGCGTAGCGTATGCTCTGTTGTGCCGTTGTCCGTACCGTCGTCTGTCCCTGTGCAGTGTACTTGCTATAGTAGTACAGCCACCCCTCTCCACACCCCCTCAATTGCCACTTTTCAAATAAGGCAATTTCCCTCCATCTCCCTCTTGCTAGGAGGCAGTGTCAACTCTTCTTCTTCCCCTGTGTGAAGAGACTTACAGCATCCCTCAGCCCTTCTCCCCTTTAGCAAAACATTTTTGTGTTAAGGACATCTCACAATCCCCCCCCCTTATTTGTGTGGACTTTAGTAAGAGGTTTTAGCCTTAAGAGAGGGTTCTTGCGCTGTGATCTTTTACTCATACGGTGAGCAAACGATCTCAGAATTGAGATCTGATTGGACCGTTTTGATCGCAACAGCGAGCCCTACAAGATGGCCCCTTCTCGAAAACGTCAAAATATTACCTCAAGAGGCGCGCAAAATAACGAGAGTAGAGAAGATGCTCCCGATGCGGCCCCAACCCTCCCTTTACAAGCTCCTCAAGGAAATGGTGGCCAAGTCAGCTTGGTTATCTTTTAGAGAAGAGTTTTTTTTTTAATATTAGTGTTAATAAATGTGTATCTTTTCCTTTTAGAATAATGACATAAAATTGTATGAAGCTACGAATTGAGTGTTGTATTCAATGATTTGTATTGAAATTGTTATCTTTAATGAATTGGGTTCTTGGGCAACTCTATTCTAGAAGACCAGGCCAGCGGCTATGCCTTGCATGGATGAGGAAAAAAGCGTTGCCTCTAGAAATCAAGTCTAGTACTTACCCAATCTATGGGTGATTTGATTTTTAGAAGATCACGCTCCCTTGTGGGATAGGACTAGGTCTTACCTATGAATCGTATCCTTGAATCTCTACATGGTCAAGGTGTCGATTAATAGGAAATTTTTTGCAAGGTAAGACTTGGTGGATTATCTTAAGTGTTTCCCTATTTTAGAAGGGGGGAACCTTATAATTGGTATTAGAGCCAATCTTAGCTCCAAGGAATTACCATTTAAGGACTGTTTTGCAATAAATGTTTTACCTAACATAATGTTAATTAATAAAAACATCCTACTAAAACAAACAAGTGGAAGTGATGTTTCAATGATTGTTTAAATGATTCGTTGGATTGAAAAGTTACAGATGATCCATTTATTTTGTTTTGTCGGTACCCCCAGGGCCGACATCTCTGTGACTATAGATGGGATTCGCATACCTCAGGATCGCTAGGTGTATGACCAAACAAGTGATGCAAGTCTTACCTGCTCACAGAGTAGCTGTGTTGGGACCTACGGGACCTACCCCAATCCAGAGTCTACCACCCTTACCATCAGTTTTTAGAGTCTTAGAAACTACAGCAGAACCCCAATATTTCACCTATGTGGACCGCTGTACCCTTATGTCATAGTCAAGCTTAGGAATTTCCCTTGATGGCAAATAAGACTAATTATATTAGTATCAGATCTTTGTAATAAAACTCGTCCTTGTAAATATTTAGAAATAAAATGATTTCTATGTTTTACTCTTCAAAATAAGCGTTGTGCAAATATATATCTTGTAATCTTAAAATTGTTTTTACAATGATGGCCACGACGATCACCCTCCACTTCCCAGTGTGCTTTACATTGATATCCAGGAGAAGAAGCTCTTGCTCAAGCAAATGCAATCTCCCTCCTTTAAAGGAGAAGGTTCAAAGATTGAGAAGGATGCTGAAGTCTGGATTGAAGCGATGGACGATTATTTCTCTACCGCCGGTACTGGAGTAGCAAATCAGTCTATGCTTGCATGGTTTTGCCTCATCGGAGATGCTAAACTCTGGTGCAAACAGTGGTGCCGTGACAAGGGAGTCACCGAGCATTCTCAAACGTGGAAAGACATCAAGCAGGGGCCGTGAAGGAAAGATATCTTCCCCCTTCCCATGAATCCATAAAGATTCTTGGGATGGATTGGTTAATTGCAAACAAAGCTAGCATTCATTGTCACTAGGGGAGTATCACTTTTTAAAGTGAGCATGGCCAAGTAATATCCGTTCAGGGCATAACATAACCTAAATCTAGGGTAGTCAAGGCAAAACATCTTCTCAAGGGAACACGTAAGGGTCAGCAAGTTTTCTTAGCCAAGCTCAACAAAACCATTGAACCTAGTAAGGAGACAGAACCCTCTTGGCTCCAAGAATTCTCTGACATCTTCCCTGACAAGCTTACAGGCCTACCGCCTCCTCGAATCATGAAATTGATGTGCTTCCTGGGACTCAACCCATCTCAAAAACGCGTCCTATAAAATGTCCCTTCCTCAAGCCATTGAACTTAAAGAGCAACTTTCCCAACTCATTGAGCAAGGATTCGTACACCCCAGTAGCTCTCCTTGGGGGGCACCTGTCCTTTTCCAAAAAAAAGAAGGACGGAACTCTCTGCCTCTGCATAGATTATCGAGGGCTGAATCAAGTCACTGTCAAGAATAAGTATGCTATCCCTCGCATCGACGAACTTCTTGACAGGCTTTATGGGGCCAAAGTCTTCTCAAAAATAGATTTGAGTCTGGTTACTATCAGATCATCAAAGTCGAGGAAGCAGATATACCCAAGACAGCCTTCAGTACCGGTTATAACCACTATGAGTTTACTGTAACCTCATTCGGGTTAACCAATGCTCCTGCAACCTTCAACCGCCTAATGCAAGATATATTCCATCCTTACTTGGATGAATTTGTGCTTGTTTTCTTTGATGACATCTTAATCTACTCCAAATCAATGGAAGAGCATGAGGAGCATGTGCGTAGAGTTCTGCAATTGTTGCGCAGACACAAACTCTATGCCAAGAAGAGCAAATGTACCTTCTTTACTCATCAAATTGAGTATCTTGGGTTCATCGTCTTCAAAGATGGCATTTCAATAGTTCCCGCCAAGATCAAAGATATTCTAGACTGGCCATCCCCTAAATCAGTTCATGAAGTTCATGGGTTTTTGGGAATCACGGGATGGTATAGGATTTTCATTAAAGATTATGCCTTGGTAGTTGCACCTTTGACGGATCTTCTCTCAAGAAGTATTGCAAAATAGTGTGGCTGCCAATCCATCAAAACAGCTTTGATCAGCTCAAGGTCATTATTACTTTTACCCCAGTCCTGAAACTTCCTGATTTCACCAAGTGGTTACTGATGCCAGTAGTCTAGCACTTGGTGGTGTCCTCCATGAAGCTCATGATAGTCCTACTGCGGGACACCCAGGCTACGCAAAAATATTCAATGCCGTAACAAGGAGCTTTCATTAGGCAGGCTTGAAAAATGATGTCCTTCGGTACTTGAAGCGATGTCTCTCTCATGCCAAAGGATCAAAGCTGAAAGGGTCAAGATGCCTGGGAAACTTCAACCCTTGGATATTCCCCAAATGAAGTGGGAGTGCATTAGTATGGATTTTGTCACAAGTCTCCCCATTGTTCAAGCAGGATATGACTCCATTCTGGTAGTAGTGGACTTACTTACCAAAGTAGCTCACCTTATACCAGCAAAGAAGACCTTCAAAGCTTCTGATGTTGCTAGAATATTCATCAAGGAAGTCCTCAAACTTCATGGTCTCCCAAAAAGGATACTAAGTGACCGAGATTTTGACTTCACTTCAAAGTGCCTATAAACTCCAACTCCAACTCTGGTAGAATTTGCCTACAATGCATCTTATCATCAGAGCATAGGAATGTCACCATTCAAAGCACTCTCTATGGGCAAGAATGCTTGTTTCCTCTAAATTTCTCTGATCCAGGAAAATGCTCGAAGAGATGGAGGAACAAACCAAGGCAATCCAAAAGGATATTAAAGCTGCCAAGATGGATAAAAGCATTATGCTGACACCAAGAGGTCTGAAAGGATCTTCAAGGAAGGAGACAAAGTTCTTCTATGAGTGCTACCCAAACGAAGTTCTCTATCACTTGGGAAATATAAGAAGCTCAGCCCTAGGTATTGTGGTCCCTATACAGTTATCAAGCCTTTAGGTAAAAGTGCCTACAAACTCCAACTCCCAGCCAATATCAAAGTCCACAATGTATTTCATGTAAGTTTGTTAAAACCTTATGTACCCAGTCTTGATCATTAACCTACTCAAGGAGTCCTTGAATTACAGCCCAATAGCATCATCGATTCTAGGGAAAGGCAACTTCGAAATAGAACTCTTGTAGAACATCTCGTACAGTGGAAAGATTACCCTGAAGAGGATGCAACTTGGGAAGATGAAGCTACACTCTTAAAGGATTATCCCCAATTCATGATGAGTCATCTTGATTTCTTTAATGGGGGAAGGATGTAACATACCCATCTTCACTAATAAAAAAATATCTTGTAATAGATAAATTTATGAGTTTTTATGGTTTAAAAATCAATGATTTTATTAAATGAGTCATTTCTACTTAGAGTCTTTAAATTTTGAGCCCAAATTTGGAATTTATGCGTGATTTTACCCTAATATAGGACTTTACATCATCCAAAACGGACACGGAATCAAGCTTATACACAAATTTCAGTCATTTTTAGTTAAAAAGCGACGACCTTTAAACCTTAATAAATGCATGACTGAGCGTCCGATTGATGAATGGTCTGCACCCCAACGACTAGGAGAACCTCCCGGATCAAAAAAAAAATTACCTCTCAGGCGCAGTCTGGTACGCAAATCGAGACCGATGCTCCAAATTTGGGAACCTTGCCCCAAAATTTGGACCGTACACACTTACCTGGGTACACGTATGATAGCTGCACAAGAACCAAAGGACGGTCGCCCACTATGTGGTCCACACGTACCGCTACTTGGACACCCACCATGCTGTCCCAGACCAGATAAGGTACATGCGTACCACTTCTTTCCCTGTTAACCGACGGCATATCTTTCTTACAGAGCCATTTTTTGCGTAGCGTATGCTTTGTTGTGCCGTTGTCCGTACCGTCGTCTATCCCTGTGCAATGTACTTGCTAGAGTAGTACAGCCACCCCTCTCCACACCCCCTCAATTGCCACTTTTCAAATAAGGCAATTTTCCTCCATCTCCCTCTTGCTAGGAGGCAGTGTCCTTAACTCTTCTTCTCCCCCTGTGTGAAGAGACTTACAGCATCCCTCAGCCCTTCTCCCCTTTAGCAAAACATTTTTGTGTTAAGGACATCTCACAATCCCCCCCCCTTATTTGTGTGGACTTTAGTAAGAGGTTTTAGCCTTAAGAGAGGGTTCTTGCGCTATGATCTTTTTCTCATACGGTGAGCGAACGATCTCAAAATTGAGATCTGATTGGACCGTTTCGATCGCGACAGCGAGCCCTACAAGATGGCCCCTTCTCGAAAACGTCAAAATATTACCTCGGGAGGCACGCACAATAACGAGAGTAGAGAAGATGCTCCCGATGCGGCCCCAACCCTCCCTTTACAAGCTGCTCAAGGAAATGGTAGCCAAGTCAGCTTGGTTATCTTTTAGAGAAGAGTTTTTTTTTAAATATTAGTGTTAATAAATGTGTATCTTTTCCTTTTAGAATAATGACGTAAAATTGTATGAAGCTACAAATTGAGTGTTGTATTCAATGATTTGTATTGAAATTGTTATCTTTAATGAATTGGGTTCTTGGGCAACTCTATTCTAGAAGACTAGGCCAGCGGCTATGCCTTGCATGGATGATGAAAAAAGCGTTGCCTCTAGAAATCAAGTCTAGTAGTTACCCAATTTATGATCAATTACCCTATGGGTGATTTGATTTTTAGAAGATCACGCTCCCTTGTGGGATAGGACTAGGTCTTACCTATGAATCGCATACTTGAATCTCTACATGGTCAAGGTGTCGATTAATAGGAAACTTTTTGCAAGTTAAGACTTGGTGGACTATCTTAAGTGTTTCCCTATTTTAGAAGGGGGAACCTTATAATTGGTATCAGAGCCAATCTTAGCTCCAAGGAATTGACAGTTAAGGACTGTTTTGCAATAAATGTTTTACCTAACATAATGCTAATTAATAAAAACATCCTACTAAAACAAACAAGTGGACTTGATGTTTGAATGATTTTTTAAATGATTCGTTGGATTGAAAAGTTGAAGATGATCCATTTATTTTGTTTTGTCGGTAACCCCCAGGGCCGACACCTCTCTGACTATAGATGGGATTCGTATACCTCAGGATCGCTGGGTGTATGACCAAACAAGTGATGCAAGTCTTACCTGCTCACAGAGTAGCTGTGTTGGGACCTACCCCAATCCAGAGTCTACCACCCTTACCATCAGTTTTTAGAGTCTTAGAAACTACAGCAGAACCCCAATATTTCACCTATGTGGACCGCTGTACCCTTATGTCATAGTCAAGCTTAGGAATTTCCCTTGATGGCAAATGAGACTAATTATATTAGTCTCAGATCTTTGTAATAAAACTCGTCCTTGTAAATATTAGAAATAAAATTATTTCTATGTTTTACTCTTCAAAATAAGCGTTGTGCAAATATGAATCTTGTAATCTTAAAATTGTTTTTACAATGATGGCCAGGACGATCACCCTCCACTTCCCAGTGCACTTTACACTGATATCCAGGAGAAGAAGCTCTTGCTCAAGCAAATGCAACCTCCCTCCTTTAAAGGAGAAGGTTCAAAGATTGAGAAGGATGCTGAAGTTTGGATTGAAGCGATGGACGATTATTTCTCTACCGCCGGTACTGGAGTAGCAAATCAGTCTATGCTTGCATTGTTTCGCCTCATCGGAGATGCTAAACTCTGGTGGAAACAGTGGTGCCGTGACAAGGGAGTCACCGAGCATTCTCAAACGTGGGAAGACATCAAGCAGGCCGTGAAGGAAAGATATCTTCCCCCTTCCCATGAATCCATAAAGATTCTTGGGATGGATTGGTTAATTGCAAACAAAGCTAGCATTCATTGTCACTAGGGGAGTATCACTTTTGAAAATGAGCATGGCCAAGTACTATCCGTTCAGGGCATAACATAACCTAAATCTAGGGTAGTCAAGGCAAAACATCTTCTCAAGGGAACACGTAAGGGTCAGCAAGTTTTCTTAGCCAAGCTCAACAAAACCATTGAACCTAGTAAGGAGACAGAACCCTCTTGGCTCCAAGAATTCTCTAACATTTTCCCTGACAAGCTTACAGGCCTACCGCCTCCTCGAATCATGAAATTTAGGTGATCCCTGGGACTCAACCCGTCTCAAAAACGCGCCCTATAAAATGTCCCTTCCTAAAGCCATTGAACTTAAAGAGCAACTTTCCCAACTCATTGAGCAAGGATTCGTACACCCCAGTAGCTCTCCTTGGGGGGCACCTGTCCTTTTCCAAAAAAAAGGACGGAACTCTCTGCCTCTGCATAGATTATCGAGGGCTGAATCAAGTCACTGTCAAGAATAAGTATGCTATCCCTCGCATCGACGAACTTCTTGACAGGCTTCATGGGGCCAAAGTCTTCTCAAAAATAGATTTGAGATCTGGTTACTATCAGATCATCAAAGTCGAGGAAGCAGATATACCCAAGATAGCCTTCAGTACCGGTTATAACCACTATGAGTTTACTGTAACCTCATTCGGGTTAACCAATGCTCCTGCAACCTTCAACCGCCTAATGCAAGACATATTCCATCCTTACTTGGATGAATTTGTGCTTGTTTTCTTTGATGACATCTTAATCTACTCCAAATCAATGGAAGAGCATGAGGAGCATGTGCGTAGAGTTCTGTAATTGTTGCGCAGACACAAACTCTATGCCAAGAAGAGCAAATGTACCTTCTTTACTCATCAAATTGAGTATCTTGGGTTCATTGTCTTCAAAGATGGCATTTCAATAGTTCCTGCCAAGGTTAAAGATATTCTAGAGTGGCCATCCCCTAAATAAGATCATGAAGTTCGTGGGTTTTTGGGAATCACGGGATGGTATAGGATTTTTTCTAAAGATTATGCCTCGGTAGCTGCACCTTTGACGGATCTTCTCTCAAGAAGTATTGCAAAATAGTGTGGCTGCCAATCCATCAAAACAGCTTTGATCAGCTCAAGGTCATTATTACTTTTGCCCCAGTCCTGAAACTTCCTGATTTCACCAAGTGGTTACTGATGCCAGTAGTCTAGCACTTGGTGGTGTCCTCCATGAAGCTCATGATAGTCCTACTGCGGGACACCCAGGCTATGCAAAAATATTCAATGCCGTAACAAGGAGCTTTCATTAGGCAGGCTTGAAAAATGATGTCCTTCGGTACTTGAAACGATGTCTCTCTCATGCCAAAGGATCAAAGCTAAAAGGGTCAAAGCTGAAAGGGTCAAGATGCCTGGGAAACTTCAACCCTTGGATATTCCCCAAATGAAGTGGGAGTGCATTTCTGTACCGCCGGTACTGGAGTAGCAAATCAGTCTATGCTTGCATGGTTTCACCTCATCGGAGATGCTAAACTCTGGTGGAAACAGTGGTGCCGTGACAAGGGAGTCACCGAGCATTCTCAAACGTGGGAAGACATCAAGCAGGCCGCGAAGGAAAGATATCTTCCCCCTTCCCATGAATCCATAAAGATTCTTGGGATGGATTGGTTAATTGCAAACAAAGCTAGCATTCATTGTCACTAGGGGAGTATTACTTTTGAAAATGAGCATGGCCAAGTACTATCCGTTCAGGGCATAACATAACCTAAATCTAGGGTAGTCAAGGCAAAACATCTTCTCAAGGGAACACGTAAGGGTCAGCAAGTTTTCTTAGCCAAGCTCAACAAAACCATTGAACCTAGTAAGGAGACAGAACCCTCTTGGCTCCAAGAATTCTCTGACATCTTCCCTGACAAGCTTACAGGCCTACCGCCTCCTCGAATCATGAAATTGAGGTGATCCCTGAGACTCAACCCGTCTCAAGCAAATGCAACCTCCCTCCTTTAAAGGAGAAGACTCAAAGATTGAGAAGGATGCTGAAGTCTGGATTGAAGCGATGGACGATTATTTCTCTACCGTCGGTACTGGAGTAGCAAATCAGTCTATGCTTGCATTGTTTCGCCTCATCGGAGATGCTAAACTCTGGTGGAAACAGTGGTGCCGTGAAAAGGGAGTCACCGAGCATTCTCAAACGTGGGAAGACATCAAGCAGGGGCCGTGAAGGAAAGATATCTTCCCCCTTCCCATGAATCCATAAAGATTCTTGGGATGGACTTGTTAATTGCAAAGCTAGCATTCATTGTCACTAGGGGAGTATCACTTTTGAAAATGAGCATGGCCAAGTAATATCCGTTCAGGGCATAACATAACCTAAATCTAGGGTAGTCAAGGCAAAACATCTTCTCAAGGGAACACGTAAGGGTCAGCAAGTTTTCTTAGCCAAGCTCAACAAAACCATTGAACCTAGTAAGGAGACAGAACCCTCTTGGCTCCAAGAATTCTCTAACATCTTCCCTGACAAGCTTACAGGCCTACCGCCTCCTCGAATCATGAAATTTAGGTGATCCATGGGACTCAACCCGTCTCAAAAACGCGCCCTATAAAATGTCCCTTCCTGAAGCCATTGAACTTAAAGAGCAACTTTCCCAACTCATTGAGCAAGGATTCGTACACCCCAGTAGCTCTCCTTGGGGGGCACCTGTCCTTTTCCAAAAAAAAGGACGGAACTCTCTGCCTCTGCATAGATTATCGAGGGCTGAATCAAGTCACTGTCAAGAATAAGTATGCTATCCCTCGCATCGACGAACTTCTTGACAGGCTTCATGGGGCCAAAGTCTTCTCAAAAATAGATTTGAGATCTGGTTACTATTAGATCATCAAAGTCGAGGAAGCAGATATACCCAAGATAGCCTTCAGTACCGGTTATAACCACTATGAGTTTACTGTAACCTCATTCGGGTTAACCAATGCTCCTGCAACCTTCAACCGCCTAATGCAAGATATATTCCATCCTTACTTGGATGAATTTGTGCTTGTTTTCTTTGATGACATCTTAATCTACTCCAAATCAATGGAAGAGCATGAGAAGCATGTGCGTAGAGTTCTGCAATTGTTGCGCAGACACAAACTCTATGCCAAGAAGAGCAAATGTACCTTCTTTACTCATCAAATTGAGTATCTTGGGTTCATCGTCTTCAAAGATGGCATTTCAATAGTTCCCGCCAAGGTTAAAGATATTCTAGAGTGGCCATCCCCTAAATCAGTTCATGAAGTTCGTGGGTTTTTGGGAATCACGGGATGGTATAGGATTTTTTCTAAAGATTATGCCTCGGTAGCTGCACCTTTGACGGATCTTCTCTCAAGAAGTATTGCAAAATAGTGTGGCTGCCAATCCATCAAAACAGCTTTGATCAGCTCAAGGTCATTATTACTTTTGCCCCAGTCCTGAAACTTCCTGATTTCACCAAGTGGTTACTGATGCCAGTAGTCTAGCACTTGGTGGTGTCCTCCATGAAGCTCATGATAGTCCTACTGCGGGACACCCAGGCTATGCAAAAATATTCAATGCCGTAACAAGGAGCTTTCATTAGGCAGGCTTGAAAAATGATGTCCTTCGGTACTTGAAGCGATGTCTCTCTCATGCCAAAGGATCAAAGCTAAAAGGGTCAAAGCTGAAAGGGTCAAGATGCCTGGGAAACTTCAACCCTTGGATATTCCCCAAATGAAGTGGGAGTGCATTTCTGTACCGCCGGTACTGGAGTAGCAAATCAGTCTATGCTTGCATGGTTTCACCTCATCGGAGATGCTAAACTCTGGTGGAAACAGTGGTGCCGTGACAAGGGAGTCACCGAGCATTCTCAAACGTGGGAAGACATCAAGCAGGCCGCGAAGGAAAGATATCTTCCCCCTTCCCATGAATCCATAAAGATTCTTGGGATGGATTGGTTAATTGCAAACAAAGCTAGCATTCATTGTCACTAGGGGAGTATCACTTTTGAAAATGAGCATGGCCAAGTACTATCCATTCAGGGCATAACATAACCTAAATCTAGGGTAGTCAAGGCAAAACATCTTCTCAAGGGAACACGTAAGGGTCAGCAAGTTTTCTTAGCCAAGCTCAACAAAACCATTGAACCTAGTAAGGAGACAGAACCCTCTTGGCTCCAAGAATTCTCTGACATCTTTCCTGACAAGCTTACAGGCCTACCGCCTCCTCGAATCATGAAATTGAGGTGATCCCTGAGACTCAACCCGTCTCAAGCAAATGCAACCTCCCTCCTTTAAAGGAGAAGACTCAAAGATTGAGAAGGATGCTGAAGTCTGGATTGAAGCGATGGACGATTATTTCTCTACCGCCGGTACTGGAGTAGCAAATCAGTCTATGCTTGCATTGTTTCGCCTCATCGGAGATGCTAAACTCTGGTGGAAACAGTGGTGCCGTGAAAAGGGAGTCACCGAGCATTCTCAAACGTGGGAAGACATCAAGCAGGGGCCGTGAAGGAAAGATATCTTTCCCCTTCCCATGAATCCATAAAGATTCTTGGGATGGACTGGTTAATTGCAAAGCTAGCATTCATTGTCACTAGGGGAGTATCACTTTTGAAAATGAGCATGGCCAAGTAATATCCGTTCAGGGCATAACATAACCTAAATCTAGGGTAGTCAAGGCAAAACATCTTCTCAAGGGAACACGTAAGGGTCAGCAAGTTTTCTTAGCCAAGCTCAACAAAACCATTGAACCTAGTAAGGAGACAGAACCCTCTTGGCTCCAAGAATTCTCTAACATCTTCCCTGACAAGCTTACAGGCCTACCGCCTCCTCGAATCATGAAATTTAGGTGATCCATGGGACTCAACCCGTCTCAAAAACGCGCCCTATAAAATGTCCCTTCCTGAAGCCATTGAACTTAAAGAGCAACTTTCCCAACTCATTGAGCAAGGATTCGTACACCCCAGTAGCTCTCCTTGGGGGGCACCTGTCCTTTTCCAAAAAAAGGACGGAACTCTCTGCCTCTGCATAGATTATCGAGGGCTGAATCAAGTCACTGTCAAGAATAAGTATGCTATCCCTCGCATCGACGAACTTCTTGACAGGCTTCATGGGGCCAAAGTCTTCTCAAAAATAGATTTGAGATCTGGTTACTATTAGATCATCAAAGTCGAGGAAGCAGATATACCCAAGATAGCCTTCAGTACCGGTTATAACCACTATGAGTTTACTATAACCTCATTCGGGTTAACCAATGCTCCTGCAACCTTCAACCGCCTAATGCAAGATATATTCCATCCTTACTTGGATGAATTTGTGCTTGTTTTCTTTGATGACATCTTAATCTACTCCAAATCAATGGAAGAGCATGAGAAGCATGTGCGTAGAGTTCTGCAATTGTTGCGCAGACACAAACTCTATGCCAAGAAGAGCAAATGTACCTTCTTTACTCATCAAATTGAGTATCTAGGGTTCATCGTCTTCAAAGATGGCATTTCAATAGTTCCCGCCAAGGTTAAAGATATTCTAGAGTGGCCATCCCCTAAATAAGATCATGAAGTTCGTGGGTTTTTGGGAATCACGGGATGGTATAGGATTTTTTCTAAAGATTATGCCTCGGTAGCTGCACCTTTGACGGATCTTCTCTCAAGAAGTATTGCAAAATAGTGTGGCTGCCAATCCATCAAAACAGCTTTGATCAGCTCAAGGTCATTATTACTTTTGCCCCAGTCCTGAAACTTCCTGATTTCACCAAGTGGTTACTGATGCCAGTAGTCTAGCACTTGGTGGTGTCCTCCATGAAGCTCATGATAGTCCTACTGCGGGACACCCAGGCTATGCAAAAATATTCAATGCCGTAACAAGGAGCTTTCATTAGGCAGGCTTGAAAAATGATGTCCTTCGGTACTTGAAGCGATGTCTCTCTCATGCCAAAGGATCAAAGCTAAAAGGGTCAAAGCTGAAAGGGTCAAGATGCCTGGGAAACTTCAACCCTTGGATATTCCCCAAATGAAGTGGGAGTGCATTTCTCTACCGCCGGTACTGGAGTAGCAAATCAGTCTATGCTTGCATTGTTTCGCCTCATCGGAGATGCTAAACTCTGGTGGAAACAGTGGTGCCGTGAAAAGGGAGTCACCGAGCATTCTCAAACGTGGGAAGACATCAAGCAGGGGCCGTGAAGGAAAGATATCTTCCCCCTTCCCATGAATCCATAAAGATTCTTGGGATGGACTGGTTAATTGCAAAGCTAGCATTCATTGTCACTAGGGGAGTATCACTTTTGAAAATGAGCATGGCCAAGTAATATCCGTTCAGGGCATAACATAACCTAAATCTAGGGTAGTCAAGGCAAAACATCTTCTCAAGGGAACACGTAAGGGTCAGCAAGTTTTCTTAGCCAAGCTCAACAAAACCATTGAACCTAGTAAGGAGACAGAACCCTCTTGGCTCCAAGAATTCTCTAACATCTTCCCTGACAAGCTTACAGGCCTACCGCCTCCTCGAATCATGAAATTTAGGTGATCCATGGGACTCAACCCGTCTCAAAAACGCGCCCTATAAAATGTCCCTTCCTGAAGCCATTGAACTTAAAGAGCAACTTTCCCAACTCATTGAGCAAGGATTCGTACACCCCAGTAGCTCTCCTTGGGGGGCACCTGTCCTTTTCCAAAAAAAAGGACGGAACTCTCTGCCTCTGCATAGATTATCGAGGGCTGAATCAAGTCACTGTCAAGAATAAGTATGCTATCCATCGCATCGACGAACTTCTTGACAGGCTTCATGGGGCCAAAGTCTTCTCAAAAATAGATTTGAGATCTGGTTACTATTAGATCATCAAAGTCGAGGAAGCAGATATACCCAAGATAGCCTTCAGTACCGGTTATAACCACTATGAGTTTACTGTAACCTCATTCGGGTTAACCAATGCTCCTGCAACCTTCAACCGCCTAATGCAAGATATATTCCATCCTTACTTCGATGAATTTGTGCTTGTTTTCTTTGATGACATCTTAATCTACTCCAAATCAATGGAAGAGCATGAGAAGCATGTGCGTAGAGTTCTGTAATTGTTGTGCAGACACAAACTCTATGCCAAGAAGAGCAAATGTACCTTCTTTACTCATCAAATTGAGTATCTTGGGTTCATCGTCTTCAAAGATGGCATTTCAATAGTTCCCGCCAAGGTTAAAGATATTCTAGAGTGGCCATCCCCTAAATCAGTTCATGAAGTTCGTGGGTTCTTGGGAATCACGGGATGGTATAGGATTTTTATTAAAGATTATGCCTCGGTAGCTGCACCTTTGACGGATCTTCTCTCAAGAAGTATTGCAAAATATTGTGGCTGCCAATCCATCAAAACAGCTTTGATCAGCTCAAGGTCATTATTACTTTTGCCCCAGTCCTGAAACTTCCTGATTTCACCAAGTGGTTACTGATGCCAGTAGTCTAGCACTTGGTGGTGTCCTCCATGAAGCTCATGATAGTCCTACTGCGGGACACCCAGGCTATGCAAAAATATTCAATGCCGTAACAAGGAGCTTTCATTAGGCAGGCTTGAAAAATGATGTCCTTCGGTACTTGAAGCGATGTCTCTCTCATGCCAAAGGATCAAAGCTAAAAGGGTCAAAGCTGAAAGGGTCAAGATGCCTGGGAAACTTGAACCCTTGGATATTCCCCAAATGAAGTGGGAGTGCATTTCTGTACCGCCGGTACTGGAATAGCAAATCAGTCTATGCTTGCATGGTTTCGCCTCATCGGAGATGCTAAACTCTGGTGGAAACAGTGGTGCCGTGACAAGGGAGTCACCGAGCATTCTCAAACGTGGGAAGACATCAAGCAGGCCGTGAAGGAAAGATATCTTCCCCCTTCCCATGAATCCATAAAGATTCTTGGGATGGATTGGTTAATTGCAAACAAAGCTAGCATTCATTGTCACTAGGGGAGTATCACTTTTGAAAATGAGCATGGCCAAGTACTATCCGTTCAGGGCATAACATAACCTAAATCTAGGGTAGTCAAGGCAAAACATCTTCTCAAGGGAACACGTAAGGGTCAGCAAGTTTTCTTAGCCAAGCTCAACAAAACCATTGAACCTAGTAAGGAGACAGAACCCTCTTGGCTCCAAGAATTCTCTAACATCTTCCCTGACAAGCTTACAGGCCTACCGCCTCCTCGAATCATGAAATTTAGGTGATCCCTGGGACTCAACCCGTCTCAAAAACGCGCCCTATAAAATGTCCCTTCCTGAAGCCATTGAACTTAAAGAGCAACTTTCCCAACTCATTGAGCAAGGATTCGTACACCCCAGTAGCTCTCCTTGGGGGGCACCTGTCCTTTTCCAAAAAAAAGGACGGAACTCTCTGCCTCTGCATAGATTATCGAGGGCTGAATCAAGTCACTGTCAAGAATAAGTATGCTATCCCTCGCATCGACGAACTTCTTGACAGGCTTCATGGGGCCAAAGTCTTCTCAAAAATAGATTTGAGATCTGGTTACTATTAGATCATCAAAGTCGAGGAAGCAGATATACCCAAGATAGCCTTCAGTACCGGTTATAACCACTATGAGTTTACTGTAACCTCATTCGGGTTAACCAATGCTCCTGCAACCTTCAACCGCGTAATGCAAGATATATTCCATCCTTACTTGGATGAATTTGTGCTTGTTTTCTTTGATGACATCTTAATCTACTCCAAATCAATGGAAGAGCATGAGAAGCATGTGCGTAGAGTTCTGCAATTGTTGCGCAGACACAAACTCTATGCCAAGAAGAGCAAATGTACCTTCTTTACTCATCAAATTGAGTATCTTGGGTTCATCGTCTTCAAAGATGGCATTTCAATAGTTCCCGCCAAGGTTAAAGATATTCTAGAGTGGCCATCCCCTAAATCAGTTCATGAAGTTCGTGGGTTCTTGGGAATCACGGGATGGTATAGGATTTTTATTAAAGATTATGCCTCGGTAGCTGCACCTTTGACGGATCTTCTCTCAAGAAGTATTGCAAAATATTGTGGCTGCCAATCCATCAAAACAGCTTTGATCAGCTCAAGGTCATTATTACTTTTGCCCCAGTCCTGAAACTTCCTGATTTCACCAAGTGGTTACTGATGCCAGTAGTCTAGCACTTGGTGGTGTCCTCCATTAAGCTCATGATAGTCCTACTGCGGGACACCCAGGCTATGCAAAAATATTCAATGCCGTAACAAGGAGCTTTCATTAGGCAGGCTTGAAAAATGATGTCCTTCGGTACTTGAAGCGATGTCTCTCTCATGCCAAAGGATCAAAGCTAAAAGGGTCAAAGCTGAAAGGGTCAAGATGCCTGGGAAACTTGAACCCTTGGATATTCCCCAAATGAAGTGGGAGTGCATTTCTGTACCGCCGGTACTGGAATAGCAAATCAGTCTATGCTTGCATGGTTTCGCCTCATCGGAGATGCTAAACTCTGGTGGAAACAGTGGTGCCGTGACAAGGGAGTCACCGAGCATTCTCAAACGTGGGAAGACATCAAGCAGGCCGTGAAGGAAAGATATCTTCCCCCTTCCCATGAATCCATAAAGATTCTTGGGATGGATTGGTTAATTGCAAACAAAGCTAGCATTCATTGTCACTAGGGGAGTATCACTTTTGAAAATGAGCATGGCCAAGTACTATCCGTTCAGGGCATAACATAACCTAAATCTAGGGTAGTCAAGGCAAAACATCTTCTCAAGGGAACACGTAAGGGTCAGCAAGTTTTCTTAGCCAAGCTCAACAAAACCATTGAACCTAGTAAGGAGACAGAACCCTCTTGGCTCCAAGAATTCTCTAACATCTTCCCTGACAAGCTTACAGGCCTACCGCCTCCTCGAATCATGAAATTTAGGTGATCCTTGGGACTCAACCCGTCTCAAAAACGCGCCCTATAAAATGTCCCTTCCTGAAGCCATTGAACTTAAAGAGCAACTTTCCCAACTCATTGAGCAAGGATTCGTACACCCCAGTAGCTCTCCTTGGGGGGCACCTGTCCTTTTCCAAAAAAAAGGACGGAACTCTCTGCCTCTGCATAGATTATCGAGGGCTGAATCAAGTCACTGTCAAGAATAAGTATGCTATCCCTCGCATCGACGAACTTCTTGACAGGCTTCATGGGGCCAAAGTCTTCTCAAAAATAGATTTGAGATCTGGTTACTATTAGATCATCAAAGTCGAGGAAGCAGATATACCCAAGACAGCCTTCAGTACCGGTTATAACCACTATGAGTTTACTGTAACCTCATTCGGGTTAACCAATGCTCCTGCAACCTTCAACCGCCTAATGCAAGATATATTCCATCCTTACTTGGATGAATTTGTGCTTGTTTTCTTTGATGACATCTTAATCTACTCCAAATCAATGGAAGAGCATGAGGAGCATGTGCGTAGAGTTCTGCAATTGTTGCGCAGACACAAACTCTATGCCAAGAAGAGCAAATGTACCTTCTTTACTCATCAAATTGAGTATCTTGGGTTCATCGTCTTCAAAGATGGCATTTCAATAGTTCCCGCCAAGGTTAAAGATATTCTAGAGTGGCCATCCCCTAAATCAGTTCATGAAGTTCGTGGGTTTTTGGGAATCACGGGATGGTATAGGATTTTCATTAAAGATTATGCCTCGGTAGCTGCACCTTTGACGGATCTTCTCTCAAGAAGTATTGCAAAATAGTGTGGCTGCCAATCCATCAAAACAGCTTTGATCAGCTCAAGGTCATTATTACTTTTGCCCCAGTCCTGAAACTTCCTGATTTCACCAAGTGGTTACTGATGCCAGTAGTCTAGCACTTGGTGGTGTCCTCCATGAAGCTCATGATGTCCTACTGCGGGACTCCCAGGCTATGCAAAAATATTCAATGCCGTAACAAGGAGCTTTCATTAGGCAGGCTTGAAAAATGATGTCCTTCGGTACTTGAAGCGATGTCTCTCTCATGCCAAAGGATCAAAGCTAAAAGGGTCAAAGCTGAAAGGGTCAAGATGCCTGGGAAACTTCAACCCTTGGATATTCCCCAAATGAAGTGGGAGTGCATTTCTGTACCGTCGGTACTGGAGTAGCAAATCAGTCTATGCTTGCATGGTTTCGCCTCATCGGAGATGCTAAACTCTGGTGGAAACTATGGTGCCGTGACAAGGGAGTCACCGAGCATTCTCAAACATGGGAAGACATCAAGCAGGCCGTGAAGGAAAGATATCTTTCCCCTTCCCATGAATCCATAAAGATTCTTGGGATGGATTGGTTAATTGCAAACAAAGCTAGCATTCATTGTCACTAGGGGAGTATCACTTTTGAAAATGAGCATGGCCAAGTACTATCCGTTCAGGGCATAACATAACCTAAATCTAGGGTAGTCAAGGCAAAACATCTTCTCAAGGGAACACGTAAGGGTCAGTAAGTTTTCTTAGCCAAGCTCAACAAAACCATTGAACCTAGTAAGGAGACAGAACCCTCTTGGCTCCAAGAATTCTCTGACATCTTCCCTGACAAGCTTACAGGCCTACCGCCTCCTCGAATCATGACATTGAGGTGATCCCTGGGACTCAACCCGTCTCAAAAACGCGCCCTATAAAATGTCCCTTCCTGAAGCCATTGAACTTAAAGAGCAACTTTCCCAACTCATTGAGCAAGGATTCGTACACCCCAGTAGCTCTCCTTGGTGGGGGGCACCTGTCCTTTTCCAAAAAAAAGAAGGACGGAACTCTATGCCTCTGCATAGATAATCGAGGGCTGAATCAAGTCACTGTCAAGAATAAGTATGCTATCCCTCGCATCGACGAACTTCTTGACAGGCTTCATGGGGCCAAAGTCTTCTCAAAAATAGATTTGAGATCAAGTTACTATCAGATCATCAAAGTCGAGGAAGCAGATATACCCAAGACAGCCTTCAGTACCGGTTATAACCACTATGAGTTTACTGTAACCTCATTCGGGTTAACCAATGCTCCTGCAACCTTCAACCGCTTAATGCAAGATATATTCCATCCTTACTTGGATGAATTTGTGCTTGTTTTCTTTGATGACATCTTAATCTACTCCAAATCAATGGAAGAGAATGAGGAGCATGTGCGTAGAGTTCTGCAATTGTTGCGCAGACACAAACTCTATGCCAAGAAGAGCAAATGTACCTTCTTTACTCATCAAATTGAGTATCTTGGGTTCATCGTCTTCAAAGATGGCATTTCAATAGTTCCTGCCAAGGTTAAAGATATTCTAGACTGGCCATCCCCTAAATCAGTTCATGAAGTTCGTGGGTTTTTGGGAATCACGGGATGGTATAGGATTTTTATTAAAGATTATGCCTTGGTAGCTGCACCTTTGACGGATCTTCTCTCAAGAAGTATTGCAAAATAGTGTGGCTGCCAATCCATCAAAACAGCTTTGATCAGCTCAAGGTCATTATTACTTTTGCCCCAGTCCTGAAACTTCCTGATTTCACCAAGTGGTTACTGATGCCAGTAGTCTAGCACTTGGTGGTGTCCTCCATGAAGCTCATGATAGTCCTACTGCGGGACACCCAGGCTATGCAAAAATATTCAATGCCGTAACAAGGAGCTTTCATTAGGCAGGCTTGAAAAATGATGTCCTTCGGTACTTGAAGCGATGTCTCTCATGCCAAAGGATCAAAGCTAAAAGGGTCAAAGCTGAAAGGGTCGAGATGCCTGGGAAACTTCAACCCTTGGATATTCCCCAAACGAAGTGGGAGTACATTACTATGGATTTTGTCACAAGTCTCCCCATTGTTCAAGCAGGATATGACTCCATTCTGGTAGTAGTGGACTTACTTACCAAAGTAGCTCACCTTATATCAGCAAAGAAGACCTTCAAAGCTTCTGATGTTGCTAGAATATTCATCAAGGAAGTCCTCAAACTTCATGGTCTCCCAAAAAGGATAGTAACTGACCAGGATTTTGACTTCACTTCAAAGTGCCTATAAACTCCAACTCCAACTCTGGTAGAATTTGCCTACAATGCATCTTATCATCAGAGCATAGGAATGTCACCATTCAAAGCACTCTCTATGGGCAAGAATGCTTGTTTCCTCTAAATTTCTCTGATCCAGGAAAATGCTCGAAGAGATGGCGGAACAAACCAAGGCAATCCAAAAGGATATTAAAGCTGCCCAAGATGGATAAAAGCATTATGCTGACACCAAGAGGTCTAAAAGGATCTTCAAGGAAGGAGACAAAGTTCTTCTATGAGTGCTACCCAAACGAAGTTCTCTATCACTTGGGAAATATAAGAAGCTCAGCCCTAGGTATTGTGGTCCCTATACAGTTATCAAGCCTTTAGGTAAAAGTGCCTACAAACTCCAACTCCCAGCCAATATCAAAGTCCACAATGTATTTCATGTAAGTTTGTTAAAACTTATGTACCCAGTCTTGATCATTAACCTACTCAAGGAGTCCTTGAATTACAGCCCAATAGCATCATAGATTCTAGGGAAAGGCAACTCCGAAATAGAACTCTTGTAGAACATCTAGTACAGTGGAAAGATTACCCTGAAGAGGATGCAACTTGGGAAGATGAAGCTACACTCTTAAAGGATTATCTCCAATTCATGATGAGTCATCTTGATTTCTTTAAGGGGGGAAGGATGTAACATACCCATCTTCACTAATAAAGAAATGTCTTGTAATAGATAAATTTATGAGTTTTTATGGTATAAAAATCAATGATTTTATTAAATGAGTCATTTCTACTTAGAGTCTCTAAATTTTGAGCCCAAATTTGAAATTTATGCGCGATTTTATCCTAATATAGGATTTTACAGCATCCAAAACGGACACCGAATCAAGCTTATACGCAAATTTCAGTCATTTTTAGTTAAAAAGCGATGACCTTTAAACCTTAATAAATGCATGACCGAGCGTCCGATTGACGGATGGTCTGCACCCCAACGACTAGGAGAACCTCCCGGATAAAGAAAAAATTACCTCGCAGTCTGGTACGCAAATCGAGACTGACGCTCCAAATTTGGAAACCTTGCCCCAAAATTTGGACCGTACACACTTACCTGGGTACCCGTATGATAGCTGCACCTGAACCAAAGGACGGTCGCCCACTATGTGGTCCACACGTACCGCTACTTGGACACCCACCATGCTGTCCCAGACCAGATAAGGTACATGCGTACCACTCCTTTCCCTGTTAACCGACAGCATATCTTTCTTACAGAGCCATGCAGGCCACTGATCTACAGCCTTTGCTAGTACACCGTCCTTTCATCCTTGCTTTGCGCAACGCCCGTACTACCCATATCCCATAGTTATATAAACCCCCGAGGTACTCCATGGGCAACAAGCATTTTCTGCGTAGCGTATGCTCTGTTGTGCCGTTGTCCGTACCGTCGTCTGTCCCTGTGCAGTGTACTTGCTATAGTAGTACAGCCACCCCTCTCCACACCCCCTCAATTGCCACTTTTCAAATAAGGCAATTTTCCTCCATCTCCCTCTTGCTAGGAGGCAGTGTCAACTCTTCTTCTTCCCCTGTGTGAAGAGACTTACAGCATCCCTCAGCCCTTCTCCCCTTTAGCAAAACATTTTTGTGTTAAGGACATCTCACAATCCCCCCCCCTTATTTGTGTGGACTTTAGTAAGAGGTTTTAGCCTTAAGAGAGGGTTCTTGCGCTGTGATCTTTTACTCATACGGTGAGCAAACGATCTCAGAATTGAGATCTGATTGGACCGTTTTGATCGCAACAGCGAGCCCTACAAGATGGCCCCTTCTCGAAAACGTCAAAATATTACCTCAAGAGGCGCGCAAAATAACGAGAGTAGAGAAGATGCTCCCGATGCGGCCCCAACCCTCCCTTTACAAGCTCCTCAAGGAAATGGTGGCCAAGTCAGCTTGGTTATCTTTTAGAGAAGAGTTTTTTTTTTAATATTAGTGTTAATAAATGTGTATCTTTTCCTTTTAGAATAATGACATAAAATTGTATGAAGCTACGAATTGAGTGTTGTATTCAATGATTTGTATTGAAATTGTTATCTTTAATGAATTGGGTTCTTGGGCAACTCTATTCTAGAAGACCAGGCCAGCGGCTATGCCTTGCATGGATGAGGAAAAAAGCGTTGCCTCTAGAAATCAAGTCTAGTACTTACCCAATCTATGGGTGATTTGATTTTTAGAAGATCACGCTCCCTTGTGGGATAGGACTAGGTCTTACCTATGAATCGTATCCTTGAATCTCTACATGGTCAAGGTGTCGATTAATAGGAAATTTTTTGCAAGGTAAGACTTGGTGGATTATCTTAAGTGTTTCCCTATTTTAGAAGGGGGGAACCTTATAATTGGTATTAGAGCCAATCTTAGCTCCAAGGAATTACCATTTAAGGACTGTTTTGCAATAAATGTTTTACCTAACATAATGTTAATTAATAAAAACATCCTACTAAAACAAACAAGTGGAAGTGATGTTTCAATGATTGTTTAAATGATTCGTTGGATTGAAAAGTTACAGATGATCCATTTATTTTGTTTTGTCGGTACCCCCAGGGCCGACATCTCTGTGACTATAGATGGGATTCGCATACCTCAGGATCGCTAGGTGTATGACCAAACAAGTGATGCAAGTCTTACCTGCTCACAGAGTAGCTGTGTTGGGACCTACGGGACCTACCCCAATCCAGAGTCTACCACCCTTACCATCAGTTTTTAGAGTCTTAGAAACTACAGCAGAACCCCAATATTTCACCTATGTGGACCGCTGTACCCT
This sequence comes from Cibotium barometz, assembly GCF_041138505.1. NCBI lineage: Eukaryota > Viridiplantae > Streptophyta > Polypodiopsida > Cyatheales > Cibotiaceae > Cibotium > Cibotium barometz. Next base: position 19,749,546 of record NC_141109.1, read on the forward strand.
TATGTCATAGTCAAGCTTAGGAATTTCCCTTGATGGCAAATAAGACTAATTATATTAGTATCAGATCTTTGTAATAAAACTCGTCCTTGTAAATATTTAGAAATAAAATGATTTCTATGTTTTACTCTTCAAAATAAGCGTTGTGCAAATATATATCTTGTAATCTTAAAATTGTTTTTACAATGATGGCCACGACGATCACCCTCCACTTCCCAGTGTGCTTTACATTGATATCCAGGAGAAGAAGCTCTTGCTCAAGCAAATGCAATCTCCCTCCTTTAAAGGAGAAGGTTCAAAGATTGAGAAGGATGCTGAAGTCTGGATTGAAGCGATGGACGATTATTTCTCTACCGCCGGTACTGGAGTAGCAAATCAGTCTATGCTTGCATGGTTTTGCCTCATCGGAGATGCTAAACTCTGGTGCAAACAGTGGTGCCGTGACAAGGGAGTCACCGAGCATTCTCAAACGTGGAAAGACATCAAGCAGGGGCCGTGAAGGAAAGATATCTTCCCCCTTCCCATGAATCCATAAAGATTCTTGGGATGGATTGGTTAATTGCAAACAAAGCTAGCATTCATTGTCACTAGGGGAGTATCACTTTTTAAAGTGAGCATGGCCAAGTAATATCCGTTCAGGGCATAACATAACCTAAATCTAGGGTAGTCAAGGCAAAACATCTTCTCAAGGGAACACGTAAGGGTCAGCAAGTTTTCTTAGCCAAGCTCAACAAAACCATTGAACCTAGTAAGGAGACAGAACCCTCTTGGCTCCAAGAATTCTCTGACATCTTCCCTGACAAGCTTACAGGCCTACTGCCTCCCCGAATCATGAAATTGAGGTGATCCCTGGGACTCAACCCATCTCAAAAACGCGTCCTATAAAATGTCCCTTCCTCAAGCCATTGAACTTAAAGAGCAACTTTCCCAACTCATTGAGCAAGGATTCGTACACCCCAGTAGCTCTCCTTGGGGGGCACCTGTCCTTTTCCAAAAAAAAGAAGGACGGAACTCTCTGCCTCTTCATAGATTATCGAGGGCTGAATCAAGTCACTGTCAAGAATAAGTATGCTATCCCTCGCATCGACGAACTTCTTGACAGGCTTTATGGGGCCAAAGTCTTCTCAAAAATAGATTTGAGTCTGGTTACTATCAGATCATCAAAGTCGAGGAAGCAGATATACCCAAGACAGCCTTCAGTACCGGTTATAACCACTATGAGTTTACTGTAACCTCATTCGGGTTAACCAATGCTCCTGCAACCTTCAACCGCCTAATGCAAGATATATTCCATCCTTACTTGGATGAATTTGTGCTTGTTTTCTTTGATGACATCTTAATCTACTCCAAATCAATGGAAGAGCATGAGGAGCATGTGCGTAGAGTTCTGCAATTGTTGCGCAGACACAAACTCTATGCCAAGAAGAGCAAATGTACCTTCTTTACTCATCAAATTGAGTATCTTGGGTTCATCGTCTTCAAAGATGGCATTTCAATAGTTCCCGCCAAGATCAAAGATATTCTAGAGTGGCCATCCCCTAAATCAGTTCATGAAGTTCATGGGTTTTTGGGAATCACGGGATGGTATAGGATTTTCATTAAAGATTATGCCTTGGTAGCTGCACCTTTGACGGATCTTCTCTCAAGAAGTATTGCAAAATAGTGTGGCTGCCAATCCATCAAAACAGCTTTGATCAGCTCAAGGTCATTATTACTTTTGCCCCAGTCCTGAAACTTCCTGATTTCACCAAGTGGTTACTGATGCCAGTAGTCTAGCACTTGGTGGTGTCCTCCATGAAGCTCATGATAGTCCTACTGCGGGACACCCAGGCTATGCAAAAATATTCAATGCCGTAACAAGGAGCTTTCATTAGGCAGGCTTGAAAAATGATGTCCTTCGGTACTTGAAGCGATGTCTCTCATGCCAAAGGATCAAAGCTAAAAGGGTCAAAGCTGAAAGGGTCGAGATGCCTGGGAAACTTCAACCCTTGGATATTCCCCAAACGAAGTGGGAGTACATTACTATGGATTTTGTCACAAGTCTCCCCATTGTTCAAGCAGGATATGACTCCATTCTGGTAGTAGTGGACTTACTTACCAAAGTAGCTCACCTTATATCAGCAAAGAAGACCTTCAAAGCTTCTGATGTTGCTAGAATATTCATCAAGGAAGTCCTCAAACTTCATGGTCTCCCAAAAAGGATAGTAACTGACCAGGATTTTGACTTCACTTCAAAGTGCCTATAAACTCCAACTCCAACTCTGGTAGAATTTGCCTACAATGCATCTTATCATCAGAGCATAGGAATGTCACCATTCAAAGCACTCTCTATGGGCAAGAATGCTTGTTTCCTCTAAATTTCTCTGATCCAGGAAAATGCTCGAAGAGATGGAGGAACAAACCAAGGCAATCCAAAAGGATATTAAAGCTGCCCAAGATGGATAAAAGCATTATGCTGACACCAAGAGGTCTAAAAGGATCTTCAAGGAAGGAGACAAAGTTCTTCTATGAGTGCTACCCAAACGAAGTTCTCTATCACTTGGGAAATATAAGAAGCTCAGCCCTAGGTATTGTGGTCCCTATACAGTTATCAAGCCTTTAGGTAAAAGTGCCTACAAACTCCAACTCCCAGCCAATATCAAAGTCCACAATGTATTTCATGTAAGTTTGTTAAAACTTATGTACCCAGTCTTGATCATTAACCTACTCAAGGAGTCCTTGAATTACAGCCCAATAGCATCATAGATTCTAGGGAAAGGCAACTCCGAAATAGAACTCTTGTAGAACATCTAGTACAGTGGAAAGATTACCCTGAAGAGGATGCAACTTGGGAAGATGAAGCTACACTCTTAAAGGATTATCTCCAATTCATGATGAGTCATCTTGATTTCTTTAAGGGGGGAAGGATGTAACATACCCATCTTCACTAATAAAGAAATGTCTTGTAATAGATAAATTTATGAGTTTTTATGGTATAAAAATCAATGATTTTATTAAATGAGTCATTTCTACTTAGAGTCTCTAAATTTTGAGCCCAAATTTGAAATTTATGCGCGATTTTATCCTAATATAGGATTTTACAGCATCCAAAACGGACACCGAATCAAGCTTATACGCAAATTTCAGTCATTTTTAGTTAAAAAGCGATGACCTTTAAACCTTAATAAATGCATGACCGAGCGTCCGATTGACGGATGGTCTGCACCCCAACGACTAGGAGAACCTCCCGGATAAAGAAAAAATTACCTCGCAGTCTGGTACGCAAATCGAGACTGACGCTCCAAATTTGGAAACCTTGCCCCAAAATTTGGACCGTACACACTTACCTGGGTACCCGTATGATAGCTGCACCTGAACCAAAGGACGGTCGCCCACTATGTGGTCCACACGTACCGCTACTTGGACACCCACCATGCTGTCCCAGACCAGATAAGGTACATGCGTACCACTCCTTTCCCTGTTAACCGACAGCATATCTTTCTTACAGAGCCATGCAGGCCACTGATCTACAGCCTTTGCTAGTACACCGTCCTTTCATCCTTGCTTTGCGCAACGCCCGTACTACCCATATCCCATAGTTATATAAACCCCCGAGGTACTCCATGGGCAACAAGCATTTTCTGCGTAGCGTATGCTCTGTTGTGCCGTTGTCCGTACCGTCGTCTGTCCCTGTGCAGTGTACTTGCTATAGTAGTACAGCCACCCCTCTCCACACCCCCTCAATTGCCACTTTTCAAATAAGGCAATTTTCCTCCATCTCCCTCTTGCTAGGAGGCAGTGTCAACTCTTCTTCTTCCCCTGTGTGAAGAGACTTACAGCATCCCTCAGCCCTTCTCCCCTTTAGCAAAACATTTTTGTGTTAAGGACATCTCACAATCCCCCCCCCTTATTTGTGTGGACTTTAGTAAGAGGTTTTAGCCTTAAGAGAGGGTTCTTGCGCTGTGATCTTTTACTCATACGGTGAGCAAACGATCTCAGAATTGAGATCTGATTGGACCGTTTTGATCGCAACAGCGAGCCCTACAAGATGGCCCCTTCTCGAAAACGTCAAAATATTACCTCAAGAGGCGCGCAAAATAACGAGAGTAGAGAAGATGCTCCCGATGCGGCCCCAACCCTCCCTTTACAAGCTCCTCAAGGAAATGGTGGCCAAGTCAGCTTGGTTATCTTTTAGAGAAGAGTTTTTTTTTTAATATTAGTGTTAATAAATGTGTATCTTTTCCTTTTAGAATAATGACATAAAATTGTATGAAGCTACGAATTGAGTGTTGTATTCAATGATTTGTATTGAAATTGTTATCTTTAATGAATTGGGTTCTTGGGCAACTCTATTCTAGAAGACCAGGCCAGCGGCTATGCCTTGCATGGATGAGGAAAAAAGCGTTGCCTCTAGAAATCAAGTCTAGTACTTACCCAATCTATGGGTGATTTGATTTTTAGAAGATCACGCTCCCTTGTGGGATAGGACTAGGTCTTACCTATGAATCGTATCCTTGAATCTCTACATGGTCAAGGTGTCGATTAATAGAAAATTTTTTGCAAGGTAAGACTTGGTGGATTATCTTAAGTGTTTCCCTATTTTAGAAGGGGGGAACCTTATAATTGGTATTAGAGCCAATCTTAGCTCCAAGGAATTACCATTTAAGGACTGTTTTGCAATAAATGTTTTACCTAACATAATGTTAATTAATAAAAACATCCTACTAAAACAAACAAGTGGAAGTGATGTTTCAATGATTGTTTAAATGATTCGTTGGATTGAAAAGTTACAGATGATCCATTTATTTTGTTTTGTCGGTACCCCCAGGGCCGACATCTCTGTGACTATAGATGGGATTCGCATACCTCAGGATCGCTAGGTGTATGACCAAACAAGTGATGCAAGTCTTACCTGCTCACAGAGTAGCTGTGTTGGGACCTACGGGACCTACCCCAATCCAGAGTCTACCACCCTTACCATCAGTTTTTAGAGTCTTAGAAACTACAGCAGAACCCCAATATTTCACCTATGTGGACCGCTGTACCCTTATGTCATAGTCAAGCTTAGGAATTTCCCTTGATGGCAAATAAGACTAATTATATTAGTATCAGATCTTTGTAATAAAACTCGTCCTTGTAAATATTTAGAAATAAAATGATTTCTATGTTTTACTCTTCAAAATAAGCGTTGTGCAAATATATATCTTGTAATCTTAAAATTGTTTTTACAATGATGGCCACGACGATCACCCTCCACTTCCCAGTGTGCTTTACATTGATATCCAGGAGAAGAAGCTCTTGCTCAAGCAAATGCAATCTCCCTCCTTTAAAGGAGAAGGTTCAAAGATTGAGAAGGATGCTGAAGTCTGGATTGAAGCGATGGACGATTATTTCTCTACCGCCGGTACTGGAGTAGCAAATCAGTCTATGCTTGCATGGTTTTGCCTCATCGGAGATGCTAAACTCTGGTGCAAACAGTGGTGCCGTGACAAGGGAGTCACCGAGCATTCTCAAACGTGGAAAGACATCAAGCAGGGGCCGTGAAGGAAAGATATCTTCCCCCTTCCCATGAATCCATAAAGATTCTTGGGATGGATTGGTTAATTGCAAACAAAGCTAGCATTCATTGTCACTAGGGGAGTATCACTTTTTAAAGTGAGCATGGCCAAGTAATATCCGTTCAGGGCATAACATAACCTAAATCTAGGGTAGTCAAGGCAAAACATCTTCTCAAGGGAACACGTAAGGGTCAGCAAGTTTTCTTAGCCAAGCTCAACAAAACCATTGAACCTAGTAAGGAGACAGAACCCTCTTGGCTCCAAGAATTCTCTGACATCTTCCCTGACAAGCTTACAGGCCTACTGCCTCCCCGAATCATGAAATTGAGGTGATCCCTGGGACTCAACCCATCTCAAAAACGCGTCCTATAAAATGTCCCTTCCTCAAGCCATTGAACTTAAAGAGCAACTTTCCCAACTCATTGAGCAAGGATTCGTACACCCCAGTAGCTCTCCTTGGGGGGCACCTGTCCTTTTCCAAAAAAAAGAAGGACGGAACTCTCTGCCTCTGCATAGATTATCGAGGGCTGAATCAAGTCACTGTCAAGAATAAGTATGCTATCCCTCGCATCGACGAACTTCTTGACAGGCTTTATGGGGCCAAAGTCTTCTCAAAAATAGATTTGAGTCTGGTTACTATCAGATCATCAAAGTCGAGGAAGCAGATATACCCAAGACAGCCTTCAGTACCGGTTATAACCACTATGAGTTTACTGTAACCTCATTCGGGTTAACCAATGCTCCTGCAACCTTCAACCGCCTAATGCAAGATATATTCCATCCTTACTTGGATGAATTTGTGCTTGTTTTCTTTGATGACATCTTAATCTACTCCAAATCAATGGAAGAGCATGAGGAGCATGTGCGTAGAGTTCTGCAATTGTTGCGCAGACACAAACTCTATGCCAAGAAGAGCAAATGTACCTTCTTTACTCATCAAATTGAGTATCTTGGGTTCATCGTCTTCAAAGATGGCATTTCAATAGTTCCCGCCAAGATCAAAGATATTCTAGACTGGCCATCCCCTAAATCAGTTCATGAAGTTCATGGGTTTTTGGGAATCACGGGATGGTATAGGATTTTCATTAAAGATTATGCCTTGGTAGTTGCACCTTTGACGGATCTTCTCTCAAGAAGTATTGCAAAATAGTGTGGCTGCCAATCCATCAAAACAGCTTTGATCAGCTCAAGGTCATTATTACTTTTGCCCCAGTCCTGAAACTTCCTGATTTCACCAAGTGGTTACTGATGCCAGTAGTCTAGCACTTGGTGGTGTCCTCCATGAAGCTCATGATAGTCCTACTGCGGGACACCCAGGCTACGCAAAAATATTCAATGCCGTAACAAGGAGCTTTCATTAGGCAGGCTTGAAAAATGATGTCCTTCGGTACTTGAAGCGATGTCTCTCTCATGCCAAAGGATCAAAGCTGAAAGGGTCAAGATGCCTGGGAAACTTCAACCCTTGGATATTCCCCAAATGAAGTGGGAGTGCATTAGTATGGATTTTGTCACAAGTCTCCCCATTGTTCAAGCAGGATATGACTCCATTCTGGTAGTAGTGGACTTACTTACCAAAGTAGCTCACCTTATACCAGCAAAGAAGACCTTCAAAGCTTCTGATGTTGCTAGAATATTCATCAAGGAAGTCCTCAAACTTCATGGTCTCCCAAAAAGGATACTAAGTGACCGAGATTTTGACTTCACTTCAAAGTGCCTATAAACTCCAACTCCAACTCTGGTAGAATTTGCCTACAATGCATCTTATCATCAGAGCATAGGAATGTCACCATTCAAAGCACTCTCTATGGGCAAGAATGCTTGTTTCCTCTAAATTTCTCTGATCCAGGAAAATGCTCGAAGAGATGGAGGAACAAACCAAGGCAATCCAAAAGGATATTAAAGCTGCCAAGATGGATAAAAGCATTATGCTGACACCAAGAGGTCTGAAAGGATCTTCAAGGAAGGAGACAAAGTTCTTCTATGAGTGCTACCCAAACGAAGTTCTCTATCACTTGGGAAATATAAGAAGCTCAGCCCTAGGTATTGTGGTCCCTATACAGTTATCAAGCCTTTAGGTAAAAGTGCCTACAAACTCCAACTCCCAGCCAATATCAAAGTCCACAATGTATTTCATGTAAGTTTGTTAAAACCTTATGTACCCAGTCTTGATCATTAACCTACTCAAGGAGTCCTTGAATTACAGCCCAATAGCATCATCGATTCTAGGGAAAGGCAACTTCGAAATAGAACTCTTGTAGAACATCTCGTACAGTGGAAAGATTACCCTGAAGAGGATGCAACTTGGGAAGATGAAGCTACACTCTTAAAGGATTATCCCCAATTCATGATGAGTCATCTTGATTTCTTTAATGGGGGAAGGATGTAACATACCCATCTTCACTAATAAAAAAATATCTTGTAATAGATAAATTTATGAGTTTTTATGGTTTAAAAATCAATGATTTTATTAAATGAGTCATTTCTACTTAGAGTCTTTAAATTTTGAGCCCAAATTTGGAATTTATGCGTGATTTTACCCTAATATAGGACTTTACATCATCCAAAACGGACACGGAATCAAGCTTATACACAAATTTCAGTCATTTTTAGTTAAAAAGCGACGACCTTTAAACCTTAATAAATGCATGACTGAGCGTCCGATTGATGAATGGTCTGCACCCCAACGACTAGGAGAACCTCCCGGATCAAAAAAAAAATTACCTCTCAGGCGCAGTCTGGTACGCAAATCGAGACCGATGCTCCAAATTTGGGAACCTTGCCCCAAAATTTGGACCGTACACACTTACCTGGGTACACGTATGATAGCTGCACAAGAACCAAAGGACGGTCGCCCACTATGTGGTCCACACGTACCGCTACTTGGACACCCACCATGCTGTCCCAGACCAGATAAGGTACATGCGTACCACTTCTTTCCCTGTTAACCGACGGCATATCTTTCTTACAGAGCCATTTTTTGCGTAGCGTATGCTTTGTTGTGCCGTTGTCCGTACCGTCGTCTATCCCTGTGCAATGTACTTGCTAGAGTAGTACAGCCACCCCTCTCCACACCCCCTCAATTGCCACTTTTCAAATAAGGCAATTTTCCTCCATCTCCCTCTTGCTAGGAGGCAGTGTCCTTAACTCTTCTTCTCCCCCTGTGTGAAGAGACTTACAGCATCCCTCAGCCCTTCTCCCCTTTAGCAAAACATTTTTGTGTTAAGGACATCTCACAATCCCCCCCCTTATTTGTGTGGACTTTAGTAAGAGGTTTTAGCCTTAAGAGAGGGTTCTTGCGCTATGATCTTTTTCTCATACGGTGAGCGAACGATCTCAAAATTGAGATCTGATTGGACCGTTTCGATCGCGACAGCGAGCCCTACAAGATGGCCCCTTCTCGAAAACGTCAAAATATTACCTCGGGAGGCACGCACAATAACGAGAGTAGAGAAGATGCTCCCGATGCGGCCCCAACCCTCCCTTTACAAGCTGCTCAAGGAAATGGTAGCCAAGTCAGCTTGGTTATCTTTTAGAGAAGAGTTTTTTTTTAAATATTAGTGTTAATAAATGTGTATCTTTTCCTTTTAGAATAATGACGTAAAATTGTATGAAGCTACAAATTGAGTGTTGTATTCAATGATTTGTATTGAAATTGTTATCTTTAATGAATTGGGTTCTTGGGCAACTCTATTCTAGAAGACTAGGCCAGCGGCTATGCCTTGCATGGATGATGAAAAAAGCGTTGCCTCTAGAAATCAAGTCTAGTAGTTACCCAATTTATGATCAATTACCCTATGGGTGATTTGATTTTTAGAAGATCACGCTCCCTTGTGGGATAGGACTAGGTCTTACCTATGAATCGCATACTTGAATCTCTACATGGTCAAGGTGTCGATTAATAGGAAACTTTTTGCAAGTTAAGACTTGGTGGACTATCTTAAGTGTTTCCCTATTTTAGAAGGGGGAACCTTATAATTGGTATCAGAGCCAATCTTAGCTCCAAGGAATTGACAGTTAAGGACTGTTTTGCAATAAATGTTTTACCTAACATAATGCTAATTAATAAAAACATCCTACTAAAACAAACAAGTGGACTTGATGTTTGAATGATTTTTTAAATGATTCGTTGGATTGAAAAGTTGAAGATGATCCATTTATTTTGTTTTGTCGGTAACCCCCAGGGCCGACACCTCTCTGACTATAGATGGGATTCGTATACCTCAGGATCGCTGGGTGTATGACCAAACAAGTGATGCAAGTCTTACCTGCTCACAGAGTAGCTGTGTTGGGACCTACCCCAATCCAGAGTCTACCACCCTTACCATCAGTTTTTAGAGTCTTAGAAACTACAGCAGAACCCCAATATTTCACCTATGTGGACCGCTGTACCCTTATGTCATAGTCAAGCTTAGGAATTTCCCTTGATGGCAAATGAGACTAATTATATTAGTCTCAGATCTTTGTAATAAAACTCGTCCTTGTAAATATTAGAAATAAAATTATTTCTATGTTTTACTCTTCAAAATAAGCGTTGTGCAAATATGAATCTTGTAATCTTAAAATTGTTTTTACAATGATGGCCAGGACGATCACCCTCCACTTCCCAGTGCACTTTACACTGATATCCAGGAGAAGAAGCTCTTGCTCAAGCAAATGCAACCTCCCTCCTTTAAAGGAGAAGGTTCAAAGATTGAGAAGGATGCTGAAGTTTGGATTGAAGCGATGGACGATTATTTCTCTACCGCCGGTACTGGAGTAGCAAATCAGTCTATGCTTGCATTGTTTCGCCTCATCGGAGATGCTAAACTCTGGTGGAAACAGTGGTGCCGTGACAAGGGAGTCACCGAGCATTCTCAAACGTGGGAAGACATCAAGCAGGCCGTGAAGGAAAGATATCTTCCCCCTTCCCATGAATCCATAAAGATTCTTGGGATGGATTGGTTAATTGCAAACAAAGCTAGCATTCATTGTCACTAGGGGAGTATCACTTTTGAAAATGAGCATGGCCAAGTACTATCCGTTCAGGGCATAACATAACCTAAATCTAGGGTAGTCAAGGCAAAACATCTTCTCAAGGGAACACGTAAGGGTCAGCAAGTTTTCTTAGCCAAGCTCAACAAAACCATTGAACCTAGTAAGGAGACAGAACCCTCTTGGCTCCAAGAATTCTCTAACATTTTCCCTGACAAGCTTACAGGCCTACCGCCTCCTCGAATCATGAAATTTAGGTGATCCCTGGGACTCAACCCGTCTCAAAAACGCGCCCTATAAAATGTCCCTTCCTAAAGCCATTGAACTTAAAGAGCAACTTTCCCAACTCATTGAGCAAGGATTCGTACACCCCAGTAGCTCTCCTTGGGGGGCACCTGTCCTTTTCCAAAAAAAAGGACGGAACTCTCTGCCTCTGCATAGATTATCGAGGGCTGAATCAAGTCACTGTCAAGAATAAGTATGCTATCCCTCGCATCGACGAACTTCTTGACAGGCTTCATGGGGCCAAAGTCTTCTCAAAAATAGATTTGAGATCTGGTTACTATCAGATCATCAAAGTCGAGGAAGCAGATATACCCAAGATAGCCTTCAGTACCGGTTATAACCACTATGAGTTTACTGTAACCTCATTCGGGTTAACCAATGCTCCTGCAACCTTCAACCGCCTAATGCAAGACATATTCCATCCTTACTTGGATGAATTTGTGCTTGTTTTCTTTGATGACATCTTAATCTACTCCAAATCAATGGAAGAGCATGAGGAGCATGTGCGTAGAGTTCTGTAATTGTTGCGCAGACACAAACTCTATGCCAAGAAGAGCAAATGTACCTTCTTTACTCATCAAATTGAGTATCTTGGGTTCATTGTCTTCAAAGATGGCATTTCAATAGTTCCTGCCAAGGTTAAAGATATTCTAGAGTGGCCATCCCCTAAATAAGATCATGAAGTTCGTGGGTTTTTGGGAATCACGGGATGGTATAGGATTTTTTCTAAAGATTATGCCTCGGTAGCTGCACCTTTGACGGATCTTCTCTCAAGAAGTATTGCAAAATAGTGTGGCTGCCAATCCATCAAAACAGCTTTGATCAGCTCAAGGTCATTATTACTTTTGCCCCAGTCCTGAAACTTCCTGATTTCACCAAGTGGTTACTGATGCCAGTAGTCTAGCACTTGGTGGTGTCCTCCATGAAGCTCATGATAGTCCTACTGCGGGACACCCAGGCTATGCAAAAATATTCAATGCCGTAACAAGGAGCTTTCATTAGGCAGGCTTGAAAAATGATGTCCTTCGGTACTTGAAACGATGTCTCTCTCATGCCAAAGGATCAAAGCTAAAAGGGTCAAAGCTGAAAGGGTCAAGATGCCTGGGAAACTTCAACCCTTGGATATTCCCCAAATGAAGTGGGAGTGCATTTCTGTACCGCCGGTACTGGAGTAGCAAATCAGTCTATGCTTGCATGGTTTCACCTCATCGGAGATGCTAAACTCTGGTGGAAACAGTGGTGCCGTGACAAGGGAGTCACCGAGCATTCTCAAACGTGGGAAGACATCAAGCAGGCCGCGAAGGAAAGATATCTTCCCCCTTCCCATGAATCCATAAAGATTCTTGGGATGGATTGGTTAATTGCAAACAAAGCTAGCATTCATTGTCACTAGGGGAGTATTACTTTTGAAAATGAGCATGGCCAAGTACTATCCGTTCAGGGCATAACATAACCTAAATCTAGGGTAGTCAAGGCAAAACATCTTCTCATGGGAACACGTAAGGGTCAGCAAGTTTTCTTAGCCAAGCTCAACAAAACCATTGAACCTAGTAAGGAGACAGAACCCTCTTGGCTCCAAGAATTCTCTGACATCTTCCCTGACAAGCTTACAGGCCTACCGCCTCCTCGAATCATGAAATTGAGGTGATCCCTGAGACTCAACCCGTCTCAAGCAAATGCAACCTCCCTCCTTTAAAGGAGAAGACTCAAAGATTGAGAAGGATGCTGAAGTCTGGATTGAAGCGATGGACGATTATTTCTCTACCGCCGGTACTGGAGTAGCAAATCAGTCTATGCTTGCATTGTTTCGCCTCATCGGAGATGCTAAACTCTGGTGGAAACAGTGGTGCCGTGAAAAGGGAGTCACCGAGCATTCTCAAACGTGGGAAGACATCAAGCAGGGGCCGTGAAGGAAAGATATCTTCCCCCTTCCCATGAATCCATAAAGATTCTTGGGATGGACTTGTTAATTGCAAAGCTAGCATTCATTGTCACTAGGGGAGTATCACTTTTGAAAATGAGCATGGCCAAGTAATATCCGTTCAGGGCATAACATAACCTAAATCTAGGGTAGTCAAGGCAAAACATCTTCTCAAGGGAACACGTAAGGGTCAGCAAGTTTTCTTAGCCAAGCTCAACAAAACCATTGAACCTAGTAAGGAGACAGAACCCTCTTGGCTCCAAGAATTCTCTAACATCTTCCCTGACAAGCTTACAGGCCTACCGCCTCCTCGAATCATGAAATTTAGGTGATCCATGGGACTCAACCCGTCTCAAAAACGCGCCCTATAAAATGTCCCTTCCTGAAGCCATTGAACTTAAAGAGCAACTTTCCCAACTCATTGAGCAAGGATTCGTACACCCCAGTAGCTCTCCTTGGGGGGCACCTGTCCTTTTCCAAAAAAAAGGACGGAACTCTCTGCCTCTGCATAGATTATCGAGGGCTGAATCAAGTCACTGTCAAGAATAAGTATGCTATCCCTCGCATCGACGAACTTCTTGACAGGCTTCATGGGGCCAAAGTCTTCTCAAAAATAGATTTGAGATCTGGTTACTATTAGATCATCAAAGTCGAGGAAGCAGATATACCCAAGATAGCCTTCAGTACCGGTTATAACCACTATGAGTTTACTGTAACCTCATTCGGGTTAACCAATGCTCCTGCAACCTTCAACCGCCTAATGCAAGATATATTCCATCCTTACTTGGATGAATTTGTGCTTGTTTTCTTTGATGACATCTTAATCTACTCCAAATCAATGGAAGAGCATGAGAAGCATGTGCGTAGAGTTCTGCAATTGTTGCGCAGACACAAACTCTATTCCAAGAAGAGCAAATGTACCTTCTTTACTCATCAAATTGAGTATCTTGGGTTCATCGTCTTCAAAGATGGCATTTCAATAGTTCCCGCCAAGGTTAAAGATATTCTAGAGTGGCCATCCCCTAAATCAGTTCATGAAGTTCGTGGGTTTTTGGGAATCACGGGATGGTATAGGATTTTTTCTAAAGATTATGCCTCGGTAGCTGCACCTTTGACGGATCTTCTCTCAAGAAGTATTGCAAAATAGTGTGGCTGCCAATCCATCAAAACAGCTTTGATCAGCTCAAGGTCATTATTACTTTTGCCCCAGTCCTGAAACTTCCTGATTTCACCAAGTGGTTACTGATGCCAGTAGTCTAGCACTTGGTGGTGTCCTCCATGAAGCTCATGATAGTCCTACTGCGGGACACCCAGGCTATGCAAAAATATTCAATGCCGTAACAAGGAGCTTTCATTAGGCAGGCTTGAAAAATGATGTCCTTCGGTACTTGAAGCGATGTCTCTCTCATGCCAAAGGATCAAAGCTAAAAGGGTCAAAGCTGAAAGGGTCAAGATGCCTGGGAAACTTCAACCCTTGGATATTCCCCAAATGAAGTGGGAGTGCATTTCTGTACCGCCGGTACTGGAGTAGCAAATCAGTCTATGCTTGCATGGTTTCACCTCATCGGAGATGCTAAACTCTGGTGGAAACAGTGGTGCCGTGACAAGGGAGTCACCGAGCATTCTCAAACGTGGGAAGACATCAAGCAGGCCGCGAAGGAAAGATATCTTCCCCCTTCCCATGAATCCATAAAGATTCTTGGGATGGATTGGTTAATTGCAAACAAAGCTAGCATTCATTGTCACTAGGGGAGTATCACTTTTGAAAATGAGCATGGCCAAGTACTATCCATTCAGGGCATAACATAACCTAAATCTAGGGTAGTCAAGGCAAAACATCTTCTCAAGGGAACACGTAAGGGTCAGCAAGTTTTCTTAGCCAAGCTCAACAAAACCATTGAACCTAGTAAGGAGACAGAACCCTCTTGGCTCCAAGAATTCTCTGACATCTTCCCTGACAAGCTTACAGGCCTACCGCCTCCTCGAATCATGAAATTGAGGTGATCCCTGAGACTCAACCCGTCTCAAGCAAATGCAACCTCCCTCCTTTAAAGGAGAAGACTCAAAGATTGAGAAGGATGCTGAAGTCTGGATTGAAGCGATGGACGATTATTTCTCTACCGCCGGTACTGGAGTAGCAAATCAGTCTATGCTTGCATTGTTTCGCCTCATCGAAGATGCTAAACTCTGGTGGAAACAGTGGTGCCGTGAAAAGGGAGTCACCGAGCATTCTCAAACGTGGGAAGACATCAAGCAGGGGCCGTGAAGGAAAGATATCTTTCCCCTTCCCATGAATCCATAAAGATTCTTGGGATGGACTGGTTAATTGCAAAGCTAGCATTCATTGTCACTAGGGGAGTATCACTTTTGAAAATGAGCATGGCCAAGTAATATCCGTTCAGGGCATAACATAACCTAAATCTAGGGTAGTCAAGGCAAAACATCTTCTCAAGGGAACACGTAAGGGTCAGCAAGTTTTCTTAGCCAAGCTCAACAAAACCATTGAACCTAGTAAGGAGACAGAACCCTCTTGGCTCCAAGAATTCTCTAACATCTTCCCTGACAAGCTTACAGGCCTACCGCCTCCTCGAATCATGAAATTTAGGTGATCCATGGGACTCAACCCGTCTCAAAAACGCGCCCTATAAAATGTCCCTTCCTGAAGCCATTGAACTTAAAGAGCAACTTTCCCAACTCATTGAGCAAGGATTCGTACACCCCAGTAGCTCTCCTTGGGGGGCACCTGTCCTTTTCCAAAAAAAGGACGGAACTCTCTGCCTCTGCATAGATTATCGAGGGCTGAATCAAGTCACTGTCAAGAATAAGTATGCTATCCCTCGCATCGACGAACTTCTTGACAGGCTTCATGGGGCCAAAGTCTTCTCAAAAATAGATTTGAGATCTGGTTACTATTAGATCATCAAAGTCGAGGAAGCAGATATACCCAAGATAGCCTTCAGTACCGGTTATAACCACTATGAGTTTACTATAACCTCATTCGGGTTAACCAATGCTCCTGCAACCTTCAACCGCCTAATGCAAGATATATTCCATCCTTACTTGGATGAATTTGTGCTTGTTTTCTTTGATGACATCTTAATCTACTCCAAATCAATGGAAGAGCATGAGAAGCATGTGCGTAGAGTTCTGCAATTGTTGCGCAGACACAAACTCTATGCCAAGAAGAGCAAATGTACCTTCTTTACTCATCAAATTGAGTATCTAGGGTTCATCGTCTTCAAAGATGGCATTTCAATAGTTCCCGCCAAGGTTAAAGATATTCTAGAGTGGCCATCCCCTAAATAAGATCATGAAGTTCGTGGGTTTTTGGGAATCACGGGATGGTATAGGATTTTTTCTAAAGATTATGCCTCGGTAGCTGCACCTTTGACGGATCTTCTCTCAAGAAGTATTGCAAAATAGTGTGGCTGCCAATCCATCAAAACAGCTTTGATCAGCTCAAGGTCATTATTACTTTTGCCCCAGTCCTGAAACTTCCTGATTTCACCAAGTGGTTACTGATGCCAGTAGTCTAGCACTTGGTGGTGTCCTCCATGAAGCTCATGATAGTCCTACTGCGGGACACCCAGGCTATGCAAAAATATTCAATGCCGTAACAAGGAGCTTTCATTAGGCAGGCTTGAAAAATGATGTCCTTCGGTACTTGAAGCGATGTCTCTCTCATGCCAAAGGATCAAAGCTAAAAGGGTCAAAGCTGAAAGGGTCAAGATGCCTGGGAAACTTCAACCCTTGGATATTCCCCAAATGAAGTGGGAGTGCATTTCTCTACCGCCGGTACTGGAGTAGCAAATCAGTCTATGCTTGCATTGTTTCGCCTCATCGGAGATGCTAAACTCTGGTGGAAACAGTGGTGCCGTGAAAAGGGAGTCACCGAGCATTCTCAAACGTGGGAAGACATCAAGCAGGGGCCGTGAAGGAAAGATATCTTTCCCCTTCCCATGAATCCATAAAGATTCTTGGGATGGATTGGTTAATTGCAAACAAAGCTAGCATTCATTGTCACTAGGGGAGTATCACTTTTGAAAATGAGCATGGCCAAGTACTATCCGTTCAAAGCATAACATAACCTAAATCTAGGGTAGTCAAGGCAAAACATCTTCTCAAGGGAACACGTAAGGGTCAGTAAGTTTTCTTAGCCAAGCTCAACAAAACCATTGAACCTAGTAAGGAGACAGAACCCTCTTGGCTCCAAGAATTCTCTGACATCTTCCCTGACAAGCTTACAGGCCTACCGCCTCTTCGAATCATGACATTGAGGTGATCCCTGGGACTCAACCCGTCTCAAAAACGCGCCCTATAAAATGTCCCTTCCTGAAGCCATTGAACTTAAAGAGCAACTTTCCCAACTCATTGAGCAAGGATTCGTACACCCCAGTAGCTCTCCTTGGTGGGGGGCACCTGTCCTTTTCCAAAAAAAAGAAGGACGGAACTCTATGCCTCTGCATAGATAATCGAGGGCTGAATCAAGTCACTGTCAAGAATAAGTATGCTATCCCTCGCATCGACGAACTTCTTGACAGGCTTCATGGGGCCAAAGTCTTCTCAAAAATAGATTTGAGATCTGGTTACTATCAGATCATCAAAGTCGAGGAAGCAGATATACCCAAGACAGCCTTCAGTACCGGTTATAACCACTATGAGTTTACTGTAACCTCATTCGGGTTGACCAATGCTCCTGCAACCTTCAACCGCGTAATGCAAGATATATTCCATCCTTACTTGGATGAATTTGTGCTTGTTTTCTTTGATGACATCTTAATCTACTCCAAATCAATGGAAGAGCATGAGAAGCATGTGCGTAGAGTTCTGCAATTGTTGCGCAGACACAAACTCTATGCCAAGAAGAGCAAATGTACCTTCTTTACTCATCAAATTGAGTATCTTGGGTTCATCGTCTTCAAAGATGGCATTTCAATAGTTCCTGCCAAGGTTAAAGATATTCTAGACTGGCCATCCCCTAAATCAGTTCATGAAGTTCGTGGGTTTTTGGGAATCACGGGATGGTATAGGATTTTTATTAAAGATTATGCCTTGGTAGCTGCACCTTTGACGGATCTTCTCTCAAGAAGTATTGCAAAATAGTGTGGCTGCCAATCCATCAAAACAGCTTTGATCAGCTCAAGGTCATTATTACTTTTGCCCCAGTCCTGAAACTTCCTGATTTCACCAAGTGGTTACTGATGCCAGTAGTCTAGCACTTGGTGGTGTCCTCCATGAAGCTCATGATAGTCCTACTGCGGGACACCCAGGCTATGCAAAAATATTCAATGCCGTAACAAGGAGCTTTCATTAGGCAGGCTTGAAAAATGATGTCCTTCGGTACTTGAAGCGATGTCTCTCATGCCAAAGGATCAAAGCTAAAAGGGTCAAAGCTGAAAGGGTCGAGATGCCTGGGAAACTTCAACCCTTGGATATTCCCCAAACGAAGTGGGAGTACATTACTATGGATTTTGTCACAAGTCTCCCCATTGTTCAAGCAGGATATGACTCCATTCTGGTAGTAGTGGACTTACTTACCAAAGTAGCTCACCTTATATCAGCAAAGAAGACCTTCAAAGCTTCTGATGTTGCTAGAATATTCATCAAGGAAGTCCTCAAACTTCATGGTCTCTCAAAAAGGATAGTAACTGACCAGGATTTTGACTTCACTTCAAAGTGCCTATAAACTCCAACTCCAACTCTGGTAGAATTTGCCTACAATGCATCTTATCATCAGAGCATAGGAATGTCACCATTCAAAGCACTCTCTATGGGCAAGAATGCTTGTTTCCTCTAAATTTCTCTGATCCAGGAAAATGCTCGAAGAGATGGAGGAACAAACCAAGGCAATCCAAAAGGATATTAAAGCTGCCCAAGATGGATAAAAGCATTATGCTGACACCAAGAGGTCTAAAAGGATCTTCAAGGAAGGAGACAAAGTTCTTCTATGAGTGCTACCCAAACGAAGTTCTCTATCACTTGGGAAATATAAGAAGCTCAGCCCTAGGTATTGTGGTCCCTATACAGTTATCAAGCCTTTAGGTAAAAGTGCCTACAAACTCCAACTCCCAGCCAATATCAAAGTCCACAATGTATTTCATGTAAGTTTGTTAAAACTTATGTACCCAGTCTTGATCATTAACCTACTCAAGGAGTCCTTGAATTACAGCCCAATAGCATCATAGATTCTAGGGAAAGGCAACTCCGAAATAGAACTCTTGTAGAACATCTAGTACAGTGGAAAGATTACCCTGAAGAGGATGCAACTTGGGAAGATGAAGCTACACTCTTAAAGGATTATCTCCAATTCATGATGAGTCATCTTGATTTCTTTAAGGGGGGAAGGATGTAACATACCCATCTTCACTAATAAAGAAATGTCTTGTAATAGATAAATTTATGAGTTTTTATGGTATAAAAATCAATGATTTTATTAAATGAGTCATTTCTACTTAGAGTCTCTAAATTTTGAGCCCAAATTTGAAATTTATGCGCGATTTTATCCTAATATAGGATTTTACAGCATCCAAAACGGACACCGAATCAAGCTTATACGCAAATTTCAGTCATTTTTAGTTAAAAAGCGATGACCTTTAAACCTTAATAAATGCATGACCGAGCGTCCGATTGACGGATGGTCTGCACCCCAACGACTAGGAGAACCTCCCGGATAAAGAAAAAATTACCTCGCAGTCTGGTACGCAAATCGAGACTGACGCTCCAAATTTGGAAACCTTGCCCCAAAATTTGGACCGTACACACTTACCTGGGTACCCGTATGATAGCTGCACCTGAACCAAAGGACGGTCGCCCACTATGTGGTCCACACGTACCGCTACTTGGACACCCACCATGCTGTCCCAGACCAGATAAGGTACATGCGTACCACTCCTTTCCCTGTTAACCGACAGCATATCTTTCTTACAGAGCCATGCAGGCCACTGATCTACAGCCTTTGCTAGTACACCGTCCTTTCATCCTTGCTTTGCGCAACGCCCGTACTACCCATATCCCATAGTTATATAAACCCCCGAGGTACTCCATGGGCAACAAGCATTTTCTGCGTAGCGTATGCTCTGTTGTGCCGTTGTCCGTACCGTCGTCTGTCCCTGTGCAGTGTACTTGCTATAGTAGTACAGCCACCCCTCTCCACACCCCCTCAATTGCCACTTTTCAAATAAGGCAATTTTCCTCCATCTCCCTCTTGCTAGGAGGCAGTGTCAACTCTTCTTCTTCCCCTGTGTGAAGAGACTTACAGCATCCCTCAGCCCTTCTCCCCTTTAGCAAAACATTTTTGTGTTAAGGACATCTCACAATCCCCCCCCCTTATTTGTGTGGACTTTAGTAAGAGGTTTTAGCCTTAAGAGAGGGTTCTTGCGCTGTGATCTTTTACTCATACGGTGAGCAAACGATCTCAGAATTGAGATCTGATTGGACCGTTTTGATCGCAACAGCGAGCCCTACAAGATGGCCCCTTCTCGAAAACGTCAAAATATTACCTCAAGAGGCGCGCAAAATAACGAGAGTAGAGAAGATGCTCCCGATGCGGCCCCAACCCTCCCTTTACAAGCTCCTCAAGGAAATGGTGGCCAAGTCAGCTTGGTTATCTTTTAGAGAAGAGTTTTTTTTTAATATTAGTGTTAATAAATGTGTATCTTTTCCTTTTAGAATAATGACATAAAATTGTATGAAGCTACGAATTGAGTGTTGTATTCAATGATTTGTATTGAAATTGTTATCTTTAATGAATTGGGTTCTTGGGCAACTCTATTCTAGAAGACCAGGCCAGCGGCCATGCCTTGCATGGATGAGGAAAAAAGCGTTGCCTCTAGAAATCAAGTCTAGTACTTACCCAATCTATGGGTGATTTGATTTTTAGAAGATCACGCTCCCTTGTGGGATAGGACTAGGTCTTACCTATGAATCGTATCCTTGAATCTCTACATGGTCAAGGTGTCGATTAATAGAAAATTTTTTGCAAGGTAAGACTTGGTGGATTATCTTAAGTGTTTCCCTATTTTAGAAGGGGGGAACCTTATAATTGGTATTAGAGCCAATCTTAGCTCCAAGGAATTACCATTTAAGGACTGTTTTGCAATAAATGTTTTACCTAACATAATGTTAATTAATAAAAACATCCTACTAAAACAAACAAGTGGAAGTGATGTTTCAATGATTGTTTAAATGATTCGTTGGATTGAAAAGTTACAGATGATCCATTTATTTTGTTTTGTCGGTACCCCCAGGGCCGACATCTCTGTGACTATAGATGGGATTCGCATACCTCAGGATCGCTAGGTGTATGACCAAACAAGTGATGCAAGTCTTACCTGCTCACAGAGTAGCTGTGTTGGGACCTACGGGACCTACCCCAATCCAGAGTCTACCACCCTTACCATCAGTTTTTAGAGTCTTAGAAACTACAGCAGAACCCCAATATTTCACCTATGTGGACCGCTGTACCCTTATGTCATAGTCAAGCTTAGGAATTTCCCTTGATGGCAAATAAGACTAATTATATTAGTATCAGATCTTTGTAATAAAACTCGTCCTTGTAAATATTTAGAAATAAAATGATTTCTATGTTTTACTCTTCAAAATAAGCGTTGTGCAAATATATATCTTGTAATCTTAAAATTGTTTTTACAATGATGGCCACGACGATCACCCTCCACTTCCCAGTGTGCTTTACATTGATATCCAGGAGAAGAAGCTCTTGCTCAAGCAAATGCAATCTCCCTCCTTTAAAGGAGAAGGTTCAAAGATTGAGAAGGATGCTGAAGTCTGGATTGAAGCGATGGACGATTATTTCTCTACCGCCGGTACTGGAGTAGCAAATCAGTCTATGCTTGCATGGTTTTGCCTCATCGGAGATGCTAAACTCTGGTGCAAACAGTGGTGCCGTGACAAGGGAGTCACCGAGCATTCTCAAACGTGGAAAGACATCAAGCAGGGGCCGTGAAGGAAAGATATCTTCCCCCTTCCCATGAATCCATAAAGATTCTTGGGATGGATTGGTTAATTGCAAACAAAGCTAGCATTCATTGTCACTAGGGGAGTATCACTTTTTAAAGTGAGCATGGCCAAGTAATATCCGTTCAGGGCATAACATAACCTAAATCTAGGGTAGTCAAGGCAAAACATCTTCTCAAGGGAACACGTAAGGGTCAGCAAGTTTTCTTAGCCAAGCTCAACAAAACCATTGAACCTAGTAAGGAGACAGAACCCTCTTGGCTCCAAGAATTCTCTGACATCTTCCCTGACAAGCTTACAGGCCTACCGCCTCCTCGAATCATGAAATTGATGTGCTTCCTGGGACTCAACCCATCTCAAAAACGCGTCCTATAAAATGTCCCTTCCTCAAGCCATTGAACTTAAAGAGCAACTTTCCCAACTCATTGAGCAAGGATTCGTACACCCCAGTAGCTCTCCTTGGGGGGCACCTGTCCTTTTCCAAAAAAAAGAAAGACGGAACTCTCTGCCTCTGCATAGATTATCGAGGGCTGAATCAAGTCACTGTCAAGAATAAGTATGCTATCCCTCGCATCGACGAACTTCTTGACAGGCTTTATGGGGCCAAAGTCTTCTCAAAAATAGATTTGAGTCTGGTTACTATCAGATCATCAAAGTCGAGGAAGCAGATATACCCAAGACAGCCTTCACTACTGGTTATAACCACTATGAGTTTACTGTAACCTCATTCGGGTTAACCAATGCTCCTGCAACCTTCAACCGCCTAATGCAAGATATATTCCATCCTTACTTGGATGAATTTGTGCTTGTTTTCTTTGATGACATCTTAATCTACTCCAAATCAATGGAAGAGCATGAGGAGCATGTGCGTAGAGTTCTGCAATTGTTGCGCAGACACAAACTCTATTCCAAGAAGAGCAAATGTACCTTCTTTACTCATCAAATTGAGTATCTTGGGTTCATCGTCTTCAAAGATGGCATTTCAATAGTTCCCGCCAAGATCAAAGATATTCTAGACTGGCCATCCCCTAAATCAGTTCATGAAGTTCATGGGTTTTTGGGAATCACGGGATGGTATAGGATTTTCATTAAAGATTATGCCTTGGTAGTTGCACCTTTGACGGATCTTCTCTCAAGAAGTATTGCAAAATAGTGTGGCTGCCAATCCATCAAAACAGCTTTGATCAGCTCAAGGTCATTATTACTTTTGCCCCAGTCCTGAAACTTCCTGATTTCACCAAGTGGTTACTGATGCCAGTAGTCTAGCACTTGGTGGTGTCCTCCATGAAGCTCATGATAGTCCTACTGCGGGACACCCAGGCTACGCAAAAATATTCAATGCCGTAACAAGGAGCTTTCATTAGGCAGGCTTGAAAAATGATGTCCTTCGGTACTTGAAGCGATGTCTCTCTCATGCCAAAGGATCAAAGCTGAAAGGGTCAAGATGCCTGGGAAACTTCAACCCTTGGATATTCCCCAAATGAAGTGGGAGTGCATTAGTATGGATTTTGTCACAAGTCTCCCCATTGTTCAAGCAGGATATGACTCCATTCTGGTAGTAGTGGACTTACTTACCAAAGTAGCTCACCTTATACCAGCAAAGAAGACCTTCAAAGCTTCTGATGTTGCTAGAATATTCATCAAGGAAGTCCTCAAACTTCATGGTCTCCCAAAAAGGATACTAAGTGACCGAGATTTTGACTTCACTTCAAAGTGCCTATAAACTCCAACTCCAACTCTGGTAGAATTTGCCTACAATGCATCTTATCATCAGAGCATAGGAATGTCACCATTCAAAGCACTCTCTATGGGCAAGAATGCTTGTTTCCTCTAAATTTCTCTGATCCAGGAAAATGCTCGAAGAGATGGAGGAACAAACCAAGGCAATCCAAAAGGATATTAAAGCTGCCAAGATGGATAAAAGCATTATGCTGACACCAAGAGGTCTGAAAGGATCTTCAAGGAAGGAGACAAAGTTCTTCTATGAGTGCTACCCAAACGAAGTTCTCTATCACTTGGGAAATATAAGAAGCTCAGCCCTAGGTATTGTGGTCCCTATACAGTTATCAAGCCTTTAGGTAAAAGTGCCTACAAACTCCAACTCCCAGCCAATATCAAAGTCCACAATGTATTTCATGTAAGTTTGTTAAAACCTTATGTACCCAGTCTTGATCATTAACCTACTCAAGGAGTCCTTGAATTACAGCCCAATAGCATCATCGATTCTAGGGAAAGGCAACTTCGAAATAGAACTCTTGTAGAACATCTCGTACAGTGGAAAGATTACCCTGAAGAGGATGCAACTTGGGAAGATGAAGCTACACTCTTAAAGGATTATCCCCAATTCATGATGAGTCATCTTGATTTCTTTAATGGGGGAAGGATGTAACATACCCATCTTCACTAATAAAAAAATATCTTGTAATAGATAAATTTATGAGTTTTTATGGTTTAAAAATCAATGATTTTATTAAATGAGTCATTTCTACTTAGAGTCTTTAAATTTTGAGCCCAAATTTGGAATTTATGCGTGATTTTACCCTAATATAGGACTTTACATCATCCAAAACGGACACGGAATCAAGCTTATACACAAATTTCAGTCATTTTTAGTTAAAAAGCGACGACCTTTAAACCTTAATAAATGCATGACTGAGCGTCCGATTGATGAATGGTCTGCACCCCAACGACTAGGAGAACCTCCCGGATCAAAAAAAAAATTACCTCTCAGGCGCAGTCTGGTACGTAAATCGAGACCGATGCTCCAAATTTGGGAACCTTGCCCCAAAATTTGGACCGTACACACTTACCTGGGTACACGTATGATAGCTGCACAAGAACCAAAGGACGGTCGCCCACTATGTGGTCCACACGTACCGCTACTTGGACACCCACCATGCTGTCCCAGACCAGATAAGGTACATGCGTACCACTTCTTTCCCTGTTAACCGACGGCATATCTTTCTTACAGAGCCATTTTTTGCGTAGCGTATGCTTTGTTGTGCCGTTGTCCGTACCGTCGTCTATCCCTGTGCAATGTACTTGCTAGAGTAGTACAGCCACCCCTCTCCACACCCCCTCAATTGCCACTTTTCAAATAAGGCAATTTTCCTCCATCTCCCTCTTGCTAGGAGGCAGTGTCCTTAACTCTTCTTCTCCCCCTGTGTGAAGAGACTTACAGCATCCCTCAGCCCTTCTCCCCTTTAGCAAAACATTTTTGTGTTAAGGACATCTCACAATCCCCCCCCTTATTTGTGTGGACTTTAGTAAGAGGTTTTAGCCTTAAGAGAGGGTTCTTGCGCTATGATCTTTTTCTCATACGGTGAGCGAACGATCTCAAAATTGAGATCTGATTGGACCGTTTCGATCGCGACAGCGAGCCCTACAAGATGGCCCCTTCTCGAAAACGTCAAAATATTACCTCGGGAGGCACGCACAATAACGAGAGTAGAGAAGATGCTCCCGATGCGGCCCCAACCCTCCCTTTACAAGCTGCTCAAGGAAATGGTAGCCAAGTCAGCTTGGTTATCTTTTAGAGAAGAGTTTTTTTTAAAATATTAGTGTTAATAAATGTGTATCTTTTCCTTTTAGAATAATGACGTAAAATTGTATGAAGCTACAAATTGAGTGTTGTATTCAATGATTTGTATTGAAATTGTTATCTTTAATGAATTGGGTTCTTGGGCAACTCTATTCTAGAAGACTAGGCCAGCGGCTATGCCTTGCATGGATGATGAAAAAAGCGTTGCCTCTAGAAATCAAGTCTAGTAGTTACCCAATTTATGATCAATTACCCTATGGGTGATTTGATTTTTAGAAGATCACGCTCCCTTGTGGGATAGGACTAGGTCTTACCTATGAATCGCATACTTGAATCTCTACATGGTCAAGGTGTCGATTAATAGGAAACTTTTTGCAAGTTAAGACTTGGTGGACTATCTTAAGTGTTTCCCTATTTTAGAAGGGGGAACCTTATAATTGGTATCAGAGCCAATCTTAGCTCCAAGGAATTGACAGTTAAGGACTGTTTTGCAATAAATGTTTTACCTAACATAATGCTAATTAATAAAAACATCCTACTAAAACAAACAAGTGGACTTGATGTTTGAATGATTTTTTAAATGATTCGTTGGATTGAAAAGTTGAAGATGATCCATTTATTTTGTTTTGTCGGTAACCCCCAGGGCCGACACCTCTCTGACTATAGATGGGATTCGTATACCTCAGGATCGCTGGGTGTATGACCAAACAAGTGATGCAAGTCTTACCTGCTCACAGAGTAGCTGTGTTGGGACCTACCCCAATCCAGAGTCTACCACCCTTACCATCAGTTTTTAGAGTCTTAGAAACTACAGCAGAACCCCAATATTTCACCTATGTGGACCGCTGTACCCTTATGTCATAGTCAAGCTTAGGAATTTCCCTTGATGGCAAATGAGACTAATTATATTAGTCTCAGATCTTTGTAATAAAACTCGTCCTTGTAAATATTAGAAATAAAATTATTTCTATGTTTTACTCTTCAAAATAAGCGTTGTGCAAATATGAATCTTGTAATCTTAAAATTGTTTTTACAATGATGGCCAGGACGATCACCCTCCACTTCCCAGTGCACTTTACACTGATATCCAGGAGAAGAAGCTCTTGCTCAAGCAAATGCAACCTCCCTCCTTTAAAGGAGAAGGTTCAAAGATTGAGAAGGATGCTGAAGTTTGGATTGAAGCGATGGAAGATTATTTCTCTACCGCCGGTACTGGAGTAGCAAATCAGTCTATGCTTGCATTGTTTCGCCTCATCGGAGATGCTAAACTCTGGTGGAAACAGTGGTGCCGTGACAAGGGAGTCACCGAGCATTCTCAAACGTGGGAAGACATCAAGCAGGCCGTGAAGGAAAGATATCTTCCCCCTTCCCATGAATCCATAAAGATTCTTGGGATGGATTGGTTAATTGCAAACAAAGCTAGCATTCATTGTCACTAGGGGAGTATCACTTTTGAAAATGAGCATGGCCAAGTACTATCCGTTCAGGGCATAACATAACCTAAATCTAGGGTAGTCAAGGCAAAACATCTTCTCAAGGGAACACGTAAGGGTCAGCAAGTTTTCTTAGCCAAGCTCAACAAAACCATTGAACCTAGTAAGGAGACAGAACCCTCTTGGCTCCAAGAATTCTCTAACATTTTCCCTGACAAGCTTACAGGCCTACCGCCTCCTCGAATCATGAAATTTAGGTGATCCATGGGACTCAACCCGTCTCAAAAACGCGCCCTATAAAATGTCCCTTCCTGAAGCCATTGAACTTAAAGAGCAACTTTCCCAACTCATTGAGCAAGGATTCGTACACCCCAGTAGCTCTCCTTGGGGGGCACCTGTCCTTTTCCAAAAAAAAGGACGGAACTCTCTGCCTCTGCATAGATTATCGAGGGCTGAATCAAGTCACTGTCAAGAATAAGTATGCTATCCCTCGCATCGACGAACTTCTTGACAGGCTTCATGGGGCCAAAGTCTTCTCAAAAATAGATTTGAGATCTGGTTACTATCAGATCATCAAAGTCGAGGAAGCAGATATACCCAAGATAGCCTTCAGTACCGGTTATAACCACTATGAGTTTACTATAACCTCATTCGGGTTAACCAATGCTCCTGCAACCTTCAACCGCCTAATGCAAGATATATTCCATCCTTACTTGGATGAATTTGTGCTTGTTTTCTTTGATGACATCTTAATCTACTCCAAATCAATGGAAGAGCATGAGAAGCATGTGCGTAGAGTTCTGCAATTGTTGCGCAGACACAAACTCTATGCCAAGAAGAGCAAATGTACCTTCTTTACTCATCAAATTGAGTATCTTGGGTTCATCGTCTTCAAAGATGGCATTTCAATAGTTCCCGCCAAGGTTAAAGATATTCTAGAGTGGCCATCCCCTAAATCAGTTCATGAAGTTCGTGGGTTTTTGGGAATCACGAGATGGTATAGGATTTTTTCTAAAGATTATGCCTCGGTAGCTGCACCTTTGACGGATCTTCTCTCAAGAAGTATTGCAAAATAGTGTGGCTGCCAATCCATCAAAACAGCTTTGATCAGCTCAAGGTCATTATTACTTTTGCCCCAGTCCTGAAACTTCCTGATTTCACCAAGTGGTTACTGATGCCAGTAGTCTAGCACTTGGTGGTGTCCTCCATGAAGCTCATGATAGTCCTACTGCGGGACACCCAGGCTATGCAAAAATATTCAATGCCGTAACAAGGAGCTTTCATTAGGCAGGCTTGAAAAATGATGTCCTTCGGTACTTGAAGCGATGTCTCTCTCATGCCAAAGGATCAAAGCTAAAAGGGTCAAAGCTGAAAGGGTCAAGATGCCTGGGAAACTTGAACCCTTGGATATTCCCCAAATGAAGTGGGAGTGCATTTCTGTACCGCCGGTACTGGAGTAGCAAATCAGTCTATGCTTGCATGGTTTCACCTCATCGGAGATGCTAAACTCTGGTGGAAACAGTGGTGCCGTGACAAGGGAGTCACCGAGCATTCTCAAACGTGGGAAGACATCAAGCAGGCCGCGAAGGAAAGATATCTTCCCCCTTCCCATGAATCCATAACGATTCTTGGGATGGATTGGTTAATTGCAAACAAAGCTAGCATTCATTGTCACTAGGGGAGTATCACTTTTGAAAATGAGCATGGCCAAGTACTATCCGTTCAGGGCATAACATAACCTAAATCTAGGGTAGTCAAGGCAAAACATCTTCTCAAGGGAACACGTAAGGGTCAGCAAGTTTTCTTAGCCAAGCTCAACAAAACCATTGAACCTAGTAAGGAGACAGAACCCTCTTGGCTCCAAGAATTCTCTGACATCTTCCCTGACAAGCTTACAGGCCTACCGCCTCCTCGAATCATGAAATTGAGGTGATCCCTGAGACTCAACCCGTCTCAAGCAAATGCAACCTCCCTCCTTTAAAGGAGAAGACTCAAAGATTGAGAAGGATGCTGAAGTCTGGATTGAAGCGATGGACGATTATTTCTCTACCGCCGGTACTGGAGTAGCAAATCAGTCTATGCTTGCATTGTTTCGCCTCATCGGAGATGCTAAACTCTGGTGGAAACAGTGGTGCCGTGAAAAGGGAGTCACCGAGCATTCTCAAACGTGGGAAGACATCAAGCAGGGGCCGTGAAGGAAAGATATCTTCCCCCTTCCCATGAATCCATAAAGATTCTTGGGATGGACTGGTTAATTGCAAAGCTAGCATTCATTGTCACTAGGGGAGTATCACTTTTGAAAATGAGCATGGCCAAGTAATATCCGTTCAGGGCATAATACAACCTAAATCTAGGGTAGTCAAGGCAAAACATCTTCTCAAGGGAACACGTAAGGGTCAGCAAGTTTTCTTAGCCAAGCTCAACAAAACCATTGAACCTAGTAAGGAGACAGAACCCTCTTGGCTCCAAGAATTCTCTAACATCTTCCCTGACAAGCTTACAGGCCTACCGCCTCCTCGAATCATGAAATTTAGGTGATCCATGGGACTCAACCCGTCTCAAAAACGCGCCCTATAAAATGTCCCTTCCTGAAGCCATTGAACTTAAAGAGCAACTTTCCCAACTCATTGAGCAAGGATTCGTACACCCCAGTAGCTCTCCTTGGGGGGCACCTGTCCTTTTCCAAAAAAAAAGGACGGAACTCTCTGCCTCTGCATAGATTATCGAGGGCTGAATCAAGTCACTGTCAAGAATAAGTATGCTATCCCTCGCATCGACGAACTTCTTGACAGGCTTCATGGGGCCAAAGTCTTCTCAAAAATAGATTTGAGATCTGGTTACTATTAGATCATCAAAGTCGAGGAAGCAGATATACCCAAGATAGCCTTCAGTACCGGTTATAACCACTATGAGTTTACTGTAACCTCATTCGGGTTAACCAATGCTCCTGCAACCTTCAACCGCCTAATGCAAGATATATTCCATCCTTACTTGGATGAATTTGTGCTTGTTTTCTTTGATGACATCTTAATCTACTCCAAATCAATGGAAGAGCATGAGGAGCATGTGCGTAGAGTTCTGCAATTGTTGCGCAGACACAAACTCTATGCCAAGAAGAGCAAATGTACCTTCTTTACTCATCAAATTGAGTATCTTGGGTTCATCGTCTTCAAAGATGGCATTTCAATAGTTCCCGCCAAGGTTAAAGATATTCTAGAGTGGCCATCCCCTAAATCAGTTCATGAAGTTCGTGGGTTTTTGGGAATCACGGGATGGTATAGGATTTTTTCTAAAGATTATGCCTCGGTAGCTGCACCTTTGACGGATCTTCTCTCAAGAAGTATTGCAAAATAGTGTGGCTGCCAATCCATCAAAACAGCTTTGATCAGCTCAAGGTCATTATTACTTTTGCCCCAGTCCTGAAACTTCCTGATTTCACCAAGTGGTTACTGATGCCAGTAGTCTAGCACTTGGTGGTGTCCTCCATGAAGCTCATGATAGTCCTACTGCGGGACACCCAGGCTATGCAAAAATATTCAATGCCGTAACAAGGAGCTTTCATTAGGCAGGCTTGAAAAATGATGTCCTTCGGTACTTGAAGCGATGTCTCTCTCATGCCAAAGGATCAAAGCTAAAAGGGTCAAAGCTGAAAGGGTCAAGATGCCTGGGAAACTTCAACCCTTGGATATTCCCCAAATGAAGTGGGAGTGCATTTCTGTACCGCCGGTACTGGAGTAGCAAATCAGTCTATGCTTGCATGGTTTCACCTCATCGGAGATGCTAAACTCTGGTGGAAACAGTGGTGCCGTGACAAGGGAGTCACCGAGCATTCTCAAACGTGGGAAGACATCAAGCAGGCCGCGAAGGAAAGATATCTTTCCCCTTCCCATGAATCCATAAAGATTCTTGGGATGGATTGGTTAATTGCAAACAAAGCTAGCATTCATTGTCACTAGGGGAGTATCACTTTTGAAAATGAGCATGGCCAAGTACTATCCGTTCAGGGCATAACATAACCTAAATCTAGGGTAGTCAAGGCAAAACATCTTCTCAAGGGAACACGTAAGGGTCAGCAAGTTTTCTTAGCCAAGCTCAACAAAACCATTGAACCTAGTAAGGAGACAGAACCCTCTTGGCTCCAAGAATTCTCTGACATCTTCCCTGACAAGCTTACAGGCCTACCGCCTCCTCGAATCATGAAATTGAGGTGATCCCTGAGACTCAACCCGTCTCAAGCAAATGCAACCTCCCTCCTTTAAAGGAGAAGACTCAAAGATTGAGAAGGATGCTGAAGTCTGGATTGAAGCGATGGACGATTATTTCTCTACCGCCGGTACTGGAGTAGCAAATCAGTCTATGCTTGCATTGTTTCGCCTCATCGGAGATGCTAAACTCTGGTGGAAACAGTGGTGCCGTGACAAGGGAGTCACCGAGCATTCTCAAACGTGGGAAGACATCAAGCAGGGGCCGTGAAGGAAAGATATCTTCCCCCTTCCCATGAATCCATAAAGATTCTTGGGATGGATTGGTTAATTGCAAACAAAGCTAGCATTCATTGTCACTAGGGGAGTATCACTTTTGAAAATGAGCATGGCCAAGTACTATCCGTTCAGGGCATAACATAACCTAAATCTAGGGTAGTCAAGGCAAAACATCTTCTCAAGGGAACACGTAAGGGTCAGCAAGTTTTCTTAGCCAAGCTCAACAAAACCATTGAACCTAGTAAGGAGACAGAACCCTCTTGGCTCCAAGAATTCTCTAACATTTTCCCTGACAAGCTTACAGGCCTACCGCCTCCTCGAATCATGAAATTTAGGTGATCCATGGGACTCAACCCGTCTCAAAAACGCGCCCTATAAAATGTCCCTTCCTGAAGCCATTGAACTTAAAGAGCAACTTTCCCAACTCATTGAGCAAGGATTCGTACACCCCAGTAGCTCTCCTTGGGGGGCACCTGTCCTTTTCCAAAAAAAAGGACGGAACTCTCTGCCTCTGCATAGATTATCGAGGGCTGAATCAAGTCACTGTCAAGAATAAGTATGCTATCCCTCGCATCGACGAACTTCTTGACAGGCTTCATGGGGCCAAAGTCTTCTCAAAAATAGATTTGAGATCTGGTTACTATCAGATCATCAAAGTCGAGGAAGCAGATATACCCAAGATAGCCTTCAGTACCGGTTATAACCACTATGAGTTTACTATAACCTCATTCGGGTTAACCAATGCTCCTGCAACCTTCAACCGCCTAATGCAAGATATATTCCATCCTTACTTGGATGAATTTGTGCTTGTTTTCTTTGATGACATCTTAATCTACTCCAAATCAATGGAAGAGCATGAGAAGCATGTGCGTAGAGTTCTGCAATTGTTGCGCAGACACAAACTCTATGCCAAGAAGAGCAAATGTACCTTCTTTACTCATCAAATTGAGTATCTTGGGTTCATCGTCTTCAAAGATGGCATTTCAATAGTTCCCGCCAAGGTTAAAGATATTCTAGAGTGGCCATCCCCTAAATCAGTTCATGAAGTTCGTGGGTTTTTGGGAATCACGAGATGGTATAGGATTTTTTCTAAAGATTATGCCTCGGTAGCTGCACCTTTGACGGATCTTCTCTCAAGAAGTATTGCAAAATAGTGTGGCTGCCAATCCATCAAAACAGCTTTGATCAGCTCAAGGTCATTATTACTTTTGCCCCAGTCCTGAAACTTCCTGATTTCACCAAGTGGTTACTGATGCCAGTAGTCTAGCACTTGGTGGTGTCCTCCATGAAGCTCATGATAGTCCTACTGCGGGACACCCAGGCTATGCAAAAATATTCAATGCCGTAACAAGGAGCTTTCATTAGGCAGGCTTGAAAAATGATGTCCTTCGGTACTTGAAGCGATGTCTCTCTCATGCCAAAGGATCAAAGCTAAAAGGGTCAAAGCTGAAAGGGTCAAGATGCCTGGGAAACTTCAACCCTTGGATATTCCCCAAATGAAGTGGGAGTGCATTTCTGTACCGCCGGTACTGGAGTAGCAAATCAGTCTATGCTTGCATGGTTTCACCTCATCGGAGATGCTAAACTCTGGTGGAAACAGTGGTGCCGTGACAAGGGAGTCACCGAGCATTCTCAAACGTGGGAAGACATCAAGCAGGCCGCGAAGGAAAGATATCTTCCCCCTTCCCATGAATCCATAACGATTCTTGGGATGGATTGGTTAATTGCAAACAAAGCTAGCATTCATTGTCACTAGGGGAGTATCACTTTTGAAAATGAGCATGGCCAAGTACTATCCGTTCAGGGCATAACATAACCTAAATCTAGGGTAGTCAAGGCAAAACATCTTCTCAAGGGAACACGTAAGGGTCAGCAAGTTTTCTTAGCCAAGCTCAACAAAACCATTGAACCTAGTAAGGAGACAGAACCCTCTTGGCTCCAAGAATTCTCTGACATCTTCCCTGACAAGCTTACAGGCCTACCGCCTCCTCGAATCATGAAATTGAGGTGATCCCTGAGACTCAACCCGTCTCAAGCAAATGCAACCTCCCTCCTTTAAAGGAGAAGACTCAAAGATTGAGAAGGATGCTGAAGTCTGGATTGAAGCGATGGACGATTATTTCTCTACCGCCGGTACTGGAGTAGCAAATCAGTCTATGCTTGCATTGTTTCGCCTCATCGGAGATGCTAAACTCTGGTGGAAACAGTGGTGCCGTGAAAAGGGAGTCACCGAGCATTCTCAAACGTGGGAAGACATCAAGCAGGGGCCGTGAAGGAAAGATATCTTCCCCCTTCCCATGAATCCATAAAGATTCTTGGGATGGACTGGTTAATTGCAAAGCTAGCATTCATTGTCACTAGGGGAGTATCACTTTTGAAAATGAGCATGGCCAAGTAATATCCGTTCAGGGCATAACATAACCTAAATCTAGGGTAGTCAAGGCAAAACATCTTCTCAAGGGAACACGTAAGGGTCAGCAAGTTTTCTTAGCCAAGCTCAACAAAACCATTGAACCTAGTAAGGAGACAGAACCCTCTTGGCTCCAAGAATTCTCTAACATCTTCCCTGACAAGCTTACAGGCCTACCGCCTCCTCGAATCATGAAATTTAGGTGATCCATGGGACTCAACCCGTCTCAAAAACGCGCCCTATAAAATGTCCCTTCCTGAAGCCATTGAACTTAAAGAGCAACTTTCCCAACTCATTGAGCAAGGATTCGTACACCCCAGTAGCTCTCCTTGGGGGGCACCTGTCCTTTTCCAAAAAAAAAGGACGGAACTCTCTGCCTCTGCATAGATTATCGAGGGCTGAATCAAGTCACTGTCAAGAATAAGTATGCTATCCCTCGCATCGACGAACTTCTTGACAGGCTTCATGGGGCCAAAGTCTTCTCAAAAATAGATTTGAGATCTGGTTACTATTAGATCATCAAAGTCGAGGAAGCAGATATACCCAAGATAGCCTTCAGTACCGGTTATAACCACTATGAGTTTACTATAACCTCATTCGGGTTAACCAATGCTCCTGCAACCTTCAACCGCCTAATGCAAGATATATTCCATCCTTACTTGGATGAATTTGTGCTTGTTTTCTTTGATGACATCTTAATCTACTCCAAATCAATGGAAGAGCATGAGAAGCATGTGCGTAGAGTTCTGCAATTGTTGCGCAGACACAAACTCTATGCCAAGAAGAGCAAATGTACCTTCTTTACTCATCAAATTGAGTATCTTGGGTTCATCGTCTTCAAAGATGGCATTTCAATAGTTCCCGCCAAGGTTAAAGATATTCTAGAGTGGCCATCCCCTAAATCAGTTCATGAAGTTCGTGGGTTTTTGGGAATCACGAGATGGTATAGGATTTTTTCTAAAGATTATGCCTCGGTAGCTGCACCTTTGACGGATCTTCTCTCAAGAAGTATTGCAAAATAGTGTGGCTGCCAATCCATCAAAACAGCTTTGATCAGCTCAAGGTCATTATTACTTTTGCCCCAGTCCTGAAACTTCCTGATTTCACCAAGTGGTTACTGATGCCAGTAGTCTAGCACTTGGTGGTGTCCTCCATGAAGCTCATGATAGTCCTACTGCGGGACACCCAGGCTATGCAAAAATATTCAATGCCGTAACAAGGAGCTTTCATTAGGCAGGCTTGAAAAATGATGTCCTTCGGTACTTGAAGCGATGTCTCTCTCATGCCAAAGGATCAAAGCTAAAAGGGTCAAAGCTGAAAGGGTCAAGATGCCTGGGAAACTTCAACCCTTGGATATTCCCCAAATGAAGTGGGAGTGCATTTCTGTACTGCCGGTACTGGAGTAGCAAATCAGTCTATGCTTGCATGGTTTCACCTCATCGGAGATGCTAAGCTCTGGTGGAAACAGTGGTGCCGTGACA
Source organism: Cibotium barometz (assembly GCF_041138505.1). Classification (NCBI taxonomy): domain Eukaryota; kingdom Viridiplantae; phylum Streptophyta; class Polypodiopsida; order Cyatheales; family Cibotiaceae; genus Cibotium; species Cibotium barometz. Next base: position 19,784,576 of record NC_141109.1, read on the forward strand.
AGGGAGTCACCGAGCATTCTCAAACGTGGGAAGACATCAAGCAGGCCGCGAAGGAAAGATATCTTCCCCCTTCCCATGAATCCATAACGATTCTTGGGATGGATTGGTTAATTGCAAACAAAGCTAGCATTCATTGTCACTAGGGGAGTATCACTTTTGAAAATGAGCATGGCCAAGTACTATCCGTTCAGGGCATAACATAACCTAAATCTAGGGTAGTCAAGGCAAAACATCTTCTCAAGGGAACACGTAAGGGTCAGCAAGTTTTCTTAGCCAAGCTCAACAAAACCATTGAACCTAGTAAGGAGACAGAACCCTCTTGGCTCCAAGATTTCTCTGACATCTTCCCTGACAAGCTTACAGGCCTACCGCCTCCTCGAATCATGAAATTGAGGTGATCCCTGAGACTCAACCCGTCTCAAGCAAATGCAACCTCCCTCCTTTAAAGGAGAAGACTCAAAGATTGAGAAGGATGCTGAAGTCTGGATTGAAGCGATGGACGATTATTTCTCTACCGCCGGTACTGGAGTAGCAAATCAGTCTATGCTTGCATTGTTTCGCCTCATCGGAGATGCTAAACTCTGGTGGAAACAGTGGTGCCGTGAAAAGGGAGTCACCGAGCATTCTCAAACGTGGGAAGACATCAAGCAGGGGCTGTGAAGGAAAGATATCTTCCCCCTTCCCATGAATCCATAAAGATTCTTGGGATGGACTGGTTAATTGCAAAGCTAGCATTCATTGTCACTAGGGGAGTATCACTTTTGAAAATGAGCATGGCCAAGTAATATCCGTTCAGGGCATAACATAACCTAAATCTAGGGTAGTCAAGGCAAAACATCTTCTCAAGGGAACACGTAAGGGTCAGCAAGTTTTCTTAGCCAAGCTCAACAAAACCATTGAACCTAGTAAGGAGACAGAACCCTCTTGGCTCCAAGAATTCTCTAACATCTTCCCTGACAAGCTTACAGGCCTACCGCCTCCTCGAATCATGAAATTTAGGTGATCCATGGGACTCAACCCGTCTCAAAAACGCGCCCTATAAAATGTCCCTTCCTGAAGCCATTGAACTTAAAGAGCAACTTTCCCAACTCATTGAGCAAGGATTCGTACACCCCAGTAGCTCTCCTTGGGGGGCACCTGTCCTTTTCCAAAAAAAAGGACGGAACTCTCTGCCTCTGCATAGATTATCGAGGGCTGAATCAAGTCACTGTCAAGAATAAGTATGCTATCCCTCGCATCGACGAACTTCTTGACAGGCTTCATGGGGCCAAAGTCTTCTCAAAAATAGATTTGAGATCTGGTTACTATTAGATCATCAAAGTCGAGGAAGCAGATATACCCAAGATAGCCTTCAGTACCGGTTATAACCACTATGAGTTTACTGTAACCTCATTCGGGTTAACCAATGCTCCTGCAACCTTCAACCGCCTAATGCAAGATATATTCCATCCTTACTTGGATGAATTTGTGCTTGTTTTCTTTGATGACATCTTAATCTACTCCAAATCAATGGAAGAGCATGAGGAGCATGTGCGTAGAGTTCTGCAATTGTTGCGCAGACACAAACTCTATGCCAAGAAGAGCAAATGTACCTTCTTTACTCATCAAATTGAGTATCTTGGGTTCATCGTCTTCAAAGATGGCATTTCAATAGTTCCCGCCAAGGTTAAAGATATTTTAGAGTGGCCATCCCCTAAATCAGTTCATGAAGTTCGTGGGTTTTTGGGAATCACGGGATGGTATAGGATTTTTTCTAAAGATTATGCCTCGGTAGCTGCACCTTTGACGGATCTTCTCTCAAGAAGTATTGCAAAATAGTGTGGCTGCCAATCCATCAAAACAGCTTTGATCAGCTCAAGGTCATTATTACTTTTGCCCCAGTCCTGAAACTTCCTGATTTCACCAAGTGGTTACTGATGCCAGTAGTCTAGCACTTGGTGGTGTCCTCCATGAAGCTCATGATAGTCCTACTGCGGGACACCCAGGCTATGCAAAAATATTCAATGCCGTAACAAGGAGCTTTCATTAGGCAGGCTTGAAAAATGATGTCCTTCGGTACTTGAAGCGATGTCTCTCTCATGCCAAAGGATCAAAGCTAAAAGGGTCAAAGCTGAAAGGGTCAAGATGCCTGGGAAACTTCAACCCTTGGATATTCCCCAAATGAAGTGGGAGTGCATTTCTGTACCGCCGGTACTGGAGTAGCAAATCAGTCTATGCTTGCATGGTTTCACCTCATCGGAGATGCTAAACTCTGGTGGAAACAGTGGTGCCGTGACAAGGGAGTCACCGAGCATTCTCAAACGTGGGAAGACATCAAGCAGGCCGCGAAGGAAAGATATCTTTCCCCTTCCCATGAATCCATAACGATTCTTGGGATGGATTGGTTAATTGCAAACAAAGCTAGCATTCATTGTCACTAGGGGAGTATCACTTTTGAAAATGAGCATGGCCAAGTACTATCCGTTCAGGGCATAACATAACCTAAATCTAGGGTAGTCAAGGCAAAACATCTTCTCAAGGGAACACGTAAGGGTCAGCAAGTTTTCTTAGCCAAGCTCAACAAAACCATTGAACCTAGTAAGGAGACAGAACCCTCTTGGCTCCAAGAATTCTCTGACATCTTCCCTGACAAGCTTACAGGCCTACCGCCTCCTCGAATCATGAAATTGAGGTGATCCCTGAGACTCAACCCGTCTCAAGCAAATGCAACCTCCCTCCTTTAAAGGAGAAGACTCAAAGATTGAGAAGGATGCTGAAGTCTGGATTGAAGCGATGGACGATTATTTCTCTACCGCCGGTACTGGAGTAGCAAATCAGTCTATGCTTGCATTGTTTCGCCTCATCGGAGATGCTAAACTCTGGTGGAAACAGTGGTGCCGTGAAAAGGGAGTCACCGAGCATTCTCAAACGTGGGAAGACATCAAGCAGGGGCCGTGAAGGAAAGATATCTTCCCCCTTCCCATGAATCCATAAAGATTCTTGGGATGGACTGGTTAATTGCAAAGCTAGCATTCATTGTCACTAGGGGAGTATCACTTTTGAAAATGAGCATGGCCAAGTAATATCCGTTCAGGGCATAACATAACCTAAATCTAGGGTAGTCAAGGCAAAACATCTTCTCAAGGGAACACGTAAGGGTCAGCAAGTTTTCTTAGCCAAGCTCAACAAAACCATTGAACCTAGTAAGGAGACAGAACCCTCTTGGCTCCAAGAATTCTCTAACATCTTCCCTGACAAGCTTACAGGCCTACCGCCTCCTCGAATCATGAAATTTAGGTGATCCATGGGACTCAACCCGTCTCAAAAACGCGCCCTATAAAATGTCCCTTCCTGAAGCCATTGAACTTAAAGAGCAACTTTCCCAACTCATTGAGCAAGGATTCGTACACCCCAGTAGCTCTCCTTGGGGGGCACCTGTCCTTTTCCAAAAAAAAGGACGGAACTCTCTGCCTCTGCATAGATTATCGAGGGCTGAATCAAGTCACTGTCAAGAATAAGTATGCTATCCCTCGCATCGACGAACTTCTTGACAGGCTTCATGGGGCCAAAGTCTTCTCAAAAATAGATTTGAGATCTGGTTACTATTAGATCATCAAAGTCGAGGAAGCAGATATACCCAAGATAGCCTTCAGTACCGGTTATAACCACTATGAGTTTACTATAACCTCATTCGGGTTAACCAATGCTCCTGCAACCTTCAACCGCCTAATGCAAGATATATTCCATCCTTACTTGGATGAATTTGTGCTTGTTTTCTTTGATGACATCTTAATCTACTCCAAATCAATGGAAGAGCATGAGAAGCATGTGCGTAGAGTTCTGCAATTGTTGCGCAGACACAAACTCTATGCCAAGAAGAGCAAATGTACCTTCTTTACTCATCAAATTGAGTATCTTGGGTTCATCGTCTTCAAAGATGGCATTTCAATAGTTCCCGCCAAGGTTAAAGATATTCTAGAGTGGCCATCCCCTAAATCAGTTCATGAAGTTCGTGGGTTTTTGGGAATCACGAGATGGTATAGGATTTTTTCTAAAGATTATGCCTCGGTAGCTGCACCTTTGACGGATCTTCTCTCAAGAAGTATTGCAAAATAGTGTGGCTGCCAATCCATCAAAACAGCTTTGATCAGCTCAAGGTCATTATTACTTTTGCCCCAGTCCTGAAACTTCCTGATTTCACCAAGTGGTTACTGATGCCAGTAGTCTAGCACTTGGTGGTGTCCTCCATGAAGCTCATGATAGTCCTACTGCGGGACACCCAGGCTATGCAAAAATATTCAATGCCGTAACAAGGAGCTTTCATTAGGCAGGCTTGAAAAATGATGTCCTTCGATACTTGAAGCGATGTCTCTCTCATGCCAAAGGATCAAAGCTAAAAGGGTCAAAGCTGAAAGGGTCAAGATGCCTGGGAAACTTCAACCCTTGGATATTCCCCAAATGAAGTGGGAGTGCATTTCTGTACCGCCGGTACTGGAGTAGCAAATCAGTCTATGCTTGCATGGTTTCACCTCATCGGAGATGCTAAACTCTGGTGGAAACAGTGGTGCCGTGACAAGGGAGTCACCGAGCATTCTCAAACGTGGGAAGACATCAAGCAGGCCGCGAAGGAAAGATATCTTCCCCCTTCCCATGAATCCATAACGATTCTTGGGATGGATTGGTTAATTGCAAACAAAGCTAGCATTCATTGTCACTAGGGGAGTATCACTTTTGAAAATGAGCATGGCCAAGTACTATCCGTTCAGGGCATAACATAACCTAAATCTAGGGTAGTCAAGGCAAAACATCTTCTCAAGGGAACACGTAAGGGTCAGCAAGTTTTCTTAGCCAAGCTCAACAAAACCATTGAACCTAGTAAGGAGACAGAACCCTCTTGGCTCCAAGAATTCTCTGACATCTTCCCTGACAAGCTTACAGGCCTACCGCCTCCTCGAATCATGAAATTGAGGTGATCCCTGAGACTCAACCCGTCTCAAGCAAATGCAACCTCCCTCCTTTAAAGGAGAAGACTCAAAGATTGAGAAGGATGCTGAAGTCTGGATTGAAGCGATGGACGATTATTTCTCTACCGCCGGTACTGGAGTAGCAAATCAGTCTATGCTTGCATTGTTTCGCCTCATCGGAGATGCTAAACTCTGGTGGAAACAGTGGTGCCGTGAAAAGGGAGTCACCGAGCATTCTCAAACGTGGGAAGACATCAAGCAGGGGCCGTGAAGGAAAGATATCTTCCCCCTTCCCATGAATCCATAAAGATTCTTGGGATGGACTGGTTAATTGCAAAGCTAGCATTCATTGTCACTAGGGGAGTATCACTTTTGAAAATGAGCATGGCCAAGTAATATCCGTTCAGGGCATAACATAACCTAAATCTAGGGTAGTCAAGGCAAAACATCTTCTCAAGGGAACACGTAAGGGTCAGCAAGTTTTCTTAGCCAAGCTCAACAAAACCATTGAACCTAGTAAGGAGACAGAACCCTCTTGGCTCCAAGAATTCTCTAACATCTTCCCTGACAAGCTTACAGGCCTACCGCCTCCTCGAATCATGAAATTTAGGTGATCCATGGGACTCAACCCGTCTCAAAAACGCGCCCTATAAAATGTCCCTTCCTGAAGCCATTGAACTTAAAGAGCAACTTTCCCAACTCATTGAGCAAGGATTCGTACACCCCAGTAGCTCTCCTTGGGGGGCACCTGTCCTTTTCCAAAAAAAAGGACGGAACTCTCTGCCTCTGCATAGATTATCGAGGGCTGAATCAAGTCACTGTCAAGAATAAGTATGCTATCCCTCGCATCGACGAACTTCTTGACAGGCTTCATGGGGCCAAAGTCTTCTCAAAAATAGATTTGAGATCTGGTTACTATTAGATCATCAAAGTCGAGGAAGCAGATATACCCAAGATAGCCTTCAGTACCGGTTATAACCACTATGAGTTTACTGTAACCTCATTCGGGTTAACCAATGCTCCTGCAACCTTCAACCGCCTAATGCAAGATATATTCCATCCTTACTTGGATGAATTTGTGCTTGTTTTCTTTGATGACATCTTAATCTACTCCAAATCAATGGAAGAGCATGAGAAGCATGTGCGTAGAGTTCTGCAATTGTTGCGCAGACACAAACTCTATGCCAAGAAGAGCAAATGTACCTTCTTTACTCATCAAATTGAGTATCTTGGGTTCATCGTCTTCAAAGATGGCATTTCAATAGTTCCCGCCAAGGTTAAAGATATTCTAGAGTGGCCATCCCCTAAATCAGTTCATGAAGTTCGTGGGTTCTTGGGAATCACGGGATGGTATAGGATTTTTATTAAAGATTATGCCTCGGTAGCTGCACCTTTGACGGATCTTCTCTCAAGAAGTATTGCAAAATAGTGTGGCTGCCAATCCATCAAAACAGCTTTGATCAGCTCAAGGTCATTATTACTTTTGCCCCAGTCCTGAAACTTCCTGATTTCACCAAGTGGTTACTGATGCCAGTAGTCTAGCACTTGGTGGTGTCCTCCATGAAGCTCATGATAGTCCTACTGCGGGACACCCAGGCTATGCAAAAATATTCAATGCCGTAACAAGGAGCTTTCATTAGGCAGGCTTGAAAAATGATGTCCTTCGGTACTTGAAGCGATGTCTCTCTCATGCCAAAGGATCAAAGCTAAAAGGGTCAAAGCTGAAAGGGTCAAGATGCCTGGGAAACTTGAACCCTTGGATATTCCCCAAATGAAGTGGGAGTGCATTTCTGTACCGCCGGTACTGGAATAGCAAATCAGTCTATGCTTGCATGGTTTCGCCTCATCGGAGATGCTAAACTCTGGTGGAAACAGTGGTGCCGTGACAAGGGACTCACCGAGCATTCTCAAACGTGGGAAGACATCAAGCAGGCCGTGAAGGAAAGATATCTTCCCCCTTCCCATGAATCCATAAAGATTCTTGGGATGGATTGGTTAATTGCAAACAAAGCTAGCATTCATTGTCACTAGGGGAGTATCACTTTTGAAAATGAGCATGGCCAAGTACTATCCGTTCAGGGCATAACATAACCTAAATCTAGGGTAGTCAAGGCAAAACATCTTCTCAAGGGAACACGTAAGGGTCAGCAAGTTTTCTTAGCCAAGCTCAACAAAACCATTGAACCTAGTAAGGAGACAGAACCCTCTTGGCTCCAAGAATTCTCTAACATCTTCCCTGACAAGCTTACAGGCCTACAACCTCCTCGAATCATGAAATTTACGTGATCCCTGGGACTCAACCCGTCTCAAAAACGCGCCCTATAAAATGTCCCTTCCTGAAGCCATTGAACTTAAAGAGCAACTTTCCCAACTCATTGAGCAAGGATTCGTACACCCCAGTAGCTCTCCTTGGGGGGCACCTGTCCTTTTCCAAAAAAAAGGACGGAACTCTCTGCCTCTGCATAGATTATCGAGGGCTGAATCAAGTCACTGTCAAGAATAAGTATGCTATCCCTCGCATCGACGAACTTCTTGACAGGCTTCATGGGGCCAAAGTCTTCTCAAAAATAGATTTGAGATCTGGTTACTATTAGATCATCAAAGTCGAGGAAGCAGATATACCCAAGATAGCCTTCAGTACCGGTTATAACCACTATGAGTTTACTGTAACCTCATTCGGGTTAACCAATGCTCCTGCAACCTTCAACCGCCTAATGCAAGATATATTCCATCCTTACTTGGATGAATTTGTGCTTGTTTTCTTTGATGACATCTTAATCTACTCCAAATCAATGGAAGAGCATGAGAAGCATGTGCGTAGAGTTCTGCAATTGTTGCGCAGACACAAACTCTATGCCAAGAAGAGCAAATGTACCTTCTTTACTCATCAAATTGAGTATCTTGGGTTCATCGTCTTCAAAGATGGCATTTCAATAGTTCCCGCCAAGGTTAAAGATATTCTAGAGTGGCCATCCCCTAAATCAGTTCATGAAGTTCGTGGGTTCTTGGGAATCACGGGATGGTATAGGATTTTTATTAAAGATTATGCCTCGGTAGCTGCACCTTTGACGGATCTTCTCTCAAGAAGTATTGCAAAATATTGTGGCTGCCAATCCATCAAAACAGCTTTGATCAGCTCAAGGTCATTATTACTTTTGCCCCAGTCCTGAAACTTCCTGATTTCACCAAGTGGTTACTGATGCCAGTAGTCTAGCACTTGGTGGTGTCCTCCATGAAGCTCATGATAGTCCTACTGCGGGACACCCAGGCTATGCAAAAATATTCAATGCCGTAACAAGGAGCTTTCATTAGGCAGGCTTGAAAAATGATGTCCTTCGGTACTTGAAGCGATGTCTCTCTCATGCCAAAGGATCAAAGCTAAAAGGGTCAAAGCTGAAAGGGTCAAGATGCCTGGGAAACTTGAACCCTTGGATATTCCCCAAATGAAGTGGGAGTGCATTTCTGTACCACCGGTACTGGAATAGCAAATCAGTCTATGCTTGCATGGTTTCGCCTCATCGGAGATGCTAAACTCTGGTGGAAACAGTGGTGCCGTGACAAGGGAGTCACCGAGCATTCTCAAACGTGGGAAGACATCAAGCAGGCCGTGAAGGAAAGATATCTTCCCCCTTCCCATGAATCCATAAAGATTCTTGGGATGGATTGGTTAATTGCAAACAAAGCTAGCATTCATTGTCACTAGGGGAGTATCACTTTTGAAAATGAGCATGGCCAAGTACTATCCGTTCAGGGCATAACATAACCTAAATCTAGGGTAGTCAAGGCAAAACATCTTCTCAAGGGAACACGTAAGGGTCAGCAAGTTTTCTTAGCCAAGCTCAACAAAACCATTGAACCTAGTAAGGAGACAGAACCCTCTTGGCTCCAAGAATTCTCTAACATCTTCCCTGACAAGCTTACAGGCCTACCGCCTCCTCGAATCATGAAATTGAGGTGATCCCTGGGACTCAACCCGTCTCAAAAACGCGCCCTATAAAATGTCCCTTCCTGAAGCCATTGAACTTAAAGAGCAACTTTCCCAACTCATTGAGCAAGGATTCGTACACCCCAGTAGCTCTCCTTGGGGGGCACTTGTCCTTTTCCAAAAAAAAGGACGGAACTCTCTGCCTCTGCATAGATTATCGAGGGCTGAATCAAGTCACTGTCAAGAATAAGTATGCTATCCCTCGCATCGACGAACTTCTTGACAGGCTTCATGGGGCCAAAGTCTTCTCAAAAATAGATTTGAGATCTGGTTACTATTAGATCATCAAAGTCGAGGAAGCAGATATACCCAAGACAGCCTTCAGTACCGGTTATAACCACTATGAGTTTACTGTAACCTCATTCGGGTTAACCAATGCTCCTGCAACCTTCAACAGCCTAATGCAAGATATATTCCATCCTTACTTGGATGAATTTGTGCTTGTTTTCTTTGATGACATCTTAATCTACTCCAAATCAATGGAAGAGCATGAGGAGCATGTGCGTAGAGTTCTGCAATTGTTGCGCAGACACAAACTCTATGCCAAGAAGAGCAAATGTACCTTCTTTACTCATCAAATTGAGTATCTTGGGTTCATCGTCTTCAAAGGTGGCATTTCAATAGTTCCCGCCAAGGTTAAAGATATTCTAGAGTGGCCATCCCCTAAATCAGTTCATGAAGTTCGTGGGTTTTTGGGAATCACGGGATGGTATAGGATTTTCATTAAAGATTATGCCTCGGTAGCTGCACCTTTGACGGATCTTCTCTCAAGAAGTATTGCAAAATAGTGTGGCTGCCAATCCATCAAAACAGCTTTGATCAGCTCAAGGTCATTATTACTTTTGCCCCAGTCCTGAAACTTCCTGATTTCACCAAGTGGTTACTGATGCCAGTAGTCTAGCACTTGGTGGTGTCCTCCATTAAGCTCATGATGTCCTACTGCGGGACACCCAGGCTATGCAAAAATATTCAATGCCGTATTAAGGAGCTTTCATTAGGCAGGCTTGAAAAATGATGTCCTTCGGTACTTGAAGCGATGTCTCTCTCATGCCAAAGGATCAAAGCTGAAAGGGTCAAGATGCCTGGGAAACTTCAACCCTTGGATATTCCCCAAATGAAGTGGGAGTGCATTTCTGTACCGTCGGTACTGGAGTAGCAAATCAGTCTATGCTTGCATGGTTTCGCCTCATCGGAGATGCTAAACTCTGGTGGAAACAGTGGTGCCGTGACAAGGGAGTCACCGAGCATTCTCAAACATGGGAAGACATCAAGCAGGCCGTGAAGGAAAGATATCTTTCCCCTTCCCATGAATCCATAAAGATTCTTGGGATGGATTGGTTAATTGCAAACAAAGCTAGCATTCATTGTCACTAGGGGAGTATCACTTTTGAAAATGAGCATGGCCAAGTACTATCCGTTCAGGGCATAACATAACCTAAATCTAGGGTAGTCAAGGCAAAACATCTTCTCAAGGGAACACGTAAGGGTCAGTAAGTTTTCTTAGCCAAGCTCAACAAAACCATTGAACCTAGTAAGGAGACAGAACCCTCTTGGCTCCAAGAATTCTCTGACATCTTCCCTGACAAGCTTACAGGCCTACCGCCTCCTCGAATCATGAAATTGAGGTGATCCCTGGGACTCAACCCGTCTCAAAAACGCGCCCTATAAAATGTCCCTTCCTGAAGCCATTGAACTTAAAGAGCAACTTTCCCAACTCATTGAGCAAGGATTCGTACACCCCAGTAGCTCTCCTTGGTGGGGGGCACCTGTCCTTTTCCAAAAAAAAGAAGGACGGAACTCTATGCCTCTGCATAGATAATCGAGGGCTGAATCAAGTCACTGTCAAGAATAAGTATGCTATCCCTCGCATCGACGAACTTCTTGACAGGCTTCATGGGGCCAAAGTCTTCTCAAAAATAGATTTGAGATCTGGTTACTATCAGATCATCAAAGTCGAGGAAGCAGATATACCCAAGACAGCCTTCAGTACCGGTTATAACCACTATGAGTTTACTGTAACCTCATTCGGGTTAACCAATGCTCCTGCAACCTTCAACCGCTTAATGCAAGATATATTCCATCCTTACTTGGATGAATTTGTGCTTGTTTTCTTTGATGACATCTTAATCTACTCCAAATCAATGGAAGAGAATGAGGAGCATGTGCGTAGAGTTCTGCAACTGTTGCGCAGACACAAACTCTATGCCAACAAGAGCAAATGTACCTTCTTTACTCATCAAATTGAGTATCTTGGGTTCATCGTCTTCAAAGATGGCATTTCAATAGTTCCTGCCAAGGTTAAAGATATTCTAGAGTGGCCATCCCCTAAATCAGTTCATGAAGTTCGTGGGTTTTTGGGAATCACGGGATGGTGTAGGATTTTTATTAAAGATTATGCCTTGGTAGCTGCACCTTTGACGGATCTTCTCTCAAGAAGTATTGCAAAATAGTGTGGCTGCCAATCCATCAAAACAGCTTTGATCAGCTCAAGGTCATTATTACTTTTGCCCCAGTCCTGAAACTTCCTGATTTCACCAAGTGGTTACTGATGCCAGTAGTCTAGCACTTGGTGGTGTCCTCCATGAAGCTCATGATAGTCCTACTGCGGGACACCCAGGCTATGCAAAAATATTCAATGCCGTAACAAGGAGCTTTCATTAGGCAGGCTTGAAAAATGATGTCCTTCGGTACTTGAAGCGATGTCTCTCATGCCAAAGGATCAAAGCTAAAAGGGTCAAAGCTCAAAGGGTCGAGATGCCTGGGAAACTTCAACCCTTGGATATTCCCCAAACGAAGTGGGAGTACATTACTATGGATTTTGTCACAAGTCTCCCCATTGTTCAAGCAGGATATGACTCCATTCTGGTAGTAGTGGACTTACTTACCAAAGTAGCTCACCTTATATCAGCAAAGAAGACCTTCAAAGCTTCTGATGTTGCTAGAATATTCATCAAGGAAGTCCTCAAACTTCATGGTCTCCCAAAAAGGATAGTAGCTGACCAGGATTTTGACTTCACTTCAAAGTGCCTATAAACTCCAACTCCAACTCTGGTAGAATTTGCCTACAATGCATCTTATCATCAGAGCATAGGAATGTCACCATTCAAAGCACTCTCTATGGGCAAGAATGCTTGTTTCCTCTAAATTTCTCTGATACAGGAAAATGCTCGAAGAGATGGAGGAACAAACCAAGGCAATCCAAAAGGATATTAAAGCTGCCAAGATGGATAAAAGCATTATGCTGACACCAAGAGGTCTGAAAGGATCTTCAAGGAAGGAGACAAAGTTCTTCTATGAGTGCTACCCAAACGAAGTTCTCTATCACTTGGGAAATATAAGAAGCTCAGCCCTAGGTATTGTGGTCCCTATACAGTTATCAAGCCTTTAGGTAAAAGTGCCTACAAACTCCAACTCCCAGCCAATATCAAAGTCCACAATGTATTTCATGTAAGTTTGTTAAAACCTTATGTACCCAGTCTTGATCATTAACCTACTCAAGGAGTCCTTGAATTACAGCCCAATAGCATCATAGATTCTAGGGAAAGGCAACTTCGAAATAGAACTCTTGTAGAACATCTGGTACAGTGGAAAGATTACCCTGAAGAGGATGCAACTTGGGAAGATGAAGCTACACTCTTAAAGGATTATCCCCAATTCATGATGAGTCGTCTTGATTTCTTTAATGGGGGAAGGATGTAACATACCCATCTTCACTAATAAAGAAATGTCTTGTAATAGATAAATTTATGAGTTTTTATGGTTTAAAAATCAATGATTTTATTAAATGAGTCATTTCTACTTAGAGTCTCTAAATTTTGAGCCCAAATTTGAAATTTATGCGCGATTTTATCCTAATATAGGATTTTACAGCATCCAAAACGGACACCGAATCAAGCTTATACGCAAATTTCAGTCATGTTTAGTTAAAAAGCGATGACCTTTAAACCTTAATAAATGCATGACCGAGCGTCCGATTGACGGATGGTCTGCACCCCAACGACTAGGAGAACCTCCCGGATAAAGAAAAAATTACCTCGCAGTCTGGTACGCAAATCGAGACCGACGCTCCAAATTTGAAAACCTTGCCCCAAAATTTGGACCGTACACACTTACCTGGGTACCCGTATGATAGCTGCACAAGAACCAAAGGACGGTCGCCCACTATGTGGTCCACACGTACCGCTACTTGGACACCCACCATGCTGTCCCAGACCAGATAAGGTACATGCGTACCACTCCTTTCCCTGTTAACCGACAGCATATCTTTCTTACAGAGCCATGCAGGCCACTGATCTACAGCCTTTGCTAGTACACCGTCCTTTCATCCTTGCTTTGCGCAACGCCCGTACTACCCATATCCCATAGTTATATAAACCCCCGGGCAACAAGCATTTTCTGCGTAGCGTATGCTCTGTTGTGCCGTTGTCCGTACCGTCGTCTGTCCCTGTGCAGTGTACTTGCTATAGTAGTACAGCCACCCCTCTCCACACCCCCTCAATTGCCACTTTTCAAATAAGGCAATTTTCCTCCATCTCCCTCTTGCTAGGAGGCAGTGTCAACTCTTCTTCTTCCCCTGTGTGAAGAGACTTACAGCATCCCTCAGCCCTTCTCCCCTTTAGCAAAACACTTTTGTGTTAAGGACATCTCACAATCCCCCCCCCCTTATTTGTGTGGACTTTAGTAAGAGGTTTTAGCCTTAAGAGAGGGTTCTTGCGCTGTGATCTTTTACTCATACGGTGAGCAAACGATCTCAGAATTGAGATCTGATTGGACCGTTTTGATCGCAACAGCGAGCCCTACAAGATGGCCCCTTCTCGAAAACGTCAAAATATTACCTCAAGAGGCGCGCAAAATAACGAGAGTAGAGAAGATGCTCCCGATGCGGCCCCAACCCTCCCTTTACAAGCTCCTCAAGGAAATGGTGGCCAAGTCAGCTTGGTTATCTTTTAGAGAAGAGTTTTTTTTAATATTAGTGTTAATAAATGTGTATCTTTTCCTTTTAGAATAATGACATAAAATTGTATGAAGCTACGAATTGAGTGTTGTATTCAATGATTTGTATTGAAATTGTTATCTTTAATGAATTGGGTTCTTGGGCAACTCTATTCTAGAAGACCAGGCCAGCGGCTATGCCTTGCATGGATGAGGAAAAAAGCGTTGCCTCTAGAAATCAAGTCTAGTACTTACCCAATCTATGGGTGATTTGATTTTTAGAAGATCACGCTCCCTTGTGGGATAGGACTAGGTCTTACCTATGAATCGTATCCTTGAATCTCTACATGGTCAAGGTGTCGATTAATAGGAAATTTTTTGCAAGGTAAGACTTGGTGGACTATCTTAAGTGTTTCCCTATTTTAGAAGGGGGAAACCTTATAATTGGTATCAGAGCCAATCTTAGCTCCAAGGAATTACCATTTAAGGACTGTTTTGCAATAAATGTTTTACCTAACATAATGTTAATTAATAAAAACATCCTACTAAAACAAACAAGTGGAAGTGATGTTTGAATGATTGTTTAAATGATTCGTTGGATTGAAAAGTTGAAGATGATCCATTTATTTTGTTTTGTCGGTACCCCCAGGGCCGACATCTCTGTGACTATAGATGGGATTCGCATACCTCAGGATCGCTAGGTGTATGACCAAACAAGTGATGCAAGTCTTACCTGCTCACAGAGTAGCTGTGTTGGGACCTACCCCAATCCAGAGTCTACCACCCTTACCATCAGTTTTTAGAGTCTTAGAAACTACAGCAGAATCCCAATATTTCACCTATGTGGACCGCTGTACCCTTATGTCATAGTCAAGCTTAGGAATTTCCCTTGATGGCAAATAAGACTAATTATATTAGTATCAGATCTTTGTAATAAAACTCGTCCTTGTAAATATTTAGAAATAAAATGATTTCTATGTTTTACTCTTCAAAATAAGCGTTGTGCAAATATATATCTTGTAATCTTAAAATTGTTTTTACAATGATGGCCACGACGATCACCCTCCACTTCCCAGTGTGCTTTACATTGATATCCAGGAGAAGAAGCTCTTGCTCAAGCAAATGCAATCTCCCTCCTTTAAAGGAGAAGGTTCAAAGATTGAGAAGGATGCTGAAGTCTGGATTGAAGCGATGGACGATTATTTCTCTACCGCCGGTACTGGAGTAGCAAATCAGTCTATGCTTGCATGGTTTTGCCTCATCGGAGATGCTAAACTCTGGTGCAAACAGTGGTGCCGTGACAAGGGAGTCACCGAGCATTCTCAAACGTGGAAAGACATCAAGCAGGGGCCGTGAAGGAAAGATATCTTCCCCCTTCCCATGAATCCATAAAGATTCTTGGGATGGATTGGTTAATTGCAAACAAAGCTAGCATTCATTGTCACTAGGGGAGTATCACTTTTTAAAGTGAGCATGGCCAAGTAATATCCGTTCAGGGCATAACATAACCTAAATCTAGGGTAGTCAAGGCAAAACATCTTCTCAAGGGAACACGTAAGGGTCAGCAAGTTTTCTTAGCCAAGCTCAACAAAACCATTGAACCTAGTAAGGAGACAGAACCCTCTTGGCTCCAAGAATTCTCTGACATCTTCCCTGACAAGCTTACAGGCCTACTGCCTCCCCGAATCATGAAATTGAGGTGATCCCTGGGACTCAACCCATCTCAAAAACGCGTCCTATAAAATGTCCCTTCCTCAAGCCATTGAACTTAAAGAGCAACTTTCCCAACTCATTGAGCAAGGATTCGTACACCCCAGTAGCTCTCCTTGGGGGGCACCTGTCCTTTTCCAAAAAAAAGAAGGACGGAACTCTCTGCCTCTTCATAGATTATCGAGGGCTGAATCAAGTCACTGTCAAGAATAAGTATGCTATCCCTCGCATCGACGAACTTCTTGACAGGCTTTATGGGGCCAAAGTCTTCTCAAAAATAGATTTGAGTCTGGTTACTATCAGATCATCAAAGTCGAGGAAGCAGATATACCCAAGACAGCCTTCAGTACCGGTTATAACCACTATGAGTTTACTGTAACCTCATTCGGGTTAACCAATGCTCCTGCAACCTTCAACCGCCTAATGCAAGATATATTCCATCCTTACTTGGATGAATTTGTGCTTGTTTTCTTTGATGACATCTTAATCTACTCCAAATCAATGGAAGAGCATGAGGAGCATGTGCGTAGAGTTCTGCAATTGTTGCGCAGACACAAACTCTATGCCAAGAAGAGCAAATGTACCTTCTTTACTCATCAAATTGAGTATCTTGGGTTCATCGTCTTCAAAGATGGCATTTCAATAGTTCCCGCCAAGATCAAAGATATTCTAGAGTGGCCATCCCCTAAATCAGTTCATGAAGTTCATGGGTTTTTGGGAATCACGGGATGGTATAGGATTTTCATTAAAGATTATGCCTTGGTAGTTGCACCTTTGACGGATCTTCTCTCAAGAAGTATTGCAAAATAGTGTGGCTGCCAATCCATCAAAACAGCTTTGATCAGCTCAAGGTCATTATTACTTTTGCCCCAGTCCTGAAACTTCCTGATTTCACCAAGTGGTTACTGATGCCAGTAGTCTAGCACTTGGTGGTGTCCTCCATGAAGCTCATGATAGTCCTACTGCGGGACACCCAGGCTACGCAAAAATATTCAATGCCGTAACAAGGAGCTTTCATTAGGCAGGCTTGAAAAATGATGTCCTTCGGTACTTGAAGCGATGTCTCTCTCATGCCAAAGGATCAAAGCTGAAAGGGTCAAGATGCCTGGGAAACTTCAACCCTTGGATATTCCCCAAATGAAGTGGGAGTGCATTAGTATGGATTTTGTCACAAGTCTCCCCATTGTTCAAGCAGGATATGACTCCATTCTGGTAGTAGTGGACTTACTTACCAAAGTAGCTCACCTTATACCAGCAAAGAAGACCTTCAAAGCTTCTGATGTTGCTAGAATATTCATCAAGGAAGTCCTCAAACTTCATGGTCTCCCAAAAAGGATACTAAGTGACCGAGATTTTGACTTCACTTCAAAGTGCCTATAAACTCCAACTCCAACTCTGGTAGAATTTGCCTACAATGCATCTTATCATCAGAGCATAGGAATGTCACCATTCAAAGCACTCTCTATGGGCAAGAATGCTTGTTTCCTCTAAATTTCTCTGATCCAAGAAAATGCTCGAAGAGATGGAGGAACAAACCAAGGCAATCCAAAAGGATATTAAAGCTGCCAAGATGGATAAAAGCATTATGCTGACACCAAGAGGTCTGAAAGGATCTTCAAGGAAGGAGACAAAGTTCTTCTATGAGTGCTACCCAAACGAAGTTCTCTATCACTTGGGAAATATAAGAAGCTCAGCCCTAGGTATTGTGGTCCCTATACAGTTATCAAGCCTTTAGGTAAAAGTGCCTACAAACTCCAACTCCCAGCCAATATCAAAGTCCACAATGTATTTCATGTAAGTTTGTTAAAACCTTATGTACCCAGTCTTGATCATTAACCTACTCAAGGAGTCCTTGAATTACAGCCCAATAGCATCATAGATTCTAGGGAAAGGCAACTTCGAAATAGAACTCTTGTAGAACATCTGGTACAGTGGAAAGATTACCCTGAAGAGGATGCAACTTGGGAAGATGAAGCTACACTCTTAAAGGATTATCCCCAATTCATGATGAGTCGTCTTGATTTCTTTAATGGGGGAAGGATGTAACATACCCATCTTCACTAATAAAGAAATGTCTTGTAATAGATAAATTTATGAGTTTTTATGGTTTAAAAATCAATGATTTTATTAAATGAGTCATTTCTACTTAGAGTCTTTAAATTTTGAGCCCAAATTTAGAATTTATGCGTGATTTTACCCTAATATAGGACTTTACAGCATCCAAAACGGACACGGAATCAAGCTTATACACAAATTTCAGTCATTTTTAGTTAAAAAGCGACGACCTTTAAACCTTAATAAATGCATGACTGAGCGTCCGATTGATGAATGGTCTGCACCCCAACGACTAGGAGAACCTCCCGGATCAAAAAAAAAAATACCTCTCAGGCGCAGTCTGGTACGCAAATCGAGACCGACGCTCCAAATTTGGGAACCTTGCCCCAAAATTTGGACCGTACACACTTACCTGGATACACGTATGATAGCTGCACAAGAACCAAAGGACGGTCGCCCACTATGTGGTCCACACGTACCGCTAATTGGACACCCACCATGCTGTCCCAGACCAGATAAGGTACATGCGTACCACTTCTTTCCCTGTTAACTGACGGCATATCTTTCTTACAGAGCCATTTTTTGCGTAGCGTATGCTTTGTTGTGCCGTTGTCCGTACCGTCGTCTATCCCTGTGCAATGTACTTGCTAGAGTAGTACAGCCACCCCTCTCCACACCCCCTCAATTGCCACTTTTCAAATAAGGCAATTTTCCTCCATCTCCCTCTTGCTAGGAGGCAGTGTCCTTAACTCTTCTTCTCCCCCTGTGTGAAGAGACTTACAGCATCCCTCAGCCCTTCTCCCCTTTAGCAAAACATTTTTGTGTTAAGGACATCTCACAATCCCCCCCCTTATTTGTGTGGACTTTAGTAAGAGGTTTTAGCCTTAAGAGAGGGTTCTTGCGCTATGATCTTTTGCTCATACGGTGAGCGAACGATCTCAAAATTGAGATCTGATTGGACCGTTTCGATCGCGACAGCGAGCCCTACAAGATGGCCCCTTTTCGAAAACGTCAAAATATTACCTCGGGAGGCACGCACAATAACGAGAGTAGAGAAGATGCTCCCGATGCGGCCCCAACCCTCCCTTTACAAGCTGCTCAAGGAAATGGTAGCCAAGTCAGCTTGGTTATCTTTTAGAGAAGAGTTTTTTTTAAAATATTAGTGTTAATAAATGTGTATCTTTTCCTTTTAGAATAATGACGTAAAATTGTATGAAGCTACGAATTGAGTGTTGTATTCAATGATTTGTATTGAAATTGTTATCTTTAATGAATTGGGTTCTTGGGCAACTCTATTCTAGAAGACTAGGCCAGCGGCTATGCCTTGCATGGATGATGAAAAAAGCGTTGCCTCTAGAAATCAAGTCTAGTAATTACCCAATTTATGATCAATTACCCTATGGGTGATTTGATTTTTAGAAGATCACGCTCCCTTGTGGGATAGGACTAGGTCTTACCTATGAATCGCATACTTGAATCTCTACATGGTCAAGGTGTCGATTAATAGGAAACTTTTTGCAAGTTAAGACTTGGTGGACTATCTTAAGTGTTTCCCTATTTTAGAAGGGGGAACCTTATAATTGGTATCAGAGCCAATCTTAGCTCCAAGGAATTGACAGTTAAGGACTGTTTTGCAATAAATGTTTTACCTAACATAATGCTAATTAATAAAAACATCCTACTAAAACAAACAAGTGGACTTGATGTTTGAATGATTTTTTAAATGATTCGTTGGATTGAAAAGTTGAAGATGATCCATTTATTTTGTTTTGTCGGTAACCCCCAGGGCCGACACCTCTCTGACTATAGATGGGATTCGTATACCTCAGGATCGCTGGGTGTATGACCAAACAAGTGATGCAAGTCTTACCTGCTCACAGAGTAGCTGTGTTGGGACCTACCCCAATCCAGAGTCTACCACCCTTACCATCAGTTTTTAGAGTCTTAGAAACTACAGCAGAACCCCAATATTTCACCTATGTGGACCGCTGTACCCTTATGTCATAGTCAAGCTTAGGAATTTCCCTTGATGGCAAATGAGACTAATTATATTAGTCTCAGATCTTTGTAATAAAACTCGTCCTTGTAAATATTAGAAATAAAATGATTTCTATGTTTTACTCTTCAAAATAAGCGTTGTGCAAATATGAATCTTGTAATCTTAAAATTGTTTTTACAATGATGGCCAGGACGATCACCCTCCACTTCCCAGTGCACTTTACACTGATATCCAGGAGAAGAAGCTCTTGCTCAAGCAAATGCAACCTCCCTCCTTTAAAGGAGAAGGTTCAAAGATTGAGAAGGATGCTGAAGTCTGGATTGAAGCGATGGACGATTATTTCTCTACCGCCGGTACTGGAGTAGCAAATCAGTCTATGCTTGCATTGTTTCGCCTCATCGGAGATGCTAAACTCTGGTGGAAACAGTGGTGCCGTGACAAGGGAGTCACCGAGCATTCTCAAACGTGGGAAGACATCAAGCAGGCCGTGAAGGAAAGATATCTTCCCCCTTCCCATGAATCCATAAAGATTCTTGGGATGGATTGGTTAATTGCAAACAAAGCTAGCATTCATTGTCACTAGGGGAGTATCACTTTTGAAAATGAGCATGGCCAAGTACTATCCGTTCAGGGCATAACATAACCTAAATCTAGGGTAGTCAAGGCAAAACATCTTCTCAAGGGAACACGTAAGGGTCAGCAAGTTTTCTTAGCCAAGCTCAACAAAACCATTGAACCTAGTAAGGAGACAGAACCCTCTTGGCTCCAAGAATTCTCTAACATTTTCCCTGACAAGCTTACAGGCCTACCGCCTCCTCGAATCATGAAATTTAGGTGATCCCTGGGACTCAACCCGTCTCAAAAACGCGCCCTATAAAATGTCCCTTCCTGAAGCCATTGAACTTAAAGAGCAACTTTCCCAACTCATTGAGCAAGGATTCGTACACCCCAGGAGCTCTCCTTGGGGGGCACCTGTCCTTTTCCAAAAAAAAGGACGGAACTCTCTGCCTCTGCATAGATTATCGAGGGCTGAATCAAGTCACTGTCAAGAATAAGTATGCTATCCCTCGCATCGACGAACTTCTTGACAGGCTTCATGGGGCCAAAGTCTTCTCAAAAATAGATTTGAGATCTGGTTACTATCAGATCATCAAAGTCGAGGAAGCAGATATACCCAAGACAGCCTTCAGTACCGGTTATAACCACTATGAGTTTACTGTAACCTCATTCGGGTTAACCAATGCTCCTGCAACCTTCAACCGCTTAATGCAAGATATATTCCATCCTTACTTGGATGAATTTGTGCTTGTTTTCTTTGATGACATCTTAATCTACTCCAAATCAATGGAAGAGAATGAGGAGCATGTGCGTAGAGTTCTGCAATTGTTGCGCAGACACAAACTCTATGCCAAGAAGAGCAAATGTACCTTCTTTACTCATCAAATTGAGTATCTTGGGTTCATCGTCTTCAAAGATGGCATTTCAATAGTTCCTGCCAAGGTTAAAGATATTCTAGAGTGGCCATCCCCTAGATCAGTTCATGAAGTTCGTGGGTTTTTGGGAATCACGGGATGGTATAGGATTTTTATTAAAGATTATGCCTCGGTAGCTGCACCTTTGACGGATCTTCTCTCAAGAAGTATTGCAAAATAGTGTGGCTGCCAATCCATCAAAACAGCTTTGATCAGCTCAAGGTCATTATTACTTTTGCCCCAGTCCTGAAACTTCCTGATTTCACCAAGTGGTTACTGATGCCAGTAGTCTAGCACTTGGTGGTGTCCTCCATGAAGCTCATGATAGTCCTACTGCGGGACACCCAGGCTATGCAAAAATATTCAATGCCGTAACAAGGAGCTTTCATTAGGCAGGCTTGAAAAATGATGTCCTTCGGTACTTGAAGCGATGTCTCTCTCATGCCAAAGGATCAAAGCTAAAAGGGTCAAAGCTGAAAGGGTCAAGATGCCTGGGATACTTCAACCCTTGGATATTCCCCAAATGAAGTGGGAGTGCATTTCTGTACCGCCGGTACTGGAGTAGCAAATCAGTCTATGCTTGCATGGTTTCACCTCATCGGAGATGCTAAACTCTGGTGGAAACAGTGGTGCCGTGACAAGGGAGTCACCGAGCATTCTCAAACGTGGGAAGACATCAAGCAGGCCGCGAAGGAAAGATATCTTCCCCCTTCCCATGAATCCATAAAGATTCTTGGGATGGATTGGTTAATTGCAAACAAAGCTAGCATTCATTGTCACTAGGGGAGTATTACTTTTGAAAATGAGCATGGCCAAGTACTATCCGTTCAGGGCATAACATAACCTAAATCTAGGGTAGTCAAGGCAAAACATCTTCTCAAGGGAACACGTAAGGGTCAGCAAGTTTTCTTAGCCAAGCTCAACAAAACCATTGAACCTAGTAAGGAGACAGAACCCTCTTGGCTCCAAGAATTCTCTGACATCTTCCCTGACAAGCTTACAGGCCTACCGCCTCCTCGAATCATGAAATTGAGGTGATCCCTGAGACTCAACCCGTCTCAAGCAAATGCAACCTCCCTCCTTTAAAGGAGAAGACTGAAAGATTGAGAAGGATGCTGAAGTCTGGATTGAAGCGATGGACGATTATTTCTCTACCGCCGGTACTGGAGTAGCAAATCAGTCTATGCTTGCATTGTTTCGCCTCATCGGAGATGCTAAACTCTGGTGGAAACAGTGGTGCCGTGAAAAGGGAGTCACCGAGCATTCTCAAACGTGGGAAGACATCAAGCAGGGGCCGTGAAGGAAAGATATCTTCCCCCTTCCCATGAATCCATAAAGATTCTTGGGATGGACTGGTTAATTGCAAAGCTAGCATTCATTGTCACTAGGGGAGTATCACTTTTGAAAATGAGCATGGCCAAGTAATATCCGTTCAGGGCATAACATAACCTAAATCTAGGGTAGTCAAGGCAAAACATCTTCTCAAGGGAACACGTAAGGGTCAGCAAGTTTTCTTAGCCAAGCTCAACAAAACCATTGAACCTAGTAAGGAGACAGAACCCTCTTGGCTCCAAGAATTCTCTAACATCTTCCCTGACAAGCTTACAGGCCTACCGCCTCCTCGAATCATGAAATTTAGGTGATCCCTGAGACTCAACCCGTCTCAAAAACGCGCCCTATAAAATGTCCCTTCCTGAAGCCATTGAACTTAAAGAGCAACTTTCCCAACTCATTGAGCAAGGATTCGTACACCCCAGTAGCTCTCCTTGGGGGGCACCTGTCCTTTTCCAAAAAAAAGGACGAAACTCTCTGCCTCTGCATAGATTATCGAGGGCTGAATCAAGTCACTGTCAAGAATAAGTATGCTATCCCTCGCATCGACGAACTTCTTGACAGGCTTCATGGGGCCAAAGTCTTCTCAAAAATAGATTTGAGATCTGGTTACTATTAGATCATCAAAGTCGAGGAAGCAGATATACCCAAGATAGCCTTCAGTACCGGTTATAACCACTATGAGTTTACTGTAACCTCATTCGGGTTAACCAATGCTCCCGCAACCTTCAACCGCGTAATGCAAGATATATTCCATCCTTACTTGGATGAATTTGTGCTTGTTTTCTTTGATGACATCTTAATCTACTCCAAATCAATGGAAGAGCATGAGAAGCATGTGCGTAGAGTTCTGCAATTGTTGCGCAGACACAAACTCTATGCCAAGAAGAGCAAATGTACCTTCTTTACTCATCAAATTGAGTATCTTGGGTTCATCGTCTTCAAAGATGGCATTTCAATAGTTCCCGCCAAGGTTAAAGATATTCTAGAGTGGCCATCCCCTAAATCAGTTCATGAAGTTCGTGGGTTCTTGGGAATCACGGGATGGTATAGGAGTTTTATTAAAGATTATGCCTCGGTAGCTGCACCTTTGACGGATCTTCTCTCAAGAAGTATTGCAAAATATTGTGGCTGCCAATCCATCAAAACAGCTTTGATCAGCTCAAGGTCATTATTACTTTTGCCCCAGTCCTGAAACTTCCTGATTTCACCAAGTGGTTACTGATGCCAGTAGTCTAGCACTTGGTGGTGTCCTCCATTAAGCTCATGATAGTCCTACTGCGGGACACCCAGGCTATGCAAAAATATTCAATGCCGTAACAAGGAGCTTTCATTAGGCAGGCTTGAAAAATGATGTCCTTCGGTACTTGAAGCGATGTCTCTCTCATGCCAAAGGATCAAAGCTAAAAGGGTCAAAGCTGAAAGGGTCAAGATGCCTGGGATACTTCAACCCTTGGATATTCCCCAAATGAAGTGGGAGTGCATTTCTGTACCGCCGGTTCTGGAGTAGCAAATCAGTCTATGCTTGCATGGTTTCGCCTCATCGGAGATGCTAAACTCTGGTGGAAACAGTGGTGCCGTGACAAGGGAGTCACCGAGCATTCTCAAACGTGGGAAGACATCAAGCAGGCCGCGAAGGAAAGATATCTTCCCCCTTCCCATGAATCCATAACGATTCTTGGGATGGATTGGTTAATTGCAAACAAAGCTAGCATTCATTGTCACTAGGGGAGTATCACTTTTGAAAATGAGCATGGCCAAGTACTATCCGTTCAGGGCATAACATAACCTAAATCTAGGGTAGTCAAGGCAAAACATCTTCTCAAGGGAACACGTAAGGGTCAGCAAGTTTTCTTAGCCAAGCTCAACAAAACCATTGAACCTAGTAAGGAGACAGAACCCTCTTGGCTCCAAGAATTCTCTGACATCTTCCCTGACAAGCTTACAGGCCTACCGCCTCCTCGAATCATGAAATTGAGGTGATCCCTGAGACTCAACCCGTCTCAAGCAAATGCAACCTCCCTCCTTTAAAGGAGAAGACTCAAAGATTGAGAAGGATGCTGAAGTCTGGATTGAAGCGATGGACGATTATTTCTCTACCGCCGGTACTGGAGTAGCAAATCAGTCTATGCTTGCATTGTTTCGCCTCATCGGAGATGCTAAACTCTGGTGGAAACAGTGGTGCCGTGAAAAGGGAGTCACCGAGCATTCTCAAACGTGGGAAGACATCAAGCAGGGGCCGTGAAGGAAAGATATCTTCCCCCTTCCCATGAATCCATAAAGATTCTTGGGATGGACTGGTTAATTGCAAAGCTAGCATTCATTGTCACTAGGGGAGTATCACTTTTGAAAATGAGCATGGCCAAGTAATATCCGTTCAGGGCATAACATAACCTAAATCTAGGGTAGTCAAGGCAAAACATCTTCTCAAGGGAACACGTAAGGGTCAGCAAGTTTTCTTAGCCAAGCTCAACAAAACCATTGAACCTAGTAAGGAGACAGAACCCTCTTGGCTCCAAGAATTCTCTAACATCTTCCCTGACAAGCTTACAGGCCTACCACCTCCTCGAATCATGAAATTTAGGTGATCCCTGGGACTCAACCCGTCTCAAAAACGCGCCCTATAAAATGTCCCTTCCTGAAGCCATTGAACTTAAAGAGCAACTTTCCCAACTCATTGAGCAAGGATTCGTACACCCCAGTAGCTCTCCTTGGGGGGCACCTGTCCTTTTCCAAAAAAAAGGACGGAACTCTCTGCCTCTGCATAGATTATCGAGGGCTGAATCAAGTCACTGTCAAGAATAAGTATGCTATCCCTCGCATCGACGAACTTCTTGACAGGCTTCATGGGGCCAAAGTCTTCTCAAAAATAGATTTGAGATCTGGTTACTATTAGATCATCAAAGTCGAGGAAGCAGATATACCCAAGATAGCCTTCAGTACCGGTTATAACCACTATGAGTTTACTGTAACCTCATTCGGGTTAACCAATGCTCCTGCAACCTTCAACCGCGTAATGCAAGATATATTCCATCCTTACTTGGATGAATTTGTGCTTGTTTTCTTTGATGACATCTTAATCTACTCCAAATCAATGGAAGAGCATGAGAAGCATGTGCGTAGAGTTCTGCAATTGTTGCGCAGACACAAACTCTATGCCAAGAAGAGCAAATGTACCTTCTTTACTCATCAAATTGAGTATCTTGGGTTCATCGTCTTCAAAGATGGCATTTCAATAGTTCCCGCCAAGGTTAAAGATATTCTAGAGTGTCCATCCCCTAAATCAGTTCATGAAGTTCGTGGGTTCTTGGGAATCACGGGATGGTATAGGATTTTTATTAAAGATTATGCCTCGGTAGCTGCACCTTTGACGGATCTTCTCTCAAGAAGTACTGCAAAATATTGTGGCTGCCAATCCATCAAAACAGCTTTGATCAGCTCAAGGTCATTATTACTTTTGCCCCAGTCCTGAAACTTCCTGATTTCACCAAGTGGTTACTGATGCCAGTAGTCTAGCACTTGGTGGTGTCCTCCATTAAGCTCATGATAGTCCTACTGCGGGACACCCAGGCTATGCAAAAATATTCAATGCCGTAACAAGGAGCTTTCATTAGGCAGGCTTGAAAAATGATGTCCTTCGGTACTTGAAGCGATGTCTCTCTCATGCCAAAGGATCAAAGCTAAAAGGGTCAAAGCTGAAAGGGTCAAGATGCCTGGGAAACTTGAACCCTTGGATATTCCCCAAATGAAGTGGGAGTGCATTTCTGTACCGCCGGTACTGGAATAGCAAATCAGTCTATGCTTGCATGGTTCCGCCTCATCGGAGATGCTAAACTCTGGTGGAAACAGTGGTGCCGTGACAAGGGAGTCACCGAGCATTCTCAAACGTGGGAAGACATCAAGCAGGGGCCGTGAAGGAAAGATATCTTCCCCCTTCCCATGAATCCATAAAGATTCTTGGGATGGATTGGTTAATTGCAAACAAAGCTAGCATTCATTGTCACTAGGGGAGTATCACTTTTGAAAATGAGCATGGCCAAGTACTATCCGTTCAGGGCATAACATAACCTAAATCTAGGGTAGTCAAGGCAAAACATCTTCTCAAGGGAACACGTAAGGGTCAGCAAGTTTTCTTAGCCAAGCTCAACAAAACCATTGAACCTAGTAAGGAGACAGAACCCTCTTGGCTCCAAGAATTCTCTAACATCTTCCCTGACAAGCTTACAGGCCTACCGCCTCCTCGAATCATGAAATTTAGGTGATCCCTGGGACTCAACCCGTCTCAAAAACGCGCCCTATAAAATGTCCCTTCCTGAAGCCATTGAACTTAAAGAGCAACTTTCCCAACTCATTGAGCAAGGATTCGTACACCCCAGTAGCTCTCCTTGGGGGGCACCTGTCCTTTTCCAAAAAAAAGGACGGAACTCTCTGCCTCTGCATAGATTATCGAGGGCTGAATCAAGTCACTGTCAAGAATAAGTATGCTATCCCTCGCATCGACGAACTTCTTGACAGGCTTCATGGGGCCAAAGTCTTCTCAAAAATAGATTTGAGATCTGGTTACTATTAGATCATCAAAGTCGAGGAAGCAGATATACCCAAGATAGCCTTCAGTACCGGTTATAACCACTATGAGTTTACTGTAACCTCATTCGGGTTAACCAATGCTCCTGCAACCTTCAACCGCCTAATGCAAGATATATTCCATCCTTACTTGGATGAATTTGTGCTTGTTTTCTTTGATGACATCTTAATCTACTCCAAATCAATGGAAGAGCATGAGAAGCATGTGCGTAGAGTTCTGCAATTGTTGTGCAGACACAAACTCTATGCCAAGAAGAGCAAATGTACCTTCTTTACTCATCAAATTGAGTATCTTGGGTTCATCGTCTTCAAAGATGGCATTTCAATAGTTCCCGCCAAGGTTAAAGATATTCTAGAGTGGCCATCCCCTAAATCAGTTCATGAAGTTCGTGGGTTCTTGGGAATCACGGGATGGTATAGGATTTTTATTAAAGATTATGCCTCGGTACTGCACCTTTGACGGATCTTCTCTCAAGAAGTATTGCAAAATATTGTGGCTGCCAATCCATCAAAACAGCTTTGATCAGCTCAAGGTCATTATTACTTTTGCCCCAGTCCTGAAACTTCCTGATTTCACCAAGTGGTTACTGATGCCAGTAGTCTAGCACTTGGTGGTGTCCTCCATGAAGCTCATGATAGTCCTACTGCGGGACACCCAGGCTATGCAAAAATATTCAATGCCGTAACAAGGAGCTTTCATTAGGCAGGCTTGAAAAATGATGTCCTTCGGTACTTGAAGCGATGTCTCTCTCATGCCAAAGGATCAAAGCTAAAAGGGTCAAAGCTGAAAGGGTCAAGATGCCTGGGAAACTTGAACCCTTGGATATTCCCCAAATGAAGTGGGAGTGCATTTCTGTACCGCCGGTACTGGAATAGCAAATCAGTCTATGCTTGCATGGTTTCGCCTCATCGGAGATGCTAAACTCTGGTGGAAACAGTGGTGCCGTGACAAGGGAGTCACCGAGCATTCTCAAACGTGGGAAGACATCAAGCAGGCCGTGAAGGAAAGATATCTTCCCCCTTCCCATGAATCCATAAAGATTCTTGGGATGGATTGGTTAATTGCAAACAAAGCTAGCATTCATTGTCACTAGGGGAGTATCACTTTTGAAAATGAGCATGGCCAAGTACTATCCGTTCAGGGCATAACATAACCTAAATCTAGGGTAGTCAAGGCAAAACATCTTCTCAAGGGAACACGTAAGGGTCAGCAAGTTTTCTTAGCCAAGCTCAACAAAACCATTGAACCTAGTAAGGAGACAGAACCCTCTTGGCTCCAAGAATTCTCTAACATCTTCCCTGACAAGCTTACAGGCCTACCGCCTCCTCGAATCATGAAATTGAGGTGATCCCTGGGACTCAACCCGTCTCAAAAACGCGCCCTATAAAATGTCCCTTCCTGAAGCCATTGAACTTAAAGAGCAACTTTCCCAACTCATTGAGCAAGGATTCGTACACCCCAGTAGCTCTCCTTGGGGGGCACTTGTCCTTTTCCAAAAAAAAGGACGGAACTCTCTGCCTCTGCATAGATTATCGAGGGCTGAATCAAGTCACTGTCAAGAATAAGTATGCTATCCCTCGCATCGACGAACTTCTTGACAGGCTTCATGGGGCCAAAGTCTTCTCAAAAATAGATTTGAGATCTGGTTACTATTAGATCATCAAAGTCGAGGAAGCAGATATACCCAAGACAGCCTTCAGTACCGGTTATAACCACTATGAGTTTACTGTAACCTCATTCGGGTTAACCAATGCTCCTGCAACCTTCAACAGCCTAATGCAAGATATATTCCATCCTTACTTGGATGAATTTGTGCTTGTTTTCTTTGATGACATCTTAATCTACTCCAAATCAATGGAAGAGCATGAGGAGCATGTGCGTAGAGTTCTGCAATTGTTGCGCAGACACAAACTCTATGCCAAGAAGAGCAAATGTACCTTCTTTACTCATCAAATTGAGTATCTTGGGTTCATCGTCTTCAAAGGTGGCATTTCAATAGTTCCCGCCAAGGTTAAAGATATTCTAGAGTGGCCATCCCCTAAATCAGTTCATGAAGTTCGTGGGTTTTTGGGAATCACGGGATGGTATAGGATTTTCATTAAAGATTATGCCTCGGTAGCTGCACCTTTGACGGATCTTCTCTCAAGAAGTATTGCAAAATAGTGTGGCTGCCAATCCATCAAAACAGCTTTGATCAGCTCAAGGTCATTATTACTTTTGCCCCAGTCCTGAAACTTCCTGATTTCACCAAGTGGTTACTGATGCCAGTAGTCTAGCACTTGGTGGTGTCCTCCATTAAGCTCATGATGTCCTACTGCGGGACACCCAGGCTATGCAAAAATATTCAATGCCGTATTAAGGAGCTTTCATTAGGCAGGCTTGAAAAATGATGTCCTTCGGTACTTGAAGCGATGTCTCTCTCATGCCAAAGGATCAAAGCTGAAAGGGTCAAGATGCCTGGGAAACTTCAACCCTTGGATATTCCCCAAATGAAGTGGGAGTGCATTTCTGTACCGTCGGTACTGGAGTAGCAAATCAGTCTATGCTTGCATGGTTTCGCCTCATCGGAGATGCTAAACTCTGGTGGAAACAGTGGTGCCGTGACAAGGGAGTCACCGAGCATTCTCAAACATGGGAAGACATCAAGCAGGCCGTGAAGGAAAGATATCTTTCCCCTTCCCATGAATCCATAAAGATTCTTGGGATGGATTGGTTAATTGCAAACAAAGCTAGCATTCATTGTCACTAGGGGAGTATCACTTTTGAAAATGAGCATGGCCAAGTACTATCCGTTCAGGGCATAACATAACCTAAATCTAGGGTAGTCAAGGCAAAACATCTTCTCAAGGGAACACGTAAGGGTCAGTAAGTTTTCTTAGCCAAGCTCAACAAAACCATTGAACCTAGTAAGGAGACAGAACCCTCTTGGCTCCAAGAATTCTCTGACATCTTCCCTGACAAGCTTACAGGCCTACCGCCTCCTCGAATCATGAAATTGAGGTGATCCCTGGGACTCAACCCGTCTCAAAAACGCGCCCTATAAAATGTCCCTTCCTGAAGCCATTGAACTTAAAGAGCAACTTTCCCAACTCATTGAGCAAGGATTCGTACACCCCAGTAGCTCTCCTTGGTGGGGGGCACCTGTCCTTTTCCAAAAAAAAGAAGGACGGAACTCTATGCCTCTGCATAGATAATCGAGGGCTGAATCAAGTCACTGTCAAGAATAAGTATGCTATCCCTCGCATCGACGAACTTCTTGACAGGCTTCATGGGGCCAAAGTCTTCTCAAAAATAGATTTGAGATCTGGTTACTATCAGATCATCAAAGTCGAGGAAGCAGATATACCCAAGACAGCCTTCAGTACCGGTTATAACCACTATGAGTTTACTGTAACCTCATTCGGGTTAACCAATGCTCCTGCAACCTTCAACCGCTTAATGCAAGATATATTCCATCCTTACTTGGATGAATTTGTGCTTGTTTTCTTTGATGACATCTTAATCTACTCCAAATCAATGGAAGAGAATGAGGAGCATGTGCGTAGAGTTCTGCAACTGTTGCGCAGACACAAACTCTATGCCAACAAGAGCAAATGTACCTTCTTTACTCATCAAATTGAGTATCTTGGGTTCATCGTCTTCAAAGATGGCATTTCAATAGTTCCTGCCAAGGTTAAAGATATTCTAGAGTGGCCATCCCCTAAATCAGTTCATGAAGTTCGTGGGTTTTTGGGAATCACGGGATGGTGTAGGATTTTTATTAAAGATTATGCCTTGGTAGCTGCACCTTTGACGGATCTTCTCTCAAGAAGTATTGCAAAATAGTGTGGCTGCCAATCCATCAAAACAGCTTTGATCAGCTCAAGGTCATTATTACTTTTGCCCCAGTCCTGAAACTTCCTGATTTCACCAAGTGGTTACTGATGCCAGTAGTCTAGCACTTGGTGGTGTCCTCCATGAAGCTCATGATAGTCCTACTGCGGGACACCCAGGCTATGCAAAAATATTCAATGCCGTAACAAGGAGCTTTCATTAGGCAGGCTTGAAAAATGATGTCCTTCGGTACTTGAAGCGATGTCTCTCATGCCAAAGGATCAAAGCTAAAAGGGTCAAAGCTCAAAGGGTCGAGATGCCTGGGAAACTTCAACCCTTGGATATTCCCCAAACGAAGTGGGAGTACATTACTATGGATTTTGTCACAAGTCTCCCCATTGTTCAAGCAGGATATGACTCCATTCTGGTAGTAGTGGACTTACTTACCAAAGTAGCTCACCTTATATCAGCAAAGAAGACCTTCAAAGCTTCTGATGTTGCTAGAATATTCATCAAGGAAGTCCTCAAACTTCATGGTCTCCCAAAAAGGATAGTAGCTGACCAGGATTTTGACTTCACTTCAAAGTGCCTATAAACTCCAACTCCAACTCTGGTAGAATTTGCCTACAATGCATCTTATCATCAGAGCATAGGAATGTCACCATTCAAAGCACTCTCTATGGGCAAGAATGCTTGTTTCCTCTAAATTTCTCTGATACAGGAAAATGCTCGAAGAGATGGAGGAACAAACCAAGGCAATCCAAAAGGATATTAAAGCTGCCAAGATGGATAAAAGCATTATGCTGACACCAAGAGGTCTGAAAGGATCTTCAAGGAAGGAGACAAAGTTCTTCTATGAGTGCTACCCAAACGAAGTTCTCTATCACTTGGGAAATATAAGAAGCTCAGCCCTAGGTATTGTGGTCCCTATACAGTTATCAAGCCTTTAGGTAAAAGTGCCTACAAACTCCAACTCCCAGCCAATATCAAAGTCCACAATGTATTTCATGTAAGTTTGTTAAAACCTTATGTACCCAGTCTTGATCATTAACCTACTCAAGGAGTCCTTGAATTACAGCCCAATAGCATCATAGATTCTAGGGAAAGGCAACTTCGAAATAGAACTCTTGTAGAACATCTGGTACAGTGGAAAGATTACCCTGAAGAGGATGCAACTTGGGAAGATGAAGCTACACTCTTAAAGGATTATCCCCAATTCATGATGAGTCGTCTTGATTTCTTTAATGGGGGAAGGATGTAACATACCCATCTTCACTAATAAAGAAATGTCTTGTAATAGATAAATTTATGAGTTTTTATGGTTTAAAAATCAATGATTTTATTAAATGAGTCATTTCTACTTAGAGTCTTTAAATTTTGAGCCCAAATTTAGAATTTATGCGTGATTTTACCCTAATATAGGACTTTACAGCATCCAAAACGGACACGGAATCAAGCTTATACACAAATTTCAGTCATTTTTAGTTAAAAAGCGACGACCTTTAAACCTTAATAAATGCATGACTGAGCGTCCGATTGATGAATGGTCTGCACCCCAACGACTAGGAGAACCTCCCGGATCAAAAAAAAAAATACCTCTCAGGCGCAGTCTGGTACGCAAATCGAGACCGACGCTCCAAATTTGGGAACCTTGCCCCAAAATTTGGACCGTACACACTTACCTGGATACACGTATGATAGCTGCACAAGAACCAAAGGACGGTCGCCCACTATGTGGTCCACACGTACCGCTAATTGGACACCCACCATGCTGTCCCAGACCAGATAAGGTACATGCGTACCACTTCTTTCCCTGTTAACTGACGGCATATCTTTCTTACAGAGCCATTTTTTGCGTAGCGTATGCTTTGTTGTGCCGTTGTCCGTACCGTCGTCTATCCCTGTGCAATGTACTTGCTAGAGTAGTACAGCCACCCCTCTCCACACCCCCTCAATTGCCACTTTTCAAATAAGGCAATTTTCCTCCATCTCCCTCTTGCTAGGAGGCAGTGTCCTTAACTCTTCTTCTCCCCCTGTGTGAAGAGACTTACAGCATCCCTCAGCCCTTCTCCCCTTTAGCAAAACATTTTTGTGTTAAGGACATCTCACAATCCCCCCCCTTATTTGTGTGGACTTTAGTAAGAGGTTTTAGCCTTAAGAGAGGGTTCTTGCGCTATGATCTTTTGCTCATACGGTGAGCGAACGATCTCAAAATTGAGATCTGATTGGACCGTTTCGATCGCGACAGCGAGCCCTACAAGATGGCCCCTTTTCGAAAACGTCAAAATATTACCTCGGGAGGCACGCACAATAACGAGAGTAGAGAAGATGCTCCCGATGCGGCCCCAACCCTCCCTTTACAAGCTGCTCAAGGAAATGGTAGCCAAGTCAGCTTGGTTATCTTTTAGAGAAGAGTTTTTTTTAAAATATTAGTGTTAATAAATGTGTATCTTTTCCTTTTAGAATAATGACGTAAAATTGTATGAAGCTACGAATTGAGTGTTGTATTCAATGATTTGTATTGAAATTGTTATCTTTAATGAATTGGGTTCTTGGGCAACTCTATTCTAGAAGACTAGGCCAGCGGCTATGCCTTGCATGGATGATGAAAAAAGCGTTGCCTCTAGAAATCAAGTCTAGTAATTACCCAATTTATGATCAATTACCCTATGGGTGATTTGATTTTTAGAAGATCACGCTCCCTTGTGGGATAGGACTAGGTCTTACCTATGAATCGCATACTTGAATCTCTACATGGTCAAGGTGTCGATTAATAGGAAACTTTTTGCAAGTTAAGACTTGGTGGACTATCTTAAGTGTTTCCCTATTTTAGAAGGGGGAACCTTATAATTGGTATCAGAGCCAATCTTAGCTCCAAGGAATTGACAGTTAAGGACTGTTTTGCAATAAATGTTTTACCTAACATAATGCTAATTAATAAAAACATCCTACTAAAACAAACAAGTGGACTTGATGTTTGAATGATTTTTTAAATGATTCGTTGGATTGAAAAGTTGAAGATGATCCATTTATTTTGTTTTGTCGGTAACCCCCAGGGCCGACACCTCTCTGACTATAGATGGGATTCGTATACCTCAGGATCGCTGGGTGTATGACCAAACAAGTGATGCAAGTCTTACCTGCTCACAGAGTAGCTGTGTTGGGACCTACCCCAATCCAGAGTCTACCACCCTTACCATCAGTTTTTAGAGTCTTAGAAACTACAGCAGAACCCCAATATTTCACCTATGTGGACCGCTGTACCCTTATGTCATAGTCAAGCTTAGGAATTTCCCTTGATGGCAAATGAGACTAATTATATTAGTCTCAGATCTTTGTAATAAAACTCGTCCTTGTAAATATTAGAAATAAAATGATTTCTATGTTTTACTCTTCAAAATAAGCGTTGTGCAAATATGAATCTTGTAATCTTAAAATTGTTTTTACAATGATGGCCAGGACGATCACCCTCCACTTCCCAGTGCACTTTACACTGATATCCAGGAGAAGAAGCTCTTGCTCAAGCAAATGCAACCTCCCTCCTTTAAAGGAGAAGGTTCAAAGATTGAGAAGGATGCTGAAGTCTGGATTGAAGCGATGGACGATTATTTCTCTACCGCCGGTACTGGAGTAGCAAATCAGTCTATGCTTGCATTGTTTCGCCTCATCGGAGATGCTAAACTCTGGTGGAAACAGTGGTGCCGTGACAAGGGAGTCACCGAGCATTCTCAAACGTGGGAAGACATCAAGCAGGCCGTGAAGGAAAGATATCTTCCCCCTTCCCATGAATCCATAAAGATTCTTGGGATGGATTGGTTAATTGCAAACAAAGCTAGCATTCATTGTCACTAGGGGAGTATCACTTTTGAAAATGAGCATGGCCAAGTACTATCCGTTCAGGGCATAACATAACCTAAATCTAGGGTAGTCAAGGCAAAACATCTTCTCAAGGGAACACGTAAGGGTCAGCAAGTTTTCTTAGCCAAGCTCAACAAAACCATTGAACCTAGTAAGGAGACAGAACCCTCTTGGCTCCAAGAATTCTCTAACATTTTCCCTGACAAGCTTACAGGCCTACCGCCTCCTCGAATCATGAAATTTAGGTGATCCCTGGGACTCAACCCGTCTCAAAAACGCGCCCTATAAAATGTCCCTTCCTGAAGCCATTGAACTTAAAGAGCAACTTTCCCAACTCATTGAGCAAGGATTCGTACACCCCAGGAGCTCTCCTTGGGGGGCACCTGTCCTTTTCCAAAAAAAAGGACGGAACTCTCTGCCTCTGCATAGATTATCGAGGGCTGAATCAAGTCACTGTCAAGAATAAGTATGCTATCCCTCGCATCGACGAACTTCTTGACAGGCTTCATGGGGCCAAAGTCTTCTCAAAAATAGATTTGAGATCTGGTTACTATCAGATCATCAAAGTCGAGGAAGCAGATATACCCAAGACAGCCTTCAGTACCGGTTATAACCACTATGAGTTTACTGTAACCTCATTCGGGTTAACCAATGCTCCTGCAACCTTCAACCGCTTAATGCAAGATATATTCCATCCTTACTTGGATGAATTTGTGCTTGTTTTCTTTGATGACATCTTAATCTACTCCAAATCAATGGAAGAGAATGAGGAGCATGTGCGTAGAGTTCTGCAATTGTTGCGCAGACACAAACTCTATGCCAAGAAGAGCAAATGTACCTTCTTTACTCATCAAATTGAGTATCTTGGGTTCATCGTCTTCAAAGATGGCATTTCAATAGTTCCTGCCAAGGTTAAAGATATTCTAGAGTGGCCATCCCCTAGATCAGTTCATGAAGTTCGTGGGTTTTTGGGAATCACGGGATGGTATAGGATTTTTATTAAAGATTATGCCTCGGTAGCTGCACCTTTGACGGATCTTCTCTCAAGAAGTATTGCAAAATAGTGTGGCTGCCAATCCATCAAAACAGCTTTGATCAGCTCAAGGTCATTATTACTTTTGCCCCAGTCCTGAAACTTCCTGATTTCACCAAGTGGTTACTGATGCCAGTAGTCTAGCACTTGGTGGTGTCCTCCATGAAGCTCATGATAGTCCTACTGCGGGACACCCAGGCTATGCAAAAATATTCAATGCCGTAACAAGGAGCTTTCATTAGGCAGGCTTGAAAAATGATGTCCTTCGGTACTTGAAGCGATGTCTCTCTCATGCCAAAGGATCAAAGCTAAAAGGGTCAAAGCTGAAAGGGTCAAGATGCCTGGGATACTTCAACCCTTGGATATTCCCCAAATGAAGTGGGAGTGCATTTCTGTACCGCCGGTACTGGAGTAGCAAATCAGTCTATGCTTGCATGGTTTCACCTCATCGGAGATGCTAAACTCTGGTGGAAACAGTGGTGCCGTGACAAGGGAGTCACCGAGCATTCTCAAACGTGGGAAGACATCAAGCAGGCCGCGAAGGAAAGATATCTTCCCCCTTCCCATGAATCCATAAAGATTCTTGGGATGGATTGGTTAATTGCAAACAAAGCTAGCATTCATTGTCACTAGGGGAGTATTACTTTTGAAAATGAGCATGGCCAAGTACTATCCGTTCAGGGCATAACATAACCTAAATCTAGGGTAGTCAAGGCAAAACATCTTCTCAAGGGAACACGTAAGGGTCAGCAAGTTTTCTTAGCCAAGCTCAACAAAACCATTGAACCTAGTAAGGAGACAGAACCCTCTTGGCTCCAAGAATTCTCTGACATCTTCCCTGACAAGCTTACAGGCCTACCGCCTCCTCGAATCATGAAATTGAGGTGATCCCTGAGACTCAACCCGTCTCAAGCAAATGCAACCTCCCTCCTTTAAAGGAGAAGACTGAAAGATTGAGAAGGATGCTGAAGTCTGGATTGAAGCGATGGACGATTATTTCTCTACCGCCGGTACTGGAGTAGCAAATCAGTCTATGCTTGCATTGTTTCGCCTCATCGGAGATGCTAAACTCTGGTGGAAACAGTGGTGCCGTGAAAAGGGAGTCACCGAGCATTCTCAAACGTGGGAAGACATCAAGCAGGGGCCGTGAAGGAAAGATATCTTCCCCCTTCCCATGAATCCATAAAGATTCTTGGGATGGACTGGTTAATTGCAAAGCTAGCATTCATTGTCACTAGGGGAGTATCACTTTTGAAAATGAGCATGGCCAAGTAATATCCGTTCAGGGCATAACATAACCTAAATCTAGGGTAGTCAAGGCAAAACATCTTCTCAAGGGAACACGTAAGGGTCAGCAAGTTTTCTTAGCCAAGCTCAACAAAACCATTGAACCTAGTAAGGAGACAGAACCCTCTTGGCTCCAAGAATTCTCTAACATCTTCCCTGACAAGCTTACAGGCCTACCGCCTCCTCGAATCATGAAATTTAGGTGATCCCTGAGACTCAACCCG
This sequence comes from Cibotium barometz, assembly GCF_041138505.1. Taxonomy (NCBI): domain Eukaryota; kingdom Viridiplantae; phylum Streptophyta; class Polypodiopsida; order Cyatheales; family Cibotiaceae; genus Cibotium; species Cibotium barometz. Next base: position 19,821,804 of record NC_141109.1, read on the forward strand.
TCTCAAAAACGCGCCCTATAAAATGTCCCTTCCTGAAGCCATTGAACTTAAAGAGCAACTTTCCCAACTCATTGAGCAAGGATTCGTACACCCCAGTAGCTCTCCTTGGGGGGCACCTGTCCTTTTCCAAAAAAAAGGACGAAACTCTCTGCCTCTGCATAGATTATCGAGGGCTGAATCAAGTCACTGTCAAGAATAAGTATGCTATCCCTCGCATCGACGAACTTCTTGACAGGCTTCATGGGGCCAAAGTCTTCTCAAAAATAGATTTGAGATCTGGTTACTATTAGATCATCAAAGTCGAGGAAGCAGATATACCCAAGATAGCCTTCAGTACCGGTTATAACCACTATGAGTTTACTGTAACCTCATTCGGGTTAACCAATGCTCCCGCAACCTTCAACCGCGTAATGCAAGATATATTCCATCCTTACTTGGATGAATTTGTGCTTGTTTTCTTTGATGACATCTTAATCTACTCCAAATCAATGGAAGAGCATGAGAAGCATGTGCGTAGAGTTCTGCAATTGTTGCGCAGACACAAACTCTATGCCAAGAAGAGCAAATGTACCTTCTTTACTCATCAAATTGAGTATCTTGGGTTCATCGTCTTCAAAGATGGCATTTCAATAGTTCCCGCCAAGGTTAAAGATATTCTAGAGTGGCCATCCCCTAAATCAGTTCATGAAGTTCGTGGGTTCTTGGGAATCACGGGATGGTATAGGAGTTTTATTAAAGATTATGCCTCGGTAGCTGCACCTTTGACGGATCTTCTCTCAAGAAGTATTGCAAAATATTGTGGCTGCCAATCCATCAAAACAGCTTTGATCAGCTCAAGGTCATTATTACTTTTGCCCCAGTCCTGAAACTTCCTGATTTCACCAAGTGGTTACTGATGCCAGTAGTCTAGCACTTGGTGGTGTCCTCCATTAAGCTCATGATAGTCCTACTGCGGGACACCCAGGCTATGCAAAAATATTCAATGCCGTAACAAGGAGCTTTCATTAGGCAGGCTTGAAAAATGATGTCCTTCGGTACTTGAAGCGATGTCTCTCTCATGCCAAAGGATCAAAGCTAAAAGGGTCAAAGCTGAAAGGGTCAAGATGCCTGGGATACTTCAACCCTTGGATATTCCCCAAATGAAGTGGGAGTGCATTTCTGTACCGCCGGTTCTGGAGTAGCAAATCAGTCTATGCTTGCATGGTTTCGCCTCATCGGAGATGCTAAACTCTGGTGGAAACAGTGGTGCCGTGACAAGGGAGTCACCGAGCATTCTCAAACGTGGGAAGACATCAAGCAGGCCGCGAAGGAAAGATATCTTCCCCCTTCCCATGAATCCATAACGATTCTTGGGATGGATTGGTTAATTGCAAACAAAGCTAGCATTCATTGTCACTAGGGGAGTATCACTTTTGAAAATGAGCATGGCCAAGTACTATCCGTTCAGGGCATAACATAACCTAAATCTAGGGTAGTCAAGGCAAAACATCTTCTCAAGGGAACACGTAAGGGTCAGCAAGTTTTCTTAGCCAAGCTCAACAAAACCATTGAACCTAGTAAGGAGACAGAACCCTCTTGGCTCCAAGAATTCTCTGACATCTTCCCTGACAAGCTTACAGGCCTACCGCCTCCTCGAATCATGAAATTGAGGTGATCCCTGAGACTCAACCCGTCTCAAGCAAATGCAACCTCCCTCCTTTAAAGGAGAAGACTCAAAGATTGAGAAGGATGCTGAAGTCTGGATTGAAGCGATGGACGATTATTTCTCTACCGCCGGTACTGGAGTAGCAAATCAGTCTATGCTTGCATTGTTTCGCCTCATCGGAGATGCTAAACTCTGGTGGAAACAGTGGTGCCGTGAAAAGGGAGTCACCGAGCATTCTCAAACGTGGGAAGACATCAAGCAGGGGCCGTGAAGGAAAGATATCTTCCCCCTTCCCATGAATCCATAAAGATTCTTGGGATGGACTGGTTAATTGCAAAGCTAGCATTCATTGTCACTAGGGGAGTATCACTTTTGAAAATGAGCATGGCCAAGTAATATCCGTTCAGGGCATAACATAACCTAAATCTAGGGTAGTCAAGGCAAAACATCTTCTCAAGGGAACACGTAAGGGTCAGCAAGTTTTCTTAGCCAAGCTCAACAAAACCATTGAACCTAGTAAGGAGACAGAACCCTCTTGGCTCCAAGAATTCTCTAACATCTTCCCTGACAAGCTTACAGGCCTACCACCTCCTCGAATCATGAAATTTAGGTGATCCCTGGGACTCAACCCGTCTCAAAAACGCGCCCTATAAAATGTCCCTTCCTGAAGCCATTGAACTTAAAGAGCAACTTTCCCAACTCATTGAGCAAGGATTCGTACACCCCAGTAGCTCTCCTTGGGGGGCACCTGTCCTTTTCCAAAAAAAAGGACGGAACTCTCTGCCTCTGCATAGATTATCGAGGGCTGAATCAAGTCACTGTCAAGAATAAGTATGCTATCCCTCGCATCGACGAACTTCTTGACAGGCTTCATGGGGCCAAAGTCTTCTCAAAAATAGATTTGAGATCTGGTTACTATTAGATCATCAAAGTCGAGGAAGCAGATATACCCAAGATAGCCTTCAGTACCGGTTATAACCACTATGAGTTTACTGTAACCTCATTCGGGTTAACCAATGCTCCTGCAACCTTCAACCGCGTAATGCAAGATATATTCCATCCTTACTTGGATGAATTTGTGCTTGTTTTCTTTGATGACATCTTAATCTACTCCAAATCAATGGAAGAGCATGAGAAGCATGTGCGTAGAGTTCTGCAATTGTTGCGCAGACACAAACTCTATGCCAAGAAGAGCAAATGTACCTTCTTTACTCATCAAATTGAGTATCTTGGGTTCATCGTCTTCAAAGATGGCATTTCAATAGTTCCCGCCAAGGTTAAAGATATTCTAGAGTGTCCATCCCCTAAATCAGTTCATGAAGTTCGTGGGTTCTTGGGAATCACGGGATGGTATAGGATTTTTATTAAAGATTATGCCTCGGTAGCTGCACCTTTGACGGATCTTCTCTCAAGAAGTACTGCAAAATATTGTGGCTGCCAATCCATCAAAACAGCTTTGATCAGCTCAAGGTCATTATTACTTTTGCCCCAGTCCTGAAACTTCCTGATTTCACCAAGTGGTTACTGATGCCAGTAGTCTAGCACTTGGTGGTGTCCTCCATTAAGCTCATGATAGTCCTACTGCGGGACACCCAGGCTATGCAAAAATATTCAATGCCGTAACAAGGAGCTTTCATTAGGCAGGCTTGAAAAATGATGTCCTTCGGTACTTGAAGCGATGTCTCTCTCATGCCAAAGGATCAAAGCTAAAAGGGTCAAAGCTGAAAGGGTCAAGATGCCTGGGAAACTTGAACCCTTGGATATTCCCCAAATGAAGTGGGAGTGCATTTCTGTACCGCCGGTACTGGAATAGCAAATCAGTCTATGCTTGCATGGTTCCGCCTCATCGGAGATGCTAAACTCTGGTGGAAACAGTGGTGCCGTGACAAGGGAGTCACCGAGCATTCTCAAACGTGGGAAGACATCAAGCAGGGGCCGTGAAGGAAAGATATCTTCCCCCTTCCCATGAATCCATAAAGATTCTTGGGATGGATTGGTTAATTGCAAACAAAGCTAGCATTCATTGTCACTAGGGGAGTATCACTTTTGAAAATGAGCATGGCCAAGTACTATCCGTTCAGGGCATAACATAACCTAAATCTAGGGTAGTCAAGGCAAAACATCTTCTCAAGGGAACACGTAAGGGTCAGCAAGTTTTCTTAGCCAAGCTCAACAAAACCATTGAACCTAGTAAGGAGACAGAACCCTCTTGGCTCCAAGAATTCTCTAACATCTTCCCTGACAAGCTTACAGGCCTACCGCCTCCTCGAATCATGAAATTTAGGTGATCCCTGGGACTCAACCCGTCTCAAAAACGCGCCCTATAAAATGTCCCTTCCTGAAGCCATTGAACTTAAAGAGCAACTTTCCCAACTCATTGAGCAAGGATTCGTACACCCCAGTAGCTCTCCTTGGGGGGCACCTGTCCTTTTCCAAAAAAAAGGACGGAACTCTCTGCCTCTGCATAGATTATCGAGGGCTGAATCAAGTCACTGTCAAGAATAAGTATGCTATCCCTCGCATCGACGAACTTCTTGACAGGCTTCATGGGGCCAAAGTCTTCTCAAAAATAGATTTGAGATCTGGTTACTATTAGATCATCAAAGTCGAGGAAGCAGATATACCCAAGATAGCCTTCAGTACCGGTTATAACCACTATGAGTTTACTGTAACCTCATTCGGGTTAACCAATGCTCCTGCAACCTTCAACCGCCTAATGCAAGATATATTCCATCCTTACTTGGATGAATTTGTGCTTGTTTTCTTTGATGACATCTTAATCTACTCCAAATCAATGGAAGAGCATGAGAAGCATGTGCGTAGAGTTCTGCAATTGTTGTGCAGACACAAACTCTATGCCAAGAAGAGCAAATGTACCTTCTTTACTCATCAAATTGAGTATCTTGGGTTCATCGTCTTCAAAGATGGCATTTCAATAGTTCCCGCCAAGGTTAAAGATATTCTAGAGTGGCCATCCCCTAAATCAGTTCATGAAGTTCGTGGGTTCTTGGGAATCACGGGATGGTATAGGATTTTTATTAAAGATTATGCCTCGGTACTGCACCTTTGACGGATCTTCTCTCAAGAAGTATTGCAAAATATTGTGGCTGCCAATCCATCAAAACAGCTTTGATCAGCTCAAGGTCATTATTACTTTTGCCCCAGTCCTGAAACTTCCTGATTTCACCAAGTGGTTACTGATGCCAGTAGTCTAGCACTTGGTGGTGTCCTCCATGAAGCTCATGATAGTCCTACTGCGGGACACCCAGGCTATGCAAAAATATTCAATGCCGTAACAAGGAGCTTTCATTAGGCAGGCTTGAAAAATGATGTCCTTCGGTACTTGAAGCGATGTCTCTCTCATGCCAAAGGATCAAAGCTAAAAGGGTCAAAGCTGAAAGGGTCAAGATGCCTGGGAAACTTGAACCCTTGGATATTCCCCAAATGAAGTGGGAGTGCATTTCTGTACCGCCGGTACTGGAATAGCAAATCAGTCTATGCTTGCATGGTTTCGCCTCATCGGAGATGCTAAACTCTGGTGGAAACAGTGGTGCCGTGACAAGGGAGTCACCGAGCATTCTCAAACGTGGGAAGACATCAAGCAGGCCGTGAAGGAAAGATATCTTCCCCCTTCCCATGAATCCATAAAGATTCTTGGGATGGATTGGTTAATTGCAAACAAAGCTAGCATTCATTGTCACTAGGGGAGTATCACTTTTGAAAATGAGCATGGCCAAGTACTATCCGTTCAGGGCATAACATAACCTAAATCTAGGGTAGTCAAGGCAAAACATCTTCTCAAGGGAACACGTAAGGGTCAGCAAGTTTTCTTAGCCAAGCTCAACAAAACCATTGAACCTAGTAAGGAGACAGAACCCTCTTGGCTCCAAGAATTCTCTAACATCTTCCCTGACAAGCTTACAGGCCTACCGCCTCCTCGAATCATGAAATTTAGGTGATCCCTGGGACTCAACCCGTCTCAAAAACGCGCCCTATAAAATGTCCCTTCCTGAAGCCATTGAACTTAAAGAGCAACTTTCCCAACTCATTGAGCAAGGATTCGTACACCCCAGTAGCTCTCCTTGGGGGGCACCTGTCCTTTTCCAAAAAAAAGGACGGAACTCTCTGCCTCTGCATAGATTATCGAGGGCTGAATCAAGTCACTGTCAAGAATAAGTATGCTATCCCTCGCATCGACGAACTTCTTGACAGGCTTCATGGGGCCAAAGTCTTCTCAAAAATAGATTTGAGATCTGGTTACTATTAGATCATCAAAGTCGAGGAAGCAGATATACCCAAGATAGCCTTCAGTACCGGTTATAACCACTATGAGTTTACTGTAACCTCATTCGGGTTAACCAATGCTCCTGCAACCTTCAACCGCGTAATGCAAGATATATTCCATCCTTACTTGGATGAATTTGTGCTTGTTTTCTTTGATGACATCTTAATCTACTCCAAATCAATGGAAGAGCATGAGAAGCATGTGCGTAGAGTTCTGCAATTGTTGCGCAGACACAAACTCTATGCCAAGAAGAGCAAATGTACCTTCTTTACTCATCAAATTGAGTATCTTGGGTTCATCGTCTTCAAAGATGGCATTTCAATAGTTCCCGCCAAGGTTAAAGATATTCTAGAGTGGCCATCCCCTAAATCAGTTCATGAAGTTCGTGGGTTCTTGGGAATCACGGGATGGTATAGGATTTTTATTAAAGATTATGCCTCGGTAGCTGCACCTTTGACGGATCTTCTCTCAAGAAGTACTGCAAAATATTGTGGCTGCCAATCCATCAAAACAGCTTTGATCAGCTCAAGGTCATTATTACTTTTGCCCCAGTCCTGAAACTTCCTGATTTCACCAAGTGGTTACTGATGCCAGTAGTCTAGCACTTGGTGGTGTCCTCCATTAAGCTCATGATAGTCCTACTGCGGGACACCCAGGCTATGCAAAAATATTCAATGCCGTAACAAGGAGCTTTCATTAGGCAGGCTTGAAAAATGATGTCCTTCGGTACTTGAAGCGATGTCTCTCTCATGCCAAAGGATCAAAGCTAAAAGGGTCAAAGCTGAAAGGGTCAAGATGCCTGGGAAACTTGAACCCTTGGATATTCCCCAAATGAAGTGGGAGTGCATTTCTGTACCGCCGGTACTGGAATAGCAAATCAGTCTATGCTTGCATGGTTCCGCCTCATCGGAGATGCTAAACTCTGGTGGAAACAGTGGTGCCGTGACAAGGGAGTCACCGAGCATTCTCAAACGTGGGAAGACATCAAGCAGGGGCCGTGAAGGAAAGATATCTTCCCCCTTCCCATGAATCCATAAAGATTCTTGGGATGGATTGGTTAATTGCAAACAAAGCTAGCATTCATTGTCACTAGGGGAGTATCACTTTTGAAAATGAGCATGGCCAAGTACTATCCGTTCAGGGCATAACATAACCTAAATCTAGGGTAGTCAAGGCAAAACATCTTCTCAAGGGAACACGTAAGGGTCAGCAAGTTTTCTTAGCCAAGCTCAACAAAACCATTGAACCTAGTAAGGAGACAGAACCCTCTTGGCTCCAATAATTCTCTAACATCTTCCCTGACAAGCTTACAGGCCTACCGCCTCCTCGAATCATGAAATTTAGGTGATCCCTGGGACTCAACCCGTCTCAAAAACGCGCCCTATAAAATGTCCCTTCCTGAAGCCATTGAACTTAAAGAGCAACTTTCCCAACTCATTGAGCAAGGATTCGTACACCCCAGTAGCTCTCCTTGGGGGGCACCTGTCCTTTTCCAAAAAAAAGGACGGAACTCTCTGCCTCTGCATAGATTATCGAGGGCTGAATCAAGTCACTGTCAAGAATAAGTATGCTATCCCTCGCATCGACGAACTTCTTGACAGGCTTCATGGGGCCAAAGTCTTCTCAAAAATAGATTTGAGATCTGGTTACTATTAGATCATCAAAGTCGAGGAAGCAGATATACCCAAGACAGCCTTCAGTACCGGTTATAACCACTATGAGTTTACTGTAACCTCATTCGGGTTAACCAATGCTCCTGCAACCTTCAACAGCCTAATGCAAGATATATTCCATCCTTACTTGGATGAATTTGTGCTTGTTTTCTTTGATGACATCTTAATCTACTCCAAATCAATGGAAGAGCATGAGGAGCATGTGCGTAGAGTTCTGCAATTGTTGCGCAGACACAAACTCTATGCCAAGAAGAGCAAATGTACCTTCTTTACTCATCAAATTGAGTATCTTGGGTTCATCGTCTTCAAAGATGGCATTTCAATAGTTCCCGCCAAGGTTAAAGATATTCTAGAGTGGCCATCCCCTAAATCAGTTCATGAAGTTCGTGGGTTTTTGGGAATCACGGGATGGTATAGGATTTTCATTAAAGATTATGCCTCGGTAGCTGCACCTTTGACGGATCTTCTCTCAAGAAGTATTGCAAAATAGTGTGGCTGCCAATCCATCAAAACAGCTTTGATCAGCTCAAGGTCATTATTACTTTTGCCCCAGTCCTGAAACTTCCTGATTTCACCAAGTGGTTACTGATGCCAGTAGTCTAGCACTTGGTGGTGTCCTCCATTAAGCTCATGATGTCCTACTGCGGGACACCTAGGCTATGCAAAAATATTCAATGCCGTAACAAGGAGCTTTCATTAGGCAGGCTTGAAAAATGATGTCCTTCGGTACTTGAAGCGATGTCTCTCTCATGCCAAAGGATCAAAGCTGAAAGGGTCAAGATGCCTGGGAAACTTCAACCCTTGGATATTCCCCAAATGAAGTGGGAGTGCATTTCTGTACCGTCGGTACTGGAGTAGCAAATCAGTCTATGCTTGCATGGTTTCGCCTCATCGGAGATGCTAAACTCTGGTGGAAACAGTGGTGCCGTGACAAGGGAGTCACCGAGCATTCTCAAACATGGGAAGACATCAAGCAGGCCGTGAAGGAAAGATATCTTTTCCGTTCCCATGAATCCATAAAGATTCTTGGGATGGATTGGTTAATTGCAAACAAAGCTAGCATTCATTGTCACTAGGGGAGTATCACTTTTGAAAATGAGCATGGCCAAGTACTATCCGTTCAGGGCATAACATAACCTAAATCTAGGGTAGTCAAGGCAAAACATCTTCTCAAGGGAACACGTAAGGGTCAGCAAGTTTTCTTAGCCAAGCTCAACAAAACCATTGAACCTAGTAAGGAGACAGAACCCTCTTGGCTCCAAGAATTCTCTAACATTTTCCCTGACAAGCTTACAGGCCTACCGCCTCCTCGAATCATGAAATTTAGGTGATCCCTGGGACTCAACCCGTCTCAAAAACGCGCCCTATAAAATGTCCCTTCCTGAAGCCATTGAACTTAAAGAGCAACTTTCCCAACTCATTGAGCAAGGATTCGTACACCCCAGGAGCTCTCCTTGGGGGGCACCTGTCCTTTTCCAAAAAAAAGGACGGAACTCTCTGCCTCTGCATAGATTATCGAGGGCTGAATCAAGTCACTGTCAAGAATAAGTATGCTATCCCTCGCATCGACGAACTTCTTGACAGGCTTCATGGGGCCAAAGTCTTCTCAAAAATAGATTTGAGATCTGGTTACTATCAGATCATCAAAGTCGAGGAAGCAGATATACCCAAGACAGCCTTCAGTACCGGTTATAACCACTATGAGTTTACTGTAACCGCATTCGGGTTAACCAATGCTCCTGCAACCTTCAACCGCTTAATGCAAGATATATTCCATCCTTACTTGGATGAATTTGTGCTTGTTTTCTTTGATGACATCTTAATCTACTCCAAATCAATGGAAGAGAATGAGGAGCATGTGCGTAGAGTTCTGCAACTGTTGCGCAGACACAAACTCTATGCCAACAAGAGCAAATGTACCTTCTTTACTCATCAAATTGAGTATCTTGGGTTCATCGTCTTCAAAGATGGCATTTCAATAGTTCCTGCCAAGGTTAAAGATATTCTAGACTGGCCATCCCCTAAATCAGTTCATGAAGTTCGTGGGTTTTTGGGAATCACGGGATGGTGTAGGATTTTTATTAAAGATTATGCCTTGGTAGCTGCACCTTTGACGGATCTTCTCTCAAGAAGTATTGCAAAATAGTGTGGCTGCCAATCCATCAAAACAGCTTTGATCAGCTCAAGGTCATTATTACTTTTGCCCCAGTCCTGAAACTTCCTGATTTCACCAAGTGGTTACTGATGCCAGTAGTCTAGCACTTGGTGGTGTCCTCCATGAAGCTCATGATAGTCCTACTGCGGGACACCCAGGCTATGCAAAAATATTCAATGCCGTAACAAGGAGCTTTCATTAGGCAGGCTTGAAAAATGATGTCCTTCGGTACTTGAAGCGATGTCTCTCATGCCAAAGGATCAAAGCTAAAAGGGTCAAAGCTGAAAGGGTCGAGATGCCTGGGAAACTTCAACCCTTGGATATTCCCCAAACGAAGTGGGAGTACATTACTATGGATTTTGTCACAAGTCTCCCCATTGTTCAAGCAGGATATGACTCCATTCTGGTAGTAGTGGACTTACTTACCAAAGTAGCTCACCTTATATCAGCAAAGAAGACCTTCAAAGCTTCTGATGTTGCTAGAATATTCATCAAGGAAGTCCTCAAACTTCATGGTCTCCCAAAAAGGATAGTAGCTGACCAGGATTTTGACTTCACTTCAAAGTGCCTATAAACTCCAACTCCAACTCTGGTAGAATTTGCCTACAATGCATCTTATCATCAGAGCATAGGAATGTCACCATTCAAAGCACTCTCTATGGGCAAGAATGCTTGTTTCCTCTAAATTTCTCTGATACAGGAAAATGCTCGAAGAGATGGAGGAACAAACCAAGGCAATCCAAAAGGATATTAAAGCTGCCAAGATGGATAAAAGCATTATGCTGACAATAAGAGGTCTGAAAGGATCTTCAAGGAAGGAGACAAAGTTCTTCTATGAGTGCTACCCAAACGAAGTTCTCTATCACTTGGGAAATATAAGAAGCTCAGCCCTAGGTATTGTGGTCCCTATACAGTTATCAAGCCTTTAGGTAAAAGTGCCTACAAACTCCAACTCCCAGCCAATATCAAAGTCCACAATGTATTTCATGTAAGTTTGTTAAAACCTTATGTACCCAGTCTTGATCATTAACCTACTCAAGGAGTCCTTGAATTACAGCCCAATAGCATCATAGATTCTAGGGAAAGGCAACTTCGAAATAGAACTCTTGTAGAACATCTGGTACAGTGGAAAGATTACCCTGAAGAGGATGCAACTTGGGAAGATGAAGCTACACTCTTAAAGGATTATCCCCAATTCATGATGAGTCGTCTTGATTTCTTTAATGGGGGAAGGATGTAACATACCCATCTTCACTAATAAAGAAATGTCTTGTAATAGATAAATTTATGAGTTTTTATGGTTTAAAAATCAATGATTTTATTAAATGAGTCATTTCTACTTAGAGTCTCTAAATTTTGAGCCCAAATTTGAAATTTATGCGCGATTTTATCCTAATATAGGATTTTACAGCATCCAAAACGGACACCGAATCAAGCTTATACGCAAATTTCAGTCATGTTTAGTTAAAAAGCGATGACCTTTAAACCTTAATAAATGCATGACCGAGCGTCCGATTGACGGATGGTCTGCACCCCAACGACTAGGAGAACCTCCCGGATAAAGAAAAAATTACCTCGCAGTCTGGTACGCAAATCGAGACCGACGCTCCAAATTTGAAAACCTTGCCCCAAAATTTGGACCGTACACACTTACCTGGGTACCCGTATGATAGCTGCACAAGAACCAAAGGACGGTCGCCCACTATGTGGTCCACACGTACCGCTACTTGGACACCCACCATGCTGTCCCAGACCAGATAAGGTACATGCGTACCACTCCTTTCCCTGTTAACCGACAGCATATCTTTCTTACAGAGCCATGCAGGCCACTGATCTACAGCCTTTGCTAGTACACCGTCCTTTCATCCTTGCTTTGCGCAACGCCCGTACTACCCATATCCCATAGTTATATAAACCCCCGGGCAACAAGCATTTTCTGCGTAGCGTATGCTCTGTTGTGCCGTTGTCCGTACCGTCGTCTGTCCCTGTGCAGTGTACTTGCTATAGTAGTACAGCCACCCCTCTCCACACCCCCTCAATTGCCACTTTTCAAATAAGGCAATTTTCCTCCATCTCCCTCTTGCTAGGAGGCAGTGTCAACTCTTCTTCTTCCCCTGTGTGAAGAGACTTACAGCATCCCTCAGCCCTTCTCCCCTTTAGCAAAACACTTTTGTGTTAAGGACATCTCACAATCCCCCCCCCCTTATTTGTGTGGACTTTAGTAAGAGGTTTTAGCCTTAAGAGAGGGTTCTTGCGCTGTGATCTTTTACTCATACGGTGAGCAAACGATCTCAGAATTGAGATCTGATTGGACCGTTTTGATCGCAACAGCGAGCCCTACAAGATGGCCCCTTCTCGAAAACGTCAAAATATTACCTCAAGAGGCGCGCAAAATAACGAGAGTAGAGAAGATGCTCCCGATGCGGCCCCAACCCTCCCTTTACAAGCTCCTCAAGGAAATGGTGGCCAAGTCAGCTTGGTTATCTTTTAGAGAAGAGTTTTTTTTTAATATTAGTGTTAATAAATGTGTATCTTTTCCTTTTAGAATAATGACATAAAATTGTATGAAGCTACGAATTGAGTGTTGTATTCAATGATTTGTATTGAAATTGTTATCTTTAATGAATTGGGTTCTTGGGCAACTCTATTCTAGAAGACCAGGCCAGCGGCTATGCCTTGCATGGATGAGGAAAAAAGCTTGCCTCTAGAAATCAAGTCTAGTACTTACCCAATCTATGGGTGATTTGATTTTTAGAAGATCACGCTCCCTTGTGGGATAGGACTAGGTCTTACCTATGAATCGTATCCTTGAATCTCTACATGGTCAAGGTGTCGATTAATAGGAAATTTTTTGCAAGGTAAGACTTGGTGGACTATCTTAAGTGTTTCCCTATTTTAGAAGGGGGAAACCTTATAATTGGTATCAGAGCCAATCTTAGCTCCAAGGAATTACCATTTAAGGACTGTTTTGCAATAAATGTTTTACCTAACATAATGTTAATTAATAAAAACATCCTACTAAAACAAACAAGTGGAAGTGATGTTTGAATGATTGTTTAAATGATTCGTTGGATTGAAAAGTTGAAGATGATCCATTTATTTTGTTTTGTCGGTACCCCCAGGGCCGACATCTCTGTGACTATAGATGGGATTCGCATACCTCAGGATCGCTAGGTGTATGACCAAACAAGTGATGCAAGTCTTACCTGCTCACAGAGTAGCTGTGTTGGGACCTACCCCAATCCAGAGTCTACCACCCTTACCATCAGTTTTTAGAGTCTTAGAAACTACAGCAGAATCCCAATATTTCACCTATGTGGACCGCTGTACCCTTATGTCATAGTCAAGCTTAGGAATTTCCCTTGATGGCAAATAAGACTAATTATATTAGTATCAGATCTTTGTAATAAAACTCGTCCTTGTAAATATTTAGAAATAAAATGATTTCTATGTTTTACTCTTCAAAATAAGCGTTGTGCAAATATATATCTTGTAATCTTAAAATTGTTTTTACAATGATGGCCACGACGATCACCCTCCACTTCCCAGTGTGCTTTACATTGATATCCAGGAGAAGAAGCTCTTGCTCAAGCAAATGCAATCTCCCTCCTTTAAAGGAGAAGGTTCAAAGATTGAGAAGGATGCTGAAGTCTGGATTGAAGCGATGGACGATTATTTCTCTACCGCCGGTACTGGAGTAGCAAATCAGTCTATGCTTGCATGGTTTTGCCTCATCGGAGATGCTAAACTCTGGTGCAAACAGTGGTGCCGTGACAAGGGAGTCACCGAGCATTCTCAAACGTGGAAAGACATCAAGCAGGGGCCGTGAAGGAAAGATATCTTCCCCCTTCCCATGAATCCATAAAGATTCTTGGGATGGATTGGTTAATTGCAAACAAAGCTAGCATTCATTGTCACTAGGGGAGTATCACTTTTTAAAGTGAGCATGGCCAAGTAATATCCGTTCAGGGCATAACATAACCTAAATCTAGGGTAGTCAAGGCAAAACATCTTCTCAAGGGAACACGTAAGGGTCAGCAAGTTTTCTTAGCCAAGCTCAACAAAACCATTGAACCTAGTAAGGAGACAGAACCCTCTTGGCTCCAAGAATTCTCTGACATCTTCCCTGACAAGCTTACAGGCCTACTGCCTCCCCGAATCATGAAATTGAGGTGATCCCTGGGACTCAACCCATCTCAAAAACGCGTCCTATAAAATGTCCCTTCCTCAAGCCATTGAACTTAAAGAGCAACTTTCCCAACTCATTGAGCAAGGATTCGTACACCCCAGTAGCTCTCCTTGGGGGGCACCTGTCCTTTTCCAAAAAAAAGAAGGACGGAACTCTCTGCCTCTTCATAGATTATCGAGGGCTGAATCAAGTCACTGTCAAGAATAAGTATGCTATCCCTCGCATCGACGAACTTCTTGACAGGCTTTATGGGGCCAAAGTCTTCTCAAAAATAGATTTGAGTCTGGTTACTATCAGATCATCAAAGTCGAGGAAGCAGATATACCCAAGACAGCCTTCAGTACCGGTTATAACCACTATGAGTTTACTGTAACCTCATTCGGGTTAACCAATGCTCCTGCAACCTTCAACCGCCTAATGCAAGATATATTCCATCCTTACTTGGATGAATTTGTGCTTGTTTTCTTTGATGACATCTTAATCTACTCCAAATCAATGGAAGAGCATGAGGAGCATGTGCGTAGAGTTCTGCAATTGTTGCGCAGACACAAACTCTATGCCAAGAAGAGCAAATGTACCTTCTTTACTCATCAAATTGAGTATCTTGGGTTCATCGTCTTCAAAGATGGCATTTCAATAGTTCCCGCCAAGATCAAAGATATTCTAGAGTGGCCATCCCCTAAATCAGTTCATGAAGTTCATGGGTTTTTGGGAATCACGGGATGGTATAGGATTTTCATTAAAGATTATGCCTTGGTAGTTGCACCTTTGACGGATCTTCTCTCAAGAAGTATTGCAAAATAGTGTGGCTGCCAATCCATCAAAACAGCTTTGATCAGCTCAAGGTCATTATTACTTTTGCCCCAGTCCTGAAACTTCCTGATTTCACCAAGTGGTTACTGATGCCAGTAGTCTAGCACTTGGTGGTGTCCTCCATGAAGCTCATGATAGTCCTACTGCGGGACACCCAGGCTACGCAAAAATATTCAATGCCGTAACAAGGAGCTTTCATTAGGCAGGCTTGAAAAATGATGTCCTTCGGTACTTGAAGCGATGTCTCTCTCATGCCAAAGGATCAAAGCTGAAAGGGTCAAGATGCCTGGGAAACTTCAACCCTTGGATATTCCCCAAATGAAGTGGGAGTGCATTAGTATGGATTTTGTCACAAGTCTCCCCATTGTTCAAGCAGGATATGACTCCATTCTGGTAGTAGTGGACTTACTTACCAAAGTAGCTCACCTTATACCAGCAAAGAAGACCTTCAAAGCTTCTGATGTTGCTAGAATATTCATCAAGGAAGTCCTCAAACTTCATGGTCTCCCAAAAAGGATACTAAGTGACCGAGATTTTGACTTCACTTCAAAGTGCCTATAAACTCCAACTCCAACTCTGGTAGAATTTGCCTACAATGCATCTTATCATCAGAGCATAGGAATGTCACCATTCAAAGCACTCTCTATGGGCAAGAATGCTTGTTTCCTCTAAATTTCTCTGATCCAAGAAAATGCTCGAAGAGATGGAGGAACAAACCAAGGCAATCCAAAAGGATATTAAAGCTGCCAAGATGGATAAAAGCATTATGCTGACACCAAGAGGTCTGAAAGGATCTTCAAGGAAGGAGACAAAGTTCTTCTATGAGTGCTACCCAAACGAAGTTCTCTATCACTTGGGAAATATAAGAAGCTCAGCCCTAGGTATTGTGGTCCCTATACAGTTATCAAGCCTTTAGGTAAAAGTGCCTACAAACTCCAACTCCCAGCCAATATCAAAGTCCACAATGTATTTCATGTAAGTTTGTTAAAACCTTATGTACCCAGTCTTGATCATTAACCTACTCAAGGAGTCCTTGAATTACAGCCCAATAGCATCATAGATTCTAGGGAAAGGCAACTTCGAAATAGAACTCTTGTAGAACATCTGGTACAGTGGAAAGATTACCCTGAAGAGGATGCAACTTGGGAAGATGAAGCTACACTCTTAAAGGATTATCCCCAATTCATGATGAGTCGTCTTGATTTCTTTAATGGGGGAAGGATGTAACATACCCATCTTCACTAATAAAGAAATGTCTTGTAATAGATAAATTTATGAGTTTTTATGGTTTAAAAATCAATGATTTTATTAAATGAGTCATTTCTACTTAGAGTCTTTAAATTTTGAGCCCAAATTTAGAATTTATGCGTGATTTTACCCTAATATAGGACTTTACAGCATCCAAAACGGACACGGAATCAAGCTTATACACAAATTTCAGTCATTTTTAGTTAAAAAGCGACGACCTTTAAACCTTAATAAATGCATGACTGAGCGTCCGATTGATGAATGGTCTGCACCCCAACGACTAGGAGAACCTCCCGGATCAAAAAAAAAAAAACCTCTCAGGCGCAGTCTGGTACGCAAATCGAGACCGACGCTCCAAATTTGGGAACCTTGCCCCAAAATTTGGACCGTACACACTTACCTGGATACACGTATGATAGCTGCACAAGAACCAAAGGACGGTCGCCCACTATGTGGTCCACACGTACCGCTAATTGGACACCCACCATGCTGTCCCAGACCAGATAAGGTACATGCGTACCACTTCTTTCCCTGTTAACCGACGGCATATCTTTCTTACAGAGCCATTTTTTGCGTAGCGTATGCTTTGTTGTGCCGTTGTCCGTACCGTCGTCTATCCCTGTGCAATGTACTTGCTAGAGTAGTACAGCCACCCCTCTCCACACCCCCTCAATTGCCACTTTTCAAATAAGGCAATTTTCCTTCATCTCCCTCTTGCTAGGAGGCAGTGTCCTTAACTCTTCTTCTCCCCCTGTGTGAAGAGACTTACAGCATCCCTCAGCCCTTCTCCCCTTTAGCAAAATATTTTTGTGTTAAGGACATCTCACAATCCCCCCCCCTTATTTGTGTGGACTTTAGTAAGAGGTTTTAGCCTTAAGAGAGGGTTCTTGCGCTATGATCTTTTGCTCATACGGTGAGCGAACGATCTCAAAATTGAGATCTGATTGGACCGTTTCGATCGCGACAGCGAGCCCTACAAGATGGCCCCTTCTCGAAAACGTCAAAATATTACCTCGGGAGGCACGCACAATAACGAGAGTAGAGAAGATGCTCCCGATGCGGCCCCAACCCTCCCTTTACAAGCTGCTCAAGGAAATGGTAGCCAAGTCAGCTTGGTTATCTTTTAGAGAAGAGTTTTTTTTAAAATATTAGTGTTAATAAATGTGTATCTTTTCCTTTTAGAATAATGACGTAAAATTGTATGAAGCTACGAATTGAGTGTTGTATTCAATGATTTGTATTGAAATTGTTATCTTTAATGAATTGGGTTCTTGGGCAACTCTATTCTAGAAGACTAGGCCAGCGGCTATGCCTTGCATGGATGATGAAAAAAGCGTTGCTCTAGAAATCAAGTCTAGTAATTACCCAATTTATGATCAATTACCCTATGGGTGATTTGATTTTTAGAAGATCACGCTCCCTTGTGGGATAGGACTAGGTCTTACCTATGAATCGCATACTTGAATCTCTACATGGTCAAGGTGTCGATTAATAGGAAACTTTTTGGAAGTTAAGACTTGGTGGACTATCTTAAGTGTTTCCCTATTTTAGAAGGGGGAACCTTATAATTGGTATCAGAGCCAATCTTAGCTCCAAGGAATTGACAGTTAAGGACTGTTTTGCAATAAATGTTTTACCTAACATAATGCTAATTAATAAAAACATCCTACTAAAACAAACAAGTGGACTTGATGTTTGAATGATTTTTTAAATGATTCGTTGGATTGAAAAGTTGAAGATGATCCATTTATTTTGTTTTGTCGGTAACCCCCAGGGCCGACACCTCTCTGACTATAGATGGGATTCGTATACCTCAGGATCGCTGGGTGTATGACCAAACAAGTGATGCAAGTCTTACCTGCTCACAGAGTAGCTGTGTTGGGACCTACCCCAATCCAGAGTCTACCACCCTTACCATCAGTTTTTAGAGTCTTAGAAACTACAGCAGAACCCCAATATTTCACCTATGTGGACCGCTGTACCCTTATGTCATAGTCAAGCTTAGGAATTTCCCTTGATGGCAAATGAGACTAATTATATTAGTCTCAGATCTTTGTAATAAAACTCGTCCTTGTAAATATTAGAAATAAAATGATTTCTATGTTTTACTCTTCAAAATAAGCGTTGTGCAAATATGAATCTTGTAATCTTAAAATTAATTTTACAATGATGGCCAGGACGATCACCCTCCACTTCCCAGTGCACTTTACACTGATATCCAGGAGAAGAAGCTCTTGCTCAAGCAAATGCAACCTCCCTCGTTTAAAGGAGAAGGTTCAAAGATTGAGAAGGATGCTGAAGTCTGGATTGAAGCGATGGACGATTATTTCTCTACCGCCGGTACTGGAGTAGCAAATCAGTCTATGCTTGCATTGTTTCGCCTCATCGGAGATGCTAAACTCTGGTGGAAACAGTGGTGCCGTGACAAGGGAGTCACCGAGCATTCTCAAACGTGGGAAGACATCAAGCAGGCCGTGAAGGAAAGATATCTTCCCCCTTCCCATGAATCCATAAAGATTCTTGGGATGGATTGGTTAATTGCAAACAAAGCTAGCATTCATTGTCACTAGGGGAGTATCACTTTTGAAAATGAGCATGGCCAAGTACTATCCGTTCAGGGCATAACATAACCTAAATCTAGGGTAGTCAAGGCAAAACATCTTCTCAAGGGAACACGTAAGGGTCAGCAAGTTTTCTTAGCCAAGCTCAACAAAACCATTGAACCTAGTAAGGAGACAGAACCCTCTTGGCTCCAAGAATTCTCTAACATTTTCCCTGACAAGCTTACAGGCCTACCGCCTCCTCGAATCATGAAATTTAGGTGATCCCTGGGACTCAACCCGTCTCAAAAACGCGCCCTATAAAATGTCCCTTCCTGAAGCCATTGAACTTAAAGAGCAACTTTCCCAACTCATTGAGCAAGGATTCGTACACCCCAGGAGCTCTCCTTGGGGGGCACCTGTCCTTTTCCAAAAAAAAGGACGGAACTCTCTGCCTCTGCATAGATTATCGAGGGCTGAATCAAGTCACTGTCAAGAATAAGTATGCTATCCCTCGCATCGACGAACTTCTTGACAGGCTTCATGGGGCCAAAGTCTTCTCAAAAATAGATTTGAGATCTGGTTACTATCAGATCATCAAAGTCGAGGAAGCAGATATACCCAAGACAGCCTTCAGTACCGGTTATAACCACTATGAGTTTACTGTAACCTCATTCGGGTTAACCAATGCTCCTGCAACCTTCAACCGCCTAATGCAAGACATATTCCATCCTTACTTGGATGAATTTGTGCTTGTTTTCTTTGATGACATCTTAATCTACTCCAAATCAATGGAAGAGCACGAGGAGCATGTGCGTAGAGTTCTGTAATTGTTGCGCAGACACAAACTCTATGCCAAGAAGAGCAAATGTACCTTCTTTACTCATCAAATTGAGTATCTTGGGTTCATTGTCTTCAAAGATGGCATTTCAATAGTTCCTGCCAAGGTTAAAGATATTCTAGAGTGGCCATCCCCTAAATCAGTTCATGAAGTTCGTGGGTTTTTGGGAATCACGGGATGGTATAGGATTTTTTCTAAAGATTATGCCTCGGTAGCTGCACCTTTGACGGATCTTCTCTCAAGAAGTATTGCAAAATAGTGTGGCTGCCAATCCATCAAAACAGCTTTGATCAGCTCAAGGTCATTATTACTTTTGCCCCAGTCCTGAAACTTCCTGATTTCACCAAGTGGTTACTGATGCCAGTAGTCTAGCACTTGGTGGTGTCCTCCATGAAGCTCATGATAGTCCTACTGCGGGACACCCAGGCTATGCAAAAATATTCAATGCCGTAACAAGGAGCTTTCATTAGGCAGGCTTGAAAAATGATGTCCTTCGGTACTTGAAGCGATGTCTCTCTCATGCCAAAGGATCAAAGCTAAAAGGGTCAAAGCTGAAAGGGTCAAGATGCCTGGGATACTTCAACCCTTGGATATTCCCCAAATGAAGTGGGAGTGCATTTCTGTACCGCCGGTACTGGAGTAGCAAATCAGTCTATGCTTGCATGGTTTCACCTCATCGGAGATGCTAAACTCTGGTGGAAACAGTGGTGCCGTGACAAGGGAGTCACCGAGCATTCTCAAACGTGGGAAGACATCAAGCAGGCCGCGAAGGAAAGATATCTTCCCCCTTCCCATGAATCCATAAAGATTCTTGGGATGGATTGGTTAATTGCAAACAAAGCTAGCATTCATTGTCACTAGGGGAGTATTACTTTTGAAAATGAGCATGGCCAAGTACTATCCGTTCAGGGCATAACATAACCTAAATCTAGGGTAGTCAAGGCAAAACATCTTCTCAAGGGAACACGTAAGGGTCAGCAAGTTTTCTTAGCCAAGCTCAACAAAACCATTGAACCTAGTAAGGAGACAGAACCCTCTTGGCTCCAAGAATTCTCTGACATCTTCCCTGACAAGCTTACAGGCCTACCGCCTCCTCGAATCATGAAATTGAGGTGATCCCTGAGACTCAACCCGTCTCAAGCAAATGCAACCTCCCTCCTTTAAAGGAGAAGACTCAAAGATTGAGAAGGATGCTGAAGTCTGGATTGAAGCGATGGACGATTATTTCTCTACCGCCGGTACTGGAGTAGCAAATCAGTCTATGCTTGCATTGTTTCGCCTCATCGGAGATGCTAAACTCTGGTGGAAACAGTGGTGCCGTGAAAAGGGAGTCACCGAGCATTCTCAAACGTGGGAAGACATCAAGCAGGGGCCGTGAAGGAAAGATATCTTCCCCCTTCCCATGAATCCATAAAGATTCTTGGGATGGACTGGTTAATTGCAAAGCTAGCATTCATTGTCACTAGGGGAGTATCACTTTTGAAAATGAGCATGGCCAAGTAATATCCGTTCAGGGCATAACATAACCTAAATCTAGGGTAGTCAAGGCAAAACATCTTCTCAAGGGAACACGTAAGGGTCAGCAAGTTTTCTTAGCCAAGCTCAACAAAACCATTGAACCTAGTAAGGAGACAGAACCCTCTTGGCTCCAAGAATTCTCTAACATCTTCCCTGACAAGCTTACAGGCCTACCGCCTCCTCGAATCATGAAATTTAGGTGATCCATGAGACTCAACCCGTCTCAAAAACGCGCCCTATAAAATGTCCCTTCCTGAAGCCATTGAACTTAAAGAGCAACTTTCCCAACTCATTGAGCAAGGATTCGTACACCCCAGTAGCTCTCCTTGGGGGGCACCTGTCCTTTTCCAAAAAAAAGGACGGAACTCTCTGCCTCTGCATAGATTATCGAGGGCTGAATCAAGTCACTGTCAAGAATAAGTATGCTATCCCTCGCATCGACGAACTTCTTGACAGGCTTCATGGGGCCAAAGTCTTCTCAAAAATAGATTTGAGATCTGGTTACTATTAGATCATCAAAGTCGAGGAAGCAGATATACCCAAGATAGCCTTCAGTACCGGTTATAACCACTATGAGTTTACTGTAACCTCATTCGGGTTAACCAATGCTCCTGCAACCTTCAACCGCCTAATGCAAGATATATTCCATCCTTACTTGGATGAATTTGTGCTTGTTATCTTTGATGACATCTTAATCTACTCCAAATCAATGGAAGAGCATGAGGAGCATGTGCGTAGAGTTCTGCAATTGTTGCGCAGACACAAACTCTATGCCAAGAAGAGCAAATGTACCTTCTTTACTCATCAAATTGAGTATCTTGGGTTCATTGTCTTCAAAGATGGCATTTCAATAGTTCCCGCCAAGGTTAAAGATATTTTAGAGTGGCCATCCCCTAAATCAGTTCATGAAGTTCGTGGGTTTTTGGGAATCACGGGATGGTATAGGATTTTTTCTAAAGATTATGCCTCGGTAGCTGCACCTTTGACGGATCTTCTCTCAAGAAGTATTGCAAAATAGTGTGGCTGCCAATCCATCAAAACAGCTTTGATCAGCTCAAGGTCATTATTACTTTTGCCCCAGTCCTGAAACTTCCTGATTTCACCAAGTGGTTACTGATGCCAGTAGTCTAGCACTTGGTGGTGTCCTCCATGAAGCTCATGATAGTCCTACTGCGGGACACCCAGGCTATGCAAAAATATTCAATGCCGTAACAAGGAGCTTTCATTAGGCAGGCTTGAAAAATGATGTCCTTCGGTACTTGAAGCGATGTCTCTCTCATGCCAAAGGATCAAAGCTAAAAGGGTCAAAGCTGAAAGGGTCAAGATGCCTGGGAAACTTCAACCCTTGGATATTCCCCAAATGAAGTGGGAGTGCATTTCTGTACCGCCGGTACTGGAGTAGCAAATCAGTCTATGCTTGCATGGTTTCACCTCATCGGAGATGCTAAACTCTGGTGGAAACAGTGGTGCCGTGACAAGGGAGTCACCGAGCATTCTCAAACGTGGGAAGACATCAAGCAGGCCGCGAAGGAAAGATATCTTTCCCCTTCCCATGAATCCATAAAGATTCTTGGGATGGATTGGTTAATTGCAAACAAAGCTAGCATTCATTGTCACTAGGGGAGTATCACTTTTGAAAATGAGCATGGCCAAGTACTATCCGTTCAGGGCATAACATAACCTAAATCTAGGGTAGTCAAGGCAAAACATCTTCTCAAGGGAACACGTAAGGGTCAGCAAGTTTTCTTAGCCAAGCTCAACAAAACCATTGAACCTAGTAAGGAGACAGAACCCTCTTGGCTCCAAGAATTCTCTGACATCTTCCCTGACAAGCTTACAGGCCTACCGCCTCCTCGAATCATGAAATTGAGGTGATCCCTGAGACTCAACCCGTCTCAAGCAAATGCAACCTCCCTCCTTTAAAGGAGAAGACTCAAAGATTGAGAAGGATGCTGAAGTCTGGATTGAAGCGATGGACGATTATTTCTCTACCGCCGGTACTGGAGTAGCAAATCAGTCTATGCTTGCATTGTTTCGCCTCATCGGAGATGCTAAACTCTGGTGGAAACAGTGGTGCCGTGAAAAGGGAGTCACCGAGCATTCTCAAACGTGGGAAGACATCAAGCAGGGGCCGTGAAGGAAAGATATCTTTCCCCTTCCCATGAATCCATAAAGATTCTTGGGATGGACTGGTTAATTGCAAAGCTAGCATTCATTGTCACTAGGGGAGTATCACTTTTGAAAATGAGCATGGCCAAGTAATATCCGTTCAGGGCATAACATAACCTAAATCTAGGGTAGTCAAGGCAAAACATCTTCTCAAGGGAACACGTAAGGGTCAGCAAGTTTTCTTAGCCAAGCTCAACAAAACCATTGAACCTAGTAAGGAGACAGAACCCTCTTGGCTCCAAGAATTCTCTAACATCTTCCCTGACAAGCTTACAGGCCTACCGCCTCCTCGAATCATGAAATTTAGGTGATCCATGGGACTCAACCCGTCTCAAAAACGCGCCCTATAAAATGTCCCTTCCTGAAGCCATTGAACTTAAAGAGCAACTTTCCCAACTCATTGAGCAAGGATTCGTACACCCCAGTAGCTCTCCTTGGGGGGCACCTGTCCTTTTCCAAAAAAAAGGACGGAACTCTCTGCCTCTGCATAGATTATCGAGGGCTGAATCAAGTCACTGTCAAGAATAAGTATGCTATCCCTCGCATCGACGAACTTCTTGACAGGCTTCATGGGGCCAAAGTCTTCTCAAAAATAGATTTGAGATCTGGTTACTATTAGATCATCAAAGTCGAGGAAGCAGATATACCCAAGATAGCCTTCAGTACCGGTTATAACCACTATGAGTTTACTATAACCTCATTCGGGTTAACCAATGCTCCTGCAACCTTCAACCGCCTAATGCAAGATATATTCCATCCTTACTTGGATGAATTTGTGCTTGTTTTCTTTGATGACATCTTAATCTACTCCAAATCAATGGAAGAGCATGAGAAGCATGTGCGTAGAGTTCTGCAATTGTTGCGCAGACACAAACTCTATGCCAAGAAGAGCAAATGTACCTTCTTTACTCATCAAATTGAGTATCTTGGGTTCATCGTCTTCAAAGATGGCATTTCAATAGTTCCCGCCAAGGTTAAAGATATTCTAGAGTGGCCATCCCCTAAATCAGTTCATGAAGTTCGTGGGTTTTTGGGAATCACGAGATGGTATAGGATTTTTTCTAAAGATTATGCCTCGGTAGCTGCACCTTTGACGGATCTTCTCTCAAGAAGTATTGCAAAATAGTGTGGCTGCCAATCCATCAAAACAGCTTTGATCAGCTCAAGGTCATTATTACTTTTGCCCCAGTCCTGAAACTTCCTGATTTCACCAAGTGGTTACTGATGCCAGTAGTCTAGCACTTGGTGGTGTCCTCCATGAAGCTCATGATAGTCCTACTGCGGGACACCCAGGCTATGCAAAAATATTCAATGCCGTAACAAGGAGCTTTCATTAGGCAGGCTTGAAAAATGATGTCCTTCGGTACTTGAAGCGATGTCTCTCTCATGCCAAAGGATCAAAGCTAAAAGGGTCAAAGCTGAAAGGGTCAAGATGCCTGGGAAACTTCAACCCTTGGATATTCCCCAAATGAAGTGGGAGTGCATTTCTGTACCGCCGGTACTGGAGTAGCAAATCAGTCTATGCTTGCATGGTTTCACCTCATCGGAGATGCTAAACTCTGGTGGAAACAGTGGTGCCGTGACAAGGGAGTCACCGAGCATTCTCAAACGTGGGAAGACATCAAGCAGGCCGCGAAGGAAAGATATCTTCCCCCTTCCCATGAATCCATAACGATTCTTGGGATGGATTGGTTAATTGCAAACAAAGCTAGCATTCATTGTCACTAGGGGAGTATCACTTTTGAAAATGAGCATGGCCAAGTACTATCCGTTCAGGGCATAACATAACCTAAATCTAGGGTAGTCAAGGCAAAACATCTTCTCAAGGGAACACGTAAGGGTCAGCAAGTTTTCTTAGCCAAGCTCAACAAAACCATTGAACCTAGTAAGGAGACAGAACCCTCTTGGCTCCAAGAATTCTCTGACATCTTCCCTGACAAGCTTACAGGCCTACCGCCTCCTCGAATCATGAAATTGAGGTGATCCCTGAGACTCAACCCGTCTCAAGCAAATGCAACCTCCCTCCTTTAAAGGAGAAGACTCAAAGATTGAGAAGGATGCTGAAGTCTGGATTGAAGCGATGGACGATTATTTCTCTACCGCCGGTACTGGAGTAGCAAATCAGTCTATGCTTGCATTGTTTCGCCTCATCGGAGATGCTAAACTCTGGTGGAAACAGTGGTGCCGTGAAAAGGGAGTCACCGAGCATTCTCAAACGTGGGAAGACATCAAGCAGGGGCCGTGAAGGAAAGATATCTTCCCCCTTCCCATGAATCCATAAAGATTCTTGGGATGGACTGGTTAATTGCAAAGCTAGCATTCATTGTCACTAGGGGAGTATCACTTTTGAAAATGAGCATGGCCAAGTAATATCCGTTCAGGGCATAACATAACCTAAATCTAGGGTAGTCAAGGCAAAACATCTTCTCAAGGGAACACGTAAGGGTCAGCAAGTTTTCTTAGCCAAGCTCAACAAAACCATTGAACCTAGTAAGGAGACAGAACCCTCTTGGCTCCAAGAATTCTCTAACATCTTCCCTGACAAGCTTACAGGCCTACCGCCTCCTCGAATCATGAAATTTAGGTGATCCCTGGGACTCAACCCGTCTCAAAAACGCGCCCTATAAAATGTCCCTTCCTGAAGCCATTGAACTTAAAGAGCAACTTTCCCAACTCATTGAGCAAGGATTCGTACACCCCAGTAGCTCTCCTTGGGGGGCACCTGTCCTTTTCCAAAAAAAAGGACGAAACTCTCTGCCTCTGCATAGATTATCGAGGGCTGAATCAAGTCACTATCAAGAATAAGTATGCTATCCCTCGCATCGACGAACTTCTTGACAGGCTTCATGGGGCCAAAGTCTTCTCAAAAATAGATTTGAGATCTGGTTACTATTAGATCATCAAAGTCGAGGAAGCAGATATACCCAAGATAGCCTTCAGTACCGGTTATAACCACTATGAGTTTACTGTAACCTCATTCGGGTTAACCAATGCTCCTGCAACCTTCAACCGCGTAATGCAAGATATATTCCATCCTTACTTGGATGAATTTGTGCTTGTTTTCTTTGATGACATCTTAATCTACTCCAAATCAATGGAAGAGCATGAGAAGCATGTGCGTAGAGTTCTGCAATTGTTGCGCAGACACAAACTCTATGCCAAGAAGAGCAAATGTACCTTCTTTACTCATCAAATTGAGTATCTTGGGTTCATCGTCTTCAAAGATGGCATTTCAATAGTTCCCGCCAAGGTTAAAGATATTCTAGAGTGGCCATCCCCTAAATCAGTTCATGAAGTTCGTGGGTTCTTGGGAATCACGGGATGGTATAGGATTTTTATTAAAGATTATGCCTCGGTAGCTGCACCTTTGACGGATCTTCTCTCAAGAAGTATTGCAAAATATTGTGGCTGCCAATCCATCAAAACAGCTTTGATCAGCTCAAGGTCATTATTACTTTTGCCCCAGTCCTGAAACTTCCTGATTTCACCAAGTGGTTACTGATGCCAGTAGTCTAGCACTTGGTGGTGTCCTCCATTAAGCTCATGATAGTCCTACTGCGGGACACCCAGGCTATGCAAAAATATTCAATGCCGTAACAAGGAGCTTTCATTAGGCAGGCTTGAAAAATGATGTCCTTCGGTACTTGAAGCGATGTCTCTCTCATGCCAAAGGATCAAAGCTAAAAGGGTCAAAGCTGAAAGGGTCAAGATGCCTGGGATACTTCAACCCTTGGATATTCCCCAAATGAAGTGGGAGTGCATTTCTGTACCGCCGGTTCTGGAGTAGCAAATCAGTCTATGCTTGCATGGTTTCGCCTCATCGGAGATGCTAAACTCTGGTGGAAACAGTGGTGCCGTGACAAGGGAGTCACCGAGCATTCTCAAACGTGGGAAGACATCAAGCAGGCCGCGAAGGAAAGATATCTTCCCCCTTCCCATGAATCCATAACGATTCTTGGGATGGATTGGTTAATTGCAAACAAAGCTAGCATTCATTGTCACTAGGGGAGTATCACTTTTGAAAATGAGCATGGCCAAGTACTATCCGTTCAGGGCATAACATAACCTAAATCTAGGGTAGTCAAGGCAAAACATCTTCTCAAGGGAACACGTAAGGGTCAGCAAGTTTTCTTAGCCAAGCTCAACAAAACCATTGAACCTAGTAAGGAGACAGAACCCTCTTGGCTCCAAGAATTCTCTGACATCTTCCCTGACAAGCTTACAGGCCTACCGCCTCCTCGAATCATGAAATTGAGGTGATCCCTGAGACTCAACCCGTCTCAAGCAAATGCAACCTCCCTCCTTTAAAGGAGAAGACTCAAAGATTGAGAAGGATGCTGAAGTCTGGATTGAAGCGATGGACGATTATTTCTCTACCGCCGGTACTGGAGTAGCAAATCAGTCTATGCTTGCATTGTTTCGCCTCATCGGAGATGCTAAACTCTGGTGGAAACAGTGGTGCCGTGAAAAGGGAGTCACCGAGCATTCTCAAACGTGGGAAGACATCAAGCAGGGGCTGTGAAGGAAAGATATCTTCCCCCTTCCCATGAATCCATAAAGATTCTTGGGATGGACTGGTTAATTGCAAAGCTAGCATTCATTGTCACTAGGGGAGTATCACTTTTGAAAATGAGCATGGCCAAGTAATATCCGTTCAGGGCATAACATAACCTAAATCTAGGGTAGTCAAGGCAAAACATCTTCTCAAGGGAACACGTAAGGGTCAGCAAGTTTTCTTAGCCAAGCTCAACAAAACCATTGAACCTAGTAAGGAGACAGAACCCTCTTGGCTCCAAGAATTCTCTAACATCTTCCCTGACAAGCTTACAGGCCTACCGCCTCCTCGAATCATGAAATTTAGGTGATCCATGGGACTCAACCCGTCTCAAAAACGCGCCCTATAAAATGTCCCTTCCTGAAGCCATTGAACTTAAAGAGCAACTTTCCCAACTCATTGAGCAAGGATTCGTACACCCCAGTAGCTCTCCTTGGGGGGCACCTGTCCTTTTCCAAAAAAAAGGACGGAACTCTCTGCCTCTGCATAGATTATCGAGGGCTGAATCAAGTCACTGTCAAGAATAAGTATGCTATCCCTCGCATCGACGAACTTCTTGACAGGCTTCATGGGGCCAAAGTCTTCTCAAAAATAGATTTGAGATCTGGTTACTATTAGATCATCAAAGTCGAGGAAGCAGATATACCCAAGATAGCCTTCAGTACCGGTTATAACCACTATGAGTTTACTGTAACCTCATTCGGGTTAACCAATGCTCCTGCAACCTTCAACCGCCTAATGCAAGATATATTCCATCCTTACTTGGATGAATTTGTGCTTGTTTTCTTTGATGACATCTTAATCTACTCCAAATCAATGGAAGAGCATGAGGAGCATGTGCGTAGAGTTCTGCAATTGTTGCGCAGACACAAACTCTATGCCAAGAAGAGCAAATGTACCTTCTTTACTCATCAAATTGAGTATCTTGGGTTCATCGTCTTCAAAGATGGCATTTCAATAGTTCCCGCCAAGGTTAAAGATATTTTAGAGTGGCCATCCCCTAAATCAGTTCATGAAGTTCGTGGGTTTTTGGGAATCACGGGATGGTATAGGATTTTTTCTAAAGATTATGCCTCGGTAGCTGCACCTTTGACGGATCTTCTCTCAAGAAGTATTGCAAAATAGTGTGGCTGCCAATCCATCAAAACAGCTTTGATCAGCTCAAGGTCATTATTACTTTTGCCCCAGTCCTGAAACTTCCTGATTTCACCAAGTGGTTACTGATGCCAGTAGTCTAGCACTTGGTGGTGTCCTCCATGAAGCTCATGATAGTCCTACTGCGGGACACCCAGGCTATGCAAAAATATTCAATGCCGTAACAAGGAGCTTTCATTAGGCAGGCTTGAAAAATGATGTCCTTCGGTACTTGAAGCGATGTCTCTCTCATGCCAAAGGATCAAAGCTAAAAGGGTCAAAGCTGAAAGGGTCAAGATGCCTGGGAAACTTCAACCCTTGGATATTCCCCAAATGAAGTGGGAGTGCATTTCTGTACCGCCGGTACTGGAGTAGCAAATCAGTCTATGCTTGCATGGTTTCACCTCATCGGAGATGCTAAACTCTGGTGGAAACAGTGGTGCCGTGACAAGGGAGTCACCGAGCATTCTCAAACGTGGGAAGACATCAAGCAGGCCGCGAAGGAAAGATATCTTCCCCCTTCCCATGAATCCATAACGATTCTTGGGATGGATTGGTTAATTGCAAACAAAGCTAGCATTCATTGTCACTAGGGGAGTATCACTTTTGAAAATGAGCATGGCCAAGTACTATCCGTTCAGGGCATAACATAACCTAAATCTAGGGTAGTCAAGGCAAAACATCTTCTCAAGGGAACACGTAAGGGTCAGCAAGTTTTCTTAGCCAAGCTCAACAAAACCATTGAACCTAGTAAGGAGACAGAACCCTCTTGGCTCCAAGAATTCTCTGACATCTTCCCTGACAAGCTTACAGGCCTACCGCCTCCTCGAATCATGAAATTGAGGTGATCCCTGAGACTCAACCCGTCTCAAGCAAATGCAACCTCCCTCCTTTAAAGGAGAAGACTCAAAGATTGAGAAGGATGCTGAAGTCTGGATTGAAGCGATGGACGATTATTTCTCTACCGCCGGTACTGGAGTAGCAAATCAGTCTATGCTTGCATTGTTTCGCCTCATCGGAGATGCTAAACTCTGGTGGAAACAGTGGTGCCGTGAAAAGGGAGTCACCGAGCATTCTCAAACGTGGGAAGACATCAAGCAGGGGCTGTGAAGGAAAGATATCTTCCCCCTTCCCATGAATCCATAAAGATTCTTGGGATGGACTGGTTAATTGCAAAGCTAGCATTCATTGTCACTAGGGGAGTATCACTTTTGAAAATGAGCATGGCCAAGTAATATCCGTTCAGGGCATAACATAACCTAAATCTAGGGTAGTCAAGGCAAAACATCTTCTCAAGGGAACACGTAAGGGTCAGCAAGTTTTCTTAGCCAAGCTCAACAAAACCATTGAACCTAGTAAGGAGACAGAACCCTCTTGGCTCCAAGAATTCTCTAACATCTTCCCTGACAAGCTTACAGGCCTACCGCCTCCTCGAATCATGAAATTTAGGTGATCCATGGGACTCAACCCGTCTCAAAAACGCGCCCTATAAAATGTCCCTTCCTGAAGCCATTGAACTTAAAGAGCAACTTTCCCAACTCATTGAGCAAGGATTCGTACACCCCAGTAGCTCTCCTTGGGGGGCACCTGTCCTTTTCCAAAAAAAAGGACGGAACTCTCTGCCTCTGCATAGATTATCGAGGGCTGAATCAAGTCACTGTCAAGAATAAGTATGCTATCCCTCGCATCGACGAACTTCTTGACAGGCTTCATGGGGCCAAAGTCTTCTCAAAAATAGATTTGAGATCTGGTTACTATTAGATCATCAAAGTCGAGGAAGCAGATATACCCAAGATAGCCTTCAGTACCGGTTATAACCACTATGAGTTTACTGTAACCTCATTCGGGTTAACCAATGCTCCTGCAACCTTCAACCGCCTAATGCAAGATATATTCCATCCTTACTTGGATGAATTTGTGCTTGTTTTCTTTGATGACATCTTAATCTACTCCAAATCAATGGAAGAGCATGAGAAGCATGTGCGTAGAGTTCTGCAATTGTTGCGCAGACACAAACTCTATGCCAAGAAGAGCAAATGTACCTTCTTTACTCATCAAATTGAGTATCTTGGGTTCATCGTCTTCAAAGATGGCATTTCAATAGTTCCCGCCAAGGTTAAAGATATTCTAGAGTGGCCATCCCCTAAATCAGTTCATGAAGTTCGTGGGTTTTTGGGAATCACGAGATGGTATAGGATTTTTTCTAAAGATTATGCCTCGGTAGCTGCACCT
Organism: Cibotium barometz; assembly: GCF_041138505.1. Taxonomy (NCBI): domain Eukaryota; kingdom Viridiplantae; phylum Streptophyta; class Polypodiopsida; order Cyatheales; family Cibotiaceae; genus Cibotium; species Cibotium barometz. Next base: position 19,852,801 of record NC_141109.1, read on the forward strand.
TTGACGGATCTTCTCTCAAGAAGTATTGCAAAATAGTGTGGCTGCCAATCCATCAAAACAGCTTTGATCAGCTCAAGGTCATTATTACTTTTGCCCCAGTCCTGAAACTTCCTGATTTCACCAAGTGGTTACTGATGCCAGTAGTCTAGCACTTGGTGGTGTCCTCCATGAAGCTCATGATAGTCCTACTGCGGGACACCCAGGCTATGCAAAAATATTCAATGCCGTAACAAGGAGCTTTCATTAGGCAGGCTTGAAAAATGATGTCCTTCGGTACTTGAAGCGATGTCTCTCTCATGCCAAAGGATCAAAGCTAAAAGGGTCAAAGCTGAAAGGGTCAAGATGCCTGGGAAACTTGAACCCTTGGATATTCCCCAAATGAAGTGGGAGTGCATTTCTGTACCGCCGGTACTGGAGTAGCAAATCAGTCTATGCTTGCATGGTTTCACCTCATCGGAGATGCTAAACTCTGGTGGAAACAGTGGTGCCGTGACAAGGGAGTCACCGAGCATTCTCAAACGTGGGAAGACATCAAGCAGGCCGCGAAGGAAAGATATCTTCCCCCTTCCCATGAATCCATAACGATTCTTGGGATGGATTGGTTAATTGCAAACAAAGCTAGCATTCATTGTCACTAGGGGAGTATCACTTTTGAAAATGAGCATGGCCAAGTACTATCCGTTCAGGGCATAACATAACCTAAATCTAGGGTAGTCAAGGCAAAACATCTTCTCAAGGGAACACGTAAGGGTCAGCAAGTTTTCTTAGCCAAGCTCAACAAAACCATTGAACCTAGTAAGGAGACAGAACCCTCTTGGCTCCAAGAATTCTCTGACATCTTCCCTGACAAGCTTACAGGCCTACCGCCTCCTCGAATCATGAAATTGAGGTGATCCCTGAGACTCAACCCGTCTCAAGCAAATGCAACCTCCCTCCTTTAAAGGAGAAGACTGAAAGATTGAGAAGGATGCTGAAGTCTGGATTGAAGCGATGGACGATTATTTCTCTACCGCCGGTACTGGAGTAGCAAATCAGTCTATGCTTGCATTGTTTCGCCTCATCGGAGATGCTAAACTCTGGTGGAAACAGTGGTGCCGTGAAAAGGGAGTCACCGAGCATTCTCAAACGTGGGAAGACATCAAGCAGGGGCCGTGAAGGAAAGATATCTTCCCCCTTCCCATGAATCCATAAAGATTCTTGGGATGGACTGGTTAATTGCAAAGCTAGCATTCATTGTCACTAGGGGAGTATCACTTTTGAAAATGAGCATGGCCAAGTAATATCCGTTCAGGGCATAACATAACCTAAATCTAGGGTAGTCAAGGCAAAACATCTTCTCAAGGGAACACGTAAGGGTCAGCAAGTTTTCTTAGCCAAGCTCAACAAAACCATTGAACCTAGTAAGGAGACAGAACCCTCTTGGCTCCAAGAATTCTCTAACATCTTCCCTGACAAGCTTACAGGCCTACCGCCTCCTCGAATCATGAAATTTAGGTGATCCCTGGGACTCAACCCGTCTCAAAAACGCGCCCTATAAAATGTCCCTTCCTGAAGCCATTGAACTTAAAGAGCAACTTTCCCAACTCATTGAGCAAGGATTCGTACACCCCAGTAGCTCTCCTTGGGGGGCACCTGTCCTTTTTCAAAAAAAAGGACGGAACTCTCTGCCTCTGCATAGATTATCGAGGGCTGAATCAAGTCACTGTCAAGAATAAGTATGCTATCCCTCGCATCGACGAACTTCTTGACAGGCTTCATGGGGCCAAAGTCTTCTCAAAAATAGATTTGAGATCTGGTTACTATTAGATCATCAAAGTCGAGAAAGCAGATATACCCAAGATAGCCTTCAGTACCGGTTATAACCACTATGAGTTTACTGTAACCTCATTCGGGTTAACCAATGCTCCTGCAACCTTCAACCGCGTAATGCAAGATATATTCCATCCTTACTTGGATGAATTTGTGCTTGTTTTCTTTGATGACATCTTAATCTACTCCAAATCAATGGAAGAGCATGAGAAGCATGTGCGTAGAGTTCTGCAATTGTTGCGCAGACACAAACTCTATGCCAAGAAGAGCAAATGTACCTTCTTTACTCATCAAATTGAGTATCTTGGGTTCATCGTCTTCAAAGATGGCATTTCAATAGTTCCCGCCAAGGTTAAAGATATTCTAGAGTGGCCATCCCCTAAATCAGTTCATGAAGTTCGTGGGTTCTTGGGAATCACGGGATGGTATAGGATTTTTATTAAAGATTATGCCTCGGTAGCTGCACCTTTGACGGATCTTCTCTCAAGAAGTACTGCAAAATATTGTGGCTGCCAATCCATCAAAACAGCTTTGATCAGCTCAAGGTCATTATTACTTTTGCCCCAGTCCTGAAACTTCCTGATTTCACCAAGTGGTTACTGATGCCAGTAGTCTAGCACTTGGTGGTGTCCTCCATTAAGCTCATGATAGTCCTACTGCGGGACACCCAGGCTATGCAAAAATATTCAATGCCGTAACAAGGAGCTTTCATTAGGCAGGCTTGAAAAATGATGTCCTTCGGTACTTGAAGCGATGTCTCTCTCATGCCAAAGGATCAAAGCTAAAAGGGTCAAAGCTGAAAGGGTCAAGATGCCTGGGAAACTTGAACCCTTGGATATTCCCCAAATGAAGTGGGAGTGCATTTCTGTACCGCCGGTACTGGAATAGCAAATCAGTCTATGCTTGCATGGTTCCGCCTCATCGGAGATGCTAAACTCTGGTGGAAACAGTGGTGCCGTGACAAGGGAGTCACCGAGCATTCTCAAACGTGGGAAGACATCAAGCAGGGGCCGTGAAGGAAAGATATCTTCCCCCTTCCCATGAATCCATAAAGATTCTTGGGATGGATTGGTTAATTGCAAACAAAGCTAGCATTCATTGTCACTAGGGGAGTATCACTTTTGAAAATGAGCATGGCCAAGTACTATCCGTTCAGGGCATAACATAACCTAAATCTAGGGTAGTCAAGGCAAAACATCTTCTCAAGGGAACACGTAAGGGTCAGCAAGTTTTCTTAGCCAAGCTCAACAAAACCATTGAACCTAGTAAGGAGACAGAACCCTCTTGGCTCCAATAATTCTCTAACATCTTCCCTGACAAGCTTACAGGCCTACCGCCTCCTCGAATCATGAAATTTAGGTGATCCCTGGGACTCAACCCGTCTCAAAAACGCGCCCTATAAAATGTCCCTTCCTGAAGCCATTGAACTTAAAGAGCAACTTTCCCAACTCATTGAGCAAGGATTCGTACACCCCAGTAGCTCTCCTTGGGGGGCACCTGTCCTTTTCCAAAAAAAAGGACGGAACTCTCTGCCTCTGCATAGATTATCGAGGGCTGAATCAAGTCACTGTCAAGAATAAGTATGCTATCCCTCGCATCGACGAACTTCTTGACAGGCTTCATGGGGCCAAAGTCTTCTCAAAAATAGATTTGAGATCTGGTTACTATTAGATCATCAAAGTCGAGGAAGCAGATATACCCAAGACAGCCTTCAGTACCGGTTATAACCACTATGAGTTTACTGTAACCTCATTCGGGTTAACCAATGCTCCTGCAACCTTCAACAGCCTAATGCAAGATATATTCCATCCTTACTTGGATGAATTTGTGCTTGTTTTCTTTGATGACATCTTAATCTACTCCAAATCAATGGAAGAGCATGAGGAGCATGTGCGTAGAGTTCTGCAATTGTTGCGCAGACACAAACTCTATGCCAAGAAGAGCAAATGTACCTTCTTTACTCATCAAATTGAGTATCTTGGGTTCATCGTCTTCAAAGATGGCATTTCAATAGTTCCCGCCAAGGTTAAAGATATTCTAGAGTGGCCATCCCCTAAATCAGTTCATGAAGTTCGTGGGTTTTTGGGAATCACGGGATGGTATAGGATTTTCATTAAAGATTATGCCTCGGTAGCTGCACCTTTGACGGATCTTCTCTCAAGAAGTATTGCAAAATAGTGTGGCTGCCAATCCATCAAAACAGCTTTGATCAGCTCAAGGTCATTATTACTTTTGCCCCAGTCCTGAAACTTCCTGATTTCACCAAGTGGTTACTGATGCCAGTAGTCTAGCACTTGGTGGTGTCCTCCATTAAGCTCATGATGTCCTACTGCGGGACACCTAGGCTATGCAAAAATATTCAATGCCGTAACAAGGAGCTTTCATTAGGCAGGCTTGAAAAATGATGTCCTTCGGTACTTGAAGCGATGTCTCTCTCATGCCAAAGGATCAAAGCTGAAAGGGTCAAGATGCCTGGGAAACTTCAACCCTTGGATATTCCCCAAATGAAGTGGGAGTGCATTTCTGTACCGTCGGTACTGGAGTAGCAAATCAGTCTATGCTTGCATGGTTTCGCCTCATCGGAGATGCTAAACTCTGGTGGAAACAGTGGTGCCGTGACAAGGGAGTCACCGAGCATTCTCAAACATGGGAAGACATCAAGCAGGCCGTGAAGGAAAGATATCTTTTCCGTTGCCATGAATCCATAAAGATTCTTGGGATGGATTGGTTAATTGCAAACAAAGCTAGCATTCATTGTCACTAGGGGAGTATCACTTTTGAAAATGAGCATGGCCAAGTACTATCCGTTCAGGGCATAACATAACCTAAATCTAGGGTAGTCAAGGCAAAACATCTTCTCAAGGGAACACGTAAGGGTCAGCAAGTTTTCTTAGCCAAGCTCAACAAAACCATTGAACCTAGTAAGGAGACAGAACCCTCTTGGCTCCAAGAATTCTCTAACATTTTCCCTGACAAGCTTACAGGCCTACCGCCTCCTCGAATCATGAAATTTAGGTGATCCCTGGGACTCAACCCGTCTCAAAAACGCGCCCTATAAAATGTCCCTTCCTGAAGCCATTGAACTTAAAGAGCAACTTTCCCAACTCATTGAGCAAGGATTCGTACACCCCAGGAGCTCTCCTTGGGGGGCACCTGTCCTTTTCCAAAAAAAAGGACGGAACTCTCTGCCTCTGCATAGATTATCGAGGGCTGAATCAAGTCACTGTCAAGAATAAGTATGCTATCCCTCGCATCGACGAACTTCTTGACAGGCTTCATGGGGCCAAAGTCTTCTCAAAAATAGATTTGAGATCTGGTTACTATCAGATCATCAAAGTCGAGGAAGCAGATATACCCAAGACAGCCTTCAGTACCGGTTATAACCACTATGAGTTTACTGTAACCGCATTCGGGTTAACCAATGCTCCTGCAACCTTCAACCGCTTAATGCAAGATATATTCCATCCTTACTTGGATGAATTTGTGCTTGTTTTCTTTGATGACATCTTAATCTACTCCAAATCAATGGAAGAGAATGAGGAGCATGTGCGTAGAGTTCTGCAACTGTTGCGCAGACACAAACTCTATGCCAACAAGAGCAAATGTACCTTCTTTACTCATCAAATTGAGTATCTTGGGTTCATCGTCTTCAAAGATGGCATTTCAATAGTTCCTGCCAAGGTTAAAGATATTCTAGACTGGCCATCCCCTAAATCAGTTCATGAAGTTCGTGGGTTTTTGGGAATCACGGGATGGTGTAGGATTTTTATTAAAGATTATGCCTTGGTAGCTGCACCTTTGACGGATCTTCTCTCAAGAAGTATTGCAAAATAGTGTGGCTGCCAATCCATCAAAACAGCTTTGATCAGCTCAAGGTCATTATTACTTTTGCCCCAGTCCTGAAACTTCCTGATTTCACCAAGTGGTTACTGATGCCAGTAGTCTAGCACTTGGTGGTGTCCTCCATGAAGCTCATGATAGTCCTACTGCGGGACACCCAGGCTATGCAAAAATATTCAATGCCGTAACAAGGAGCTTTCATTAGGCAGGCTTGAAAAATGATGTCCTTCGGTACTTGAAGCGATGTCTCTCATGCCAAAGGATCAAAGCTAAAAGGGTCAAAGCTGAAAGGGTCGAGATGCCTGGGAAACTTCAACCCTTGGATATTCCCCAAACGAAGTGGGAGTACATTACTATGGATTTTGTCACAAGTCTCCCCATTGTTCAAGCAGGATATGACTCCATTCTGGTAGTAGTGGACTTACTTACCAAAGTAGCTCACCTTATATCAGCAAAGAAGACCTTCAAAGCTTCTGATGTTGCTAGAATATTCATCAAGGAAGTCCTCAAACTTCATGGTCTCCCAAAAAGGATAGTAGCTGACCAGGATTTTGACTTCACTTCAAAGTGCCTATAAACTCCAACTCCAACTCTGGTAGAATTTGCCTACAATGCATCTTATCATCAGAGCATAGGAATGTCACCATTCAAAGCACTCTCTATGGGCAAGAATGCTTGTTTCCTCTAAATTTCTCTGATACAGGAAAATGCTCGAAGAGATGGAGGAACAAACCAAGGCAATCCAAAAGGATATTAAAGCTGCCAAGATGGATAAAAGCATTATGCTGACAATAAGAGGTCTGAAAGGATCTTCAAGGAAGGAGACAAAGTTCTTCTATGAGTGCTACCCAAACGAAGTTCTCTATCACTTGGGAAATATAAGAAGCTCAGCCCTAGGTATTGTGGTCCCTATACAGTTATCAAGCCTTTAGGTAAAAGTGCCTACAAACTCCAACTCCCAGCCAATATCAAAGTCCACAATGTATTTCATGTAAGTTTGTTAAAACCTTATGTACCCAGTCTTGATCATTAACCTACTCAAGGAGTCCTTGAATTACAGCCCAATAGCATCATAGATTCTAGGGAAAGGCAACTTCGAAATAGAACTCTTGTAGAACATCTGGTACAGTGGAAAGATTACCCTGAAGAGGATGCAACTTGGGAAGATGAAGCTACACTCTTAAAGGATTATCCCCAATTCATGATGAGTCGTCTTGATTTCTTTAATGGGGGAAGGATGTAACATACCCATCTTCACTAATAAAGAAATGTCTTGTAATAGATAAATTTATGAGTTTTTATGGTTTAAAAATCAATGATTTTATTAAATGAGTCATTTCTACTTAGAGTCTCTAAATTTTGAGCCCAAATTTGAAATTTATGCGCGATTTTATCCTAATATAGGATTTTACAGCATCCAAAACGGACACCGAATCAAGCTTATACGCAAATTTCAGTCATGTTTAGTTAAAAAGCGATGACCTTTAAACCTTAATAAATGCATGACCGAGCGTCCGATTGACGGATGGTCTGCACCCCAACGACTAGGAGAACCTCCCGGATAAAGAAAAAATTACCTCGCAGTCTGGTACGCAAATCGAGACCGACGCTCCAAATTTGAAAACCTTGCCCCAAAATTTGGACCGTACACACTTACCTGGGTACCCGTATGATAGCTGCACAAGAACCAAAGGACGGTCGCCCACTATGTGGTCCACACGTACCGCTACTTGGACACCCACCATGCTGTCCCAGACCAGATAAGGTACATGCGTACCACTCCTTTCCCTGTTAACCGACAGCATATCTTTCTTACAGAGCCATGCAGGCCACTGATCTACAGCCTTTGCTAGTACACCGTCCTTTCATCCTTGCTTTGCGCAACGCCCGTACTACCCATATCCCATAGTTATATAAACCCCCGGGCAACAAGCATTTTCTGCGTAGCGTATGCTCTGTTGTGCCGTTGTCCGTACCGTCGTCTGTCCCTGTGCAGTGTACTTGCTATAGTAGTACAGCCACCCCTCTCCACACCCCCTCAATTGCCACTTTTCAAATAAGGCAATTTTCCTCCATCTCCCTCTTGCTAGGAGGCAGTGTCAACTCTTCTTCTTCCCCTGTGTGAAGAGACTTACAGCATCCCTCAGCCCTTCTCCCCTTTAGCAAAACACTTTTGTGTTAAGGACATCTCACAATCCCCCCCCCCCTTATTTGTGTGTCCGGACTTTAGTAAGAGGTTTTAGCCTTAAGAGAGGGTTCTTGCGCTGTGATCTTTTACTCATACGGTGAGCAAACGATCTCAGAATTGAGATCTGATTGGACCGTTTTGATCGCAACAGCGAGCCCTACAAGATGGCCCCTTCTCGAAAACGTCAAAATATTACCTCAAGAGGCGCGCAAAATAACGAGAGTAGAGAAGATGCTCCCGATGCGGCCCCAACCCTCCCTTTACAAGCTCCTCAAGGAAATGGTGGCCAAGTCAGCTTGGTTATCTTTTAGAGAAGAGTTTTTTTTTAATATTAGTGTTAATAAATGTGTATCTTTTCCTTTTAGAATAATGACATAAAATTGTATGAAGCTACGAATTGAGTGTTGTATTCAATGATTTGTATTGAAATTGTTATCTTTAATGAATTGGGTTCTTGGGCAACTCTATTCTAGAAGACCAGGCCAGCGGCTATGCCTTGCATGGATGAGGAAAAAAGCTTGCCTCTAGAAATCAAGTCTAGTACTTACCCAATCTATGGGTGATTTGATTTTTAGAAGATCACGCTCCCTTGTGGGATAGGACTAGGTCTTACCTATGAATCGTATCCTTGAATCTCTACATGGTCAAGGTGTCGATTAATAGGAAATTTTTTGCAAGGTAAGACTTGGTGGACTATCTTAAGTGTTTCCCTATTTTAGAAGGGGGAAACCTTATAATTGGTATCAGAGCCAATCTTAGCTCCAAGGAATTACCATTTAAGGACTGTTTTGCAATAAATGTTTTACCTAACATAATGTTAATTAATAAAAACATCCTACTAAAACAAACAAGTGGAAGTGATGTTTGAATGATTGTTTAAATGATTCGTTGGATTGAAAAGTTGAAGATGATCCATTTATTTTGTTTTGTCGGTACCCCCAGGGCCGACATCTCTGTGACTATAGATGGGATTCGCATACCTCAGGATCGCTAGGTGTATGACCAAACAAGTGATGCAAGTCTTACCTGCTCACAGAGTAGCTGTGTTGGGACCTACCCCAATCCAGAGTCTACCACCCTTACCATCAGTTTTTAGAGTCTTAGAAACTACAGCAGAATCCCAATATTTCACCTATGTGGACCGCTGTACCCTTATGTCATAGTCAAGCTTAGGAATTTCCCTTGATGGCAAATAAGACTAATTATATTAGTATCAGATCTTTGTAATAAAACTCGTCCTTGTAAATATTTAGAAATAAAATGATTTCTATGTTTTACTCTTCAAAATAAGCGTTGTGCAAATATATATCTTGTAATCTTAAAATTGTTTTTACAATGATGGCCACGACGATCACCCTCCACTTCCCAGTGTGCTTTACATTGATATCCAGGAGAAGAAGCTCTTGCTCAAGCAAATGCAATCTCCCTCCTTTAAAGGAGAAGGTTCAAAGATTGAGAAGGATGCTGAAGTCTGGATTGAAGCGATGGACGATTATTTCTCTACCGCCGGTACTGGAGTAGCAAATCAGTCTATGCTTGCATGGTTTTGCCTCATCGGAGATGCTAAACTCTGGTGCAAACAGTGGTGCCGTGACAAGGGAGTCACCGAGCATTCTCAAACGTGGAAAGACATCAAGCAGGGGCCGTGAAGGAAAGATATCTTCCCCCTTCCCATGAATCCATAAAGATTCTTGGGATGGATTGGTTAATTGCAAACAAAGCTAGCATTCATTGTCACTAGGGGAGTATCACTTTTTAAAGTGAGCATGGCCAAGTAATATCCGTTCAGGGCATAACATAACCTAAATCTAGGGTAGTCAAGGCAAAACATCTTCTCAAGGGAACACGTAAGGGTCAGCAAGTTTTCTTAGCCAAGCTCAACAAAACCATTGAACCTAGTAAGGAGACAGAACCCTCTTGGCTCCAAGAATTCTCTGACATCTTCCCTGACAAGCTTACAGGCCTACTGCCTCCCCGAATCATGAAATTGAGGTGATCCCTGGGACTCAACCCATCTCAAAAACGCGTCCTATAAAATGTCCCTTCCTCAAGCCATTGAACTTAAAGAGCAACTTTCCCAACTCATTGAGCAAGGATTCGTACACCCCAGTAGCTCTCCTTGGGGGGCACCTGTCCTTTTCCAAAAAAAAGAAGGACGGAACTCTCTGCCTCTTCATAGATTATCGAGGGCTGAATCAAGTCACTGTCAAGAATAAGTATGCTATCCCTCGCATCGACGAACTTCTTGACAGGCTTTATGGGGCCAAAGTCTTCTCAAAAATAGATTTGAGTCTGGTTACTATCAGATCATCAAAGTCGAGGAAGCAGATATACCCAAGACAGCCTTCAGTACCGGTTATAACCACTATGAGTTTACTGTAACCTCATTCGGGTTAACCAATGCTCCTGCAACCTTCAACCGCCTAATGCAAGATATATTCCATCCTTACTTGGATGAATTTGTGCTTGTTTTCTTTGATGACATCTTAATCTACTCCAAATCAATGGAAGAGCATGAGGAGCATGTGCGTAGAGTTCTGCAATTGTTGCGCAGACACAAACTCTATGCCAAGAAGAGCAAATGTACCTTCTTTACTCATCAAATTGAGTATCTTGGGTTCATCGTCTTCAAAGATGGCATTTCAATAGTTCCCGCCAAGATCAAAGATATTCTAGAGTGGCCATCCCCTAAATCAGTTCATGAAGTTCATGGGTTTTTGGGAATCACGGGATGGTATAGGATTTTCATTAAAGATTATGCCTTGGTAGTTGCACCTTTGACGGATCTTCTCTCAAGAAGTATTGCAAAATAGTGTGGCTGCCAATCCATCAAAACAGCTTTGATCAGCTCAAGGTCATTATTACTTTTGCCCCAGTCCTGAAACTTCCTGATTTCACCAAGTGGTTACTGATGCCAGTAGTCTAGCACTTGGTGGTGTCCTCCATGAAGCTCATGATAGTCCTACTGCGGGACACCCAGGCTACGCAAAAATATTCAATGCCGTAACAAGGAGCTTTCATTAGGCAGGCTTGAAAAATGATGTCCTTCGGTACTTGAAGCGATGTCTCTCTCATGCCAAAGGATCAAAGCTGAAAGGGTCAAGATGCCTGGGAAACTTCAACCCTTGGATATTCCCCAAATGAAGTGGGAGTGCATTAGTATGGATTTTGTCACAAGTCTCCCCATTGTTCAAGCAGGATATGACTCCATTCTGGTAGTAGTGGACTTACTTACCAAAGTAGCTCACCTTATACCAGCAAAGAAGACCTTCAAAGCTTCTGATGTTGCTAGAATATTCATCAAGGAAGTCCTCAAACTTCATGGTCTCCCAAAAAGGATACTAAGTGACCGAGATTTTGACTTCACTTCAAAGTGCCTATAAACTCCAACTCCAACTCTGGTAGAATTTGCCTACAATGCATCTTATCATCAGAGCATAGGAATGTCACCATTCAAAGCACTCTCTATGGGCAAGAATGCTTGTTTCCTCTAAATTTCTCTGATCCAAGAAAATGCTCGAAGAGATGGAGGAACAAACCAAGGCAATCCAAAAGGATATTAAAGCTGCCAAGATGGATAAAAGCATTATGCTGACACCAAGAGGTCTGAAAGGATCTTCAAGGAAGGAGACAAAGTTCTTCTATGAGTGCTACCCAAACGAAGTTCTCTATCACTTGGGAAATATAAGAAGCTCAGCCCTAGGTATTGTGGTCCCTATACAGTTATCAAGCCTTTAGGTAAAAGTGCCTACAAACTCCAACTCCCAGCCAATATCAAAGTCCACAATGTATTTCATGTAAGTTTGTTAAAACCTTATGTACCCAGTCTTGATCATTAACCTACTCAAGGAGTCCTTGAATTACAGCCCAATAGCATCATAGATTCTAGGGAAAGGCAACTTCGAAATAGAACTCTTGCAGAACATCTGGTACAGTGGAAAGATTACCCTGAAGAGGATGCAACTTGGGAAGATGAAGCTACACTCTTAAAGGATTATCCCCAATTCATGATGAGTCGTCTTGATTTCTTTAATGGGGGAAGGATGTAACATACCCATCTTCACTAATAAAGAAATGTCTTGTAATAGATAAATTTATGAGTTTTTATGTTTTAAAAATCAATGATTTTATTAAATGAGTCATTTCTACTTAGAGTCTTTAAATTTTGAGCCCAAATTTAGAATTTATGCGTGATTTTACCCTAATATAGGACTTTACAGCATCCAAAACGGACACGGAATCAAGCTTATACACAAATTTCAGTCATTTTTAGTTAAAAAGCGACGACCTTTAAACCTTAATAAATGCATGACTGAGCGTCCGATTGATGAATGGTCTGCACCCCAACGACTAGGAGAACCTCCCGGATCAAAAAAAAAAAAACCTCTCAGGCGCAGTCTGGTACGCAAATCGAGACCGACGCTCCAAATTTGGGAACCTTGCCCCAAAATTTGGACCGTACACACTTACCTGGATACACGTATGATAGCTGCACAAGAACCAAAGGACGGTCGCCCACTATGTGGTCCACACGTACCGCTAATTGGACACCCACCATGCTGTCCCAGACCAGATAAGGTACATGCGTACCACTTCTTTCCCTGTTAACCGACGGCATATCTTTCTTACAGAGCCATTTTTTGCGTAGCGTATGCTTTGTTGTGCCGTTGTCCGTACCGTCGTCTATCCCTGTGCAATGTACTTGCTAGAGTAGTACAGCCACCCCTCTCCACACCCCCTCAATTGCCACTTTTCAAATAAGGCAATTTTCCTTCATCTCCCTCTTGCTAGGAGGCAGTGTCCTTAACTCTTCTTCTCCCCCTGTGTGAAGAGACTTACAGCATCCCTCAGCCCTTCTCCCCTTTAGCAAAACATTTTTGTGTTAAGGACATCTCACAATCCCCCCCCCTTATTTGTGTGGACTTTAGTAAGAGGTTTTAGCCTTAAGAGAGGGTTCTTGCGCTATGATCTTTTGCTCATACGGTGAGCGAACGATCTCAAAATTGAGATCTGATTGGACCGTTTCGATCGCGACAGCGAGCCCTACAAGATGGCCCCTTCTCGAAAACGTCAAAATATTACCTCGGGAGGCACGCACAATAACGAGAGTAGAGAAGATGCTCCCGATGCGGCCCCAACCCTCCCTTTACAAGCTGCTCAAGGAAATGGTAGCCAAGTCAGCTTGGTTATCTTTTAGAGAAGAGTTTTTTTTAAAATATTAGTGTTAATAAATGTGTATCTTTTCCTTTTAGAATAATGACGTAAAATTGTATGAAGCTACGAATTGAGTGTTGTATTCAATGATTTGTATTGAAATTGTTATCTTTAATGAATTGGGTTCTTGGGCAACTCTATTCTAGAAGACTAGGCCAGCGGCTATGCCTTGCATGGATGATGAAAAAAGCGTTGCTCTAGAAATCAAGTCTAGTAATTACCCAATTTATGATCAATTACCCTATGGGTGATTTGATTTTTAGAAGATCACGCTCCCTTGTGGGATAGGACTAGGTCTTACCTATGAATCGCATACTTGAATCTCTACATGGTCAAGGTGTCGATTAATAGGAAACTTTTTGGAAGTTAAGACTTGGTGGACTATCTTAAGTGTTTCCCTATTTTAGAAGGGGGAACCTTATAATTGGTATCAGAGCCAATCTTAGCTCCAAGGAATTGACAGTTAAGGACTGTTTTGCAATAAATGTTTTACCTAACATAATGCTAATTAATAAAAACATCCTACTAAAACAAACAAGTGGACTTGATGTTTGAATGATTTTTTAAATGATTCGTTGGATTGAAAAGTTGAAGATGATCCATTTATTTTGTTTTGTCGGTAACCCCCAGGGCCGACACCTCTCTGACTATAGATGGGATTCGTATACCTCAGGATCGCTGGGTGTATGACCAAACAAGTGATGCAAGTCTTACCTGCTCACAGAGTAGCTGTGTTGGGACCTACCCCAATCCAGAGTCTACCACCCTTACCATCAGTTTTTAGAGTCTTAGAAACTACAGCAGAACCCCAATATTTCACCTATGTGGACCGCTGTACCCTTATGTCATAGTCAAGCTTAGGAATTTCCCTTGATGGCAAATGAGACTAATTATATTAGTCTCAGATCTTTGTAATAAAACTCGTCCTTGTAAATATTAGAAATAAAATGATTTCTATGTTTTACTCTTCAAAATAAGCGTTGTGCAAATATGAATCTTGTAATCTTAAAATTAATTTTACAATGATGGCCAGGACGATCACCCTCCACTTCCCAGTGCACTTTACACTGATATCCAGGAGAAGAAGCTCTTGCTCAAGCAAATGCAACCTCCCTCGTTTAAAGGAGAAGGTTCAAAGATTGAGAAGGATGCTGAAGTCTGGATTGAAGCGATGGACGATTATTTCTCTACCGCCGGTACTGGAGTAGCAAATCAGTCTATGCTTGCATTGTTTCGCCTCATCGGAGATGCTAAACTCTGGTGGAAACAGTGGTGCCGTGACAAGGGAGTCACCGAGCATTCTCAAACGTGGGAAGACATCAAGCAGGCCGTGAAGGAAAGATATCTTCCCCCTTCCCATGAATCCATAAAGATTCTTGGGATGGATTGGTTAATTGCAAACAAAGCTAGCATTCATTGTCACTAGGGGAGTATCACTTTTGAAAATGAGCATGGCCAAGTACTATCCGTTCAGGGCATAACATAACCTAAATCTAGGGTAGTCAAGGCAAAACATCTTCTCAAGGGAACACGTAAGGGTCAGCAAGTTTTCTTAGCCAAGCTCAACAAAACCATTGAACCTAGTAAGGAGACAGAACCCTCTTGGCTCCAAGAATTCTCTAACATTTTCCCTGACAAGCTTACAGGCCTACCGCCTCCTCGAATCATGAAATTTAGGTGATCCCTGGGACTCAACCCGTCTCAAAAACGCGCCCTATAAAATGTCCCTTCCTGAAGCCATTGAACTTAAAGAGCAACTTTCCCAACTCATTGAGCAAGGATTCGTACACCCCAGGAGCTCTCCTTGGGGGGCACCTGTCCTTTTCCAAAAAAAAGGACGGAACTCTCTGCCTCTGCATAGATTATCGAGGGCTGAATCAAGTCACTGTCAAGAATAAGTATGCTATCCCTCGCATCGACGAACTTCTTGACAGGCTTCATGGGGCCAAAGTCTTCTCAAAAATAGATTTGAGATCTGGTTACTATCAGATCATCAAAGTCGAGGAAGCAGATATACCCAAGACAGCCTTCAGTACCGGTTATAACCACTATGAGTTTACTGTAACCTCATTCGGGTTAACCAATGCTCCTGCAACCTTCAACCGCCTAATGCAAGACATATTCCATCCTTACTTGGATGAATTTGTGCTTGTTTTCTTTGATGACATCTTAATCTACTCCAAATCAATGGAAGAGCACGAGGAGCATGTGCGTAGAGTTCTGTAATTGTTGCGCAGACACAAACTCTATGCCAAGAAGAGCAAATGTACCTTCTTTACTCATCAAATTGAGTATCTTGGGTTCATTGTCTTCAAAGATGGCATTTCAATAGTTCCTGCCAAGGTTAAAGATATTCTAGAGTGGCCATCCCCTAAATCAGTTCATGAAGTTCGTGGGTTTTTGGGAATCACGGGATGGTATAGGATTTTTTCTAAAGATTATGCCTCGGTAGCTGCACCTTTGACGGATCTTCTCTCAAGAAGTATTGCAAAATAGTGTGGCTGCCAATCCATCAAAACAGCTTTGATCAGCTCAAGGTCATTATTACTTTTGCCCCAGTCCTGAAACTTCCTGATTTCACCAAGTGGTTACTGATGCCAGTAGTCTAGCACTTGGTGGTGTCCTCCATGAAGCTCATGATAGTCCTACTGCGGGACACCCAGGCTATGCAAAAATATTCAATGCCGTAACAAGGAGCTTTCATTAGGCAGGCTTGAAAAATGATGTCCTTCGGTACTTGAAGCGATGTCTCTCTCATGCCAAAGGATCAAAGCTAAAAGGGTCAAAGCTGAAAGGGTCAAGATGCCTGGGATACTTCAACCCTTGGATATTCCCCAAATGAAGTGGGAGTGCATTTCTGTACCGCCGGTACTGGAGTAGCAAATCAGTCTATGCTTGCATGGTTTCACCTCATCGGAGATGCTAAACTCTGGTGGAAACAGTGGTGCCGTGACAAGGGAGTCACCGAGCATTCTCAAACGTGGGAAGACATCAAGCAGGCCGCGAAGGAAAGATATCTTCCCCCTTCCCATGAATCCATAAAGATTCTTGGGATGGATTGGTTAATTGCAAACAAAGCTAGCATTCATTGTCACTAGGGGAGTATTACTTTTGAAAATGAGCATGGCCAAGTACTATCCGTTCAGGGCATAACATAACCTAAATCTAGGGTAGTCAAGGCAAAACATCTTCTCAAGGGAACACGTAAGGGTCAGCAAGTTTTCTTAGCCAAGCTCAACAAAACCATTGAACCTAGTAAGGAGACAGAACCCTCTTGGCTCCAAGAATTCTCTGACATCTTCCCTGACAAGCTTACAGGCCTACCGCCTCCTCGAATCATGAAATTGAGGTGATCCCTGAGACTCAACCCGTCTCAAGCAAATGCAACCTCCCTCCTTTAAAGGAGAAGACTCAAAGATTGAGAAGGATGCTGAAGTCTGGATTGAAGCGATGGACGATTATTTCTCTACCGCCGGTACTGGAGTAGCAAATCAGTCTATGCTTGCATTGTTTCGCCTCATCGGAGATGCTAAACTCTGGTGGAAACAGTGGTGCCGTGAAAAGGGAGTCACCGAGCATTCTCAAACGTGGGAAGACATCAAGCAGGGGCCGTGAAGGAAAGATATCTTCCCCCTTCCCATGAATCCATAAAGATTCTTGGGATGGACTGGTTAATTGCAAAGCTAGCATTCATTGTCACTAGGGGAGTATCACTTTTGAAAATGAGCATGGCCAAGTAATATCCGTTCAGGGCATAACATAACCTAAATCTAGGGTAGTCAAGGCAAAACATCTTCTCAAGGGAACACGTAAGGGTCAGCAAGTTTTCTTAGCCAAGCTCAACAAAACCATTGAACCTAGTAAGGAGACAGAACCCTCTTGGCTCCAAGAATTCTCTAACATCTTCCCTGACAAGCTTACAGGCCTACCGCCTCCTCGAATCATGAAATTTAGGTGATCCATGAGACTCAACCCGTCTCAAAAACGCGCCCTATAAAATGTCCCTTCCTGAAGCCATTGAACTTAAAGAGCAACTTTCCCAACTCATTGAGCAAGGATTCGTACACCCCAGTAGCTCTCCTTGGGGGGCACCTGTCCTTTTCCAAAAAAAAGGACGGAACTCTCTGCCTCTGCATAGATTATCGAGGGCTGAATCAAGTCACTGTCAAGAATAAGTATGCTATCCCTCGCATCGACGAACTTCTTGACAGGCTTCATGGGGCCAAAGTCTTCTCAAAAATAGATTTGAGATCTGGTTACTATTAGATCATCAAAGTCGAGGAAGCAGATATACCCAAGATAGCCTTCAGTACCGGTTATAACCACTATGAGTTTACTGTAACCTCATTCGGGTTAACCAATGCTCCTGCAACCTTCAACCGCCTAATGCAAGATATATTCCATCCTTACTTGGATGAATTTGTGCTGAAAGGGTCACTAGGGGAGTATCACTTTTGAAAATGAGCATGGCCAAGTAATATCCGTTCAGGGCATAACATAACCTAAATCTAGGGTAGTCAAGGCAAAACATCTTCTCAAGGGAACACGTAAGGGTCAGCAAGTTTTCTTAGCCAAGCTCAACAAAACCATTGAACCTAGTAAGGAGACAGAACCCTCTTGGCTCCAAGAATTCTCTAACATCTTCCCTGACAAGCTTACAGGCCTACCGCCTCCTCGAATCATGAAATTTAGGTGATCCATGAGACTCAACCCGTCTCAAAAACGCGCCCTATAAAATGTCCCTTCCTGAAGCCATTGAACTTAAAGAGCAACTTTCCCAACTCATTGAGCAAGGATTCGTACACCCCAGTAGCTCTCCTTGGGGGGCACCTGTCCTTTTCCAAAAAAAAGGACGAAACTCTCTGCCTCTGCATAGATTATCGAGGGCTGAATCAAGTCACTATCAAGAATAAGTATGCTATCCCTCGCATCGACGAACTTCTTGACAGGCTTCATGGGGCCAAAGTCTTCTCAAAAATAGATTTGAGATCTGGTTACTATTAGATCATCAAAGTCGAGGAAGCAGATATACCCAAGATAGCCTTCAGTACCGGTTATAACCACTATGAGTTTACTGTAACCTCATTCGGGTTAACCAATGCTCCTGCAACCTTCAACCGCGTAATGCAAGATATATTCCATCCTTACTTGGATGAATTTGTGCTTGTTTTCTTTGATGACATCTTAATCTACTCCAAATCAATGGAAGAGCATGAGAAGCATGTGCGTAGAGTTCTGCAATTGTTGCGCAGACACAAACTCTATGCCAAGAAGAGCAAATGTACCTTCTTTACTCATCAAATTGAGTATCTTGGGTTCATCGTCTTCAAAGATGGCATTTCAATAGTTCCCGCCAAGGTTAAAGATATTCTAGAGTGGCCATCCCCTAAATCAGTTCATGAAGTTCGTGGGTTCTTGGGAATCACGGGATGGTATAGGATTTTTATTAAAGATTATGCCTCGGTAGCTGCACCTTTGACGGATCTTCTCTCAAGAAGTATTGCAAAATATTGTGGCTGCCAATCCATCAAAACAGCTTTGATCAGCTCAAGGTCATTATTACTTTTGCCCCAGTCCTGAAACTTCCTGATTTCACCAAGTGGTTACTGATGCCAGTAGTCTAGCACTTGGTGGTGTCCTCCATTAAGCTCATGATAGTCCTACTGCGGGACACCCAGGCTATGCAAAAATATTCAATGCCGTAACAAGGAGCTTTCATTAGGCAGGCTTGAAAAATGATGTCCTTCGGTACTTGAAGCGATGTCTCTCTCATGCCAAAGGATCAAAGCTAAAAGGGTCAAAGCTGAAAGGGTCAAGATGCCTGGGAAACTTCAACCCTTGGATATTCCCCAAATGAAGTGGGAGTGCATTTCTGTACCGCCGGTACTGGAGTAGCAAATCAGTCTATGCTTGCATGGTTTCACCTCATCGGAGATGCTAAACTCTGGTGGAAACAGTGGTGCCGTGACAAGGGAGTCACCGAGCATTCTCAAACGTGGGAAGACATCAAGCAGGCCGCGAAGGAAAGATATCTTCCCCCTTCCCATGAATCCATAACGATTCTTGGGATGGATTGGTTAATTGCAAACAAAGCTAGCATTCATTGTCACTAGGGGAGTATCACTTTTGAAAATGAGCATGGCCAAGTACTATCCGTTCAGGGCATAACATAACCTAAATCTAGGGTAGTCAAGGCAAAACATCTTCTCAAGGGAACACGTAAGGGTCAGCAAGTTTTCTTAGCCAAGCTCAACAAAACCATTGAACCTAGTAAGGAGACAGAACCCTCTTGGCTCCAAGAATTCTCTGACATCTTCCCTGACAAGCTTACAGGCCTACCGCCTCCTCGAATCATGAAATTGAGGTGATCCCTGAGACTCAACCCGTCTCAAGCAAATGCAACCTCCCTCCTTTAAAGGAGAAGACTCAAAGATTGAGAAGGATGCTGAAGTCTGGATTGAAGCGATGGACGATTATTTCTCTACCGCCGGTACTGGAGTAGCAAATCAGTCTATGCTTGCATTGTTTCGCCTCATCGGAGATGCTAAACTCTGGTGGAAACAGTGGTGCCGTGAAAAGGGAGTCACCGAGCATTCTCAAACGTGGGAAGACATCAAGCAGGGGCTGTGAAGGAAAGATATCTTCCCCCTTCCCATGAATCCATAAAGATTCTTGGGATGGACTGGTTAATTGCAAAGCTAGCATTCATTGTCACTAGGGGAGTATCACTTTTGAAAATGAGCATGGCCAAGTAATATCCGTTCAGGGCATAACATAACCTAAATCTAGGGTAGTCAAGGCAAAACATCTTCTCAAGGGAACACGTAAGGGTCAGCAAGTTTTCTTAGCCAAGCTCAACAAAACCATTGAACCTAGTAAGGAGACAGAACCCTCTTGGCTCCAAGAATTCTCTAACATCTTCCCTGACAAGCTTACAGGCCTACCGCCTCCTCGAATCATGAAATTTAGGTGATCCATGGGACTCAACCCGTCTCAAAAACGCGCCCTATAAAATGTCCCTTCCTGAAGCCATTGAACTTAAAGAGCAACTTTCCCAACTCATTGAGCAAGGATTCGTACACCCCAGTAGCTCTCCTTGGGGGGCACCTGTCCTTTTCCAAAAAAAAGGACGGAACTCTCTGCCTCTGCATAGATTATCGAGGGCTGAATCAAGTCACTGTCAAGAATAAGTATGCTATCCCTCGCATCGACGAACTTCTTGACAGGCTTCATGGGGCCAAAGTCTTCTCAAAAATAGATTTGAGATCTGGTTACTATTAGATCATCAAAGTCGAGGAAGCAGATATACCCAAGATAGCCTTCAGTACCGGTTATAACCACTATGAGTTTACTGTAACCTCATTCGGGT
The DNA here is from genome assembly GCF_041138505.1 of Cibotium barometz. Lineage (NCBI taxonomy): Eukaryota > Viridiplantae > Streptophyta > Polypodiopsida > Cyatheales > Cibotiaceae > Cibotium > Cibotium barometz. Next base: position 19,873,221 of record NC_141109.1, read on the forward strand.
TAACCAATGCTCCTGCAACCTTCAACCGCCTAATGCAAGATATATTCCATCCTTACTTGGATGAATTTGTGCTTGTTTTCTTTGATGACATCTTAATCTACTCCAAATCAATGGAAGAGCATGAGGAGCATGTGCGTAGAGTTCTGCAATTGTTGCGCAGACACAAACTCTATGCCAAGAAGAGCAAATGTACCTTCTTTACTCATCAAATTGAGTATCTTGGGTTCATCGTCTTCAAAGATGGCATTTCAATAGTTCCCGCCAAGGTTAAAGATATTTTAGAGTGGCCATCCCCTAAATCAGTTCATGAAGTTCGTGGGTTTTTGGGAATCACGGGATGGTATAGGATTTTTTCTAAAGATTATGCCTCGGTAGCTGCACCTTTGACGGATCTTCTCTCAAGAAGTATTGCAAAATAGTGTGGCTGCCAATCCATCAAAACAGCTTTGATCAGCTCAAGGTCATTATTACTTTTGCCCCAGTCCTGAAACTTCCTGATTTCACCAAGTGGTTACTGATGCCAGTAGTCTAGCACTTGGTGGTGTCCTCCATGAAGCTCATGATAGTCCTACTGCGGGACACCCAGGCTATGCAAAAATATTCAATGCCGTAACAAGGAGCTTTCATTAGGCAGGCTTGAAAAATGATGTCCTTCGGTACTTGAAGCGATGTCTCTCTCATGCCAAAGGATCAAAGCTAAAAGGGTCAAAGCTGAAAGGGTCAAGATGCCTGGGAAACTTCAACCCTTGGATATTCCCCAAATGAAGTGGGAGTGCATTTCTGTACCGCCGGTACTGGAGTAGCAAATCAGTCTATGCTTGCATGGTTTCACCTCATCGGAGATGCTAAACTCTGGTGGAAACAGTGGTGCCGTGACAAGGGAGTCACCGAGCATTCTCAAACGTGGGAAGACATCAAGCAGGCCGCGAAGGAAAGATATCTTCCCCCTTCCCATGAATCCATAACGATTCTTGGGATGGATTGGTTAATTGCAAACAAAGCTAGCATTCATTGTCACTAGGGGAGTATCACTTTTGAAAATGAGCATGGCCAAGTACTATCCGTTCAGGGCATAACATAACCTAAATCTAGGGTAGTCAAGGCAAAACATCTTCTCAAGGGAACACGTAAGGGTCAGCAAGTTTTCTTAGCCAAGCTCAACAAAACCATTGAACCTAGTAAGGAGACAGAACCCTCTTGGCTCCAAGAATTCTCTGACATCTTCCCTGACAAGCTTACAGGCCTACCGCCTCCTCGAATCATGAAATTGAGGTGATCCCTGAGACTCAACCCGTCTCAAGCAAATGCAACCTCCCTCCTTTAAAGGAGAAGACTCAAAGATTGAGAAGGATGCTGAAGTCTGGATTGAAGCGATGGACGATTATTTCTCTACCGCCGGTACTGGAGTAGCAAATCAGTCTATGCTTGCATTGTTTCGCCTCATCGGAGATGCTAAACTCTGGTGGAAACAGTGGTGCCGTGAAAAGGGAGTCACCGAGCATTCTCAAACGTGGGAAGACATCAAGCAGGGGCTGTGAAGGAAAGATATCTTCCCCCTTCCCATGAATCCATAAAGATTCTTGGGATGGACTGGTTAATTGCAAAGCTAGCATTCATTGTCACTAGGGGAGTATCACTTTTGAAAATGAGCATGGCCAAGTAATATCCGTTCAGGGCATAACATAACCTAAATCTAGGGTAGTCAAGGCAAAACATCTTCTCAAGGGAACACGTAAGGGTCAGCAAGTTTTCTTAGCCAAGCTCAACAAAACCATTGAACCTAGTAAGGAGACAGAACCCTCTTGGCTCCAAGAATTCTCTAACATCTTCCCTGACAAGCTTACAGGCCTACCGCCTCCTCGAATCATGAAATTTAGGTGATCCATGGGACTCAACCCGTCTCAAAAACGCGCCCTATAAAATGTCCCTTCCTGAAGCCATTGAACTTAAAGAGCAACTTTCCCAACTCATTGAGCAAGGATTCGTACACCCCAGTAGCTCTCCTTGGGGGGCACCTGTCCTTTTCCAAAAAAAAGGACGGAACTCTCTGCCTCTGCATAGATTATCGAGGGCTGAATCAAGTCACTGTCAAGAATAAGTATGCTATCCCTCGCATCGACGAACTTCTTGACAGGCTTCATGGGGCCAAAGTCTTCTCAAAAATAGATTTGAGATCTGGTTACTATTAGATCATCAAAGTCGAGGAAGCAGATATACCCAAGATAGCCTTCAGTACCGGTTATAACCACTATGAGTTTACTGTAACCTCATTCGGGTTAACCAATGCTCCTGCAACCTTCAACCGCCTAATGCAAGATATATTCCATCCTTACTTGGATGAATTTGTGCTTGTTTTCTTTGATGACATCTTAATCTACTCCAAATCAATGGAAGAGCATGAGAAGCATGTGCGTAGAGTTCTGCAATTGTTGCGCAGACACAAACTCTATGCCAAGAAGAGCAAATGTACCTTCTTTACTCATCAAATTGAGTATCTTGGGTTCATCGTCTTCAAAGATGGCATTTCAATAGTTCCCGCCAAGGTTAAAGATATTCTAGAGTGGCCATCCCCTAAATCAGTTCATGAAGTTCGTGGGTTTTTGGGAATCACGAGATGGTATAGGATTTTTTCTAAAGATTATGCCTCGGTAGCTGCACCTTTGACGGATCTTCTCTCAAGAAGTATTGCAAAATAGTGTGGCTGCCAATCCATCAAAACAGCTTTGATCAGCTCAAGGTCATTATTACTTTTGCCCCAGTCCTGAAACTTCCTGATTTCACCAAGTGGTTACTGATGCCAGTAGTCTAGCACTTGGTGGTGTCCTCCATGAAGCTCATGATAGTCCTACTGCGGGACACCCAGGCTATGCAAAAATATTCAATGCCGTAACAAGGAGCTTTCATTAGGCAGGCTTGAAAAATGATGTCCTTCGGTACTTGAAGCGATGTCTCTCTCATGCCAAAGGATCAAAGCTAAAAGGGTCAAAGCTGAAAGGGTCAAGATGCCTGGGAAACTTGAACCCTTGGATATTCCCCAAATGAAGTGGGAGTGCATTTCTGTACCGCCGGTACTGGAGTAGCAAATCAGTCTATGCTTGCATGGTTTCACCTCATCGGAGATGCTAAACTCTGGTGGAAACAGTGGTGCCGTGACAAGGGAGTCACCGAGCATTCTCAAACGTGGGAAGACATCAAGCAGGCCGCGAAGGAAAGATATCTTCCCCCTTCCCATGAATCCATAACGATTCTTGGGATGGATTGGTTAATTGCAAACAAAGCTAGCATTCATTGTCACTAGGGGAGTATCACTTTTGAAAATGAGCATGGCCAAGTACTATCCGTTCAGGGCATAACATAACCTAAATCTAGGGTAGTCAAGGCAAAACATCTTCTCAAGGGAACACGTAAGGGTCAGCAAGTTTTCTTAGCCAAGCTCAACAAAACCATTGAACCTAGTAAGGAGACAGAACCCTCTTGGCTCCAAGAATTCTCTGACATCTTCCCTGACAAGCTTACAGGCCTACCGCCTCCTCGAATCATGAAATTGAGGTGATCCCTGAGACTCAACCCGTCTCAAGCAAATGCAACCTCCCTCCTTTAAAGGAGAAGACTCAAAGATTGAGAAGGATGCTGAAGTCTGGATTGAAGCGATGGACGATTATTTCTCTACCGCCGGTACTGGAGTAGCAAATCAGTCTATGCTTGCATTGTTTCGCCTCATCGGAGATGCTAAACTCTGGTGGAAACAGTGGTGCCGTGAAAAGGGAGTCACCGAGCATTCTCAAACGTGGGAAGACATCAAGCAGGGGCCGTGAAGGAAAGATATCTTCCCCCTTCCCATGAATCCATAAAGATTCTTGGGATGGACTGGTTAATTGCAAAGCTAGCATTCATTGTCACTAGGGGAGTATCACTTTTGAAAATGAGCATGGCCAAGTAATATCCGTTCAGGGCATAACATAACCTAAATCTAGGGTAGTCAAGGCAAAACATCTTCTCAAGGGAACACGTAAGGGTCAGCAAGTTTTCTTAGCCAAGCTCAACAAAACCATTGAACCTAGTAAGGAGACAGAACCCTCTTGGCTCCAAGAATTCTCTAACATCTTCCCTGACAAGCTTACAGGCCTACCGCCTCCTCGAATCATGAAATTTAGGTGATCCATGGGACTCAACCCGTCTCAAAAACGCGCCCTATAAAATGTCCCTTCCTGAAGCCATTGAACTTAAAGAGCAACTTTCCCAACTCATTGAGCAAGGATTCGTACACCCCAGTAGCTCTCCTTGGGGGGCACCTGTCCTTTTCCAAAAAAAAGGACGGAACTCTCTGCCTCTGCATAGATTATCGAGGGCTGAATCAAGTCACTGTCAAGAATAAGTATGCTATCCCTCGCATCGACGAACTTCTTGACAGGCTTCATGGGGCCAAAGTCTTCTCAAAAATAGATTTGAGATCTGGTTACTATTAGATCATCAAAGTCGAGGAAGCAGATATACCCAAGATAGCCTTCAGTACCGGTTATAACCACTATGAGTTTACTATAACCTCATTCGGGTTAACCAATGCTCCTGCAACCTTCAACCGCCTAATGCAAGATATACTCCATCCTTACTTGGATGAATTTGTGCTTGTTTTCTTTGATGACATCTTAATCTACTCCAAATCAATGGAAGAGCATGAGAAGCATGTGCGTAGAGTTCTGCAATTGTTGCGCAGACACAAACTCTATGCCAAGAAGAGCAAATGTACCTTCTTTACTCATCAAATTGAGTATCTTGGGTTCATCGTCTTCAAAGATGGCATTTCAATAGTTCCCGCCAAGGTTAAAGATATTCTAGAGTGGCCATCCCCTAAATCAGTTCATGAAGTTCGTGGGTTTTTGGGAATCACGAGATGGTATAGGATTTTTTCTAAAGATTATGCCTCGGTAGCTGCACCTTTGACGGATCTTCTCTCAAGAAGTATTGCAAAATAGTGTGGCTGCCAATCCATCAAAACAGCTTTGATCAGCTCAAGGTCATTATTACTTTTGCCCCAGTCCTGAAACTTCCTGATTTCACCAAGTGGTTACTGATGCCAGTAGTCTAGCACTTGGTGGTGTCCTCCATGAAGCTCATGATAGTCCTACTGCGGGACACCCAGGCTATGCAAAAATATTCAATGCCGTAACAAGGAGCTTTCATTAGGCAGGCTTGAAAAATGATGTCCTTCGGTACTTGAAGCGATGTCTCTCTCATGCCAAAGGATCAAAGCTAAAAGGGTCAAAGCTGAAAGGGTCAAGATGCCTGGGAAACTTCAACCCTTGGATATTCCCCAAATGAAGTGGGAGTGCATTTCTGTACCGCCGGTACTGGAGTAGCAAATCAGTCTATGCTTGCATGGTTTCACCTCATCGGAGATGCTAAACTCTGGTGGAAACAGTGGTGCCGTGACAAGGGAGTCACCGAGCATTCTCAAACGTGGGAAGACATCAAGCAGGCCGCGAAGGAAAGATATCTTCCCCCTTCCCATGAATCCATAACGATTCTTGGGATGGATTGGTTAATTGCAAACAAAGCTAGCATTCATTGTCACTAGGGGAGTATCACTTTTGAAAATGAGCATGGCCAAGTACTATCCGTTCAGGGCATAACATAACCTAAATCTAGGGTAGTCAAGGCAAAACATCTTCTCAAGGGAACACGTAAGGGTCAGCAAGTTTTCTTAGCCAAGCTCAACAAAACCATTGAACCTAGTAAGGAGACAGAACCCTCTTGGCTCCAAGAATTCTCTGACATCTTCCCTGACAAGCTTACAGGCCTACCGCCTCCTCGAATCATGAAATTGAGGTGATCCCTGAGACTCAACCCGTCTCAAGCAAATGCAACCTCCCTCCTTTAAAGGAGAAGACTCAAAGATTGAGAAGGATGCTGAAGTCTGGATTGAAGCGATGGACGATTATTTCTCTACCGCCGGTACTGGAGTAGCAAATCAGTCTATGCTTGCATTGTTTCGCCTCATCGGAGATGCTAAACTCTGGTGGAAACAGTGGTGCCGTGAAAAGGGAGTCACCGAGCATTCTCAAACGTGGGAAGACATCAAGCAGGGGCCGTGAAGGAAAGATATCTTCCCCCTTCCCATGAATCCATAAAGATTCTTGGGATGGACTGGTTAATTGCAAAGCTAGCATTCATTGTCACTAGGGGAGTATCACTTTTGAAAATGAGCATGGCCAAGTAATATCCGTTCAGGGCATAACATAACCTAAATCTAGGGTAGTCAAGGCAAAACATCTTCTCAAGGGAACACGTAAGGGTCAGCAAGTTTTCTTAGCCAAGCTCAACAAAACCATTGAACCTAGTAAGGAGACAGAACCCTCTTGGCTCCAAGAATTCTCTAACATCTTCCCTGACAAGCTTACAGGCCTACCGCCTCCTCGAATCATGAAATTTAGGTGATCCCTGGGACTCAACCCGTCTCAAAAACGCGCCCTATAAAATGTCCCTTCCTGAAGCCATTGAACTTAAAGAGCAACTTTCCCAACTCATTGAGCAAGGATTCGTACACCCCAGTAGCTCTCCTTGGGGGGCACCTGTCCTTTTCCAAAAAAAAGGACGAAACTCTCTGCCTCTGCATAGATTATCGAGGGCTGAATCAAGTCACTATCAAGAATAAGTATGCTATCCCTCGCATCGACGAACTTCTTGACAGGCTTCATGGGGCCAAAGTCTTCTCAAAAATAGATTTGAGATCTGGTTACTATTAGATCATCAAAGTCGAGGAAGCAGATATACCCAAGATAGCCTTCAGTACCGGTTATAACCACTATGAGTTTACTGTAACCTCATTCGGGTTAACCAATGCTCCTGCAACCTTCAACCGCGTAATGCAAGATATATTCCATCCTTACTTGGATGAATTTGTGCTTGTTTTCTTTGATGACATCTTAATCTACTCCAAATCAATGGAAGAGCATGAGAAGCATGTGCGTAGAGTTCTGCAATTGTTGCGCAGACACAAACTCTATGCCAAGAAGAGCAAATGTACCTTCTTTACTCATCAAATTGAGTATCTTGGGTTCATCGTCTTCAAAGATAGCATTTCAATAGTTCCCGCCAAGGTTAAAGATATTCTAGAGTGGCCATCCCCTAAATCAGTTCATGAAGTTCGTGGGTTCTTGGGAATCACGGGATGGTATAGGATTTTTATTAAAGATTATGCCTCGGTAGCTGCACCTTTGACGGATCTTCTCTCAAGAAGTATTGCAAAATATTGTGGCTGCCAATCCATCAAAACAGCTTTGATCAGCTCAAGGTCATTATTACTTTTGCCCCAGTCCTGAAACTTCCTGATTTCACCAAGTGGTTACTGATGCCAGTAGTCTAGCACTTGGTGGTGTCCTCCATTAAGCTCATGATAGTCCTACTGCGGGACACCCAGGCTATGCAAAAATATTCAATGCCGTAACAAGGAGCTTTCATTAGGCAGGCTTGAAAAATGATGTCCTTCGGTACTTGAAGCGATGTCTCTCTCATGCCAAAGGATCAAAGCTAAAAGGGTCAAAGCTGAAAGGGTCAAGATGCCTGGGATACTTCAACCCTTGGATATTCCCCAAATGAAGTGGGAGTGCATTTCTGTACCGCCGGTTCTGGAGTAGCAAATCAGTCTATGCTTGCATGGTTTCGCCTCATCGGAGATGCTAAACTCTGGTGGAAACAGTGGTGCCGTGACAAGGGAGTCACCGAGCATTCTCAAACGTGGGAAGACATCAAGCAGGCCGCGAAGGAAAGATATCTTCCCCCTTCCCATGAATCCATAACGATTCTTGGGATGGATTGGTTAATTGCAAACAAAGCTAGCATTCATTGTCACTAGGGGAGTATCACTTTTGAAAATGAGCATGGCCAAGTACTATCCGTTCAGGGCATAACATAACCTAAATCTAGGGTAGTCAAGGCAAAACATCTTCTCAAGGGAACACGTAAGGGTCAGCAAGTTTTCTTAGCCAAGCTCAACAAAACCATTGAACCTAGTAAGGAGACAGAACCCTCTTGGCTCCAAGAATTCTCTGACATCTTCCCTGACAAGCTTACAGGCCTACCGCCTCCTCGAATCATGAAATTGAGGTGATCCCTGAGACTCAACCCGTCTCAAGCAAATGCAACCTCCCTCCTTTAAAGGAGAAGACTCAAAGATTGAGAAGGATGCTGAAGTCTGGATTGAAGCGATGGACGATTATTTCTCTACCGCCGGTACTGGAGTAGCAAATCAGTCTATGCTTGCATTGTTTCGCCTCATCGGAGATGCTAAACTCTGGTGGAAACAGTGGTGCCGTGAAAAGGGAGTCACCGAGCATTCTCAAACGTGGGAAGACATCAAGCAGGGGCTGTGAAGGAAAGATATCTTCCCCCTTCCCATGAATCCATAAAGATTCTTGGGATGGACTGGTTAATTGCAAAGCTAGCATTCATTGTCACTAGGGGAGTATCACTTTTGAAAATGAGCATGGCCAAGTAATATCCGTTCAGGGCATAACATAACCTAAATCTAGGGTAGTCAAGGCAAAACATCTTCTCAAGGGAACACGTAAGGGTCAGCAAGTTTTCTTAGCCAAGCTCAACAAAACCATTGAACCTAGTAAGGAGACAGAACCCTCTTGGCTCCAAGAATTCTCTAACATCTTCCCTGACAAGCTTACAGGCCTACCGCCTCCTCGAATCATGAAATTTAGGTGATCCATGGGACTCAACCCGTCTCAAAAACGCGCCCTATAAAATGTCCCTTCCTGAAGCCATTGAACTTAAAGAGCAACTTTCCCAACTCATTGAGCAAGGATTCGTACACCCCAGTAGCTCTCCTTGGGGGGCACCTGTCCTTTTCCAAAAAAAAGGACGGAACTCTCTGCCTCTGCATAGATTATCGAGGGCTGAATCAAGTCACTGTCAAGAATAAGTATGCTATCCCTCGCATCGACGAACTTCTTGACAGGCTTCATGGGGCCAAAGTCTTCTCAAAAATAGATTTGAGATCTGGTTACTATTAGATCATCAAAGTCGAGGAAGCAGATATACCCAAGATAGCCTTCAGTACCGGTTATAACCACTATGAGTTTACTGTAACCTCATTCGGGTTAACCAATGCTCCTGCAACCTTCAACCGCCTAATGCAAGATATATTCCATCCTTACTTGGATGAATTTGTGCTTGTTTTCTTTGATGACATCTTAATCTACTCCAAATCAATGGAAGAGCATGAGGAGCATGTGCGTAGAGTTCTGCAATTGTTGCGCAGACACAAACTCTATGCCAAGAAGAGCAAATGTACCTTCTTTACTCATCAAATTGAGTATCTTGGGTTCATCGTCTTCAAAGATGGCATTTCAATAGTTCCCGCCAAGGTTAAAGATATTTTAGAGTGGCCATCCCCTAAATCAGTTCATGAAGTTCGTGGGTTTTTGGGAATCACGGGATGGTATAGGATTTTTTCTAAAGATTATGCCTCGGTAGCTGCACCTTTGACGGATCTTCTCTCAAGAAGTATTGCAAAATACTGTGGCTGCCAATCCATCAAAACAGCTTTGATCAGCTCAAGGTCATTATTACTTTTGCCCCAGTCCTGAAACTTCCTGATTTCACCAAGTGGTTACTGATGCCAGTAGTCTAGCACTTGGTGGTGTCCTCCATGAAGCTCATGATAGTCCTACTGCGGGACACCCAGGCTATGCAAAAATATTCAATGCCGTAACAAGGAGCTTTCATTAGGCAGGCTTGAAAAATGATGTCCTTCGGTACTTGAAGCGATGTCTCTCTCATGCCAAAGGATCAAAGCTAAAAGGGTCAAAGCTGAAAGGGTCAAGATGCCTGGGAAACTTCAACCCTTGGATATTCCCCAAATGAAGTGGGAGTGCATTTCTGTACCGCCGGTACTGGAGTAGCAAATCAGTCTATGCTTGCATGGTTTCACCTCATCGGAGATGCTAAACTCTGGTGGAAACAGTGGTGCCGTGACAAGGGAGTCACCGAGCATTCTCAAACGTGGGAAGACATCAAGCAGGCCGCGAAGGAAAGATATCTTTCCCCTTCCCATGAATCCATAAAGATTCTTGGGATGGATTGGTTAATTGCAAACAAAGCTAGCATTCATTGTCACTAGGGGAGTATCACTTTTGAAAATGAGCATGGCCAAGTACTATCCGTTCAGGGCATAACATAACCTAAATCTAGGGTAGTCAAGGCAAAACATCTTCTCAAGGGAACACGTAAGGGTCAGCAAGTTTTCTTAGCCAAGCTCAACAAAACCATTGAACCTAGTAAGGAGACAGAACCCTCTTGGCTCCAAGAATTCTCTGACATCTTCCCTGACAAGCTTACAGGCCTACCGCCTCCTCGAATCATGAAATTGAGGTGATCCCTGAGACTCAACCCGTCTCAAGCAAATGCAACCTCCCTCCTTTAAAGGAGAAGACTCAAAGATTGAGAAGGATGCTGAAGTCTGGATTGAAGCGATGGACGATTATTTCTCTACCGCCGGTACTGGAGTAGCAAATCAGTCTATGCTTGCATTGTTTCGCCTCATCGGAGATGCTAAACTCTGGTGGAAACAGTGGTGCCGTGAAAAGGGAGTCACCGAGCATTCTCAAACGTGGGAAGACATCAAGCAGGGGCCGTGAAGGAAAGATATCTTTCCCCTTCCCATGAATCCATAAAGATTCTTGGGATGGACTGGTTAATTGCAAAGCTAGCATTCATTGTCACTAGGGGAGTATCACTTTTGAAAATGAGCATGGCCAAGTAATATCCGTTCAGGGCATAACATAACCTAAATCTAGGGTAGTCAAGGCAAAACATCTTCTCAAGGGAACACGTAAGGGTCAGCAAGTTTTCTTAGCCAAGCTCAACAAAACCATTGAACCTAGTAAGGAGACAGAACCCTCTTGGCTCCAAGAATTCTCTAACATCTTCCCTGACAAGCTTACAGGCCTACCGCCTCCTCGAATCATGAAATTTAGGTGATCCATGGGACTCAACCCGTCTCAAAAACGCGCCCTATAAAATGTCCCTTCCTGAAGCCATTGAACTTAAAGAGCAACTTTCCCAACTCATTGAGCAAGGATTCGTACACCCCAGTAGCTCTCCTTGGGGGGCACCTGTCCTTTTCCAAAAAAAAGGACGGAACTCTCTGCCTCTGCATAGATTATCGAGGGCTGAATCAAGTCACTGTCAAGAATAAGTATGCTATCCCTCGCATCGACGAACTTCTTGACAGGCTTCATGGGGCCAAAGTCTTCTCAAAAATAGATTTGAGATCTGGTTACTATTAGATCATCAAAGTCGAGGAAGCAGATATACCCAAGATAGCCTTCAGTACCGGTTATAACCACTATGAGTTTACTATAACCTCATTCGGGTTAACCAATGCTCCTGCAACCTTCAACCGCCTAATGCAAGATATATTCCATCCTTACTTGGATGAATTTGTGCTTGTTTTCTTTGATGACATCTTAATCTACTCCAAATCAATGGAAGAGCATGAGAAGCATGTGCGTAGAGTTCTGCAATTGTTGCGCAGACACAAACTCTATGCCAAGATGAGCAAATGTACCTTCTTTACTCATCAAATTGAGTATCTTGGGTTCATCGTCTTCAAAGATGGCATTTCAATAGTTCCCGCCAAGGTTAAAGATATTCTAGAGTGGCCATCCCCTAAATCAGTTCATGAAGTTCGTGGGTTCTTGGGAATCACGGGATGGTATAGGATTTTTATTAAAGATTATGCCTCGGTAGCTGCACCTTTGACGGATCTTCTCTGAAGAAGTATTGCAAAATATTGTGGCTGCCAATCCATCAAAACAGCTTTGATCAGCTCAAGGTCATTATTACTTTTGCCCCAGTCCTGAAACTTCCTGATTTCACCAAGTGGTTACTGATGGCAGTAGTCTAGCACTTGGTGGTGTCCTCCATTAAGCTCATGATAGTCCTACTGCGGGACACCCAGGCTATGCAAAAATATTCAATGCCGTAACAAGGAGCTTTCATTAGGCAGGCTTGAAAAATGATGTCCTTCGGTACTTGAAGCGATGTCTCTCTCATGCCAAAGGATCAAAGCTAAAAGGGTCAAAGCTGAAAGGGTCAAGATGCCTGGGAAACTTGAACCCTTGGATATTCCCCAAATGAAGTGGGAGTGCATTTTTGTACCACCGGTACTGGAATAGCAAATCAGTCTATGCTTGCATGGTTTCGCCTCATCGGAGATGCTAAACTCTGGTGGAAACAGTGGTGCCGTGACAAGGGAGTCACCGAGCATTCTCAAACGTGGGAAGACATCAAGCAGGCCGTGAAGGAAAGATATCTTCCCCCTTCCCATGAATCCATAAAGATTCTTGGGATGGATTGGTTAATTGCAAACAAAGCTAGCATTCATTGTCACTAGGGGAGTATCACTTTTGAAAATGAGCATGGCCAAGTACTATCCGTTCAGGGCATAACATAACCTAAATCTAGGGTAGTCAAGGCAAAACATCTTCTCAAGGGAACACGTAAGGGTCAGCAAGTTTTCTTAGCCAAGCTCAACAAAACCATTGAACCTAGTAAGGAGACAGAACCCTCTTGGCTCCAAGAATTCTCTAACATCTTCCCTGACAAGCTTACAGGCCTACCGCCTCCTCGAATCATGAAATTTAGGTGATCCCTGGGACTCAACCCGTCTCAAAAACGCGCCCTATAAAATGTCCCTTCCTGAAGCCATTGAACTTAAAGAGCAACTTTCCCAACTCATTGAGCAAGGATTCGTACACCCCAGTAGCTCTCCTTGGGGGGCACCTGTCCTTTTCCAAAAAAAAGGACGGAACTCTCTGCCTCTGCATAGATTATCGAGGGCTGAATCAAGTCACTGTCAAGAATAAGTATGCTATCCCTCGCATCGACGAACTTCTTGACAGGCTTCATGGGGCCAAAGTCTTCTCAAAAATAGATTTGAGATCTGGTTACTATTAGATCATCAAAGTCGAGGAAGCAGATATACCCAAGATAGCCTTCAGTACCGGTTATAACCACTATGAGTTTACTGTAACCTCATTCGGGTTAACCAATGCTCCTGCAACCTTCAACCGCCTAATGCAAGATATATTCCATCCTTACTTGGATGAATTTGTGCTTGTTTTCTTTGATGACATCTTAATCTACTCCAAATCAATGGAAGAGCATGAGAAGCATGTGCGTAGAGTTCTGCAATTGTTGCGCAGACACAAACTCTATGCCAAGAAGAGCAAACGTACCTTCTTTACTCATCAAATTGAGTATCTTGGGTTCATCGTCTTCAAAGATGGCATTTCAATAGTTCCCGCCAAGGTTAAAGATATTCTAGAGTGGCCATCCCCTAAATCAGTTCATGAAGTTCGTGGGTTCTTGGGAATCACGGGATGGTATAGGATTTTTATTAAAGATTATGCCTCGGTAGCTGCACCTTTGACGGATCTTCTCTCAAGAAGTATTGCAAAATATTGTGGCTGCCAATCCATCAAAACAGCTTTGATCAGCTCAAGGTCATTATTACTTTTGCCCCAGTCCTGAAACTTCCTGATTTCACCAAGTGGTTACTGATGCCAGTAGTCTAGCACTTGGTGGTGTCCTCCATGAAGCTCATGATAGTCCTACTGCGGGACACCCAGGCTATGCAAAAATATTCAATGCCGTAACAAGGAGCTTTCATTAGGCAGGCTTGAAAAATGATGTCCTTCGGTACTTGAAGCGATGTCTCTCTCATGCCAAAGGATCAAAGCTAAAAGGGTCAAAGCTGAAAGGGTCAAGATGCCTGGGAAACTTGAACCCTTGGATATTCCCCAAATGAAGTGGGAGTGCATTTCTGTACCACCGGTACTGGAATAGCAAATCAGTCTATGCTTGCATGGTTTCGCCTCATCGGAGATGCTAAACTCTGGTGGAAACAGTGGTGCCGTGACAAGGGAGTCACCGAGCATTCTCAAACGTGGGAAGACATCAAGCAGGCCGTGAAGGAAAGATATCTTCCCCCTTCCCATGAATCCATAAAGATTCTTGGGATGGATTGGTTAATTGCAAACAAAGCTAGCATTCATTGTCACTAGGGGAGTATCACTTTTGAAAATGAGCATGGCCAAGTACTATCCGTTCAGGGCATAACATAACCTAAATCTAGGGTAGTCAAGGCAAAACATCTTCTCAAGGGAACACGTAAGGGTCAGCAAGTTTTCTTAGCCAAGCTCAACAAAACCATTGAACCTAGTAAGGAGACAGAACCCTCTTGGCTCCAAGAATTCTCTAACATCTTCCCTGACAAGCTTACAGGCCTACCGCCTCCTCGAATCATGAAATTTAGGTGATCCCTGGGACTCAACCCGTCTCAAAAACGCGCCCTATAAAATGTCCCTTCCTGAAGCCATTGAACTTAAAGAGCAACTTTCCCAACTCATTGAGCAAGGATTCGTACACCCCAGTAGCTCTCCTTGGGGGGCACCTGTCCTTTTCCAAAAAAAAGGACGGAACTCTCTGCCTCTGCATAGATTATCGAGGGCTGAATCAAGTCACTGTCAAGAATAAGTATGCTATCCCTCGCATCGACGAACTTCTTGACAGGCTTCATGGGGCCAAAGTCTTCTCAAAAATAGATTTGAGATCTGGTTACTATTAGATCATCAAAGTCGAGGAAGCAGATATACCCAAGACAGCCTTCAGTACCGGTTATAACCACTATGAGTTTACTGTAACCTCATTCGGGTTAACCAATGCTCCTGCAACCTTCAACAGCCTAATGCAAGATATATTCCATCCTTACTTGGATGAATTTGTGCTTGTTTTCTTTGATGACATCTTAATCTACTCCAAATCAATGGAAGAGCATGAGGAGCATGTGCGTAGAGTTCTGCAATTGTTGCGCAGACACAAACTCTATGCCAAGAAGAGCAAATGTACCTTCTTTACTCATCAAATTGAGTATCTTGGGTTCATCGTCTTCAAAGGTGGCATTTCAATAGTTCCCGCCAAGGTTAAAGATATTCTAGAGTGGCCATCCCCTAAATCAGTTCATGAAGTTCGTGGGTTTTTGGGAATCACGGGATGGTATAGGATTTTCATTAAAGATTATGCCTCGGTAGCTGCACCTTTGACGGATCTTCTCTCAAGAAGTATTGCAAAATAGTGTGGCTGCCAATCCATCAAAACAGCTTTGATCAGCTCAAGGTCATTATTACTTTTGCCCCAGTCCTGAAACTTCCTGATTTCACCAAGTGGTTACTGATGGCAGTAGTCTAGCACTTGGTGGTGTCCTCCATTAAGCTCATGATAGTCCTACTGCGGGACACCCAGGCTATGCAAAAATATTCAATGCCGTAACAAGGAGCTTTCATTAGGCAGGCTTGAAAAATGATGTCCTTCGGTACTTGAAGCGATGTCTCTCTCATGCCAAAGGATCAAAGCTAAAAGGGTCAAAGCTGAAAGGGTCAAGATGCCTGGGAAACTTGAACCCTTGGATATTCCCCAAATGAAGTGGGAGTGCATTTTTGTACCACCGGTACTGGAATAGCAAATCAGTCTATGCTTGCATGGTTTCGCCTCATCGGAGATGCTAAACTCTGGTGGAAACAGTGGTGCCGTGACAAGGGAGTCACCGAGCATTCTCAAACGTGGGAAGACATCAAGCAGGCCGTGAAGGAAAGATATCTTCCCCCTTCCCATGAATCCATAAAGATTCTTGGGATGGATTGGTTAATTGCAAACAAAGCTAGCATTCATTGTCACTAGGGGAGTATCACTTTTGAAAATGAGCATGGCCAAGTACTATCCGTTCAGGGCATAACATAACCTAAATCTAGGGTAGTCAAGGCAAAACATCTTCTCAAGGGAACACATAAGGGTCAGCAAGTTTTCTTAGCCAAGCTCAACAAAACCATTGAACCTAGTAAGGAGACAGAACCCTCTTGGCTCCAAGAATTCTCTAACATCTTCCCTGACAAGCTTACAGGCCTACCGCCTCCTCGAATCATGAAATTTAGGTGATCCCTGGGACTCAACCCGTCTCAAAAACGCGCCCTATAAAATGTCCCTTCCTGAAGCCATTGAACTTAAAGAGCAACTTTCCCAACTCATTGAGCAAGGATTCGTACACCCCAGTAGCTCTCCTTGGGGGGCACCTGTCCTTTTCCAAAAAAAAGGACGGAACTCTCTGCCTCTGCATAGATTATCGAGGGCTGAATCAAGTCACTGTCAAGAATAAGTATGCTATCCCTCGCATCGACGAACTTCTTGACAGGCTTCATGGGGCCAAAGTCTTCTCAAAAATAGATTTGAGATCTGGTTACTATTAGATCATCAAAGTCGAGGAAGCAGATATACCCAAGATAGCCTTCAGTACCGGTTATAACCACTATGAGTTTACTGTAACCTCATTCGGGTTAACCAATGCTCCTGCAACCTTCAACCGCCTAATGCAAGATATATTCCATCCTTACTTGGATGAATTTGTGCTTGTTTTCTTTGATGACATCTTAATCTACTCCAAATCAATGGAAGAGCATGAGAAGCATGTGCGTAGAGTTCTGCAATTGTTGCGCAGACACAAACTCTATGCCAAGAAGAGCAAACGTACCTTCTTTACTCATCAAATTGAGTATCTTGGGTTCATCGTCTTCAAAGATGGCATTTCAATAGTTCCCGCCAAGGTTAAAGATATTCTAGAGTGGCCATCCCCTAAATCAGTTCATGAAGTTCGTGGGTTCTTGGGAATCACGGGATGGTATAGGATTTTTATTAAAGATTATGCCTCGGTAGCTGCACCTTTGACGGATCTTCTCTCAAGAAGTATTGCAAAATATTGTGGCTGCCAATCCATCAAAACAGCTTTGATCAGCTCAAGGTCATTATTACTTTTGCCCCAGTCCTGAAACTTCCTGATTTCACCAAGTGGTTACTGATGCCAGTAGTCTAGCACTTGGTGGTGTCCTCCATGAAGCTCATGATAGTCCTACTGCGGGACACCCAGGCTATGCAAAAATATTCAATGCCGTAACAAGGAGCTTTCATTAGGCAGGCTTGAAAAATGATGTCCTTCGGTACTTGAAGCGATGTCTCTCTCATGCCAAAGGATCAAAGCTAAAAGGGTCAAAGCTGAAAGGGTCAAGATGCCTGGGAAACTTGAACCCTTGGATATTCCCCAAATGAAGTGGGAGTGCATTTCTGTACCACCGGTACTGGAATAGCAAATCAGTCTATGCTTGCATGGTTTCGCCTCATCGGAGATGCTAAACTCTGGTGGAAACAGTGGTGCCGTGACAAGGGAGTCACCGAGCATTCTCAAACGTGGGAAGACATCAAGCAGGCCGTGAAGGAAAGATATCTTCCCCCTTCCCATGAATCCATAAAGATTCTTGGGATGGATTGGTTAATTGCAAACAAAGCTAGCATTCATTGTCACTAGGGGAGTATCACTTTTGAAAATGAGCATGGCCAAGTACTATCCGTTCAGGGCATAACATAACCTAAATCTAGGGTAGTCAAGGCAAAACATCTTCTCAAGGGAACACGTAAGGGTCAGCAAGTTTTCTTAGCCAAGCTCAACAAAACCATTGAACCTAGTAAGGAGACAGAACCCTCTTGGCTCCAAGAATTCTCTAACATCTTCCCTGACAAGCTTACAGGCCTACCGCCTCCTCGAATCATGAAATTTAGGTGATCCCTGGGACTCAACCCGTCTCAAAAACGCGCCCTATAAAATGTCCCTTCCTGAAGCCATTGAACTTAAAGAGCAACTTTCCCAACTCATTGAGCAAGGATTCGTACACCCCAGTAGCTCTCCTTGGGGGGCACCTGTCCTTTTCCAAAAAAAAGGACGGAACTCTCTGCCTCTGCATAGATTATCGAGGGCTGAATCAAGTCACTGTCAAGAATAAGTATGCTATCCCTCGCATCGACGAACTTCTTGACAGGCTTCATGGGGCCAAAGTCTTCTCAAAAATAGATTTGAGATCTGGTTACTATTAGATCATCAAAGTCGAGGAAGCAGATATACCCAAGACAGCCTTCAGTACCGGTTATAACCACTATGAGTTTACTGTAACCTCATTCGGGTTAACCAATGCTCCTGCAACCTTCAACAGCCTAATGCAAGATATATTCCATCCTTACTTGGATGAATTTGTGCTTGTTTTCTTTGATGACATCTTAATCTACTCCAAATCAATGGAAGAGCATGAGGAGCATGTGCGTAGAGTTCTGCAATTGTTGCGCAGACACAAACTCTATGCCAAGAAGAGCAAATGTACCTTCTTTACTCATCAAATTGAGTATCTTGGGTTCATCGTCTTCAAAGGTGGCATTTCAATAGTTCCCGCCAAGGTTAAAGATATTCTAGAGTGGCCATCCCCTAAATCAGTTCATGAAGTTCGTGGGTTTTTGGGAATCACGGGATGGTATAGGATTTTCATTAAAGATTATGCCTCGGTAGCTGCACCTTTGACGGATCTTCTCTCAAGAAGTATTGCAAAATAGTGTGGCTGCCAATCCATCAAAACAGCTTTGATCAGCTCAAGGTCATTATTACTTTTGCCCCAGTCCTGAAACTTCCTGATTTCACCAAGTGGTTACTGATGGCAGTAGTCTAGCACTTGGTGGTGTCCTCCATTAAGCTCATGATAGTCCTACTGCGGGACACCCAGGCTATGCAAAAATATTCAATGCCGTAACAAGGAGCTTTCATTAGGCAGGCTTGAAAAATGATGTCCTTCGGTACTTGAAGCGATGTCTCTCTCATGCCAAAGGATCAAAGCTAAAAGGGTCAAAGCTGAAAGGGTCAAGATGCCTGGGAAACTTGAACCCTTGGATATTCCCCAAATGAAGTGGGAGTGCATTTTTGTACCACCGGTACTGGAATAGCAAATCAGTCTATGCTTGCATGGTTTCGCCTCATCGGAGATGCTAAACTCTGGTGGAAACAGTGGTGCCGTGACAAGGGAGTCACCGAGCATTCTCAAACGTGGGAAGACATCAAGCAGGCCGTGAAGGAAAGATATCTTCCCCCTTCCCATGAATCCATAAAGATTCTTGGGATGGATTGGTTAATTGCAAACAAAGCTAGCATTCATTGTCACTAGGGGAGTATCACTTTTGAAAATGAGCATGGCCAAGTACTATCCGTTCAGGGCATAACATAACCTAAATCTAGGGTAGTCAAGGCAAAACATCTTCTCAAGGGAACACATAAGGGTCAGCAAGTTTTCTTAGCCAAGCTCAACAAAACCATTGAACCTAGTAAGGAGACAGAACCCTCTTGGCTCCAAGAATTCTCTAACATCTTCCCTGACAAGCTTACAGGCCTACCGCCTCCTCGAATCATGAAATTTAGGTGATCCCTGGGACTCAACCCGTCTCAAAAACGCGCCCTATAAAATGTCCCTTCCTGAAGCCATTGAACTTAAAGAGCAACTTTCCCAACTCATTGAGCAAGGATTCGTACACCCCAGTAGCTCTCCTTGGGGGGCACCTGTCCTTTTCCAAAAAAAAGGACGGAACTCTCTGCCTCTGCATAGATTATCGAGGGCTGAATCAAGTCACTGTCAAGAATAAGTATGCTATCCCTCGCATCGACGAACTTCTTGACAGGCTTCATGGGGCCAAAGTCTTCTCAAAAATAGATTTGAGATCTGGTTACTATTAGATCATCAAAGTCGAGGAAGCAGATATACCCAAGATAGCCTTCAGTACCGGTTATAACCACTATGAGTTTACTGTAACCTCATTCGGGTTAACCAATGCTCCTGCAACCTTCAACCGCCTAATGCAAGATATATTCCATCCTTACTTGGATGAATTTGTGCTTGTTTTCTTTGATGACATCTTAATCTACTCCAAATCAATGGAAGAGCATGAGAAGCATGTGCGTAGAGTTCTGCAATTGTTGCGCAGACACAAACTCTATGCCAAGAAGAGCAAACGTACCTTCTTTACTCATCAAATTGAGTATCTTGGGTTCATCGTCTTCAAAGATGGCATTTCAATAGTTCCCGCCAAGGTTAAAGATATTCTAGAGTGGCCATCCCCTAAATCAGTTCATGAAGTTCGTGGGTTCTTGGGAATCACGGGATGGTATAGGATTTTTATTAAAGATTATGCCTCGGTAGCTGCACCTTTGACGGATCTTCTCTCAAGAAGTATTGCAAAATATTGTGGCTGCCAATCCATCAAAACAGCTTTGATCAGCTCAAGGTCATTATTACTTTTGCCCCAGTCCTGAAACTTCCTGATTTCACCAAGTGGTTACTGATGCCAGTAGTCTAGCACTTGGTGGTGTCCTCCATGAAGCTCATGATAGTCCTACTGCGGGACACCCAGGCTATGCAAAAATATTCAATGCCGTAACAAGGAGCTTTCATTAGGCAGGCTTGAAAAATGATGTCCTTCGGTACTTGAAGCGATGTCTCTCTCATGCCAAAGGATCAAAGCTAAAAGGGTCAAAGCTGAAAGGGTCAAGATGCCTGGGAAACTTGAACCCTTGGATATTCCCCAAATGAAGTGGGAGTGCATTTCTGTACCACCGGTACTGGAATAGCAAATCAGTCTATGCTTGCATGGTTTCGCCTCATCGGAGATGCTAAACTCTGGTGGAAACAGTGGTGCCGTGACAAGGGAGTCACCGAGCATTCTCAAACGTGGGAAGACATCAAGCAGGCCGTGAAGGAAAGATATCTTCCCCCTTCCCATGAATCCATAAAGATTCTTGGGATGGATTGGTTAATTGCAAACAAAGCTAGCATTCATTGTCACTAGGGGAGTATCACTTTTGAAAATGAGCATGGCCAAGTACTATCCGTTCAGGGCATAACATAACCTAAATCTAGGGTAGTCAAGGCAAAACATCTTCTCAAGGGAACACGTAAGGGTCAGCAAGTTTTCTTAGCCAAGCTCAACAAAACCATTGAACCTAGTAAGGAGACAGAACCCTCTTGGCTCCAAGAATTCTCTAACATCTTCCCTGACAAGCTTACAGGCCTACCGCCTCCTCGAATCATGAAATTTAGGTGATCCCTGGGACTCAACCCGTCTCAAAAACGCGCCCTATAAAATGTCCCTTCCTGAAGACATTGAACTTAAAGAGCAACTTTCCCAACTCATTGAGCAAGGATTCGTACACCCCAGTAGCTCTCCGTGGGGGGCACCTGTCCTTTTCCAAAAAAAAGGACGGAACTCTCTGCCTCTGCATAGATTATCGAGGGCTGAATCAAGTCACTGTCAAGAATAAGTATGCTATCCCTCGCATCGACGAACTTCTTGACAGGCTTCATGGGGCCAAAGTCTTCTCAAAAATAGATTTGAGATCTGGTTACTATTAGATCATCAAAGTCGAGGAAGCAGATATACCCAAGACAGCCTTCAGTACCGGTTATAACCACTATGAGTTTACTGTAACCTCATTCGGGTTAACCAATGCTCCTGCAACCTTCAACAGCCTAATGCAAGATATATTCCATCCTTACTTGGATGAATTTGTGCTTGTTTTCTTTGATGACATCTTAATCTACTCCAAATCAATGGAAGAGCATGAGGAGCATGTGCGTAGAGTTCTGCAATTGTTGCGCAGACACAAACTCTATGCCAAGAAGAGCAAATGTACCTTCTTTACTCATCAAATTGAGTATCTTGGGTTCATCGTCTTCAAAGGTGGCATTTCAATAGTTCCCGCCAAGGTTAAAGATATTCTAGAGTGGCCATCCCCTAAATCAGTTCATGAAGTTCGTGGGTTTTTGGGAATCACGGGATGGTATAGGATTTTCATTAAAGATTATGCCTCGGTAGCTGCACCTTTGACGGATCTTCTCTCAAGAAGTATTGCAAAATAGTGTGGCTGCCAATCCATCAAAACAGCTTTGATCAGCTCAAGGTCATTATTACTTTTGCCCCAGTCCTGAAACTTCCTGATTTCACCAAGTGGTTACTGATGCCAGTAGTCTAGCACTTGGTGGTGTCCTCCATTAAGCTCATGATGTCCTACTGCGGGACACCCAGGCTATGCAAAAATATTCAATGCCGTAACAAGGAGCTTTCATTAGGCAGGCTTGAAAAATGATGTCCTTCGGTACTTGAAGCGATGTCTCTCTCATGCCAAAGGATCAAAGCTGAAAGGGTCAAGATGCCTGGGAAACTTCAACCCTTGGATATTCCCCAAATGAAGTGGGAGTGCATTTCTGTACCGTCGGTACTGGAGTAGCAAATCAGTCTATGCTTGCATGGTTTCGCCTCATCGGAGATGCTAAACTCTGGTGGAAACAGTGGTGCCGTGACAAGGGAGTCACCGAGCATTCTCAAACATGGGAAGACATCAAGCAGGCCGTGAAGGAAAGATATCTTTCCCCTTCCCATGAATCCATAAAGATTCTTGGGATGGATTGGTTAATTGCAAACAAAGCTAGCATTCATTGTCACTAGGGGAGTATCACTTTTGAAAATGAGCATGGCCAAGTACTATCCGTTCAGGGCATAACATAACCTAAATCTAGGGTAGTCAAGGCAAAACATCTTCTCAAGGGAACACGTAAGGGTCAGTAAGTTTTCTTAGCCAAGCTCAACAAAACCATTGAACCTAGTAAGGAGACAGAACCCTCTTGGCTCCAAGAATTCTCTGACATCTTCCCTGACAAGCTTACAGGCCTACCGCCTCCTCGAATCATGAAATTGAGGTGATCCCTGGGACTCAACCCGTCTCAAAAACGCGCCCTATAAAATGTCCCTTCCTGAAGCCATTGAACTTAAAGAGCAACTTTCCCAACTCATTGAGCAAGGATTCGTACACCCCAGTAGCTCTCCTTGGTGGGGGGGCACCTGTCCTTTTCCAAAAAAAAGAAGGACGGAACTCTATGCCTCTGCATAGATAATCGAGGGCTGAATCAAGTCACTGTCAAGAATAAGTATGCTATCCCTCGCATCGACGAACTTCTTGACAGGCTTCATGGGGCCAAAGTCTTCTCAAAAATAGATTTGAGATCTGGTTACTATCAGATCATCAAAGTCGAGGAAGCAGATATACCCAAGACAGCCTTCAGTACCGGTTATAACCACTATGAGTTTACTGTAACCTCATTCGGGTTAACCAATGCTCCTGCAACCTTCAACCGCTTAATGCAAGATATATTCCATCCTTACTTGGATGAATTTGTGCTTGTTTTCTTTGATGACATCTTAATCTACTCCAAATCAATGGAAGAGAATGAGGAGCATGTGCGTAGAGTTCTGCAACTGTTGCGCAGACACAAACTCTATGCCAACAAGAGCAAATGTACCTTCTTTACTCATCAAATTGAGTATCTTGGGTTCATCGTCTTCAAAGATGGCATTTCAATAGTTCCTGCCAAGGTTAAAGATATTCTAGACTGGCCATCCCCTAAATCAGTTCATGAAGTTCGTGGGTTTTTGGGAATCACGGGATGGTGTAGGATTTTTATTAAAGATTATGCCTTGGTAGCTGCACCTTTGACGGATCTTCTCTCAAGAAGTATTGCAAAATAGTGTGGCTGCCAATCCATCAAAACAGCTTTGATCAGCTCAAGGTCATTATTACTTTTGCCCCAGTCCTGAAACTTCCTGATTTCACCAAGTGGTTACTGATGCCAGTAGTCTAGCACTTGGTGGTGTCCTCCATGAAGCTCATGATAGTCCTACTGCGGGACACCCAGGCTATGCAAAAATATTCAATGCCGTAACAAGGAGCTTTCATTAGGCAGGCTTGAAAAATGATGTCCTTCGGTACTTGAAGCGATGTCTCTCATGCCAAAGGATCAAAGCTAAAAGGGTCAAAGCTGAAAGGGTCGAGATGCCTGGGAAACTTCAACCCTTGGATATTCCCCAAACGAAGTGGGAGTACATTACTATGGATTTTGTCACAAGTCTCCCCATTGTTCAAGCAGGATATGACTCCATTCTGGTAGTAGTGGACTTACTTACCAAAGTAGCTCACCTTATATCAGCAAAGAAGACCTTCAAAGCTTCTGATGTTGCTAGAATATTCATCAAGGAAGTCCTCAAACTTCATGGTCTCCCAAAAAGGATAGTAGCTGACCAGGATTTTGACTTCACTTCAAAGTGCCTATAAACTCCAACTCCAACTCTGGTAGAATTTGCCTACAATGCATCTTATCATCAGAGCATAGGAATGTCACCATTCAAAGCACTCTCTATGGGCAAGAATGCTTGTTTCCTCTAAATTTCTCTGATACAGGAAAATGCTCGAAGAGATGGAGGAACAAACCAAGGCAATCCAAAAGGATATTAAAGCTGCCAAGATGGATAAAAGCATTATGCTGACAATAAGAGGTCTGAAAGGATCTTCAAGGAAGGAGACAAAGTTCTTCTATGAGTGCTACCCAAACGAAGTTCTCTATCACTTGGGAAATATAAGAAGCTCAGCCCTAGGTATTGTGGTCCCTATACAGTTATCAAGCCTTTAGGTAAAAGTGCCTACAAACTCCAACTCCCAGCCAATATCAAAGTCCACAATGTATTTCATGTAAGTTTGTTAAAACCTTATGTACCCAGTCTTGATCATTAACCTACTCAAGGAGTCCTTGAATTACAGCCCAATAGCATCATAGATTCTAGGGAAAGGCAACTTCGAAATAGAACTCTTGTAGAACATCTGGTACAGTGGAAAGATTACCCTGAAGAGGATGCAACTTGGGAAGATGAAGCTACACTCTTAAAGGATTATCCCCAATTCATGATGAGTCGTCTTGATTTCTTTAATGGGGGAAGGATGTAACATACCCATCTTCACTAATAAAGAAATGTCTTGTAATAGATAAATTTATGAGTTTTTATGGTTTAAAAATCAATGATTTTATTAAATGAGTCATTTCTACTTAGAGTCTCTAAATTTTGAGCCCAAATTTGAAATTTATGCGCGATTTTATCCTAATATAGGATTTTACAGCATCCAAAACGGACACCGAATCAAGCTTATACGCAAATTTCAGTCATGTTTAGTTAAAAAGCGATGACCTTTAAACCTTAATAAATGCATGACCGAGCGTCCGATTGACGGATGGTCTGCACCCCAACGACTAGGAGAACCTCCCGGATAAAGAAAAAATTACCTCGCAGTCTGGTACGCAAATCGAGACCGACGCTCCAAATTTGAAAACCTTGCCCCAAAATTTGGACCGTACACACTTACCTGGGTACCCGTATGATAGCTGCACAAGAACCAAAGGACGGTCGCCCACTATGTGGTCCACACGTACCGCTACTTGGACACCCACCATGCTGTCCCAGACCAGATAAGGTACATGCGTACCACTCCTTTCCCTGTTAACCGACAGCATATCTTTCTTACAGAGCCATGCAGGCCACTGATCTACAGCCTTTGCTAGTACACCGTCCTTTCATCCTTGCTTTGCGCAACGCCCGTACTACCCATATCCCATAGTTATATAAACCCCCGGGCAACAAGCATTTTCTGCGTAGCGTATGCTCTGTTGTGCCGTTGTCCGTACCGTCGTCTGTCCCTGTGCAGTGTACTTGCTATAGTAGTACAGCCACCCCTCTCCACACCCCCTCAATTGCCACTTTTCAAATAAGGCAATTTTCCTCCATCTCCCTCTTGCTAGGAGGCAGTGTCAACTCTTCTTCTTCCCCTGTGTGAAGAGACTTACAGCATCCCTCAGCCCTTCTCCCCTTTAGCAAAACACTTTTGTGTTAAGGACATCTCACAATCCCCCCCCCCTTATTTGTGTGGACTTTAGTAAGAGGTTTTAGCCTTAAGAGAGGGTTCTTGCGCTGTGATCTTTTACTCATACGGTGAGCAAACGATCTCAGAATTGAGATCTGATTGGACCGTTTTGATCGCAACAGCGAGCCCTACAAGATGGCCCCTTCTCGAAAACGTCAAAATATTACCTCAAGAGGCGCGCAAAATAACGAGAGTAGAGAAGATGCTCCCGATGCGGCCCCAACCCTCCCTTTACAAGCTCCTCAAGGAAATGGTGGCCAAGTCAGCTTGGTTATCTTTTAGAGAAGAGTTTTTTTTTAATATTAGTGTTAATAAATGTGTATCTTTTCCTTTTAGAATAATGACATAAAATTGTATGAAGCTACGAATTGAGTGTTGTATTCAATGATTTGTATTGAAATTGTTATCTTTAATGAATTGGGTTCTTGGGCAACTCTATTCTAGAAGACCAGGCCAGCGGCTATGCCTTGCATGGATGAGGAAAAAAGCGTTGCCTCTAGAAATCAAGTCTAGTACTTACCCAATCTATGGGTGATTTGATTTTTAGAAGATCACGCTCCCTTGTGGGATAGGACTAGGTCTTACCTATGAATCGTATCCTTGAATCTCTACATGGTCAAGGTGTCGATTAATAGGAAATTTTTTGCAAGGTAAGACTTGGTGGACTATCTTAAGTGTTTCCCTATTTTAGAAGGGGGAAACCTTATAATTGGTATCAGAGCCAATCTTAGCTCCAAGGAATTACCATTTAAGGACTGTTTTGCAATAAATGTTTTACCTAACATAATGTTAATTAATAAAAACATCCTACTAAAACAAACAAGTGGAAGTGATGTTTGAATGATTGTTTAAATGATTCGTTGGATTGAAAAGTTGAAGATGATCCATTTATTTTGTTTTGTCGGTACCCCCAGGGCCGACATCTCTGTGACTATAGATGGGATTCGCATACCTCAGGATCGCTAGGTGTATGACCAAACAAGTGATGCAAGTCTTACCTGCTCACAGAGTAGCTGTGTTGGGACCTACCCCAATCCAGAGTCTACCACCCTTACCATCAGTTTTTAGAGTCTTAGAAACTACAGCAGAATCCCAATATTTCACCTATGTGGACCGCTGTACCCTTATGTCATAGTCAAGCTTAGGAATTTCCCTTGATGGCAAATAAGACTAATTATATTAGTATCAGATCTTTGTAATAAAACTCGTCCTTGTAAATATTTAGAAATAAAATGATTTCTATGTTTTACTCTTCAAAATAAGCGTTGTGCAAATATATATCTTGTAATCTTAAAATTGTTTTTACAATGATGGCCACGACGATCACCCTCCACTTCCCAGTGTGCTTTACATTGATATCCAGGAGAAGAAGCTCTTGCTCAAGCAAATGCAATCTCCCTCCTTTAAAGGAGAAGGTTCAAAGATTGAGAAGGATGCTGAAGTCTGGATTGAAGCGATGGACGATTATTTCTCTACCGCCGGTACTGGAGTAGCAAATCAGTCTATGCTTGCATGGTTTTGCCTCATCGGAGATGCTAAACTCTGGTGCAAACAGTGGTGCCGTGACAAGGGAGTCACCGAGCATTCTCAAACGTGGAAAGACATCAAGCAGGGGCCGTGAAGGAAAGATATCTTCCCCCTTCCCATGAATCCATAAAGATTCTTGGGATGGATTGGTTAATTGCAAACAAAGCTAGCATTCATTGTCACTAGGGGAGTATCACTTTTTAAAGTGAGCATGGCCAAGTAATATCCGTTCAGGGCATAACATAACCTAAATCTAGGGTAGTCAAGGCAAAACATCTTCTCAAGGGAACACGTAAGGGTCAGTAAGTTTTCTTAGCCAAGCTCAACAAAACCATTGAACCTAGTAAGGAGACAGAACCCTCTTGGCTCCAAGAATTCTCTGACATCTTCCCTGACAAGCTTACAGGCCTACTGCCTCCCCGAATCATGAAATTGAGGTGATCCCTGGGACTCAACCCATCTCAAAAACGCGTCCTATAAAATGTCCCTTCCTCAAGCCATTGAACTTAAAGAGCAACTTTCCCAACTCATTGAGCAAGGATTCGTACACCCCAGTAGCTCTCCTTGGGGGGCACCTGTCCTTTTCCAAAAAAAAGAAGGACGGAACTCTCTGCCTCTTCATAGATTATCGAGGGCTGAATCAAGTCACTGTCAAGAATAAGTATGCTATCCCTCGCATCGACGAACTTCTTGACAGGCTTTATGGGGCCAAAGTCTTCTCAAAAATAGATTTGAGTCTGGTTACTATCAGATCATCAAAGTCGAGGAAGCAGATATACCCAAGACAGCCTTCAGTACCGGTTATAACCACTATGAGTTTACTGTAACCTCATTCGGGTTAACCAATGCTCCTGCAACCTTCAACCGCCTAATGCAAGATATATTCCATCCTTACTTGGATGAATTTGTGCTTGTTTTCTTTGATGACATCTTAATCTACTCCAAATCAATGGAAGAGCATGAGGAGCATGTGCGTAGAGTTCTGCAATTGTTGCGCAGACACAAACTCTATGCCAAGAAGAGCAAATGTACCTTCTTTACTCATCAAATTGAGTATCTTGGGTTCATCGTCTTCAAAGATGGCATTTCAATAGTTCCCGCCAAGGTTAAAGATATTTTAGAGTGGCCATCCCCTAAATCAGTTCATGAAGTTCGTGGGTTTTTGGGAATCACGGGATGGTATAGGATTTTCATTAAAGATTATGCCTTGGTAGTTGCACCTTTGACGGATCTTCTCTCAAGAAGTATTGCAAAATAGTGTGGCTGCCAATCCATCAAAACAGCTTTGATCAGCTCAAGGTCATTATTACTTTTGCCCCAGTCCTGAAACTTCCTGATTTCACCAAGTGGTTACTGATGCCAGTAGTCTAGCACTTGGTGGTGTCCTCCATGAAGCTCATGATAGTCCTACTGCGGGACACCCAGGCTAGGCAAAAATATTCAATGCCGTAACAAGGAGCTTTCATTAGGCAGGCTTGAAAAATGATGTCCTTCGGTACTTGAAGCGATGTCTCTCTCATGCCAAAGGATCAAAGCTGAAAGGGTCAAGATGCCTGGGAAACTTCAACCCTTGGATATTCCCCAAATGAAGTGGGAGTGCATTAGTATGGATTTTGTCACAAGTCTCCCCATTGTTCAAGCAGGATATGACTCCATTCTGGTAGTAGTGGACTTACTTACCAAAGTAGCTCACCTTATACCAGCAAAGAAGACCTTCAAAGCTTCTGATGTTGCTAGAATATTCATCAAGGAAGTCCTCAAACTTCATGGTCTCCCAAAAAGGATACTAAGTGACCGAGATTTTGACTTCACTTCAAAGTGCCTATAAACTCCAACTCCAACTCTGGTAGAATTTGCCTACAATGCATCTTATCATCAGAGCATAGGAATGTCACCATTCAAAGCACTCTCTATGGGCAAGAATGCTTGTTTCCTCTAAATTTCTCTGATCCAAGAAAATGCTCGAAGAGATGGAGGAACAAACCAAGGCAATCCAAAAGGATATTAAAGCTGCCAAGATGGATAAAAGCATTATGCTGACACCAAGAGGTCTGAAAGGATCTTCAAGGAAGGAGACAAAGTTCTTCTATGAGTGCTACCCAAACGAAGTTCTCTATCACTTGGAAAATATAAGAAGCTCAGCCCTAGGTATTGTGGTCCCTATACAGTTATCAAGCCTTTAGGTAAAAGTGCCTACAAACTCCAACTCCCAGCCAATATCAAAGTCCACAATGTATTTCATGTAAGTTTGTTAAAACCTTATGTACCCAGTCTTGATCATTAACCTACTCAAGGAGTCCTTGAATTACAGCCCAATAGCATCATAGATTCTAGGGAAAGGCAACTTCGAAATAGAACTCTTGTAGAACATCTGGTACAGTGGAAAGATTACCCTGAAGAGGATGCAACTTGGGAAGATGAAGCTACACTCTTAAAGGATTATCCCCAATTCATGATGAGTCGTCTTGATTTCTTTAATGGGGGAAGGATGTAACATACCCATCTTCACTAATAAAGAAATGTCTTGTAATAGATAAATTTATGAGTTTTTATGGTTTAAAAATCAATGATTTTATTAAATGAGTCATTTCTACTTAGAGTCTTTAAATTTTGAGCCCAAATTTAGAATTTATGCGTGATTTTACCCTAATATAGGACTTTACAGCATCCAAAACGGACACGGAATCAAGCTTATACACAAATTTCAGTCATTTTTAGTTAAAAAGCGACGACCTTTAAACCTTAATAAATGCATGACTGAGCGTCCGATTGATGAATGGTCTGCACCCCAACGACTAGGAGAACCTCCCGGATCAAAAAAAAAAATACCTCTCAGGCGCAGTCTGGTACGCAAATCGAGACCGACGCTCCAAATTTGGGAACCTTGCCCCAAAATTTGGACCGTACACACTTACCTGGATACACGTATGATAGCTGCACAAGAACCAAAGGACGGTCGCCCACTATGTGGTCCACACGTACCGCTAATTGGACACCCACCATGCTGTCCCAGACCAGATAAGGTACATGCGTACCACTTCTTTCCCTGTTAACCGACGGCATATCTTTCTTACAGAGCCATTTTTTGCGTAGCGTATGCTTTGTTGTGCCGTTGTCCGTACCGTCGTCTATCCCTGTGCAATGTACTTGCTAGAGTAGTACAGCCACCCCTCTCCACACCCCCTCAATTGCCACTTTTCAAATAAGGCAATTTTCCTCCATCTCCCTCTTGCTAGGAGGCAGTGTCCTTAACTCTTCTTCTCCCCCTGTGTGAAGAGACTTACAGCATCCCTCAGCCCTTCTCCCCTTTAGCAAAACATTTTTGTGTTAAGGACATCTCACAATCCCCCCCCTTATTTGTGTGGACTTTAGTAAGAGGTTTTAGCCTTAAGAGAGGGTTCTTGCGCTATGATCTTTTGCTCATACGGTGAGCGAACGATCTCAAAATTGAGATCTGATTGGACCGTTTCGATCGCGACAGCGAGCCCTACAAGATGGCCCCTTCTCGAAAACGTCAAAATATTACCTCGGGAGGCACGCACAATAACGAGAGTAGAGAAGATGCTCCCGATGCGGCCCCAACCCTCCCTTTACAAGCTGCTCAAGGAAATGGTAGCCAAGTCAGCTTGGTTATCTTTTAGAGAAGAGTTTTTTTTAAAATATTAGTGTTAATAAATGTGTATCTTTTCCTTTTAGAATAATGACGTAAAATTGTATGAAGCTACGAATTGAGTGTTGTATTCAATGATTTGTATTGAAATTGTTATCTTTAATGAATTGGGTTCTTGGGCAACTCTATTCTAGAAGACTAGGCCAGCGGCTATGCCTTGCATGGATGATGAAAAAAGCGTTGCCTCTAGAAATCAAGTCTAGTAATTACCCAATTTATGATCAATTACCCTATGGGTGATTTGATTTTTAGAAGATCACGCTCCCTTGTGGGATAGGACTAGGTCTTACCTATGAATCGCATACTTGAATCTCTACATGGTCAAGGTGTCGATTAATAGGAAACTTTTTGCAAGTTAAGACTTGGTGGACTATCTTAAGTGTTTCCCTATTTTAGAAGGGGGAACCTTATAATTGGTATCAGAGCCAATCTTAGCTCCAAGGAATTGACAGTTAAGGACTGTTTTGCAATAAATGTTTTACCTAACATAATGCTAATTAATAAAAACATCCTACTAAAACAAACAAGTGGACTTGATGTTTGAATGATTTTTTAAATGATTCGTTGGATTGAAAAGTTGAAGATGATCCATTTATTTTGTTTTGTCGGTAACCCCCAGGGCCGACACCTCTCTGACTATAGATGGGATTCGTATACCTCAGGATCGCTGGGTGTATGACCAAACAAGTGATGCAAGTCTTACCTGCTCACAGAGTAGCTGTGTTGGGACCTACCCCAATCCAGAGTCTACCACCCTTACCATCAGTTTTTAGAGTCTTAGAAACTACAGCAGAACCCCAATATTTCACCTATGTGGACCGCTGTACCCTTATGTCATAGTCAAGCTTAGGAATTTCCCTTGATGGCAAATGAGACTAATTATATTAGTCTCAGATCTTTGTAATAAAACTCGTCCTTGTAAATATTAGAAATAAAATGATTTCTATGTTTTACTCTTCAAAATAAGCGTTGTGCAAATATGAATCTTGTAATCTTAAAATTGTTTTTACAATGATGGCCAGGACGATCACCCTCCACTTCCCAGTGCACTTTACACTGATATCCAGGAGAAGAAGCTCTTGCTCAAGCAAATGCAACCTCCCTCCTTTAAAGGAGAAGGTTCAAAGATTGAGAAGGATGCTGAAGTCTGGATTGAAGCGATGGACGATTATTTCTCTACCGCCGGTACTGGAGTAGCAAATCAGTCTATGCTTGCATTGTTTCGCCTCATCGGAGATGCTAAACTCTGGTGGAAACAGTGGTGCCGTGACAAGGGAGTCACCGAGCATTCTCAAACGTGGGAAGACATCAAGCAGGCCGTGAAGGAAAGATATCTTCCCCCTTCCCATGAATCCATAAAGATTCTTGGGATGGATTGGTT
Source organism: Cibotium barometz (assembly GCF_041138505.1). Lineage (NCBI taxonomy): Eukaryota > Viridiplantae > Streptophyta > Polypodiopsida > Cyatheales > Cibotiaceae > Cibotium > Cibotium barometz. Next base: position 19,905,516 of record NC_141109.1, read on the forward strand.
AATTGCAAACAAAGCTAGCATTCATTGTCACTAGGGGAGTATCACTTTTGAAAATGAGCATGGCCAAGTACTATCCGTTCAGGGCATAACATAACCTAAATCTAGGGTAGTCAAGGCAAAACATCTTCTCAAGGGAACACGTAAGGGTCAGCAAGTTTTCTTAGCCAAGCTCAACAAAACCATTGAACCTAGTAAGGAGACAGAACCCTCTTGGCTCCAAGAATTCTCTAACATTTTCCCTGACAAGCTTACAGGCCTACCGCCTCCTCGAATCATGAAATTTAGGTGATCCCTGGGACTCAACCCGTCTCAAAAACGCGCCCTATAAAATGTCCCTTCCTGAAGCCATTGAACTTAAAGAGCAACTTTCCCAACTCATTGAGCAAGGATTCGTACACCCCAGGAGCTCTCCTTGGGGGGCACCTGTCCTTTTCCAAAAAAAAGGACGGAACTCTCTGCCTCTGCATAGATTATCGAGGGCTGAATCAAGTCACTGTCAAGAATAAGTATGCTATCCCTCGCATCGACGAACTTCTTGACAGGCTTCATGGGGCCAAAGTCTTCTCAAAAATAGATTTGAGATCTGGTTACTATCAGATCATCAAAGTCGAGGAAGCAGATATACCCAAGACAGCCTTCAGTACCGGTTATAACCACTATGAGTTTACTGTAACCTCATTCGGGTTAACCAATGCTCCTGCAACCTTCAACCGCCTAATGCAAGACATATTCCATCCTTACTTGGATGAATTTGTGCTTGTTTTCTTTGATGACATCTTAATCTACTCCAAATCAATGGAAGAGCACGAGGAGCATGTGCGTAGAGTTCTGTAATTGTTGCGCAGACACAAACTCTATGCCAAGAAGAGCAAATGTACCTTCTTTACTCATCAAATTGAGTATCTTGGGTTCATTGTCTTCAAAGATGGCATTTCAATAGTTCCTGCCAAGGTTAAAGATATTCTAGAGTGGCCATCCCCTAAATCAGTTCATGAAGTTCGTGGGTTTTTGGGAATCACGGGATGGTATAGGATTTTTTCTAAAGATTATGCCTCGGTAGCTGCACCTTTGACGGATCTTCTCTCAAGAAGTATTGCAAAATAGTGTGGCTGCCAATCCATCAAAACAGCTTTGATCAGCTCAAGGTCATTATTACTTTTGCCCCAGTCCTGAAACTTCCTGATTTCACCAAGTGGTTACTGATGCCAGTAGTCTAGCACTTGGTGGTGTCCTCCATGAAGCTCATGATAGTCCTACTGCGGGACACCCAGGCTATGCAAAAATATTCAATGCCGTAACAAGGAGCTTTCATTAGGCAGGCTTGAAAAATGATGTCCTTCGGTACTTGAAGCGATGTCTCTCTCATGCCAAAGGATCAAAGCTAAAAGGGTCAAAGCTGAAAGGGTCAAGATGCCTGGGATACTTCAACCCTTGGATATTCCCCAAATGAAGTGGGAGTGCATTTCTGTACCGCCGATACTGGAGTAGCAAATCAGTCTATGCTTGCATGGTTTCACCTCATCGGAGATGCTAAACTCTGGTGGAAACAGTGGTGCCGTGACAAGGGAGTCACCGAGCATTCTCAAACGTGGGAAGACATCAAGCAGGCCGCGAAGGAAAGATATCTTCCCCCTTCCCATGAATCCATAAAGATTCTTGGGATGGATTGGTTAATTGCAAACAAAGCTAGCATTCATTGTCACTAGGGGAGTATTACTTTTGAAAATGAGCATGGCCAAGTACTATCCGTTCAGGGCATAACATAACCTAAATCTAGGGTAGTCAAGGCAAAACATCTTCTCAAGGGAACACGTAAGGGTCAGCAAGTTTTCTTAGCCAAGCTCAACAAAACCATTGAACCTAGTAAGGAGACAGAACCCTCTTGGCTCCAAGAATTCTCTGACATCTTCCCTGACAAGCTTACAGGCCTACCGCCTCCTCGAATCATGAAATTGAGGTGATCCCTGAGACTCAACCCGTCTCAAGCAAATGCAACCTCCCTCCTTTAAAGGAGAAGACTGAAAGATTGAGAAGGATGCTGAAGTCTGGATTGAAGCGATGGACGATTATTTCTCTACCGCCGGTACTGGAGTAGCAAATCAGTCTATGCTTGCATTGTTTCGCCTCATCGAAGATGCTAAACTCTGGTGGAAACAGTGGTGCCGTGAAAAGGGAGTCACCGAGCATTCTCAAACGTGGGAAGACATCAAGCAGGGGCCGTGAAGGAAAGATATCTTCCCCCTTCCCATGAATCCATAAAGATTCTTGGGATGGACTGGTTAATTGCAAAGCTAGCATTCATTGTCACTAGGGGAGTATCACTTTTGAAAATGAGCATGGCCAAGTAATATCCGTTCAGGGCATAACATAACCTAAATCTAGGGTAGTCAAGGCAAAACATCTTCTCAAGGGAACACGTAAGGGTCAGCAAGTTTTCTTAGCCAAGCTCAACAAAACCATTGAACCTAGTAAGGAGACAGAACCCTCTTGGCTCCAAGAATTCTCTAACATCTTCCCTGACAAGCTTACAGGCCTACCGCCTCCTCGAATCATGAAATTTAGGTGATCCCTGAGACTCAACCCGTCTCAAAAACGCGCCCTATAAAATGTCCCTTCCTGAAGCCATTGAACTTAAAGAGCAACTTTCCCAACTCATTGAGCAAGGATTCGTACACCCCAGTAGCTCTCCTTGGGGGGCACCTGTCCTTTTCCAAAAAAAAGGACGAAACTCTCTGCCTCTGCATAGATTATCGAGGGCTGAATCAAGTCACTGTCAAGAATAAGTATGCTATCCCTCGCATCGACGAACTTCTTGACAGGCTTCATGGGGCCAAAGTCTTCTCAAAAATAGATTTGAGATCTGGTTACTATTAGATCATCAAAGTCGAGGAAGCAGATATACCCAAGATAGCCTTCAGTACCGGTTATAACCACTATGAGTTTACTGTAACCTCATTCGGGTTAACCAATGCTCCTGCAACCTTCAACCGCGTAATGCAAGATATATTCCATCCTTACTTGGATGAATTTGTGCTTGTTTTCTTTGATGACATCTTAATCTACTCCAAATCAATGGAAGAGCATGAGAAGCATGTGCGTAGAGTTCTGCAATTGTTGCGCAGACACAAACTCTATGCCAAGAAGAGCAAATGTACCTTCTTTACTCATCAAATTGAGTATCTTGGGTTCATCGTCTTCAAAGATGGCATTTCAATAGTTCCCGCCAAGGTTAAAGATATTCTAGAGTGGCCATCCCCTAAATCAGTTCATGAAGTTCGTGGGTTCTTGGGAATCACGGGATGGTATAGGATTTTTATTAAAGATTATGCCTCGGTAGCTGCACCTTTGACGGATCTTCTCTCAAGAAGTATTGCAAAATATTGTGGCTGCCAATCCATCAAAACAGCTTTGATCAGCTCAAGGTCATTATTACTTTTGCCCCAGTCCTGAAACTTCCTGATTTCACCAAGTGGTTACTGATGCCAGTAGTCTAGCACTTGGTGGTGTCCTCCATTAAGCTCATGATAGTCCTACTGCGGGACACCCAGGCTATGCAAAAATATTCAATGCCGTAACAAGGAGCTTTCATTAGGCAGGCTTGAAAAATGATGTCCTTCGGTACTTGAAGCGATGTCTCTCTCATGCCAAAGGATCAAAGCTAAAAGGGTCAAAGCTGAAAGGGTCAAGATGCCTGGGATACTTCAACCCTTGGATATTCCCCAAATGAAGTGGGAGTGCATTTCTGTACCGCCGGTTCTGGAGTAGCAAATCAGTCTATGCTTGCATGGTTTCGCCTCATCGGAGATGCTAAACTCTGGTGGAAACAGTGGTGCCGTGACAAGGGAGTCACCGAGCATTCTCAAACGTGGGAAGACATCAAGCAGGCCGCGAAGGAAAGATATCTTCCCCCTTCCCATGAATCCATAACGATTCTTGGGATGGATTGGTTAATTGCAAACAAAGCTAGCATTCATTGTCACTAGGGGAGTATCACTTTTGAAAATGAGCATGGCCAAGTACTATCCATTCAGGGCATAACATAACCTAAATCTAGGGTAGTCAAGGCAAAACATCTTCTCAAGGGAACACGTAAGGGTCAGCAAGTTTTCTTAGCCAAGCTCAACAAAACCATTGAACCTAGTAAGGAGACAGAACCCTCTTGGCTCCAAGAATTCTCTGACATCTTCCCTGACAAGCTTACAGGCCTACCGCCTCCTCGAATCATGAAATTGAGGTGATCCCTGAGACTCAACCCGTCTCAAGCAAATGCAACCTCCCTCCTTTAAAGGAGAAGACTCAAAGATTGAGAAGGATGCTGAAGTCTGGATTGAAGCGATGGACGATTATTTCTCTACCGCCGGTACTGGAGTAGCAAATCAGTCTATGCTTGCATTGTTTCGCCTCATCGGAGATGCTAAACTCTGGTGGAAACAGTGGTGCCGTGAAAAGGGAGTCACCGAGCATTCTCAAACGTGGGAAGACATCAAGCAGGGGCCGTGAAGGAAAGATATCTTCCCCCTTCCCATGAATCCATAAAGATTCTTGGGATGGACTGGTTAATTGCAAAGCTAGCATTCATTGTCACTAGGGGAGTATCACTTTTGAAAATGAGCATGGCCAAGTAATATCCGTTCAGGGCATAACATAACCTAAATCTAGGGTAGTCAAGGCAAAACATCTTCTCAAGGGAACACGTAAGGGTCAGCAAGTTTTCTTAGCCAAGCTCAACAAAACCATTGAACCTAGTAAGGAGACAGAACCCTCTTGGCTCCAAGAATTCTCTAACATCTTCCCTGACAAGCTTACAGGCCTACCACCTCCTCGAATCATGAAATTTAGGTGATCCCTGGGACTCAACCCGTCTCAAAAACGCGCCCTATAAAATGTCCCTTCCTGAAGCCATTGAACTTAAAGAGCAACTTTCCCAACTCATTGAGCAAGGATTCGTACACCCCAGTAGCTCTCCTTGGGGGGCACCTGTCCTTTTCCAAAAAAAAGGACGGAACTCTCTGCCTCTGCATAGATTATCGAGGGCTGAATCAAGTCACTGTCAAGAATAAGTATGCTATCCCTCGCATCGACGAACTTCTTGACAGGCTTCATGGGGCCAAAGTCTTCTCAAAAATAGATTTGAGATCTGGTTACTATTAGATCATCAAAGTCGAGGAAGCAGATATACCCAAGATAGCCTTCAGTACCGGTTATAACCACTATGAGTTTACTGTAACCTCATTCGGGTTGACCAATGCTCCTGCAACCTTCAACCGCGTAATGCAAGATATATTCCATCCTTACTTGGATGAATTTGTGCTTGTTTTCTTTGATGACATCTTAATCTACTCCAAATCAATGGAAGAGCATGAGAAGCATGTGCGTAGAGTTCTGCAATTGTTGCGCAGACACAAACTCTATGCCAAGAAGAGCAAATGTACCTTCTTTACTCATCAAATTGAGTATCTTGGGTTCATCGTCTTCAAAGATGGCATTTCAATAGTTCCCGCCAAGGTTAAAGATATTCTAGAGTGGCCATCCCCTAAATCAGTTCATGAAGTTCGTGGGTTCTTGGGAATCACGGGATGGTATAGGATTTTTATTAAAGATTATGCCTTGGTAGCTGCACCTTTGACGGATCTTCTCTCAAGAAGTACTGCAAAATATTGTGGCTGCCAATCCATCAAAACAGCTTTGATCAGCTCAAGGTCATTATTACTTTTGCCCCAGTCCTGAAACTTCCTGATTTCACCAAGTGGTTACTGATGCCAGTAGTCTAGCACTTGGTGGTGTCCTCCATTAAGCTCATGATAGTCCTACTGCGGGACACCCAGGCTATGCAAAAATATTCAATGCCGTAACAAGGAGCTTTCATTAGGCAGGCTTGAAAAATGATGTCCTTCGGTACTTGAAGCGATGTCTCTCTCATGCCAAAGGATCAAAGCTAAAAGGGTCAAAGCTGAAAGGGTCAAGATGCCTGGGAAACTTGAACCCTTGGATATTCCCCAAATGAAGTGGGAGTGCATTTCTGTACCGCCGGTACTGGAATAGCAAATCAGTCTATGCTTGCATGGTTCCGCCTCATCGGAGATGCTAAACTCTGGTGGAAACAGTGGTGCCGTGACAAGGGAGTCACCGAGCATTCTCAAACGTGGGAAGACATCAAGCAGGGGCCGTGAAGGAAAGATATCTTCCCCCTTCCCATGAATCCATAAAGATTCTTGGGATGGATTGGTTAATTGCAAACAAAGCTAGCATTCATTGTCACTAGGGGAGTATCACTTTTGAAAATGAGCATGGCCAAGTACTATCCGTTCAGGGCATAACATAACCTAAATCTAGGGTAGTCAAGGCAAAACATCTTCTCAAGGGAACACGTAAGGGTCAGCAAGTTTTCTTAGCCAAGCTCAACAAAACCATTGAACCTAGTAAGGAGACAGAACCCTCTTGGCTCCAATAATTCTCTAACATCTTCCCTGACAAGCTTACAGGCCTACCGCCTCCTCGAATCATGAAATTTAGGTGATCCCTGGGACTCAACCCGTCTCAAAAACGCGCCCTATAAAATGTCCCTTCCTGAAGCCATTGAACTTAAAGAGCAACTTTCCCAACTCATTGAGCAAGGATTCGTACACCCCAGTAGCTCTCCTTGGGGGGCACCTGTCCTTTTCCAAAAAAAAGGACGGAACTCTCTGCCTCTGCATAGATTATCGAGGGCTGAATCAAGTCACTGTCAAGAATAAGTATGCTATCCCTCGCATCGACGAACTTCTTGACAGGCTTCATGGGGCCAAAGTCTTCTCAAAAATAGATTTGAGATCTGGTTACTATTAGATCATCAAAGTCGAGGAAGCAGATATACCCAAGACAGCCTTCAGTACCGGTTATAACCACTATGAGTTTACTGTAACCTCATTCGGGTTAACCAATGCTCCTGCAACCTTCAACAGCCTAATGCAAGATATATTCCATCCTTACTTGGATGAATTTGTGCTTGTTTTCTTTGATGACATCTTAATCTACTCCAAATCAATGGAAGAGCATGAGGAGCATGTGCGTAGAGTTCTGCAATTGTTGCGCAGACACAAACTCTATGCCAAGAAGAGCAAATGTACCTTCTTTACTCATCAAATTGAGTATCTTGGGTTCATCGTCTTCAAAGGTGGCATTTCAATAGTTCCCGCCAAGGTTAAAGATATTCTAGAGTGGCCATCCCCTAAATCAGTTCATGAAGTTCGTGGGTTTTTGGGAATCACGGGATGGTATAGGATTTTCATTAAAGATTATGCCTCGGTAGCTGCACCTTTGACGGATCTTCTCTCAAGAAGTATTGCAAAATAGTGTGGCTGCCAATCCATCAAAACAGCTTTGATCAGCTCAAGGTCATTATTACTTTTGCCCCAGTCCTGAAACTTCCTGATTTCACCAAGTGGTTACTGATGCCAGTAGTCTAGCACTTGGTGGTGTCCTCCATTAAGCTCATGATGTCCTACTGCGGGACACCCAGGCTATGCAAAAATATTCAATGCCGTAACAAGGAGCTTTCATTAGGCAGGCTTGAAAAATGATGTCCTTCGGTACTTGAAGCGATGTCTCTCTCATGCCAAAGGATCAAAGCTGAAAGGGTCAAGATGCCTGGGAAACTTCAACCCTTGGATATTCCCCAAATGAAGTGGGAGTGCATTTCTGTACCGTCGGTACTGGAGTAGCAAATCAGTCTATGCTTGCATGGTTTCGCCTCATCGGAGATGCTAAACTCTGGTGGAAACAGTGGTGCCGTGACAAGGGAGTCACCGAGCATTCTCAAACATGGGAAGACATCAAGCAGGCCGTGAAGGAAAGATATCTTTCCCCTTCCCATGAATCCATAAAGATTCTTGGGATGGATTGGTTAATTGCAAACAAAGCTAGCATTCATTGTCACTAGGGGAGTATCACTTTTGAAAATGAGCATGGCCAAGTACTATCCGTTCAGGGCATAACATAACCTAAATCTAGGGTAGTCAAGGCAAAACATCTTCTCAAGGGAACACGTAAGGGTCAGTAAGTTTTCTTAGCCAAGCTCAACAAAACCATTGAACCTAGTAAGGAGACAGAACCCTCTTGGCTCCAAGAATTCTCTGACATCTTCCCTGACAAGCTTACAGGCCTACCGCCTCCTCGAATCATGAAATTGAGGTGATCCCTGGGACTCAACCCGTCTCAAAAACGCGCCCTATAAAATGTCCCTTCCTGAAGCCATTGAACTTAAAGAGCAACTTTCCCAACTCATTGAGCAAGGATTCGTACACCCCAGTAGCTCTCCTTGGTGGGGGGCACCTGTCCTTTTCCAAAAAAAAGAAGGACGGAACTCTATGCCTCTGCATAGATAATCGAGGGCTGAATCAAGTCACTGTCAAGAATAAGTATGCTATCCCTCGCATCGACGAACTTCTTGACAGGCTTCATGGGGCCAAAGTCTTCTCAAAAATAGATTTGAGATCTGGTTACTATCAGATCATCAAAGTCGAGGAAGCAGATATACCCAAGACAGCCTTCAGTACCGGTTATAACCACTATGAGTTTACTGTAACCGCATTCGGGTTAACCAATGCTCCTGCAACCTTCAACCGCTTAATGCAAGATATATTCCATCCTTACTTGGATGAATTTGTGCTTGTTTTCTTTGATGACATCTTAATCTACTCCAAATCAATGGAAGAGAATGAGGAGCATGTGCGTAGAGTTCTGCAACTGTTGCGCAGACACAAACTCTATGCCAACAAGAGCAAATGTACCTTCTTTACTCATCAAATTGAGTATCTTGGGTTCATCGTCTTCAAAGATGGCATTTCAATAGTTCCTGCCAAGGTTAAAGATATTCTAGACTGGCCATCCCCTAAATCAGTTCATGAAGTTCGTGGGTTTTTGGGAATCACGGGATGGTGTAGGATTTTTATTAAAGATTATGCCTTGGTAGCTGCACCTTTGACGGATCTTCTCTCAAGAAGTATTGCAAAATAGTGTGGCTGCCAATCCATCAAAACAGCTTTGATCAGCTCAAGGTCATTATTACTTTTGCCCCAGTCCTGAAACTTCCTGATTTCACCAAGTGGTTACTGATGCCAGTAGTCTAGCACTTGGTGGTGTCCTCCATGAAGCTCATGATAGTCCTACTGCGGGACACCCAGGCTATGCAAAAATATTCAATGCCGTAACAAGGAGCTTTCATTAGGCAGGCTTGAAAAATGATGTCCTTCGGTACTTGAAGCGATGTCTCTCATGCCAAAGGATCAAAGCTAAAAGGGTCAAAGCTGAAAGGGTCGAGATGCCTGGGAAACTTCAACCCTTGGATATTCCCCAAACGAAGTGGGAGTACATTACTATGGATTTTGTCACAAGTCTCCCCATTGTTCAAGCAGGATATGACTCCATTCTGGTAGTAGTGGACTTACTTACCAAAGTAGCTCACCTTATATCAGCAAAGAAGACCTTCAAAGCTTCTGATGTTGCTAGAATATTCATCAAGGAAGTCCTCAAACTTCATGGTCTCCCAAAAAGGATAGTAGCTGACCAGGATTTTGACTTCACTTCAAAGTGCCTATAAACTCCAACTCCAACTCTGGTAGAATTTGCCTACAATGCATCTTATCATCAGAGCATAGGAATGTCACCATTCAAAGCACTCTCTATGGGCAAGAATGCTTGTTTCCTCTAAATTTCTCTGATACAGGAAAATGCTCGAAGAGATGGAGGAACAAACCAAGGCAATCCAAAAGGATATTAAAGCTGCCAAGATGGATAAAAGCATTATGCTGACAATAAGAGGTCTGAAAGGATCTTCAAGGAAGGAGACAAAGTTCTTCTATGAGTGCTACCCAAACGAAGTTCTCTATCACTTGGGAAATATAAGAAGCTCAGCCCTAGGTATTGTGGTCCCTATACAGTTATCAAGCCTTTAGGTAAAAGTGCCTACAAACTCCAACTCCCAGCCAATATCAAAGTCCACAATGTATTTCATGTAAGTTTGTTAAAACCTTATGTACCCAGTCTTGATCATTAACCTACTCAAGGAGTCCTTGAATTACAGCCCAATAGCATCATAGATTCTAGGGAAAGGCAACTTCGAAATAGAACTCTTGTAGAACATCTGGTACAGTGGAAAGATTACCCTGAAGAGGATGCAACTTGGGAAGATGAAGCTACACTCTTAAAGGATTATCCCCAATTCATGATGAGTCGTCTTGATTTCTTTAATGGGGGAAGGATGTAACATACCCATCTTCACTAATAAAGAAATGTCTTGTAATAGATAAATTTATGAGTTTTTATGGTTTAAAAATCAATGATTTTATTAAATGAGTCATTTCTACTTAGAGTCTCTAAATTTTGAGCCCAAATTTGAAATTTATGCGCGATTTTATCCTAATATAGGATTTTACAGCATCCAAAACGGACACCGAATCAAGCTTATACGCAAATTTCAGTCATGTTTAGTTAAAAAGCGATGACCTTTAAACCTTAATAAATGCATGACCGAGCGTCCGATTGACGGATGGTCTGCACCCCAACGACTAGGAGAACCTCCCGGATAAAGAAAAAATTACCTCGCAGTCTGGTACGCAAATCGAGACCGACGCTCCAAATTTGAAAACCTTGCCCCAAAATTTGGACCGTACACACTTACCTGGGTACCCGTATGATAGCTGCACAAGAACCAAAGGACGGTCGCCCACTATGTGGTCCACACGTACCGCTACTTGGACACCCACCATGCTGTCCCAGACCAGATAAGGTACATGCGTACCACTCCTTTCCCTGTTAACCGACAGCATATCTTTCTTACAGAGCCATGCAGGCCACTGATCTACAGCCTTTGCTAGTACACCGTCCTTTCATCCTTGCTTTGCGCAACGCCCGTACTACCCATATCCCATAGTTATATAAACCCCCGGGCAACAAGCATTTTCTGCGTAGCGTATGCTCTGTTGTGCCGTTGTCCGTACCGTCGTCTGTCCCTGTGCAGTGTACTTGCTATAGTAGTACAGCCACCCCTCTCCACACCCCCTCAATTGCCACTTTTCAAATAAGGCAATTTTCCTCCATCTCCCTCTTGCTAGGAGGCAGTGTCAACTCTTCTTCTTCCCCTGTGTGAAGAGACTTACAGCATCCCTCAGCCCTTCTCCCCTTTAGCAAAACACTTTTGTGTTAAGGACATCTCACAATCCCCCCCCCCTTATTTGTGTGGACTTTAGTAAGAGGTTTTAGCCTTAAGAGAGGGTTCTTGCGCTGTGATCTTTTACTCATACGGTGAGCAAACGATCTCAGAATTGAGATCTGATTGGACCGTTTTGATCGCAACAGCGAGCCCTACAAGATGGCCCCTTCTCGAAAACGTCAAAATATTACCTCAAGAGGCGCGCAAAATAACGAGAGTAGAGAAGATGCTCCCGATGCGGCCCCAACCCTCCCTTTACAAGCTCCTCAAGGAAATGGTGGCCAAGTCAGCTTGGTTATCTTTTAGAGAAGAGTTTTTTTTTAATATTAGTGTTAATAAATGTGTATCTTTTCCTTTTAGAATAATGACATAAAATTGTATGAAGCTACGAATTGAGTGTTGTATTCAATGATTTGTATTGAAATTGTTATCTTTAATGAATTGGGTTCTTGGGCAACTCTATTCTAGAAGACCAGGCCAGCGGCTATGCCTTGCATGGATGAGGAAAAAAGCGTTGCCTCTAGAAATCAAGTCTAGTACTTACCCAATCTATGGGTGATTTGATTTTTAGAAGATCACGCTCCCTTGTGGGATAGGACTAGGTCTTACCTATGAATCGTATCCTTGAATCTCTACATGGTCAAGGTGTCGATTAATAGGAAATTTTTTGCAAGGTAAGACTTGGTGGACTATCTTAAGTGTTTCCCTATTTTAGAAGGGGGAAACCTTATAATTGGTATCAGAGCCAATCTTAGCTCCAAGGAATTACCATTTAAGGACTGTTTTGCAATAAATGTTTTACCTAACATAATGTTAATTAATAAAAACATCCTACTAAAACAAACAAGTGGAAGTGATGTTTGAATGATTGTTTAAATGATTCGTTGGATTGAAAAGTTGAAGATGATCCATTTATTTTGTTTTGTCGGTACCCCCAGGGCCGACATCTCTGTGACTATAGATGGGATTCGCATACCTCAGGATCGCTAGGTGTATGACCAAACAAGTGATGCAAGTCTTACCTGCTCACAGAGTAGCTGTGTTGGGACCTACCCCAATCCAGAGTCTACCACCCTTACCATCAGTTTTTAGAGTCTTAGAAACTACAGCAGAATCCCAATATTTCACCTATGTGGACCGCTGTACCCTTATGTCATAGTCAAGCTTAGGAATTTCCCTTGATGGCAAATAAGACTAATTATATTAGTATCAGATCTTTGTAATAAAACTCGTCCTTGTAAATATTTAGAAATAAAATGATTTCTATGTTTTACTCTTCAAAATAAGCGTTGTGCAAATATATATCTTGTAATCTTAAAATTGTTTTTACAATGATGGCCACGACGATCACCCTCCACTTCCCAGTGTGCTTTACATTGATATCCAGGAGAAGAAGCTCTTGCTCAAGCAAATGCAATCTCCCTCCTTTAAAGGAGAAGGTTCAAAGATTGAGAAGGATGCTGAAGTCTGGATTGAAGCGATGGACGATTATTTCTCTACCGCCGGTACTGGAGTAGCAAATCAGTCTATGCTTGCATGGTTTTGCCTCATCGGAGATGCTAAACTCTGGTGCAAACAGTGGTGCCGTGACAAGGGAGTCACCGAGCATTCTCAAACGTGGAAAGACATCAAGCAGGGGCCGTGAAGGAAAGATATCTTCCCCCTTCCCATGAATCCATAAAGATTCTTGGGATGGATTGGTTAATTGCAAACAAAGCTAGCATTCATTGTCACTAGGGGAGTATCACTTTTTAAAGTGAGCATGGCCAAGTAATATCCGTTCAGGGCATAACATAACCTAAATCTAGGGTAGTCAAGGCAAAACATCTTCTCAAGGGAACACGTAAGGGTCAGCAAGTTTTCTTAGCCAAGCTCAACAAAACCATTGAACCTAGTAAGGAGACAGAACCCTCTTGGCTCCAAGAATTCTCTGACATCTTCCCTGACAAGCTTACAGGCCTACTGCCTCCCCGAATCATGAAATTGAGGTGATCCCTGGGACTCAACCCATCTCAAAAACGCGTCCTATAAAATGTCCCTTCCTCAAGCCATTGAACTTAAAGAGCAACTTTCCCAACTCATTGAGCAAGGATTCGTACACCCCAGTAGCTCTCCTTGGGGGGCACCTGTCCTTTTCCAAAAAAAAGAAGGACGGAACTCTCTGCCTCTTCATAGATTATCGAGGGCTGAATCAAGTCACTGTCAAGAATAAGTATGCTATCCCTCGCATCGACGAACTTCTTGACAGGCTTTATGGGGCCAAAGTCTTCTCAAAAATAGATTTGAGTCTAGTTACTATCAGATCATCAAAGTCGAGGAAGCAGATATACCCAAGACAGCCTTCAGTACCGGTTATAACCACTATGAGTTTACTGTAACCTCATTCGGGTTAACCAATGCTCTTGCAACCTTCAACCGCCTAATGCAAGATATATTCCATCCTTACTTGGATGAATTTGTGCTTGTTTTCTTTGATGACATCTTAATCTACTCCAAATCAATGGAAGAGCATGAGGAGCATGTGCGTAGAGTTCTGCAATTGTTGCGCAGACACAAACTCTATGCCAAGAAGAGCAAATGTACCTTCTTTACTCATCAAATTGAGTATCTTGGGTTCATCGTCTTCAAAGATGGCATTTCAATAGTTCCCGCCAAGATCAAAGATATTCTAGAGTGGCCATCCCCTAAATCAGTTCATGAAGTTCATGGGTTTTTGGGAATCACGGGATGGTATAGGATTTTCATTAAAGATTATGCCTTGGTAGTTGCACCTTTGACGGATCTTCTCTCAAGAAGTATTGCAAAATAGTGTGGCTGCCAATCCATCAAAACAGCTTTGATCAGCTCAAGGTCATTATTACTTTTGCCCCAGTCCTGAAACTTCCTGATTTCACCAAGTGGTTACTGATGCCAGTAGTCTAGCACTTGGTGGTGTCCTCCATGAAGCTCATGATAGTCCTACTGCGGGACACCCAGGCTACGCAAAAATATTCAATGCCGTAACAAGGAGCTTTCATTAGGCAGGCTTGAAAAATGATGTCCTTCGGTACTTGAAGCGATGTCTCTCTCATGCCAAAGGATCAAAGCTGAAAGGGTCAAGATGCCTGGGAAACTTCAACCCTTGGATATTCCCCAAATGAAGTGGGAGTGCATTAGTATGGATTTTGTCACAAGTCTCCCCATTGTTCAAGCAGGATATGACTCCATTCTGGTAGTAGTGGACTTACTTACCAAAGTAGCTCACCTTATACCAGCAAAGAAGACCTTCAAAGCTTCTGATGTTGCTAGAATATTCATCAAGGAAGTCCTCAAACTTCATGGTCTCCCAAAAAGGATACTAAGTGACCGAGATTTTGACTTCACTTCAAAGTGCCTATAAACTCCAACTCCAACTCTGGTAGAATTTGCCTACAATGCATCTTATCATCAGAGCATAGGAATGTCACCATTCAAAGCACTCTCTATGGGCAAGAATGCTTGTTTCCTCTAAATTTCTCTGATCCAAGAAAATGCTCGAAGAGATGGAGGAACAAACCAAGGCAATCCAAAAGGATATTAAAGCTGCCAAGATGGATAAAAGCATTATGCTGACACCAAGAGGTCTGAAAGGATCTTCAAGGAAGGAGACAAAGTTCTTCTATGAGTGCTACCCAAACGAAGTTCTCTATCACTTGGGAAATATAAGAAGCTCAGCCCTAGGTATTGTGGTCCCTATACAGTTATCAAGCCTTTAGGTAAAAGTGCCTACAAACTCCAACTCCCAGCCAATATCAAAGTCCACAATGTATTTCATGTAAGTTTGTTAAAACCTTATGTACCCAGTCTTGATCATTAACCTACTCAAGGAGTCCTTGAATTACAGCCCAATAGCATCATAGATTCTAGGGAAAGGCAACTTCGAAATAGAACTCTTGTAGAACATCTGGTACAGTGGAAAGATTACCCTGAAGAGGATGCAACTTGGGAAGATGAAGCTACACTCTTAAAGGATTATCCCCAATTCATGATGAGTCGTCTTGATTTCTTTAATGGGGGAAGGATGTAACATACCCATCTTCACTAATAAAGAAATGTCTTGTAATAGATAAATTTATGAGTTTTTATGGTTTAAAAATCAATGATTTTATTAAATGAGTCATTTCTACTTAGAGTCTTTAAATTTTGAGCCCAAATTTAGAATTTATGCGTGATTTTACCCTAATATAGGACTTTACAGCATCCAAAACGGACACGGAATCAAGCTTATACACAAATTTCAGTCATTTTTAGTTAAAAAGCGACGACCTTTAAACCTTAATAAATGCATGACTGAGCGTCCGATTGATGAATGGTCTGCACCCCAACGACTAGGAGAACCTCCCGGATCAAAAAAAAAAATACCTCTCAGGCGCAGTCTGGTACGCAAATCGAGACCGACGCTCCAAATTTGGGAACCTTGCCCCAAAATTTGGACCGTACACACTTACCTGGATACACGTATGATAGCTGCACAAGAACCAAAGGACGGTCGCCCACTATGTGGTCCACACGTACCGCTAATTGGACACCCACCATGCTGTCCCAGACCAGATAAGGTACATGCGTACCACTTCTTTCCCTGTTAACCGACGGCATATCTTTCTTACAGAGCCATTTTTTGCGTAGCGTATGCTTTGTTGTGCCGTTGTCCGTACCGTCGTCTATCCCTGTGCAATGTACTTGCTAGAGTAGTACAGCCACCCCTCTCCACACCCCCTCAATTGCCACTTTTCAAATAAGGCAATTTTCCTCCATCTCCCTCTTGCTAGGAGGCAGTGTCCTTAACTCTTCTTCTCCCCCTGTGTGAAGAGACTTACAGCATCCCTCAGCCCTTCTCCCCTTTAGCAAAACATTTTTGTGTTAAGGACATCTCACAATCCCCCCCCTTATTTGTGTGGACTTTAGTAAGAGGTTTTAGCCTTAAGAGAGGGTTCTTGCGCTATGATCTTTTGCTCATACGGTGAGCGAACGATCTCAAAATTGAGATCTGATTGGACCGTTTCGATCGCGACAGCGAGCCCTACAAGATGGCCCCTTCTCGAAAACGTCAAAATATTACCTCGGGAGGCACGCACAATAACGAGAGTAGAGAAGATGCTCCCGATGCGGCCCCAACCCTCCCTTTACAAGCTGCTCAAGGAAATGGTAGCCAAGTCAGCTTGGTTATCTTTTAGAGAAGAGTTTTTTTTAAAATATTAGTGTTAATAAATGTGTATCTTTTCCTTTTAGAATAATGACGTAAAATTGTATGAAGCTACGAATTGAGTGTTGTATTCAATGATTTGTATTGAAATTGTTATCTTTAATGAATTGGGTTCTTGGGCAACTCTATTCTAGAAGACTAGGCCAGCGGCTATGCCTTGCATGGATGATGAAAAAAGCGTTGCCTCTAGAAATCAAGTCTAGTAATTACCCAATTTATGATCAATTACCCTATGGGTGATTTGATTTTTAGAAGATCACGCTCCCTTGTGGGATAGGACTAGGTCTTACCTATGAATCGCATACTTGAATCTCTACATGGTCAAGGTGTCGATTAATAGGAAACTTTTTGCAAGTTAAGACTTGGTGGACTATCTTAAGTGTTTCCCTATTTTAGAAGGGGGAACCTTATAATTGGTATCAGAGCCAATCTTAGCTCCAAGGAATTGACAGTTAAGGACTGTTTTGCAATAAATGTTTTACCTAACATAATGCTAATTAATAAAAACATCCTACTAAAACAAACAAGTGGACTTGATGTTTGAATGATTTTTTAAATGATTCGTTGGATTGAAAAGTTGAAGATGATCCATTTATTTTGTTTTGTCGGTAACCCCCAGGGCCGACACCTCTCTGACTATAGATGGGATTCGTATACCTCAGGATCGCTGGGTGTATGACCAAACAAGTGATGCAAGTCTTACCTGCTCACAGAGTAGCTGTGTTGGGACCTACCCCAATCCAGAGTCTACCACCCTTACCATCAGTTTTTAGAGTCTTAGAAACTACAGCAGAACCCCAATATTTCACCTATGTGGACCGCTGTACCCTTATGTCATAGTCAAGCTTAGGAATTTCCCTTGATGGCAAATGAGACTAATTATATTAGTCTCAGATCTTTGTAATAAAACTCGTCCTTGTAAATATTAGAAATAAAATGATTTCTATGTTTTACTCTTCAAAATAAGCGTTGTGCAAATATGAATCTTGTAATCTTAAAATTGTTTTTACAATGATGGCCAGGACGATCACCCTCCACTTCCCAGTGCACTTTACACTGATATCCAGGAGAAGAAGCTCTTGCTCAAGCAAATGCAACCTCCCTCCTTTAAAGGAGAAGGTTCAAAGATTGAGAAGGATGCTGAAGTCTGGATTGAAGCGATGGACGATTATTTCTCTACCGCCGGTACTGGAGTAGCAAATCAGTCTATGCTTGCATTGTTTCGCCTCATCGGAGATGCTAAACTCTGGTGGAAACAGTGGTGCCGTGACAAGGGAGTCACCGAGCATTCTCAAACGTGGGAAGACATCAAGCAGGCCGTGAAGGAAAGATATCTTCCCCCTTCCCATGAATCCATAAAGATTCTTGGGATGGATTGGTTAATTGCAAACAAAGCTAGCATTCATTGTCACTAGGGGAGTATCACTTTTGAAAATGAGCATGGCCAAGTACTATCCGTTCAGGGCATAACATAACCTAAATCTAGGGTAGTCAAGGCAAAACATCTTCTCAAGGGAACACGTAAGGGTCAGCAAGTTTTCTTAGCCAAGCTCAACAAAACCATTGAACCTAGTAAGGAGACAGAACCCTCTTGGCTCCAAGAATTCTCTAACATTTTCCCTGACAAGCTTACAGGCCTACCGCCTCCTCGAATCATGAAATTTAGGTGATCCCTGGGACTCAACCCGTCTCAAAAACGCGCCCTATAAAATGTCCCTTCCTGAAGCCATTGAACTTAAAGAGCAACTTTCCCAACTCATTGAGCAAGGATTCGTACACCCCAGGAGCTCTCCTTGGGGGGCACCTGTCCTTTTCCAAAAAAAAGGACGGAACTCTCTGCCTCTGCATAGATTATCGAGGGCTGAATCAAGTCACTGTCAAGAATAAGTATGCTATCCCTCGCATCGACGAACTTCTTGACAGGCTTCATGGGGCCAAAGTCTTCTCAAAAATAGATTTGAGATCTGGTTACTATCAGATCATCAAAGTCGAGGAAGCAGATATACCCAAGACAGCCTTCAGTACCGGTTATAACCACTATGAGTTTACTGTAACCTCATTCGGGTTAACCAATGCTCCTGCAACCTTCAACCGCCTAATGCAAGACATATTCCATCCTTACTTGGATGAATTTGTGCTTGTTTTCTTTGATGACATCTTAATCTACTCCAAATCAATGGAAGAGCACGAGGAGCATGTGCGTAGAGTTCTGTAATTGTTGCGCAGACACAAACTCTATGCCAAGAAGAGCAAATGTACCTTCTTTACTCATCAAATTGAGTATCTTGGGTTCATTGTCTTCAAAGATGGCATTTCAATAGTTCCTGCCAAGGTTAAAGATATTCTAGAGTGGCCATCCCCTAAATCAGTTCATGAAGTTCGTGGGTTTTTGGGAATCACGGGATGGTATAGGATTTTTTCTAAAGATTATGCCTCGGTAGCTGCACCTTTGACGGATCTTCTCTCAAGAAGTATTGCAAAATAGTGTGGCTGCCAATCCATCAAAACAGCTTTGATCAGCTCAAGGTCATTATTACTTTTGCCCCAGTCCTGAAACTTCCTGATTTCACCAAGTGGTTACTGATGCCAGTAGTCTAGCACTTGGTGGTGTCCTCCATGAAGCTCATGATAGTCCTACTGCGGGACACCCAGGCTATGCAAAAATATTCAATGCCGTAACAAGGAGCTTTCATTAGGCAGGCTTGAAAAATGATGTCCTTCGGTACTTGAAGCGATGTCTCTCTCATGCCAAAGGATCAAAGCTAAAAGGGTCAAAGCTGAAAGGGTCAAGATGCCTGGGATACTTCAACCCTTGGATATTCCCCAAATGAAGTGGGAGTGCATTTCTGTACCGCCGGTACTGGAGTAGCAAATCAGTCTATGCTTGCATGGTTTCACCTCATCGGAGATGCTAAACTCTGGTGGAAACAGTGGTGCCGTGACAAGGGAGTCACCGAGCATTCTCAAACGTGGGAAGACATCAAGCAGGCCGCGAAGGAAAGATATCTTCCCCCTTCCCATGAATCCATAAAGATTCTTGGGATGGATTGGTTAATTGCAAACAAAGCTAGCATTCATTGTCACTAGGGGAGTATTACTTTTGAAAATGAGCATGGCCAAGTACTATCCGTTCAGGGCATAACATAACCTAAATCTAGGGTAGTCAAGGCAAAACATCTTCTCAAGGGAACACGTAAGGGTCAGCAAGTTTTCTTAGCCAAGCTCAACAAAACCATTGAACCTAGTAAGGAGACAGAACCCTCTTGGCTCCAAGAATTCTCTGACATCTTCCCTGACAAGCTTACAGGCCTACCGCCTCCTCGAATCATTAAATTGAGGTGATCCCTGAGACTCAACCCGTCTCAAGCAAATGCAACCTCCCTCCTTTAAAGGAGAAGACTGAAAGATTGAGAAGGATGCTGAAGTCTGGATTGAAGCGATGGACGATTATTTCTCTACCGCCGGTACTGGAGTAGCAAATCAGTCTATGCTTGCATTGTTTCGCCTCATCGGAGATGCTAAACTCTGGTGGAAACAGTGGTGCCGTGAAAAGGGAGTCACCGAGCATTCTCAAACGTGGGAAGACATCAAGCAGGGGCCGTGAAGGAAAGATATCTTCCCCCTTCCCATGAATCCATAAAGATTCTTGGGATGGACTGGTTAATTGCAAAGCTAGCATTCATTGTCACTAGGGGAGTATCACTTTTGAAAATGAGCATGGCCAAGTAATATCCGTTCAGGGCATAACATAACCTAAATCTAGGGTAGTCAAGGCAAAACATCTTCTCAAGGGAACACGTAAGGGTCAGCAAGTTTTCTTAGCCAAGCTCAACAAAACCATTGAACCTAGTAAGGAGACAGAACCCTCTTGGCTCCAAGAATTCTCTAACATCTTCCCTGACAAGCTTACAGGCCTACCGCCTCCTCGAATCATGAAATTTAGGTGATCCCTGAGACTCAACCCGTCTCAAAAACGCGCCCTATAAAATGTCCCTTCCTGAAGCCATTGAACTTAAAGAGCAACTTTCCCAACTCATTGAGCAAGGATTCGTACACCCCAGTAGCTCTCCTTGGGGGGCACCTGTCCTTTTCCAAAAAAAAGGACGAAACTCTCTGCCTCTGCATAGATTATCGAGGGCTGAATCAAGTCACTGTCAAGAATAAGTATGCTATCCCTCGCATCGACGAACTTCTTGACAGGCTTCATGGGGCCAAAGTCTTCTCAAAAATAGATTTGAGATCTGGTTACTATTAGATCATCAAAGTCGAGGAAGCAGATATACCCAAGATAGCCTTCAGTACCGGTTATAACCACTATGAGTTTACTGTAACCTCATTCGGGTTAACCAATGCTCCTGCAGCCTTCAACCGCGTAATGCAAGATATATTCCATCCTTACTTGGATGAATTTGTGCTTGTTTTCTTTGATGACATCTTAATCTACTCCAAATCAATGGAAGAGCATGAGAAGCATGTGCGTAGAGTTCTGCAATTGTTGTGCAGACACAAACTCTATGCCAAGAAGAGCAAATGTACCTTCTTTACTCATCAAATTGAGTATCTTGGGTTCATCGTCTTCAAAGATGGCATTTCAATAGTTCCCGCCAAGGTTAAAGATATTCTAGAGTGGCCATCCCCTAAATCAGTTCATGAAGTTCGTGGGTTCTTGGGAATCACGGGATGGTATAGGATTTTTATTAAAGATTATGCCTCGGTAGCTGCACCTTTGACGGATCTTCTCTCAAGAAGTATTGCAAAATATTGTGGCTGCCAATCCATCAAAACAGCTTTGATCAGCTCAAGGTCATTATTACTTTTGCCCCAGTCCTGAAACTTCCTGATTTCACCAAGTGGTTACTGATGCCAGTAGTCTAGCACTTGGTGGTGTCCTCCATGAAGCTCATGATAGTCCTACTGCGGGACACCCAGGCTATGCAAAAATATTCAATGCCGTAACAAGGAGCTTTCATTAGGCAGGCTTGAAAAATGATGTCCTTCGGTACTTGAAGCGATGTCTCTCTCATGCCAAAGGATCAAAGCTAAAAGGGTCAAAGCTGAAAGGGTCAAGATGCCTGGGAAACTTGAACCCTTGGATATTCCCCAAATGAAGTGGGAGTGCATTTCTGTACCGCCGGTACTGGAATAGCAAATCAGTCTATGCTTGCATGGTTTCGCCTCATCGGAGATGCTAAACTCTGGTGGAAACAGTGGTGCCGTGACAAGGGAGTCACCGAGCATTCTCAAACGTGGGAAGACATCAAGCAGGCCGTGAAGGAAAGATATCTTCCCCCTTCCCATGAATCCATAAAGATTCTTGGGATGGATTGGTTAATTGCAAACAAAGCTAGCATTCATTGTCACTAGGGGAGTATCACTTTTGAAAATGAGCATGGCCAAGTACTATCCGTTCAGGGCATAACATAACCTAAATCTAGGGTAGTCAAGGCAAAACATCTTCTCAAGGGAACACGTAAGGGTCAGCAAGTTTTCTTAGCCAAGCTCAACAAAACCATTGAACCTAGTAAGGAGACAGAACCCTCTTGGCTCCAAGAATTCTCTGACATCTTCCCTGACAAGCTTACAGGCCTACCGCCTCCTCGAATCATGAAATTTAGGTGATCCCTGGGACTCAACCCGTCTCAAAAACGCGCCCTATAAAATGTCCCTTCCTGAAGCCATTGAACTTAAAGAGCAACTTTCCCAACTCATTGAGCAAGGATTCGTACACCCCAGTAGCTCTCCTTGGGGGGCACCTGTCCTTTTCCAAAAAAAAGGACGGAACTCTCTGCCTCTGCATAGATTATCGAGGGCTGAATCAAGTCACTGTCAAGAATAAGTATGCTATCCCTCGCATCGACGAACTTCTTGACAGGCTTCATGGGGCCAAAGTCTTCTCAAAAATAGATTTGAGATCTGGTTACTATTAGATCATCAAAGTCGAGGAAGCAGATATACCCAAGATAGCCTTCAGTACCGGTTATAACCACTATGAGTTTACTGTAACCTCATTCGGGTTAACCAATGCTCCTGCAACCTTCAACCGCGTAATGCAAGATATATTCCATCCTTACTTGGATGAATTTGTGCTTGTTTTCTTTGATGACATCTTAATCTACTCCAAATCAATGGAAGAGCATGAGAAGCATGTGCGTAGAGTTCTGCAATTGTTGCGCAGACACAAACTCTATGCCAAGAAGAGCAAATGTACCTTCTTTACTCATCAAATTGAGTATCTTGGGTTCATCGTCTTCAAAGATGGCATTTCAATAGTTCCCGCCAAGGTTAAAGATATTCTAGAGTGGCCATCCCCTAAATCAGTTCATGAAGTTCGTGGGTTCTTGGGAATCACGGGATGGTATAGGATTTTTATTAAAGATTATGCCTCGGTAGCTGCACCTTTGACGGATCTTCTCTCAAGAAGTACTGCAAAATATTGTGGCTGCCAATCCATCAAAACAGCTTTGATCAGCTCAAGGTCATTATTACTTTTGCCCCAGTCCTGAAACTTCCTGATTTCACCAAGTGGTTACTGATGCCAGTAGTCTAGCACTTGGTGGTGTCCTCCATTAAGCTCATGATAGTCCTACTGCGGGACACCCAGGCTATGCAAAAATATTCAATGCCGTAACAAGGAGCTTTCATTAGGCAGGCTTGAAAAATGATGTCCTTCGGTACTTGAAGCGATGTCTCTCTCATGCCAAAGGATCAAAGCTAAAAGGGTCAAAGCTGAAAGGGTCAAGATGCCTGGGAAACTTGAACCCTTGGATATTCCCCAAATGAAGTGGGAGTGCATTTCTGTACCGCCGGTACTGGAATAGCAAATCAGTCTATGCTTGCATGGTTCCGCCTCATCGGAGATGCTAAACTCTGGTGGAAACAGTGGTGCCGTGACAAGGGAGTCACCGAGCATTCTCAAACGTGGGAAGACATCAAGCAGGGGCCGTGAAGGAAAGATATCTTCCCCCTTCCCATGAATCCATAAAGATTCTTGGGATGGATTGGTTAATTGCAAACAAAGCTAGCATTCATTGTCACTAGGGGAGTATCACTTTTGAAAATGAGCATGGCCAAGTACTATCCGTTCAGGGCATAACATAACCTAAATCTAGGGTAGTCAAGGCAAAACATCTTCTCAAGGGAACACGTAAGGGTCAGCAAGTTTTTTTAGCCAAGCTCAACAAAACCATTGAACCTAGTAAGGAGACAGAACCCTCTTGGCTCCAATAATTCTCTAACATCTTCCCTGACAAGCTTACAGGCCTACCGCCTCCTCGAATCATGAAATTTAGGTGATCCCTGGGACTCAACCCGTCTCAAAAACGCGCCCTATAAAATGTCCCTTCCTGAAGCCATTGAACTTAAAGAGCAACTTTCCCAACTCATTGAGCAAGGATTCGTACACCCCAGTAGCTCTCCTTGGGGGGCACCTGTCCTTTTCCAAAAAAAAGGACGGAACTCTCTGCCTCTGCATAGATTATCGAGGGCTGAATCAAGTCACTGTCAAGAATAAGTATGCTATCCCTCGCATCGACGAACTTCTTGACAGGCTTCATGGGGCCAAAGTCTTCTCAAAAATAGATTTGAGATCTGGTTACTATTAGATCATCAAAGTCGAGGAAGCAGATATACCCAAGACAGCCTTCAGTACCGGTTATAACCACTATGAGTTTACTGTAACCTCATTCGGGTTAACCAATGCTCCTGCAACCTTCAACAGCCTAATGCAAGATATATTCCATCCTTACTTGGATGAATTTGTGCTTGTTTTCTTTGATGACATCTTAATCTACTCCAAATCAATGGAAGAGCATGAGGAGCATGTGCGTAGAGTTCTGCAATTGTTGCGCAGACACAAACTCTATGCCAAGAAGAGCAAATGTACCTTCTTTACTCATCAAATTGAGTATCTTGGGTTCATCGTCTTCAAAGATGGCATTTCAATAGTTCCCGCCAAGGTTAAAGATATTCTAGAGTGGCCATCCCCTAAATCAGTTCATGAAGTTCGTGGGTTTTTGGGAATCACGGGATGGTATAGGATTTTCATTAAAGATTATGCCTCGGTAGCTGCACCTTTGACGGATCTTCTCTCAAGAAGTATTGCAAAATAGTGTGGCTGCCAATCCATCAAAACAGCTTTGATCAGCTCAAGGTCATTATTACTTTTGCCCCAGTCCTGAAACTTCCTGATTTCACCAAGTGGTTACTGATGCCAGTAGTCTAGCACTTGGTGGTGTCCTCCATTAAGCTCATGATGTCCTACTGCGGGACACCCAGGCTATGCAAAAATATTCAATGCCGTAACAAGGAGCTTTCATTAGGCAGGCTTGAAAAATGATGTCCTTCGGTACTTGAAGCGATGTCTCTCTCATGCCAAAGGATCAAAGCTGAAAGGGTCAAGATGCCTGGGAAACTTCAACCCTTGGATATTCCCCAAATGAAGTGGGAGTGCATTTCTGTACCGTCGGTACTGGAGTAGCAAATCAGTCTATGCTTGCATGGTTTCGCCTCATCGGAGATGCTAAACTCTGGTGGAAACAGTGGTGCCGTGACAAGGGAGTCACCGAGCATTCTCAAACATGGGAAGACATCAAGCAGGCCGTGAAGGAAAGATATCTTTCCCCTTCCCATGAATCCATAAAGATTCTTGGGATGGATTGGTTAATTGCAAACAAAGCTAGCATTCATTGTCACTAGGGGAGTATCACTTTTGAAAATGAGCATGGCCAAGTACTATCCGTTCAGGGCATAACATAACCTAAATCTAGGGTAGTCAAGGCAAAACATCTTCTCAAGGGAACACGTAAGGGTCAGTAAGTTTTCTTAGCCAAGCTCAACAAAACCATTGAACCTAGTAAGGAGACAGAACCCTCTTGGCTCCAAGAATTCTCTGACATCTTCCCTGACAAGCTTACAGGCCTACCGCCTCCTCGAATCATGAAATTGAGGTGATCCCTGGGACTCAACCCGTCTCAAAAACGCGCCCTATAAAATGTCCCTTCCTGAAGCCATTGAACTTAAAGAGCAACTTTCCCAACTCATTGAGCAAGGATTCGTACACCCCAGTAGCTCTCCTTGGTGGGGGGCACCTGTCCTTTTCCAAAAAAAAGAAGGACGGAACTCTATGCCTCTGCATAGATAATCGAGGGCTGAATCAAGTCACTGTCAAGAATAAGTATGCTATCCCTCGCATCGACGAACTTCTTGACAGGCTTCATGGGGCCAAAGTCTTCTCAAAAATAGATTTGAGATCTGGTTACTATCAGATCATCAAAGTCGAGGAAGCAGATATACCCAAGACAGCCTTCAGTACCGGTTATAACCACTATGAGTTTACTGTAACCGCATTCGGGTTAACCAATGCTCCTGCAACCTTCAACCGCTTAATGCAAGATATATTCCATCCTTACTTGGATGAATTTGTGCTTGTTTTCTTTGATGACATCTTAATCTACTCCAAATCAATGGAAGAGAATGAGGAGCATGTGCGTAGAGTTCTGCAACTGTTGCGCAGACACAAACTCTATGCCAACAAGAGCAAATGTACCTTCTTTACTCATCAAATTGAGTATCTTGGGTTCATCGTCTTCAAAGATGGCATTTCAATAGTTCCTGCCAAGGTTAAAGATATTCTAGACTGGCCATCCCCTAAATCAGTTCATGAAGTTCGTGGGTTTTTGGGAATCACGGGATGGTGTAGGATTTTTATTAAAGATTATGCCTTGGTAGCTGCACCTTTGACGGATCTTCTCTCAAGAAGTATTGCAAAATAGTGTGGCTGCCAATCCATCAAAACAGCTTTGATCAGCTCAAGGTCATTATTACTTTTGCCCCAGTCCTGAAACTTCCTGATTTCACCAAGTGGTTACTGATGCCAGTAGTCTAGCACTTGGTGGTGTCCTCCATGAAGCTCATGATAGTCCTACTGCGGGACACCCAGGCTATGCAAAAATATTCAATGCCGTAACAAGGAGCTTTCATTAGGCAGGCTTGAAAAATGATGTCCTTCGGTACTTGAAGCGATGTCTCTCATGCCAAAGGATCAAAGCTAAAAGGGTCAAAGCTGAAAGGGTCGAGATGCCTGGGAAACTTCAACCCTTGGATATTCCCCAAACGAAGTGGGAGTACATTACTATGGATTTTGTCACAAGTCTCCCCATTGTTCAAGCAGGATATGACTCCATTCTGGTAGTAGTGGACTTACTTACCAAAGTAGCTCACCTTATATCAGCAAAGAAGACCTTCAAAGCTTCTGATGTTGCTAGAATATTCATCAAGGAAGTCCTCAAACTTCATGGTCTCCCAAAAAGGATAGTAGCTGACCAGGATTTTGACTTCACTTCAAAGTGCCTATAAACTCCAACTCCAACTCTGGTAGAATTTGCCTACAATGCATCTTATCATCAGAGCATAGGAATGTCACCATTCAAAGCACTCTCTATGGGCAAGAATGCTTGTTTCCTCTAAATTTCTCTGATACAGGAAAATGCTCGAAGAGATGGAGGAACAAACCAAGGCAATCCAAAAGGATATTAAAGCTGCCAAGATGGATAAAAGCATTATGCTGACAATAAGAGGTCTGAAAGGATCTTCAAGGAAGGAGACAAAGTTCTTCTATGAGTGCTACCCAAACGAAGTTCTCTATCACTTGGGAAATATAAGAAGCTCAGCCCTAGGTATTGTGGTCCCTATACAGTTATCAAGCCTTTAGGTAAAAGTGCCTACAAACTCCAACTCCCAGCCAATATCAAAGTCCACAATGTATTTCATGTAAGTTTGTTAAAACCTTATGTACCCAGTCTTGATCATTAACCTACTCAAGGAGTCCTTGAATTACAGCCCAATAGCATCATAGATTCTAGGGAAAGGCAACTTCGAAATAGAACTCTTGTAGAACATCTGGTACAGTGGAAAGATTACCCTGAAGAGGATGCAACTTGGGAAGATGAAGCTACACTCTTAAAGGATTATCCCCAATTCATGATGAGTCGTCTTGATTTCTTTAATGGGGGAAGGATGTAACATACCCATCTTCACTAATAAAGAAATGTCTTGTAATAGATAAATTTATGAGTTTTTATGGTATAAAAATCAATGATTTTATTAAATGAGTCATTTCTACTTAGAGTCTCTAAATTTTGAGCCCAAATTTGAAATTTATGCGCGATTTTATCCTAATATAGGATTTTACAGCATCCAAAACGGACACCGAATCAAGCTTATACGCAAATTTCAGTCATGTTTAGTTAAAAAGCGATGACCTTTAAACCTTAATAAATGCATGACCGAGCGTCCGATTGACGGATGGTCTGCACCCCAACGACTAGGAGAACCTCCCGGATAAAGAAAAAATTACCTCGCAGTCTGGTACGCAAATCGAGACCGACGCTCCAAATTTGAAAACCTTGCCCCAAAATTTGGACCGTACACACTTACCTGGGTACCCGTATGATAGCTGCACAAGAACCAAAGGATGGTCGCCCACTATGTGGTCCACACGTACCGCTACTTGGACACCCACCATGCTGTCCCAGACCAGATAAGGTACATGCGTACCACTCCTTTCCCTGTTAACCGACAGCATATCTTTCTTACAGAGCCATGCAGGCCACTGATCTACAGCCTTTGCTAGTACACCGTCCTTTCATCCTTGCTTTGCGCAACGCCCGTACTACCCATATCCCATAGTTATATAAACCCCCGGGCAACAAGCATTTTCTGCGTAGCGTATGCTCTGTTGTGCCGTTGTCCGTACCGTCGTCTGTCCCTGTGCAGTGTACTTGCTATAGTAGTACAGCCACCCCTCTCCACACCCCCTCAATTGCCACTTTTCAAATAAGGCAATTTTCCTCCATCTCCCTCTTGCTAGGAGGCAGTGTCAACTCTTCTTCTTCCCCTGTGTGAAGAGACTTACAGCATCCCTCAGCCCTTCTCCCCTTTAGCAAAACACTTTTGTGTTAAGGACATCTCACAATCCCCCCCCCCCTTATTTGTGTGGACTTTAGTAAGAGGTTTTAGCCTTAAGAGAGGGTTCTTGCGCTGTGATCTTTTACTCATACGGTGAGCAAACGATCTCAGAATTGAGATCTGATTGGACCGTTTTGATCGCAACAGCGAGCCCTACAAGATGGCCCCTTCTCGAAAACGTCAAAATATTACCTCAAGAGGCGCGCAAAATAACGAGAGTAGAGAAGATGCTCCCGATGCGGCCCCAACCCTCCCTTTACAAGCTCCTCAAGGAAATGGTGGCCAAGTCAGCTTGGTTATCTTTTAGAGAAGAGTTTTTTTTTAATATTAGTGTTAATAAATGTGTATCTTTTCCTTTTAGAATAATGACATAAAATTGTATGAAGCTACGAATTGAGTGTTGTATTCAATGATTTGTATTGAAATTGTTATCTTTAATGAATTGGGTTCTTGGGCAACTCTATTCTAGAAGACCAGGCCAGCGGCTATGCCTTGCATGGATGAGGAAAAAAGCGTTGCCTCTAGAAATCAAGTCTAGTACTTACCCAATCTATGGGTGATTTGATTTTTAGAAGATCACGCTCCCTTGTGGGATAGGACTAGGTCTTACCTATGAATCGTATCCTTGAATCTCTACATGGTCAAGGTGTCGATTAATAGGAAATTTTTTGCAAGGTAAGACTTGGTGGACTATCTTAAGTGTTTCCCTATTTTAGAAGGGGGAAACCTTATAATTGGTATCAGAGCCAATCTTAGCTCCAAGGAATTACCATTTAAGGACTGTTTTGCAATAAATGTTTTACCTAACATAATGTTAATTAATAAAAACATCCTACTAAAACAAACAAGTGGAAGTGATGTTTGAATGATTGTTTAAATGATTCGTTGGATTGAAAAGTTGAAGATGATCCATTTATTTTGTTTTGTCGGTACCCCCAGGGCCGACATCTCTGTGACTATAGATGGGATTCGCATACCTCAGGATCGCTAGGTGTATGACCAAACAAGTGATGCAAGTCTTACCTGCTCACAGAGTAGCTGTGTTGGGACCTACCCCAATCCAGAGTCTACCACCCTTACCATCAGTTTTTAGAGTCTTAGAAACTACAGCAGAATCCCAATATTTCACCTATGTGGACCGCTGTACCCTTATGTCATAGTCAAGCTTAGGAATTTCCCTTGATGGCAAATAAGACTAATTATATTAGTATCAGATCTTTGTAATAAAACTCGTCCTTGTAAATATTTAGAAATAAAATGATTTCTATGTTTTACTCTTCAAAATAAGCGTTGTGCAAATATATATCTTGTAATCTTAAAATTGTTTTTACAATGATGGCCACGACGATCACCCTCCACTTCCCAGTGTGCTTTACATTGATATCCAGGAGAAGAAGCTCTTGCTCAAGCAAATGCAATCTCCCTCCTTTAAAGGAGAAGGTTCAAAGATTGAGAAGGATGCTGAAGTCTGGATTGAAGCGATGGACGATTATTTCTCTACCGCCGGTACTGGAGTAGCAAATCAGTCTATGCTTGCATGGTTTTGCCTCATCGGAGATGCTAAACTCTGGTGCAAACAGTGGTGCCGTGACAAGGGAGTCACCGAGCATTCTCAAACGTGGAAAGACATCAAGCAGGGGCCGTGAAGGAAAGATATCTTCCCCCTTCCCATGAATCCATAAAGATTCTTGGGATGGATTGGTTAATTGCAAACAAAGCTAGCATTCATTGTCACTAGGGGAGTATCACTTTTTAAAGTGAGCATGGCCAAGTAATATCCGTTCAGGGCATAACATAACCTAAATCTAGGGTAGTCAAGGCAAAACATCTTCTCAAGGGAACACGTAAGGGTCAGCAAGTTTTCTTAGCCAAGCTCAACAAAACCATTGAACCTAGTAAGGAGACAGAACCCTCTTGGCTCCAAGAATTCTCTGACATCTTCCCTGACAAGCTTACAGGCCTACTGCCTCCCCGAATCATGAAATTGAGGTGATCCCTGGGACTCAACCCATCTCAAAAACGCGTCCTATAAAATGTCCCTTCCTCAAGCCATTGAACTTAAAGAGCAACTTTCCCAACTCATTGAGCAAGGATTCGTACACCCCAGTAGCTCTCCTTGGGGGGCACCTGTCCTTTTCCAAAAAAAAGAAGGACGGAACTCTCTGCCTCTTCATAGATTATCGAGGGCTGAATCAAGTCACTGTCAAGAATAAGTATGCTATCCCTCGCATCGACGAACTTCTTGACAGGCTTTATGGGGCCAAAGTCTTCTCAAAAATAGATTTGAGTCTGGTTACTATCAGATCATCAAAGTCGAGGAAGCAGATATACCCAAGACAGCCTTCAGTACCGGTTATAACCACTATGAGTTTACTGTAACCTCATTCGGGTTAACCAATGCTCCTGCAACCTTCAACCGCCTAATGCAAGATATATTCCATCCTTACTTGGA
This sequence comes from Cibotium barometz, assembly GCF_041138505.1. Classification (NCBI taxonomy): domain Eukaryota; kingdom Viridiplantae; phylum Streptophyta; class Polypodiopsida; order Cyatheales; family Cibotiaceae; genus Cibotium; species Cibotium barometz. The sequence continues at coordinate 19,936,341 of NC_141109.1, forward strand.
TGAATTTGTGCTTGTTTTCTTTGATGACATCTTAATCTACTCCAAATCAATGGAAGAGCATGAGGAGCATGTGCGTAGAGTTCTGCAATTGTTGCGCAGACACAAACTCTATGCCAAGAAGAGCAAATGTACCTTCTTTACTCATCAAATTGAGTATCTTGGGTTCATCGTCTTCAAAGATGGCATTTCAATAGTTCCCGCCAAGATCAAAGATATTCTAGAGTGGCCATCCCCTAAATCAGTTCATGAAGTTCATGGGTTTTTGGGAATCACGGGATGGTATAGGATTTTCATTAAAGATTATGCCTTGGTAGTTGCACCTTTGACGGATCTTCTCTCAAGAAGTATTGCAAAATAGTGTGGCTGCCAATCCATCAAAACAGCTTTGATCAGCTCAAGGTCATTATTACTTTTGCCCCAGTCCTGAAACTTCCTGATTTCACCAAGTGGTTACTGATGCCAGTAGTCTAGCACTTGGTGGTGTCCTCCATGAAGCTCATGATAGTCCTACTGCGGGACACCCAGGCTAGGCAAAAATATTCAATGCCGTAACAAGGAGCTTTCATTAGGCAGGCTTGAAAAATGATGTCCTTCGGTACTTGAAGCGATGTCTCTCTCATGCCAAAGGATCAAAGCTGAAAGGGTCAAGATGCCTGGGAAACTTCAACCCTTGGATATTCCCCAAATGAAGTGGGAGTGCATTAGTATGGATTTTGTCACAAGTCTCCCCATTGTTCAAGCAGGATATGACTCCATTCTGGTAGTAGTGGACTTACTTACCAAAGTAGTTCACCTTATACCAGCAAAGAAGACCTTCAAAGCTTCTGATGTTGCTAGAATATTCATCAAGGAAGTCCTCAAACTTCATGGTCTCCCAAAAAGGATACTAAGTGACCGAGATTTTGACTTCACTTCAAAGTGCCTATAAACTCCAACTCCAACTCTGGTAGAATTTGCCTACAATGCATCTTATCATCAGAGCATAGGAATGTCACCATTCAAAGCACTCTCTATGGGCAAGAATGCTTGTTTCCTCTAAATTTCTCTGATCCAAGAAAATGCTCGAAGAGATGGAGGAACAAACCAAGGCAATCCAAAAGGATATTAAAGCTGCCAAGATGGATAAAAGCATTATGCTGACACCAAGAGGTCTGAAAGGATCTTCAAGGAAGGAGACAAAGTTCTTCTATGAGTGCTACCCAAACGAAGTTCTCTATCACTTGGGAAATATAAGAAGCTCAGCCCTAGGTATTGTGGTCCCTATACAGTTATCAAGCCTTTAGGTAAAAGTGCCTACAAACTCCAACTCCCAGCCAATATCAAAGTCCACAATGTATTTCATGTAAGTTTGTTAAAACCTTATGTACCCAGTCTTGATCATTAACCTACTCAAGGAGTCCTTGAATTACAGCCCAATAGCATCATAGATTCTAGGGAAAGGCAACTTCGAAATAGAACTCTTGTAGAACATCTGGTACAGTGGAAAGATTACCCTGAAGAGGATGCAACTTGGGAAGATGAAGCTACACTCTTAAAGGATTATCCCCAATTCATGATGAGTCGTCTTGATTTCTTTAATGGGGGAAGGATGTAACATACCCATCTTCACTAATAAAGAAATGTCTTGTAATAGATAAATTTATGAGTTTTTATGGTTTAAAAATCAATGATTTTATTAAATGAGTCATTTCTACTTAGAGTCTTTAAATTTTGAGCCCAAATTTAGAATTTATGCGTGATTTTACCCTAATATAGGACTTTACAGCATCCAAAACGGACACGGAATCAAGCTTATACACAAATTTCAGTCATTTTTAGTTAAAAAGCGACGACCTTTAAACCTTAATAAATGCATGACTGAGCGTCCGATTGATGAATGGTCTGCACCCCAACGACTAGGAGAACCTCCCGGATCAAAAAAAAAAATACCTCTCAGGCGCAGTCTGGTACGCAAATCGAGACCGACGCTCCAAATTTGGGAACCTTGCCCCAAAATTTGGACCGTACACACTTACCTGGATACACGTATGATAGCTGCACAAGAACCAAAGGACGGTCGCCCACTATGTGGTCCACACGTACCGCTAATTGGACACCCACCATGCTGTCCCAGACCAGATAAGGTACATGCGTACCACTTCTTTCCCTGTTAACCGACGGCATATCTTTCTTACAGAGCCATTTTTTGCGTAGCGTATGCTTTGTTGTGCCGTTGTCCGTACCGTCGTCTATCCCTGTGCAATGTACTTGCTAGAGTAGTACAGCCACCCCTCTCCACACCCCCTCAATTGCCACTTTTCAAATAAGGCAATTTTCCTCCATCTCCCTCTTGCTAGGAGGCAGTGTCCTTAACTCTTCTTCTCCCCCTGTGTGAAGAGACTTACAGCATCCCTCAGCCCTTCTCCCCTTTAGCAAAACATTTTTGTGTTAAGGACATCTCACAATCCCCCCCCTTATTTGTGTGGACTTTAGTAAGAGGTTTTAGCCTTAAGAGAGGGTTCTTGCGCTATGATCTTTTGCTCATACGGTGAGCGAACGATCTCAAAATTGAGATCTGATTGGACCGTTTCGATCGCGACAGCGAGCCCTACAAGATGGCCCCTTCTCGAAAACGTCAAAATATTACCTCGGGAGGCACGCACAATAACGAGAGTAGAGAAGATGCTCCCGATGCGGCCCCAACCCTCCCTTTACAAGCTGCTCAAGGAAATGGTAGCCAAGTCAGCTTGGTTATCTTTTAGAGAAGAGTTTTTTTTAAAATATTAGTGTTAATAAATGTGTATCTTTTCCTTTTAGAATAATGACGTAAAATTGTATGAAGCTACGAATTGAGTGTTGTATTCAATGATTTGTATTGAAATTGTTATCTTTAATGAATTGGGTTCTTGGGCAACTCTATTCTAGAAGACTAGGCCAGCGGCTATGCCTTGCATGGATGATGAAAAAAGCGTTGCCTCTAGAAATCAAGTCTAGTAATTACCCAATTTATGATCAATTACCCTATGGGTGATTTGATTTTTAGAAGATCACGCTCCCTTGTGGGATAGGACTAGGTCTTACCTATGAATCGCATACTTGAATCTCTACATGGTCAAGGTGTCGATTAATAGGAAACTTTTTGCAAGTTAAGACTTGGTGGACTATCTTAAGTGTTTCCCTATTTTAGAAGGGGGAACCTTATAATTGGTATCAGAGCCAATCTTAGCTCCAAGGAATTGACAGTTAAGGACTGTTTTGCAATAAATGTTTTACCTAACATAATGCTAATTAATAAAAACATCCTACTAAAACAAACAAGTGGACTTGATGTTTGAATGATTTTTTAAATGATTCGTTGGATTGAAAAGTTGAAGATGATCCATTTATTTTGTTTTGTCGGTAACCCCCAGGGCCGACACCTCTCTGACTATAGATGGGATTCGTATACCTCAGGATCGCTGGGTGTATGACCAAACAAGTGATGCAAGTCTTACCTGCTCACAGAGTAGCTGTGTTGGGACCTACCCCAATCCAGAGTCTACCACCCTTACCATCAGTTTTTAGAGTCTTAGAAACTACAGCAGAACCCCAATATTTCACCTATGTGGACCGCTGTACCCTTATGTCATAGTCAAGCTTAGGAATTTCCCTTGATGGCAAATGAGACTAATTATATTAGTCTCAGATCTTTGTAATAAAACTCGTCCTTGTAAATATTAGAAATAAAATGATTTCTATGTTTTACTCTTCAAAATAAGCGTTGTGCAAATATGAATCTTGTAATCTTAAAATTGTTTTTACAATGATGGCCAGGACGATCACCCTCCACTTCCCAGTGCACTTTACACTGATATCCAGGAGAAGAAGCTCTTGCTCAAGCAAATGCAACCTCCCTCCTTTAAAGGAGAAGGTTCAAAGATTGAGAAGGATGCTGAAGTCTGGATTGAAGCGATGGACGATTATTTCTCTACCGCCGGTACTGGAGTAGCAAATCAGTCTATGCTTGCATTGTTTCGCCTCATCGGAGATGCTAAACTCTGGTGGAAACAGTGGTGCCGTGACAAGGGAGTCACCGAGCATTCTCAAACGTGGGAAGACATCAAGCAGGCCGTGAAGGAAAGATATCTTCCCCCTTCCCATGAATCCATAAAGATTCTTGGGATGGATTGGTTAATTGCAAACAAAGCTAGCATTCATTGTCACTAGGGGAGTATCACTTTTGAAAATGAGCATGGCCAAGTACTATCCGTTCAGGGCATAACATAACCTAAATCTAGGGTAGTCAAGGCAAAACATCTTCTCAAGGGAACACGTAAGGGTCAGCAAGTTTTCTTAGCCAAGCTCAACAAAACCATTGAACCTAGTAAGGAGACAGAACCCTCTTGGCTCCAAGAATTCTCTAACATTTTCCCTGACAAGCTTACAGGCCTACCGCCTCCTCGAATCATGAAATTTAGGTGATCCCTGGGACTCAACCCGTCTCAAAAACGCGCCCTATAAAATGTCCCTTCCTGAAGCCATTGAACTTAAAGAGCAACTTTCCCAACTCATTGAGCAAGGATTCGTACACCCCAGGAGCTCTCCTTGGGGGGCACCTGTCCTTTTCCAAAAAAAAGGACGGAACTCTCTGCCTCTGCATAGATTATCGAGGGCTGAATCAAGTCACTGTCAAGAATAAGTATGCTATCCCTCGCATCGACGAACTTCTTGACAGGCTTCATGGGGCCAAAGTCTTCTCAAAAATAGATTTGAGATCTGGTTACTATCAGATCATCAAAGTCGAGGAAGCAGATATACCCAAGACAGCCTTCAGTACCGGTTATAACCACTATGAGTTTACTGTAACCTCATTCGGGTTAACCAATGCTCCTGCAACCTTCAACCGCCTAATGCAAGACATATTCCATCCTTACTTGGATGAATTTGTGCTTGTTTTCTTTGATGACATCTTAATCTACTCCAAATCAATGGAAGAGCACGAGGAGCATGTGCGTAGAGTTCTGTAATTGTTGCGCAGACACAAACTCTATGCCAAGAAGAGCAAATGTACCTTCTTTACTCATCAAATTGAGTATCTTGGGTTCATTGTCTTCAAAGATGGCATTTCAATAGTTCCTGCCAAGGTTAAAGATATTCTAGAGTGGCCATCCCCTAAATCAGTTCATGAAGTTCGTGGGTTTTTGGGAATCACGGGATGGTATAGGATTTTTTCTAAAGATTATGCCTCGGTAGCTGCACCTTTGACGGATCTTCTCTCAAGAAGTATTGCAAAATAGTGTGGCTGCCAATCCATCAAAACAGCTTTGATCAGCTCAAGGTCATTATTACTTTTGCCCCAGTCCTGAAACTTCCTGATTTCACCAAGTGGTTACTGATGCCAGTAGTCTAGCACTTGGTGGTGTCCTCCATGAAGCTCATGATAGTCCTACTGCGGGACACCCAGGCTATGCAAAAATATTCAATGCCGTAACAAGGAGCTTTCATTAGGCAGGCTTGAAAAATGATGTCCTTCGGTACTTGAAGCGATGTCTCTCTCATGCCAAAGGATCAAAGCTAAAAGGGTCAAAGCTGAAAGGGTCAAGATGCCTGGGATACTTCAACCCTTGGATATTCCCCAAATGAAGTGGGAGTGCATTTTTGTACCGCCGGTACTGGAGTAGCAAATCAGTCTATGCTTGCATGGTTTCACCTCATCGGAGATGCTAAACTCTGGTGGAAACAGTGGTGCCGTGACAAGGGAGTCACCGAGCATTCTCAAACGTGGGAAGACATCAAGCAGGCCGCGAAGGAAAGATATCTTCCCCCTTCCCATGAATCCATAAAGATTCTTGGGATGGATTGGTTAATTGCAAACAAAGCTAGCATTCATTGTCACTAGGGGAGTATTACTTTTGAAAATGAGCATGGCCAAGTACTATCCGTTCAGGGCATAACATAACCTAAATCTAGGGTAGTCAAGGCAAAACATCTTCTCAAGGGAACACGTAAGGGTCAGCAAGTTTTCTTAGCCAAGCTCAACAAAACCATTGAACCTAGTAAGGAGACAGAACCCTCTTGGCTCCAAGAATTCTCTGACATCTTCCCTGACAAGCTTACAGGCCTACCGCCTCCTCGAATCATGAAATTGAGGTGATCCCTGAGACTCAACCCGTCTCAAGCAAATGCAACCTCCCTCCTTTAAAGGAGAAGACTGAAAGATTGAGAAGGATGCTGAAGTCTGGATTGAAGCGATGGACGATTATTTCTCTACCGCCGGTACTGGAGTAGCAAATCAGTCTATGCTTGCATTGTTTCGCCTCATCGGAGATGCTAAACTCTGGTGGAAACAGTGGTGCCGTGAAAAGGGAGTCACCGAGCATTCTCAAACGTGGGAAGACATCAAGCAGGGGCCGTGAAGGAAAGATATCTTCCCCCTTCCCATGAATCCATAAAGATTCTTGGGATGGACTGGTTAATTGCAAAGCTAGCATTCATTGTCACTAGGGGAGTATCACTTTTGAAAATGAGCATGGCCAAGTAATATCCGTTCAGGGCATAACATAACCTAAATCTAGGGTAGTCAAGGCAAAACATCTTCTCAAGGGAACACGTAAGGGTCAGCAAGTTTTCTTAGCCAAGCTCAACAAAACCATTGAACCTAGTAAGGAGACAGAACCCTCTTGGCTCCAAGAATTCTCTAACATCTTCCCTGACAAGCTTACAGGCCTACCGCCTCCTCGAATCATGAAATTTAGGTGATCCCTGAGACTCAACCCGTCTCAAAAACGCGCCCTATAAAATGTCCCTTCCTGAAGCCATTGAACTTAAAGAGCAACTTTCCCAACTCATTGAGCAAGGATTCGTACACCCCAGTAGCTCTCCTTGGGGGGCACCTGTCCTTTTCCAAAAAAAAGGACGAAACTCTCTGCCTCTGCATAGATTATCGAGGGCTGAATCAAGTCACTGTCAAGAATAAGTATGCTATCCCTCGCATCGACGAACTTCTTGACAGGCTTCATGGGGCCAAAGTCTTCTCAAAAATAGATTTGAGATCTGGTTACTATTAGATCATCAAAGTCAAGGAAGCAGATATACCCAAGATAGCCTTCAGTACCGGTTATAACCACTATGAGTTTACTGTAACCTCATTCGGGTTAACCAATGCTCCTGCAACCTTCAACCGCGTAATGCAAGATATATTCCATCCTTACTTGGATGAATTTGTGCTTGTTTTCTTTGATGACATCTTAATCTACTCCAAATCAATGGAAGAGCATGAGAAGCATGTGCGTAGAGTTCTGCAATTGTTGCGCAGACACAAACTCTATGCCAAGAAGAGCAAATGTACCTTCTTTACTCATCAAATTGAGTATCTTGGGTTCATCGTCTTCAAAGATGGCATTTCAATAGTTCCCGCCAAGGTTAAAGATATTCTAGAGTGGCCATCCCCTAAATCAGTTCATGAAGTTCGTGGGTTCTTGGGAATCACGGGATGGTATAGGATTTTTATTAAAGATTATGCCTCGGTAGCTGCACCTTTGACGGATCTTCTCTCAAGAAGTATTGCAAAATATTGTGGCTGCCAATCCATCAAAACAGCTTTGATCAGCTCAAGGTCATTATTACTTTTGCCCCAGTCCTGAAACTTCCTGATTTCACCAAGTGGTTACTGATGCCAGTAGTCTAGCACTTGGTGGTGTCCTCCATTAAGCTCATGATAGTCCTACTGCGGGACACCCAGGCTATGCAAAAATATTCAATGCCGTAACAAGGAGCTTTCATTAGGCAGGCTTGAAAAATGATGTCCTTCGGTACTTGAAGCGATGTCTCTCTCATGCCAAAGGATCAAAGCTAAAAGGGTCAAAGCTGAAAGGGTCAAGATGCCTGGGATACTTCAACCCTTGGATATTCCCCAAATGAAGTGGGAGTGCATTTCTGTACCGCCGGTTCTGGAGTAGCAAATCAGTCTATGCTTGCATGGTTTCGCCTCATCGGAGATGCTAAACTCTGGTGGAAACAGTGGTGCCGTGACAAGGGAGTCACCGAGCATTCTCAAACGTGGGAAGACATCAAGCAGGCCGCGAAGGAAAGATATCTTCCCCCTTCCCATGAATCCATAACGATTCTTGGGATGGATTGGTTAATTGCAAACAAAGCTAGCATTCATTGTCACTAGGGGAGTATCACTTTTGAAAATGAGCATGGCCAAGTACTATCCGTTCAGGGCATAACATAACCTAAATCTAGGGTAGTCAAGGCAAAACATCTTCTCAAGGGAACACGTAAGGGTCAGCAAGTTTTCTTAGCCAAGCTCAACAAAACCATTGAACCTAGTAAGGAGACAGAACCCTCTTGGCTCCAAGAATTCTCTGACATCTTCCCTGACAAGCTTACAGGCCTACCGCCTCCTCGAATCATGAAATTGAGGTGATCCCTGAGACTCAACCCGTCTCAAGCAAATGCAACCTCCCTCCTTTAAAGGAGAAGACTCAAAGATTGAGAAGGATGCTGAAGTCTGGATTGAAGCGATGGACGATTATTTCTCTACCGCCGGTACTGGAGTAGCAAATCAGTCTATGCTTGCATTGTTTCGCCTCATCGGAGATGCTAAACTCTGGTGGAAACAGTGGTGCCGTGAAAAGGGAGTCACCGAGCATTCTCAAACGTGGGAAGACATCAAGCAGGCCGTGAAGGAAAGATATCTTCCCCCTTCCCATGAATCCATAAAGATTCTTGGGATGGATTGGTTAATTGCAAACAAAGCTAGCATTCATTGTCACTAGGGGAGTATCACTTTTGAAAATGAGCATGGCCAAGTACTATCCGTTCAGGGCATAACATAACCTAAATCTAGGGTAGTCAAGGCAAAACATCTTCTCAAGGGAACACGTAAGGGTCAGCAAGTTTTCTTAGCCAAGCTCAACAAAACCATTGAACCTAGTAAGGAGACAGAACCCTCTTGGCTCCAAGAATTCTCTAACATTTTCCCTGACAAGCTTACAGGCCTACCGCCTCCTCGAATCATGAAATTTAGGTGATCCCTGGGACTCAACCCGTCTCAAAAACGCGCCCTATAAAATGTCCCTTCCTGAAGCCATTGAACTTAAAGAGCAACTTTCCCAACTCATTGAGCAAGGATTCGTACACCCCAGGAGCTCTCCTTGGGGGGCACCTGTCCTTTTCCAAAAAAAAGGACGGAACTCTCTGCCTCTGCATAGATTATCGAGGGCTGAATCAAGTCACTGTCAAGAATAAGTATGCTATCCCTCGCATCGACGAACTTCTTGACAGGCTTCATGGGGCCAAAGTCTTCTCAAAAATAGATTTGAGATCTGGTTACTATCAGATCATCAAAGTCGAGGAAGCAGATATACCCAAGACAGCCTTCAGTACCGGTTATAACCACTATGAGTTTACTGTAACCTCATTCGGGTTAACCAATGCTCCTGCAACCTTCAACCGCCTAATGCAAGACATATTCCATCCTTACTTGGATGAATTTGTGCTTGTTTTCTTTGATGACATCTTAATCTACTCCAAATCAATGGAAGAGCACGAGGAGCATGTGCGTAGAGTTCTGTAATTGTTGCGCAGACACAAACTCTATGCCAAGAAGAGCAAATGTACCTTCTTTACTCATCAAATTGAGTATCTTGGGTTCATTGTCTTCAAAGATGGCATTTCAATAGTTCCTGCCAAGGTTAAAGATATTCTAGAGTGGCCATCCCCTAAATCAGTTCATGAAGTTCGTGGGTTTTTGGGAATCACGGGATGGTATAGGATTTTTTCTAAAGATTATGCCTCGGTAGCTGCACCTTTGACGGATCTTCTCTCAAGAAGTATTGCAAAATAGTGTGGCTGCCAATCCATCAAAACAGCTTTGATCAGCTCAAGGTCATTATTACTTTTGCCCCAGTCCTGAAACTTCCTGATTTCACCAAGTGGTTACTGATGCCAGTAGTCTAGCACTTGGTGGTGTCCTCCATGAAGCTCATGATAGTCCTACTGCGGGACACCCAGGCTATGCAAAAATATTCAATGCCGTAACAAGGAGCTTTCATTAGGCAGGCTTGAAAAATGATGTCCTTCGGTACTTGAAGCGATGTCTCTCTCATGCCAAAGGATCAAAGCTAAAAGGGTCAAAGCTGAAAGGGTCAAGATGCCTGGGATACTTCAACCCTTGGATATTCCCCAAATGAAGTGGGAGTGCATTTCTGTACCGCCGGTACTGGAGTAGCAAATCAGTCTATGCTTGCATGGTTTCACCTCATCGGAGATGCTAAACTCTGGTGGAAACAGTGGTGCCGTGACAAGGGAGTCACCGAGCATTCTCAAACGTGGGAAGACATCAAGCAGGCCGCGAAGGAAAGATATCTTCCCCCTTCCCATGAATCCATAAAGATTCTTGGGATGGATTGGTTAATTGCAAACAAAGCTAGCATTCATTGTCACTAGGGGAGTATTACTTTTGAAAATGAGCATGGCCAAGTACTATCCGTTCAGGGCATAACATAACCTAAATCTAGGGTAGTCAAGGCAAAACATCTTCTCAAGGGAACACGTAAGGGTCAGCAAGTTTTCTTAGCCAAGCTCAACAAAACCATTGAACCTAGTAAGGAGACAGAACCCTCTTGGCTCCAAGAATTCTCTGACATCTTCCCTGACAAGCTTACAGGCCTACCGCCTCCTCGAATCATGAAATTGAGGTGATCCCTGAGACTCAACCCGTCTCAAGCAAATGCAACCTCCCTCCTTTAAAGGAGAAGACTGAAAGATTGAGAAGGATGCTGAAGTCTGGATTGAAGCGATGGACGATTATTTCTCTACCGCCGGTACTGGAGTAGCAAATCAGTCTATGCTTGCATTGTTTCGCCTCATCGGAGATGCTAAACTCTGGTGGAAACAGTGGTGCCGTGAAAAGGGAGTCACCGAGCATTCTCAAACGTGGGAAGACATCAAGCAGGGGCCGTGAAGGAAAGATATCTTCCCCCTTCCCATGAATCCATAAAGATTCTTGGGATGGACTGGTTAATTGCAAAGCTAGCATTCATTGTCACTAGGGGAGTATCACTTTTGAAAATGAGCATGGCCAAGTAATATCCGTTCAGGGCATAACATAACCTAAATCTAGGGTAGTCAAGGCAAAACATCTTCTCAAGGGAACACGTAAGGGTCAGCAAGTTTTCTTAGCCAAGCTCAACAAAACCATTGAACCTAGTAAGGAGACAGAACCCTCTTGGCTCCAAGAATTCTCTGACATCTTCCCTGACAAGCTTACAGGCCTACCGCCTCCTCGAATCATGAAATTGAGGTGATCCCTGAGACTCAACCCGTCTCAAGCAAATGCAACCTCCCTCCTTTAAAGGAGAAGACTCAAAGATTGAGAAGGATGCTGAAGTCTGGATTGAAGCGATGGACGATTATTTCTCTACCGCCGGTACTGGAGTAGCAAATCAGTCTATGCTTGCATTGTTTCGCCTCATCGGAGATGCTAAACTCTGGTGGAAACAGTGGTGCCGTGAAAAGGGAGTCACCGAGCATTCTCAAACGTGGGAAGACATCAAGCAGGGGCCGTGAAGGAAAGATATCTTCCCCCTTCCCATGAATCCATAAAGATTCTTGGGATGGACTGGTTAATTGCAAAGCTAGCATTCATTGTCACTAGGGGAGTATCACTTTTGAAAATGAGCATGGCCAAGTAATATCCGTTCAGGGCATAACATAACCTAAATCTAGGGTAGTCAAGGCAAAACATCTTCTCAAGGGAACACGTAAGGGTCAGCAAGTTTTCTTAGCCAAGCTCAACAAAACCATTGAACCTAGTAAGGAGACAGAACCCTCTTGGCTCCAAGAATTCTCTAACATCTTCCCTGACAAGCTTACAGGCCTACCGCCTCCTCGAATCATGAAATTTAGGTGATCCCTGAGACTCAACCCGTCTCAAAAACGCGCCCTATAAAATGTCCCTTCCTGAAGCCATTGAACTTAAAGAGCAACTTTCCCAACTCATTGAGCAAGGATTCGTACACCCCAGTAGCTCTCCTTGGGGGGCACCTGTCCTTTTCCAAAAAAAAGGACGAAACTCTCTGCCTCTGCATAGATTATCGAGGGCTGAATCAAGTCACTGTCAAGAATAAGTATGCTATCCCTCGCATCGACGAACTTCTTGACAGGCTTCATGGGGCCAAAGTCTTCTCAAAAATAGATTTGAGATCTGGTTACTATTAGATCATCAAAGTCGAGGAAGCAGATATACCCAAGATAGCCTTCAGTACCGGTTATAACCACTATGAGTTTACTGTAACCTCATTCGGGTTAACCAATGCTCCTGCAACCTTCAACCGCGTAATGCAAGATATATTCCATCCTTACTTGGATGAATTTGTGCTTGTTTTCTTTGATGACATCTTAATCTACTCCAAATCAATGGAAGAGCATGAGAAGCATGTGCGTAGAGTTCTGCAATTGTTGCGCAGACACAAACTCTATGCCAAGAAGAGCAAATGTACCTTCTTTACTCATCAAATTGAGTATCTTGGGTTCATCGTCTTCAAAGATGGCATTTCAATAGTTCCCGCCAAGGTTAAAGATATTCTAGAGTGGCCATCCCCTAAATCAGTTCATGAAGTTCGTGGGTTCTTGGGAATCACGGGATGGTATAGGATTTTTATTAAAGATTATGCCTCGGTAGCTGCACCTTTGACGGATCTTCTCTCAAGAAGTATTGCAAAATATTGTGGCTGCCAATCCATCAAAACAGCTTTGATCAGCTCAAGGTCATTATTACTTTTGCCCCAGTCCTGAAACTTCCTGATTTCACCAAGTGGTTACTGATGCCAGTAGTCTAGCACTTGGTGGTGTCCTCCATTAAGCTCATGATAGTCCTACTGCGGGACACCCAGGCTATGCAAAAATATTCAATGCCGTAACAAGGAGCTTTCATTAGGCAGGCTTGAAAAATGATGTCCTTCGGTACTTGAAGCGATGTCTCTCTCATGCCAAAGGATCAAAGCTAAAAGGGTCAAAGCTGAAAGGGTCAAGATGCCTGGGATACTTCAACCCTTGGATATTCCCCAAATGAAGTGGGAGTGCATTTCTGTACCGCCGGTTCTGGAGTAGCAAATCAGTCTATGCTTGCATGGTTTCGCCTCATCGGAGATGCTAAACTCTGGTGGAAACAGTGGTGCCGTGACAAGGGAGTCACCGAGCATTCTCAAACGTGGGAAGACATCAAGCAGGCCGCGAAGGAAAGATATCTTCCCCCTTCCCATGAATCCATAACGATTCTTGGGATGGATTGGTTAATTGCAAACAAAGCTAGCATTCATTGTCACTAGGGGAGTATCACTTTTGAAAATGAGCATGGCCAAGTACTATCCGTTCAGGGCATAACATAACCTAAATCTAGGGTAGTCAAGGCAAAACATCTTCTCAAGGGAACACGTAAGGGTCAGCAAGTTTTCTTAGCCAAGCTCAACAAAACCATTGAACCTAGTAAGGAGACAGAACCCTCTTGGCTCCAAGAATTCTCTGACATCTTCCCTGACAAGCTTACAGGCCTACCGCCTCCTCGAATCATGAAATTGAGGTGATCCCTGAGACTCAACCCGTCTCAAGCAAATGCAACCTCCCTCCTTTAAAGGAGAAGACTCAAAGATTGAGAAGGATGCTGAAGTCTGGATTGAAGCGATGGACGATTATTTCTCTACCGCCGGTACTGGAGTAGCAAATCAGTCTATGCTTGCATTGTTTCGCCTCATCGGAGATGCTAAACTCTGGTGGAAACAGTGGTGCCGTGAAAAGGGAGTCACCGAGCATTCTCAAACGTGGGAAGACATCAAGCAGGGGCCGTGAAGGAAAGATATCTTCCCCCTTCCCATGAATCCATAAAGATTCTTGGGATGGACTGGTTAATTGCAAAGCTAGCATTCATTGTCACTAGGGGAGTATCACTTTTGAAAATGAGCATGGCCAAGTAATATCCGTTCAGGGCATAACATAACCTAAATCTAGGGTAGTCAAGGCAAAACATCTTCTCAAGGGAACACGTAAGGGTCAGTAAGTTTTCTTAGCCAAGCTCAACAAAACCATTGAACCTAGTAAGGAGACAGAACCCTCTTGGCTCCAAGAATTCTCTAACATCTTCCCTGACAAGCTTACAGGCCTACCACCTCCTCGAATCATGAAATTTAGGTGATCCCTGGGACTCAACCCGTCTCAAAAACGCGCCCTATAAAATGTCCCTTCCTGAAGCCATTGAACTTAAAGAGCAACTTTCCCAACTCATTGAGCAAGGATTCGTACACCCCAGTAGCTCTCCTTGGGGGGCACCTGTCCTTTTCCAAAAAAAAGGACGGAACTCTCTGCCTCTGCATAGATTATCGAGGGCTGAATCAAGTCACTGTCAAGAATAAGTATGCTATCCCTCGCATCGACGAACTTCTTGACAGGCTTCATGGGGCCAAAGTCTTCTCAAAAATAGATTTGAGATCTGGTTACTATTAGATCATCAAAGTCGAGGAAGCAGATATACCCAAGATAGCCTTCAGTACCGGTTATAACCACTATGAGTTTACTGTAACCTCATTCGGGTTAACCAATGCTCCTGCAACCTTCAACCGCCTAATGCAAGATATATTCCATCCTTACTTCGATGAATTTGTGCTTGTTTTCTTTGATGACATCTTACTCTACTCCAAATCAATGGAAGAGCATGAGAAGCATGTGCGTAGAGTTCTGCAATTGTTGTGCAGACACAAACTCTATGCCAAGAAGAGCAAATGTACCTTCTTTACTCATCAAATTGAGTATCTTGGGTTCATCGTCTTCAAAGATGGCATTTCAATAGTTCCCGCCAAGGTTAAAGATATTCTAGAGTGGCCATCCCCTAAATCAGTTCATGAAGTTCGTGGGTTCTTGGGAATCACGGGATGGTATAGGATTTTTATTAAAGATTATGCCTCGGTAGCTGCACCTTTGACGGATCTTCTCTCAAGAAGTATTGCAAAATATTGTGGCTGCCAATCCATCAAAACAGCTTTGATCAGCTCAAGGTCATTATTACTTTTGCCCCAGTCCTGAAACTTCCTGATTTCACCAAGTGGTTACTGATGCCAGTAGTCTAGCACTTGGTGGTGTCCTCCATGAAGCTCATGATAGTCCTACTGCGGGACACCCAGGCTATGCAAAAATATTCAATGCCGTAACAAGGAGCTTTCATTAGGCAGGCTTGAAAAATGATGTCCTTCGGTACTTGAAGCGATGTCTCTCTCATGCCAAAGGATCAAAGCTAAAAGGGTCAAAGCTGAAAGGGTCAAGATGCCTGGGAAACTTGAACCCTTGGATATTCCCCAAATGAAGTGGGAGTGCATTTCTGTACCGCCGGTACTGGAATAGCAAATCAGTCTATGCTTGCATGGTTTCGCCTCATCGGAGATGCTAAACTCTGGTGGAAACAGTGGTGCCGTGACAAGGGAGTCACCGAGCATTCTCAAACGTGGGAAGACATCAAGCAGGCCGTGAAGGAAAGATATCTTCCCCCTTCCCATGAATCCATAAAGATTCTTGGGATGGATTGGTTAATTGCAAACAAAGCTAGCATTCATTGTCACTAGGGGAGTATCACTTTTGAAAATGAGCATGGCCAAGTACTATCCGTTCAGGGCATAACATAACCTAAATCTAGGGTAGTCAAGGCAAAACATCTTCTCAAGGGAACACGTAAGGGTCAGCAAGTTTTCTTAGCCAAGCTCAACAAAACCATTGAACCTAGTAAGGAGACAGAACCCTCTTGGCTCCAAGAATTCTCTGACATCTTCCCTGACAAGCTTACAGGCCTACCGCCTCCTCGAATCATGAAATTTAGGTGATCCCTGGGACTCAACCCGTCTCAAAAACGCGCCCTATAAAATGTCCCTTCCTGAAGCCATTGAACTTAAAGAGCAACTTTCCCAACTCATTGAGCAAGGATTCGTACACCCCAGTAGCTCTCCTTGGGGGGCACCTGTCCTTTTCCAAAAAAAAGGACGGAACTCTCTGCCTCTGCATAGATTATCGAGGGCTGAATCAAGTCACTGTCAAGAATAAGTATGCTATCCCTCGCATCGACGAACTTCTTGACAGGCTTCATGGGGCCAAAGTCTTCTCAAAAATAGATTTGAGATCTGGTTACTATTAGATCATCAAAGTCGAGGAAGCAGATATACCCAAGATAGCCTTCAGTACCGGTTATAACCACTATGAGTTTACTGTAACCTCATTCGGGTTAACCAATGCTCCTGCAACCTTCAACCGCGTAATGCAAGATATATTCCATCCTTACTTGGATGAATTTGTGCTTGTTTTCTTTGATGACATCTTAATCTACTCCAAATCAATGGAAGAGCATGAGAAGCATGTGCGTAGAGTTCTGCAATTGTTGCGCAGACACAAACTCTATGCCAAGAAGAGCAAATGTACCTTCTTTACTCATCAAATTGAGTATCTTGGGTTCATCGTCTTCAAAGATGGCATTTCAATAGTTCCCGCCAAGGTTAAAGATATTCTAGAGTGGCCATCCCCTAAATCAGTTCATGAAGTTCGTGGGTTCTTGGGAATCACGGGATGGTATAGGATTTTTATTAAAGATTATGCCTCGGTAGCTGCACCTTTGACGGATCTTCTCTCAAGAAGTACTGCAAAATATTGTGGCTGCCAATCCATCAAAACAGCTTTGATCAGCTCAAGGTCATTATTACTTTTGCCCCAGTCCTGAAACTTCCTGATTTCACCAAGTGGTTACTGATGCCAGTAGTCTAGCACTTGGTGGTGTCCTCCATTAAGCTCATGATAGTCCTACTGCGGGACACCCAGGCTATGCAAAAATATTCAATGCCGTAACAAGGAGCTTTCATTAGGCAGGCTTGAAAAATGATGTCCTTCGGTACTTGAAGCGATGTCTCTCTCATGCCAAAGGATCAAAGCTAAAAGGGTCAAAGCTGAAAGGGTCAAGATGCCTGGGAAACTTGAACCCTTGGATATTCCCCAAATGAAGTGGGAGTGCATTTCTGTACCGCCGGTACTGGAATAGCAAATCAGTCTATGCTTGCATGGTTCCGCCTCATCGGAGATGCTAAACTCTGGTGGAAACAGTGGTGCCGTGACAAGGGAGTCACCGAGCATTCTCAAACGTGGGAAGACATCAAGCAGGGGCCGTGAAGGAAAGATATCTTCCCCCTTCCCATGAATCCATAAAGATTCTTGGGATGGATTGGTTAATTGCAAACAAAGCTAGCATTCATTGTCACTAGGGGAGTATCACTTTTGAAAATGAGCATGGCCAAGTACTATCCGTTCAGGGCATAACATAACCTAAATCTAGGGTAGTCAAGGCAAAACATCTTCTCAAGGGAACACGTAAGGGTCAGCAAGTTTTCTTAGCCAAGCTCAACAAAACCATTGAACCTAGTAAGGAGACAGAACCCTCTTGGCTCCAATAATTCTCTAACATCTTCCCTGACAAGCTTACAGGCCTACCGCCTCCTCGAATCATGAAATTTAGGTGATCCCTGGGACTCAACCCGTCTCAAAAACGCGCCCTATAAAATGTCCCTTCCTGAAGCCATTGAACTTAAAGAGCAACTTTCCCAACTCATTGAGCAAGGATTCGTACACCCCAGTAGCTCTCCTTGGGGGGCACCTGTCCTTTTCCAAAAAAAAGGACGGAACTCTCTGCCTCTGCATAGATTATCGAGGGCTGAATCAAGTCACTGTCAAGAATAAGTATGCTATCCCTCGCATCGACGAACTTCTTGACAGGCTTCATGGGGCCAAAGTCTTCTCAAAAATAGATTTGAGATCTGGTTACTATTAGATCATCAAAGTCGAGGAAGCAGATATACCCAAGACAGCCTTCAGTACCGGTTATAACCACTATGAGTTTACTGTAACCTCATTCGGGTTAACCAATGCTCCTGCAACCTTCAACAGCCTAATGCAAGATATATTCCATCCTTACTTGGATGAATTTGTGCTTGTTTTCTTTGATGACATCTTAATCTACTCCAAATCAATGGAAGAGCATGAGGAGCATGTGCGTAGAGTTCTGCAATTGTTGCGCAGACACAAACTCTATGCCAAGAAGAGCAAATGTACCTTCTTTACTCATCAAATTGAGTATCTTGGGTTCATCGTCTTCAAAGATGGCATTTCAATAGTTCCCGCCAAGGTTAAAGATATTCTAGAGTGGCCATCCCCTAAATCAGTTCATGAAGTTCGTGGGTTTTTGGGAATCACGGGATGGTATAGGATTTTCATTAAAGATTATGCCTCGGTAGCTGCACCTTTGACGGATCTTCTCTCAAGAAGTATTGCAAAATAGTGTGGCTGCCAATCCATCAAAACAGCTTTGATCAGCTCAAGGTCATTATTACTTTTGCCCCAGTCCTGAAACTTCCTGATTTCACCAAGTGGTTACTGATGCCAGTAGTCTAGCACTTGGTGGTGTCCTCCATTAAGCTCATGATGTCCTACTGCGGGACACCCAGGCTATGCAAAAATATTCAATGCCGTAACAAGGAGCTTTCATTAGGCAGGCTTGAAAAATGATGTCCTTCGGTACTTGAAGCGATGTCTCTCTCATGCCAAAGGATCAAAGCTGAAAGGGTCAAGATGCCTGGGAAACTTCAACCCTTGGATATTCCCCAAATGAAGTGGGAGTGCATTTCTGTACCGTCGGTACTGGAGTAGCAAATCAGTCTATGCTTGCATGGTTTCGCCTCATCGGAGATGCTAAACTCTGGTGGAAACAGTGGTGCCGTGACAAGGGAGTCACCGAGCATTCTCAAACATGGGAAGACATCAAGCAGGCCGTGAAGGAAAGATATCTTTCCCCTTCCCATGAATCCATAAAGATTCTTGGGATGGATTGGTTAATTGCAAACAAAGCTAGCATTCATTGTCACTAGGGGAGTATCACTTTTGAAAATGAGCATGGCCAAGTACTATCCGTTCAGGGCATAACATAACCTAAATCTAGGGTAGTCAAGGCAAAACATCTTCTCAAGGGAACACGTAAGGGTCAGTAAGTTTTCTTAGCCAAGCTCAACAAAACCATTGAACCTAGTAAGGAGACAGAACCCTCTTGGCTCCAAGAATTCTCTGACATCTTCCCTGACAAGCTTACAGGCCTACCGCCTCCTCGAATCATGAAATTGAGGTGATCCCTGGGACTCAACCCGTCTCAAAAACGCGCCCTATAAAATGTCCCTTCCTGAAGCCATTGAACTTAAAGAGCAACTTTCCCAACTCATTGAGCAAGGATTCGTACACCCCAGTAGCTCTCCTTGGTGGGGGGCACCTGTCCTTTTCCAAAAAAAAGAAGGACGGAACTCTATGCCTCTGCATAGATAATCGAGGGCTGAATCAAGTCACTGTCAAGAATAAGTATGCTATCCCTCGCATCGACGAACTTCTTGACAGGCTTCATGGGGCCAAAGTCTTCTCAAAAATAGATTTGAGATCTGGTTACTATCAGATCATCAAAGTCGAGGAAGCAGATATACCCAAGACAGCCTTCAGTACCGGTTATAACCACTATGAGTTTACTGTAACCGCATTCGGGTTAACCAATGCTCCTGCAACCTTCAACCGCTTAATGCAAGATATATTCCATCCTTACTTGGATGAATTTGTGCTTGTTTTCTTTGATGACATCTTAATCTACTCCAAATCAATGGAAGAGAATGAGGAGCATGTGCGTAGAGTTCTGCAACTGTTGCGCAGACACAAACTCTATGCCAACAAGAGCAAATGTACCTTCTTTACTCATCAAATTGAGTATCTTGGGTTCATCGTCTTCAAAGATGGCATTTCAATAGTTCCTGCCAAGGTTAAAGATATTCTAGACTGGCCATCCCCTAAATCAGTTCATGAAGTTCGTGGGTTTTTGGGAATCACGGGATGGTGTAGGATTTTTATTAAAGATTATGCCTTGGTAGCTGCACCTTTGACGGATCTTCTCTCAAGAAGTATTGCAAAATAGTGTGGCTGCCAATCCATCAAAACAGCTTTGATCAGCTCAAGGTCATTATTACTTTTGCCCCAGTCCTGAAACTTCCTGATTTCACCAAGTGGTTACTGATGCCAGTAGTCTAGCACTTGGTGGTGTCCTCCATGAAGCTCATGATAGTCCTACTGCGGGACACCCAGGCTATGCAAAAATATTCAATGCCGTAACAAGGAGCTTTCATTAGGCAGGCTTGAAAAATGATGTCCTTCGGTACTTGAAGCGATGTCTCTCATGCCAAAGGATCAAAGCTAAAAGGGTCAAAGCTGAAAGGGTCGAGATGCCTGGGAAACTTCAACCCTTGGATATTCCCCAAACGAAGTGGGAGTACATTACTATGGATTTTGTCACAAGTCTCCCCATTGTTCAAGCAGGATATGACTCCATTCTGGTAGTAGTGGACTTACTTACCAAAGTAGCTCACCTTATATCAGCAAAGAAGACCTTCAAAGCTTCTGATGTTGCTAGAATATTCATCAAGGAAGTCCTCAAACTTCATGGTCTCCCAAAAAGGATAGTAGCTGACCAGGATTTTGACTTCACTTCAAAGTGCCTATAAACTCCAACTCCAACTCTGGTAGAATTTGCCTACAATGCATCTTATCATCAGAGCATAGGAATGTCACCATTCAAAGCACTCTCTATGGGCAAGAATGCTTGTTTCCTCTAAATTTCTCTGATACAGGAAAATGCTCGAAGAGATGGAGGAACAAACCAAGGCAATCCAAAAGGATATTAAAGCTGCCAAGATGGATAAAAGCATTATGCTGACAATAAGAGGTCTGAAAGGATCTTCAAGGAAGGAGACAAAGTTCTTCTATGAGTGCTACCCAAACGAAGTTCTCTATCACTTGGGAAATATAAGAAGCTCAGCCCTAGGTATTGTGGTCCCTATACAGTTATCAAGCCTTTAGGTAAAAGTGCCTACAAACTCCAACTCCCAGCCAATATCAAAGTCCACAATGTATTTCATGTAAGTTTGTTAAAACCTTATGTACCCAGTCTTGATCATTAACCTACTCAAGGAGTCCTTGAATTACAGCCCAATAGCATCATAGATTCTAGGGAAAGGCAACTTCGAAATAGAACTCTTGTAGAACATCTGGTACAGTGGAAAGATTACCCTGAAGAGGATGCAACTTGGGAAGATGAAGCTACACTCTTAAAGGATTATCCCCAATTCATGATGAGTCGTCTTGATTTCTTTAATGGGGGAAGGATGTAACATACCCATCTTCACTAATAAAGAAATGTCTTGTAATAGATAAATTTATGAGTTTTTATGGTTTAAAAATCAATGATTTTATTAAATGAGTCATTTCTACTTAGAGTCTCTAAATTTTGAGCCCAAATTTGAAATTTATGCGCGATTTTATCCTAATATAGGATTTTACAGCATCCAAAACGGACACCGAATCAAGCTTATACGCAAATTTCAGTCATGTTTAGTTAAAAAGCGATGACCTTTAAACCTTAATAAATGCATGACCGAGCGTCCGATTGACGGATGGTCTGCACCCCAACGACTAGGAGAACCTCCCGGATAAAGAAAAAATTACCTCGCAGTCTGGTACGCAAATCGAGACCGACGCTCCAAATTTGAAAACCTTGCCCCAAAATTTGGACCGTACACACTTACCTGGGTACCCGTATGATAGCTGCACAAGAACCAAAGGACGGTCGCCCACTATGTGGTCCACACGTACCGCTACTTGGACACCCACCATGCTGTCCCAGACCAGATAAGGTACATGCGTACCACTCCTTTCCCTGTTAACCGACAGCATATCTTTCTTACAGAGCCATGCAGGCCACTGATCTACAGCCTTTGCTAGTACACCGTCCTTTCATCCTTGCTTTGCGCAACGCCCGTACTACCCATATCCCATAGTTATATAAACCCCCGGGCAACAAGCATTTTCTGCGTAGCGTATGCTCTGTTGTGCCGTTGTCCGTACCGTCGTCTGTCCCTGTGCAGTGTACTTGCTATAGTAGTACAGCCACCCCTCTCCACACCCCCTCAATTGCCACTTTTCAAATAAGGCAATTTTCCTCCATCTCCCTCTTGCTAGGAGGCAGTGTCAACTCTTCTTCTTCCCCTGTGTGAAGAGACTTACAGCATCCCTCAGCCCTTCTCCCCTTTAGCAAAACACTTTTGTGTTAAGGACATCTCACAATCCCCCCCCCCTTATTTGTGTGGACTTTAGTAAGAGGTTTTAGCCTTAAGAGAGGGTTCTTGCGCTGTGATCTTTTACTCATACGGTGAGCAAACGATCTCAGAATTGAGATCTGATTGGACCGTTTTGATCGCAACAGCGAGCCCTACAAGATGGCCCCTTCTCGAAAACGTCAAAATATTACCTCAAGAGGCGCGCAAAATAACGAGAGTAGAGAAGATGCTCCCGATGCGGCCCCAACCCTCCCTTTACAAGCTCCTCAAGGAAATGGTGGCCAAGTCAGCTTGGTTATCTTTTAGAGAAGAGTTTTTTTTTAATATTAGTGTTAATAAATGTGTATCTTTTCCTTTTAGAATAATGACATAAAATTGTATGAAGCTACGAATTGAGTGTTGTATTCAATGATTTGTATTGAAATTGTTATCTTTAATGAATTGGGTTCTTGGGCAACTCTATTCTAGAAGACCAGGCCAGCGGCTATGCCTTGCATGGATGAGGAAAAAAGCGTTGCCTCTAGAAATCAAGTCTAGTACTTACCCAATCTATGGGTGATTTGATTTTTAGAAGATCACGCTCCCTTGTGGGATAGGACTAGGTCTTACCTATGAATCGTATCCTTGAATCTCTACATGGTCAAGGTGTCGATTAATAGGAAATTTTTTGCAAGGTAAGACTTGGTGGACTATCTTAAGTGTTTCCCTATTTTAGAAGGGGGAAACCTTATAATTGGTATCAGAGCCAATCTTAGCTCCAAGGAATTACCATTTAAGGACTGTTTTGCAATAAATGTTTTACCTAACATAATGTTAATTAATAAAAACATCCTACTAAAACAAACAAGTGGAAGTGATGTTTGAATGATTGTTTAAATGATTCGTTGGATTGAAAAGTTGAAGATGATCCATTTATTTTGTTTTGTCGGTACCCCCAGGGCCGACATCTCTGTGACTATAGATGGGATTCGCATACCTCAGGATCGCTAGGTGTATGACCAAACAAGTGATGCAAGTCTTACCTGCTCACAGAGTAGCTGTGTTGGGACCTACCCCAATCCAGAGTCTACCACCCTTACCATCAGTTTTTAGAGTCTTAGAAACTACAGCAGAATCCCAATATTTCACCTATGTGGACCGCTGTACCCTTATGTCATAGTCAAGCTTAGGAATTTCCCTTGATGGCAAATAAGACTAATTATATTAGTATCAGATCTTTGTAATAAAACTCGTCCTTGTAAATATTTAGAAATAAAATGATTTCTATGTTTTACTCTTCAAAATAAGCGTTGTGCAAATATATATCTTGTAATCTTAAAATTGTTTTTACAATGATGGCCACGACGATCACCCTCCACTTCCCAGTGTGCTTTACATTGATATCCAGGAGAAGAAGCTCTTGCTCAAGCAAATGCAATCTCCCTCCTTTAAAGGAGAAGGTTCAAAGATTGAGAAGGATGCTGAAGTCTGGATTGAAGCGATGGACGATTATTTCTCTACCGCCGGTACTGGAGTAGCAAATCAGTCTATGCTTGCATGGTTTTGCCTCATCGGAGATGCTAAACTCTGGTGCAAACAGTGGTGCCGTGACAAGGGAGTCACCGAGCATTCTCAAACGTGGAAAGACATCAAGCAGGGGCCGTGAAGGAAAGATATCTTCCCC
This sequence comes from Cibotium barometz, assembly GCF_041138505.1. Taxonomy (NCBI): domain Eukaryota; kingdom Viridiplantae; phylum Streptophyta; class Polypodiopsida; order Cyatheales; family Cibotiaceae; genus Cibotium; species Cibotium barometz. The sequence goes on from NC_141109.1 coordinate 19,960,176, forward strand.
CTTCCCATGAATCCATAAAGATTCTTGGGATGGATTGGTTAATTGCAAACAAAGCTAGCATTCATTGTCACTAGGGGAGTATCACTTTTTAAAGTGAGCATGGCCAAGTAATATCCGTTCAGGGCATAACATAACCTAAATCTAGGGTAGTCAAGGCAAAACATCTTCTCAAGGGAACACGTAAGGGTCAGCAAGTTTTCTTAGCCAAGCTCAACAAAACCATTGAACCTAGTAAGGAGACAGAACCCTCTTGGCTCCAAGAATTCTCTGACATCTTCCCTGACAAGCTTACAGGCCTACTGCCTCCCCGAATCATGAAATTGAGGTGATCCCTGGGACTCAACCCATCTCAAAAACGCGTCCTATAAAATGTCCCTTCCTCAAGCCATTGAACTTAAAGAGCAACTTTCCCAACTCATTGAGCAAGGATTCGTACACCCCAGTAGCTCTCCTTGGGGGGCACCTGTCCTTTTCCAAAAAAAAGAAGGACGGAACTCTCTGCCTCTTCATAGATTATCGAGGGCTGAATCAAGTCACTGTCAAGAATAAGTATGCTATCCCTCGCATCGACGAACTTCTTGACAGGCTTTATGGGGCCAAAGTCTTCTCAAAAATAGATTTGAGTCTGGTTACTATCAGATCATCAAAGTCGAGGAAGCAGATATACCCAAGACAGCCTTCAGTACCGGTTATAACCACTATGAGTTTACTGTAACCTCATTCGGGTTAACCAATGCTCCTGCAACCTTCAACCGCCTAATGCAAGATATATTCCATCCTTACTTGGATGAATTTGTGCTTGTTTTCTTTGATGACATCTTAATCTACTCCAAATCAATGGAAGAGCATGAGGAGCATGTGCGTAGAGTTCTGCAATTGTTGCGCAGACACAAACTCTATGCCAAGAAGAGCAAATGTACCTTCTTTACTCATCAAATTGAGTATCTTGGGTTCATCGTCTTCAAAGATGGCATTTCAATAGTTCCCGCCAAGATCAAAGATATTCTAGAGTGGCCATCCCCTAAATCAGTTCATGAAGTTCATGGGTTTTTGGGAATCACGGGATGGTATAGGATTTTCATTAAAGATTATGCCTTGGTAGTTGCACCTTTGACGGATCTTCTCTCAAGAAGTATTGCAAAATAGTGTGGCTGCCAATCCATCAAAACAGCTTTGATCAGCTCAAGGTCATTATTACTTTTGCCCCAGTCCTGAAACTTCCTGATTTCACCAAGTGGTTACTGATGCCAGTAGTCTAGCACTTGGTGGTGTCCTCCATGAAGCTCATGATAGTCCTACTGCGGGACACCCAGGCTACGCAAAAATATTCAATGCCGTAACAAGGAGCTTTCATTAGGCAGGCTTGAAAAATGATGTCCTTCGGTACTTGAAGCGATGTCTCTCTCATGCCAAAGGATCAAAGCTGAAAGGGTCAAGATGCCTGGGAAACTTCAACCCTTGGATATTCCCCAAATGAAGTGGGAGTGCATTAGTATGGATTTTGTCACAAGTCTCCCCATTGTTCAAGCAGGATATGACTCCATTCTGGTAGTAGTGGACTTACTTACCAAAGTAGCTCACCTTATACCAGCAAAGAAGACCTTCAAAGCTTCTGATGTTGCTAGAATATTCATCAAGGAAGTCCTCAAACTTCATGGTCTCCCAAAAAGGATACTAAGTGACCGAGATTTTGACTTCACTTCAAAGTGCCTATAAACTCCAACTCCAACTCTGGTAGAATTTGCCTACAATGCATCTTATCATCAGAGCATAGGAATGTCACCATTCAAAGCACTCTCTATGGGCAAGAATGCTTGTTTCCTCTAAATTTCTCTGATCCAAGAAAATGCTCGAAGAGATGGAGGAACAAACCAAGGCAATCCAAAAGGATATTAAAGCTGCCAAGATGGATAAAAGCATTATGCTGACACCAAGAGGTCTGAAAGGATCTTCAAGGAAGGAGACAAAGTTCTTCTATGAGTGCTACCCAAACGAAGTTCTCTATCACTTGGGAAATATAAGAAGCTCAGCCCTAGGTATTGTGGTCCCTATACAGTTATCAAGCCTTTAGGTAAAAGTGCCTACAAACTCCAACTCCCAGCCAATATCAAAGTCCACAATGTATTTCATGTAAGTTTGTTAAAACCTTATGTACCCAGTCTTGATCATTAACCTACTCAAGGAGTCCTTGAATTACAGCCCAATAGCATCATAGATTCTAGGGAAAGGCAACTTCGAAATAGAACTCTTGTAGAACATCTGGTACAGTGGAAAGATTACCCTGAAGAGGATGCAACTTGGGAAGATGAAGCTACACTCTTAAAGGATTATCCCCAATTCATGATGAGTCGTCTTGATTTCTTTAATGGGGGAAGGATGTAACATACCCATCTTCACTAATAAAGAAATGTCTTGTAATAGATAAATTTATGAGTTTTTATGGTTTAAAAATCAATGATTTTATTAAATGAGTCATTTCTACTTAGAGTCTTTAAATTTTGAGCCCAAATTTAGAATTTATGCGTGATTTTACCCTAATATAGGACTTTACAGCATCCAAAACGGACACGGAATCAAGCTTATACACAAATTTCAGTCATTTTTAGTTAAAAAGCGACGACCTTTAAACCTTAATAAATGCATGACTGAGCGTCCGATTGATGAATGGTCTGCACCCCAACGACTAGGAGAACCTCCCGGATCAAAAAAAAAAATACCTCTCAGGCGCAGTCTGGTACGCAAATCGAGACCGACGCTCCAAATTTGGGAACCTTGCCCCAAAATTTGGACCGTACACACTTACCTGGATACACGTATGATAGCTGCACAAGAACCAAAGGACGGTCGCCCACTATGTGGTCCACACGTACCGCTAATTGGACACCCACCATGCTGTCCCAGACCAGATAAGGTACATGCGTACCACTTCTTTCCCTGTTAACCGACGGCATATCTTTCTTACAGAGCCATTTTTTGCGTAGCGTATGCTTTGTTGTGCCGTTGTCCGTACCGTCGTCTATCCCTGTGCAATGTACTTGCTAGAGTAGTACAGCCACCCCTCTCCACACCCCCTCAATTGCCACTTTTCAAATAAGGCAATTTTCCTCCATCTCCCTCTTGCTAGGAGGCAGTGTCCTTAACTCTTCTTCTCCCCCTGTGTGAAGAGACTTACAGCATCCCTCAGCCCTTCTCCCCTTTAGCAAAACATTTTTGTGTTAAGGACATCTCACAATCCCCCCCCTTATTTGTGTGGACTTTAGTAAGAGGTTTTAGCCTTAAGAGAGGGTTCTTGCGCTATGATCTTTTGCTCATACGGTGAGCGAACGATCTCAAAATTGAGATCTGATTGGACCGTTTCGATCGCGACAGCGAGCCCTACAAGATGGCCCCTTCTCGAAAACGTCAAAATATTACCTCGGGAGGCACGCACAATAACGAGAGTAGAGAAGATGCTCCCGATGCGGCCCCAACCCTCCCTTTACAAGCTGCTCAAGGAAATGGTAGCCAAGTCAGCTTGGTTATCTTTTAGAGAAGAGTTTTTTTTTAAATATTAGTGTTAATAAATGTGTATCTTTTCCTTTTAGAATAATGACGTAAAATTGTATGAAGCTACGAATTGAGTGTTGTATTCAATGATTTGTATTGAAATTGTTATCTTTAATGAATTGGGTTCTTGGGCAACTCTATTCTAGAAGACTAGGCCAGCGGCTATGCCTTGCATGGATGATGAAAAAAGCGTTGCCTCTAGAAATCAAGTCTAGTAATTACCCAATTTATGATCAATTACCCTATGGGTGATTTGATTTTTAGAAGATCACGCTCCCTTGTGGGATAGGACTAGGTCTTACCTATGAATCGCATACTTGAATCTCTACATGGTCAAGGTGTCGATTAATAGGAAACTTTTTGCAAGTTAAGACTTGGTGGACTATCTTAAGTGTTTCCCTATTTTAGAAGGGGGAACCTTATAATTGGTATCAGAGCCAATCTTAGCTCCAAGGAATTGACAGTTAAGGACTGTTTTGCAATAAATGTTTTACCTAACATAATGCTAATTAATAAAAACATCCTACTAAAACAAACAAGTGGACTTGATGTTTGAATGATTTTTTAAATGATTCGTTGGATTGAAAAGTTGAAGATGATCCATTTATTTTGTTTTGTCGGTAACCCCCAGGGCCGACACCTCTCTGACTATAGATGGGATTCGTATACCTCAGGATCGCTGGGTGTATGACCAAACAAGTGATGCAAGTCTTACCTGCTCACAGAGTAGCTGTGTTGGGACCTACCCCAATCCAGAGTCTACCACCCTTACCATCAGTTTTTAGAGTCTTAGAAACTACAGCAGAACCCCAATATTTCACCTATGTGGACCGCTGTACCCTTATGTCATAGTCAAGCTTAGGAATTTCCCTTGATGGCAAATGAGACTAATTATATTAGTCTCAGATCTTTGTAATAAAACTCGTCCTTGTAAATATTAGAAATAAAATGATTTCTATGTTTTACTCTTCAAAATAAGCGTTGTGCAAATATGAATCTTGTAATCTTAAAATTGTTTTTACAATGATGGCCAGGACGATCACCCTCCACTTCCCAGTGCACTTTACACTGATATCCAGGAGAAGAAGCTCTTGCTCAAGCAAATGCAACCTCCCTCCTTTAAAGGAGAAGACTGAAAGATTGAGAAGGATGCTGAAGTCTGGATTGAAGCGATGGACGATTATTTCTCTACCGCCGGTACTGGAGTAGCAAATCAGTCTATGCTTGCATTGTTTCGCCTCATCGGAGATGCTAAACTCTGGTGGAAACAGTGGTGCCGTGACAAGGGAGTCACCGAGCATTCTCAAACGTGGGAAGACATCAAGCAGGCCGTGAAGGAAAGATATCTTCCCCCTTCCCATGAATCCATAAAGATTCTTGGGATGGATTGGTTAATTGCAAACAAAGCTAGCATTCATTGTCACTAGGGGAGTATCACTTTTGAAAATGAGCATGGCCAAGTACTATCCGTTCAGGGCATAACATAACCTAAATCTAGGGTAGTCAAGGCAAAACATCTTCTCAAGGGAACACGTAAGGGTCAGCAAGTTTTCTTAGCCAAGCTCAACAAAACCATTGAACCTAGTAAGGAGACAGAACCCTCTTGGCTCCAAGAATTCTCTAACATTTTCCCTGACAAGCTTACAGGCCTACCGCCTCCTCGAATCATGAAATTTAGGTGATCCCTGGGACTCAACCCATCTCAAAAACGCGCCCTATAAAATGTCCCTTCCTGAAGCCATTGAACTTAAAGAGCAACTTTCCCAACTCATTGAGCAAGGATTCGTACACCCCAGGAGCTCTCCTTGGGGGGCACCTGTCCTTTTCCAAAAAAAAGGACGGAACTCTCTGCCTCTGCATAGATTATCGAGGGCTGAATCAAGTCACTGTCAAGAATAAGTATGCTATCCCTCGCATCGACGAACTTCTTGACAGGCTTCATGGGGCCAAAGTCTTCTCAAAAATAGATTTGAGATCTGGTTACTATCAGATCATCAAAGTCGAGGAAGCAGATATACCCAAGACAGCCTTCAGTACCGGTTATAACCACTATGAGTTTACTGTAACCTCATTCGGGTTAACCAATGCTCCTGCAACCTTCAACCGCCTAATGCAAGACATATTCCATCCTTACTTGGATGAATTTGTGCTTGTTTTCTTTGATGACATCTTAATCTACTCCAAATCAATGGAAGAGCACGAGGAGCATGTGCGTAGAGTTCTGTAATTGTTGCGCAGACACAAACTCTATGCCAAGAAGAGCAAATGTACCTTCTTTACTCATCAAATTGAGTATCTTGGGTTCATTGTCTTCAAAGATGGCATTTCAATAGTTCCTGCCAAGGTTAAAGATATTCTAGAGTGGCCATCCCCTAAATCAGTTCATGAAGTTCGTGGGTTTTTGGGAATCACGGGATGGTATAGGATTTTTTCTAAAGATTATGCCTCGGTAGCTGCACCTTTGACGGATCTTCTCTCAAGAAGTATTGCAAAATAGTGTGGCTGCCAATCCATCAAAACAGCTTTGATCAGCTCAAGGTCATTATTACTTTTGCCCCAGTCCTGAAACTTCCTGATTTCACCAAGTGGTTACTGATGCCAGTAGTCTAGCACTTGGTGGTGTCTTCCATGAAGCTCATGATAGTCCTACTGCGGGACACCCAGGCTATGCAAAAATATTCAATGCCGTAACAAGGAGCTTTCATTAGGCAGGCTTGAAAAATGATGTCCTTCGGTACTTGAAGCGATGTCTCTCTCATGCCAAAGGATCAAAGCTAAAAGGGTCAAAGCTGAAAGGGTCAAGATGCCTGGGATACTTCAACCCTTGGATATTCCCCAAATGAAGTGGGAGTGCATTTCTGTACCGCCGGTACTGGAGTAGCAAATCAGTCTATGCTTGCATGGTTTCACCTCATCGGAGATGCTAAACTCTGGTGGAAACAGTGGTGCCGTGACAAGGGAGTCACCGAGCATTCTCAAACGTGGGAAGACATCAAGCAGGCCGCGAAGGAAAGATATCTTCCCCCTTCCCATGAATCCATAAAGATTCTTGGGATGGATTGGTTAATTGCAAACAAAGCTAGCATTCATTGTCACTAGGGGAGTATTACTTTTGAAAATGAGCATGGCCAAGTACTATCCGTTCAGGGCATAACATAACCTAAATCTAGGGTAGTCAAGGCAAAACATCTTCTCAAGGGAACACGTAAGGGTCAGCAAGTTTTCTTAGCCAAGCTCAACAAAACCATTGAACCTAGTAAGGAGACAGAACCCTCTTGGCTCCAAGAATTCTCTGACATCTTCCCTGACAAGCTTACAGGCCTACCGCCTCCTCGAATCATGAAATTGAGGTGATCCCTGAGACTCAACCCGTCTCAAGCAAATGCAACCTCCCTCCTTTAAAGGAGAAGACTGAAAGATTGAGAAGGATGCTGAAGTCTGGATTGAAGCGATGGACGATTATTTCTCTACCGCCGGTACTGGAGTAGCAAATCAGTCTATGCTTGCATTGTTTCGCCTCATCGGAGATGCTAAACTCTGGTGGAAACAGTGGTGCCGTGACAAGGGAGTCACCGAGCATTCTCAAACGTGGGAAGACATCAAGCAGGCCGTGAAGGAAAGATATCTTCCCCCTTCCCATGAATCCATAAAGATTCTTGGGATGGATTGGTTAATTGCAAACAAAGCTAGCATTCATTGTCACTAGGGGAGTATCACTTTTGAAAATGAGCATGGCCAAGTACTATCCGTTCAGGGCATAACATAACCTAAATCTAGGGTAGTCAAGGCAAAACATCTTCTCAAGGGAACACGTAAGGGTCAGCAAGTTTTCTTAGCCAAGCTCAACAAAACCATTGAACCTAGTAAGGAGACAGAACCCTCTTGGCTCCAAGAATTCTCTAACATTTTCCCTGACAAGCTTACAGGCCTACCGCCTCCTCGAATCATGAAATTTAGGTGATCCCTGGGACTCAACCCGTCTCAAAAACGCGCCCTATAAAATGTCCCTTCCTGAAGCCATTGAACTTAAAGAGCAACTTTCCCAACTCATTGAGCAAGGATTCGTACACCCCAGGAGCTCTCCTTGGGGGGCACCTGTCCTTTTCCAAAAAAAAGGACGGAACTCTCTGCCTCTGCATAGATTATCGAGGGCTGAATCAAGTCACTGTCAAGAATAAGTATGCTATCCCTCGCATCGACGAACTTCTTGACAGGCTTCATGGGGCCAAAGTCTTCTCAAAAATAGATTTGAGATCTGGTTACTATCAGATCATCAAAGTCGAGGAAGCAGATATACCCAAGACAGCCTTCAGTACCGGTTATAACCACTATGAGTTTACTGTAACCTCATTCGGGTTAACCAATGCTCCTGCAACCTTCAACCGCCTAATGCAAGACATATTCCATCCTTACTTGGATGAATTTGTGCTTGTTTTCTTTGATGACATCTTAATCTACTCCAAATCAATGGAAGAGCACGAGGAGCATGTGCGTAGAGTTCTGTAATTGTTGCGCAGACACAAACTCTATGCCAAGAAGAGCAAATGTACCTTCTTTACTCATCAAATTGAGTATCTTGGGTTCATCGTCTTCAAAGATGGCATTTCAATAGTTCCTGCCAAGGTTAAAGATATTCTAGAGTGGCCATCCCCTAAATCAGTTCATGAAGTTCGTGGGTTCTTGGGAATCACGGGATGGTATAGGATTTTTTCTAAAGATTATGCCTCGGTAGCTGCACCTTTGACGGATCTTCTCTCAAGAAGTATTGCAAAATAGTGTGGCTGCCAATGCATCAAAACAGCTTTGATCAGCTCAAGGTCATTATTACTTTTGCCCCAGTCCTGAAACTTCCTGATTTCACCAAGTGGTTACTGATGCCAGTAGTCTAGCACTTGGTGGTGTCTTCCATTAAGCTCATGATAGTCCTACTGCGGGACACCCAGGCTATGCAAAAATATTCAATGCCGTAACAAGGAGCTTTCATTAGGCAGGCTTGAAAAATGATGTCCTTCGGTACTTGAAGCGATGTCTCTCTCATGCCAAAGGATCAAAGCTAAAAGGGTCAAAGCTGAAAGGGTCAAGATGCCTGGGATACTTCAACCCTTGGATATTCCCCAAATGAAGTGGGAGTGCATTTCTGTACCGCCGGTTCTGGAGTAGCAAATCAGTCTATGCTTGCATGGTTTCACCTCATCGGAGATGCTAAACTCTGGTGGAAACAGTGGTGCCGTGACAAGGGAGTCACCGAGCATTCTCAAACGTGGGAAGACATCAAGCAGGCCGCGAAGGAAAGATATCTTCCCCCTTCCCATGAATCCATAACGATTCTTGGGATGGATTGGTTAATTGCAAACAAAGCTAGCATTCATTGTCACTAGGGGAGTATTACTTTTGAAAATGAGCATGGCCAAGTACTATCCGTTCAGGGCATAACATAACCTAAATCTAGGGTAGTCAAGGCAAAACATCTTCTCAAGGGAACACGTAAGGGTCAGCAAGTTTTCTTAGCCAAGCTCAACAAAACCATTGAACCTAGTAAGGAGACAGAACCCTCTTGGCTCCAAGAATTCTCTGACATCTTCCCTGACAAGCTTACAGGCCTACCGCCTCCTCGAATCATGAAATTGAGGTGATCCCTGAGACTCAACCCGTCTCAAGCAAATGCAACCTCCCTCCTTTAAAGGAGAAGACTCAAAGATTGAGAAGGATGCTGAAGTCTGGATTGAAGCGATGGACGATTATTTCTCTACCGCCGGTACTGGAGTAGCAAATCAGTCTATGCTTGCATTGTTTCGCCTCATCGGAGATGCTAAACTCTGGTGGAAACAGTGGTGCCGTGAAAAGGGAGTCACCGAGCATTCTCAAACGTGGGAAGACATCAAGCAGGGGCCGTGAAGGAAAGATATCTTCCCCCTTCCCATGAATCCATAAAGATTCTTGGGATGGACTGGTTAATTGCAAAGCTAGCATTCATTGTCACTAGGGGAGTATCACTTTTGAAAATGAGCATGGCCAAGTAATATCCGTTCAGGGCATAACATAACCTAAATCTAGGGTAGTCAAGGCAAAACATCTTCTCAAGGGAACACGTAAGGGTCAGCAAGTTTTCTTAGCCAAGCTCAACAAAACCATTGAACCTAGTAAGGAGACAGAACCCTCTTGGCTCCAAGAATTCTCTAACATCTTCCCTGACAAGCTTACAGGCCTACCGCCTCCTCGAATCATGAAATTTAGGTGATCCCTGAGACTCAACCCGTCTCAAAAACGCGCCCTATAAAATGTCCCTTCCTGAAGCCATTGAACTTAAAGAGCAACTTTCCCAACTCATTGAGCAAGGATTCGTACACCCCAGTAGCTCTCCTTGGGGGGCACCTGTCCTTTTCCAAAAAAAAGGACGAAACTCTCTGCCTCTGCATAGATTATCGAGGGCTGAATCAAGTCACTGTCAAGAATAAGTATGCTATCCCTCGCATCGACGAACTTCTTGACAGGCTTCATGGGGCCAAAGTCTTCTCAAAAATAGATTTGAGATCTGGTTACTATTAGATCATCAAAGTCGAGGAAGCAGATATACCCAAGATAGCCTTCAGTACCGGTTATAACCACTATGAGTTTACTGTAACCTCATTCGGGTTAACCAATGCTCCTGCAACCTTCAACCGCGTAATGCAAGATATATTCCATCCTTACTTGGATGAATTTGTGCTTGTTTTCTTTGATGACATCTTAATCTACTCCAAATCAATGGAAGAGCATGAGAAGCATGTGCGTAGAGTTCTGCAATTGTTGCGCAGACACAAACTCTATGCCAAGAAGAGCAAATGTACCTTCTTTACTCATCAAATTGAGTATCTTGGGTTCATCGTCTTCAAAGATGGCATTTCAATAGTTCCCGCCAAGGTTAAAGATATTCTAGAGTGGCCATCCCCTAAATCAGTTCATGAAGTTCGTGGGTTCTTGGGAATCACGGGATGGTATAGGATTTTTATTAAAGATTATGCCTCGGTAGCTGCACCTTTGACGGATCTTCTCTCAAGAAGTATTGCAAAATATTGTGGCTGCCAATCCATCAAAACAGCTTTGATCAGCTCAAGGTCATTATTACTTTTGCCCCAGTCCTGAAACTTCCTGATTTCACCAAGTGGTTACTGATGCCAGTAGTCTAGCACTTGGTGGTGTCCTCCATTAAGCTCATGATAGTCCTACTGCGGGACACCCAGGCTATGCAAAAATATTCAATGCCGTAACAAGGAGCTTTCATTAGGCAGGCTTGAAAAATGATGTCCTTCGGTACTTGAAGCGATGTCTCTCTCATGCCAAAGGATCAAAGCTAAAAGGGTCAAAGCTGAAAGGGTCAAGATGCCTGGGATACTTCAACCCTTGGATATTCCCCAAATGAAGTGGGAGTGCATTTCTGTACCGCCGGTTCTGGAGTAGCAAATCAGTCTATGCTTGCATGGTTTCGCCTCATCGGAGATGCTAAACTCTGGTGGAAACAGTGGTGCCGTGACAAGGGAGTCACCGAGCATTCTCAAACGTGGGAAGACATCAAGCAGGCCGCGAAGGAAAGATATCTTCCCCCTTCCCATGAATCCATAACGATTCTTGGGATGGATTGGTTAATTGCAAACAAAGCTAGCATTCATTGTCACTAGGGGAGTATCACTTTTGAAAATGAGCATGGCCAAGTACTATCCGTTCAGGGCATAACATAACCTAAATCTAGGGTAGTCAAGGCAAAACATCTTCTCAAGGGAACACGTAAGGGTCAGCAAGTTTTCTTAGCCAAGCTCAACAAAACCATTGAACCTAGTAAGGAGACAGAACCCTCTTGGCTCCAAGAATTCTCTGACATCTTCCCTGACAAGCTTACAGGCCTACCGCCTCCTCGAATCATGAAATTGAGGTGATCCCTGAGACTCAACCCGTCTCAAGCAAATGCAACCTCCCTCCTTTAAAGGAGAAGACTCAAAGATTGAGAAGGATGCTGAAGTCTGGATTGAAGCGATGGACGATTATTTCTCTACCGCCGGTACTGGAGTAGCAAATCAGTCTATGCTTGCATTGTTTCGCCTCATCGGAGATGCTAAACTCTGGTGGAAACAGTGGTGCCGTGAAAAGGGAGTCACCGAGCATTCTCAAACGTGGGAAGACATCAAGCAGGGGCCGTGAAGGAAAGATATCTTCCCCCTTCCCATGAATCCATAAAGATTCTTGGGATGGACTGGTTAATTGCAAAGCTAGCATTCATTGTCACTAGGGGAGTATCACTTTTGAAAATGAGCATGGCCAAGTAATATCCGTTCAGGGCATAACATAACCTAAATCTAGGGTAGTCAAGGCAAAACATCTTCTCAAGGGAACACGTAAGGGTCAGCAAGTTTTCTTAGCCAAGCTCAACAAAACCATTGAACCTAGTAAGGAGACAGAACCCTCTTGGCTCCAAGAATTCTCTAACATCTTCCCTGACAAGCTTACAGGCCTACCGCCTCCTCGAATCATGAAATTTAGGTGATCCCTGAGACTCAACCCGTCTCAAAAACGCGCCCTATAAAATGTCCCTTCCTGAAGCCATTGAACTTAAAGAGCAACTTTCCCAACTCATTGAGCAAGGATTCGTACACCCCAGTAGCTCTCCTTGGGGGGCACCTGTCCTTTTCCAAAAAAAAGGACGAAACTCTCTGCCTCTGCATAGATTATCGAGGGCTGAATCAAGTCACTGTCAAGAATAAGTATGCTATCCCTCGCATCGACGAACTTCTTGACAGGCTTCATGGGGCCAAAGTCTTCTCAAAAATAGATTTGAGATCTGGTTACTATTAGATCATCAAAGTCGAGGAAGCAGATATACCCAAGATAGCCTTCAGTACCGGTTATAACCACTATGAGTTTACTGTAACCTCATTCGGGTTAACCAATGCTCCTGCAACCTTCAACCGCGTAATGCAAGATATATTCCATCCTTACTTGGATGAATTTGTGCTTGTTTTCTTTGATGACATCTTAATCTACTCCAAATCAATGGAAGAGCATGAGAAGCATGTGCGTAGAGTTCTGCAATTGTTGCGCAGACACAAACTCTATGCCAAGAAGAGCAAATGTACCTTCTTTACTCATCAAATTGAGTATCTTGGGTTCATCGTCTTCAAAGATGGCATTTCAATAGTTCCCGCCAAGGTTAAAGATATTCTAGAGTGGCCATCCCCTAAATCAGTTCATGAAGTTCGTGGGTTCTTGGGAATCACGGGATGGTATAGGATTTTTATTAAAGATTATGCCTCGGTAGCTGCACCTTTGACGGATCTTCTCTCAAGAAGTATTGCAAAATATTGTGGCTGCCAATCCATCAAAACAGCTTTGATCAGCTCAAGGTCATTATTACTTTTGCCCCAGTCCTGAAACTTCCTGATTTCACCAAGTGGTTACTGATGCCAGTAGTCTAGCACTTGGTGGTGTCCTCCATTAAGCTCATGATAGTCCTACTGCGGGACACCCAGGCTATGCAAAAATATTCAATGCCGTAACAAGGAGCTTTCATTAGGCAGGCTTGAAAAATGATGTCCTTCGGTACTTGAAGCGATGTCTCTCTCATGCCAAAGGATCAAAGCTAAAAGGGTCAAAGCTGAAAGGGTCAAGATGCCTGGGATACTTCAACCCTTGGATATTCCCCAAATGAAGTGGGAGTGCATTTCTGTACCGCCGGTTCTGGAGTAGCAAATCAGTCTATGCTTGCATGGTTTCGCCTCATCGGAGATGCTAAACTCTGGTGGAAACAGTGGTGCCGTGACAAGGGAGTCACCGAGCATTCTCAAACGTGGGAAGACATCAAGCAGGCCGCGAAGGAAAGATATCTTCCCCCTTCCCATGAATCCATAACGATTCTTGGGATGGATTGGTTAATTGCAAACAAAGCTAGCATTCATTGTCACTAGGGGAGTATCACTTTTGAAAATGAGCATGGCCAAGTACTATCCGTTCAGGGCATAACATAACCTAAATCTAGGGTAGTCAAGGCAAAACATCTTCTCAAGGGAACACGTAAGGGTCAGCAAGTTTTCTTAGCCAAGCTCAACAAAACCATTGAACCTAGTAAGGAGACAGAACCCTCTTGGCTCCAAGAATTCTCTGACATCTTCCCTGACAAGCTTACAGGCCTACCGCCTCCTCGAATCATGAAATTGAGGTGATCCCTGAGACTCAACCCGTCTCAAGCAAATGCAACCTCCCTCCTTTAAAGGAGAAGACTCAAAGATTGAGAAGGATGCTGAAGTCTGGATTGAAGCGATGGACGATTATTTCTCTACCGCCGGTACTGGAGTAGCAAATCAGTCTATGCTTGCATTGTTTCGCCTCATCGGAGATGCTAAACTCTGGTGGAAACAGTGGTGCCGTGAAAAGGGAGTCACCGAGCATTCTCAAACGTGGGAAGACATCAAGCAGGGGCCGTGAAGGAAAGATATCTTTCCCCTTCCCATGAATCCATAAAGATTCTTGGGATGGACTGGTTAATTGCAAAGCTAGCATTCATTGTCACTAGGGGAGTATCACTTTTGAAAATGAGCATGGCCAAGTAATATCCGTTCAGGGCATAACATAACCTAAATCTAGGGTAGTCAAGGCAAAACATCTTCTCAAGGGAACACGTAAGGGTCAGCAAGTTTTCTTAGCCAAGCTCAACAAAACCATTGAACCTAGTAAGGAGACAGAACCCTCTTGGCTCCAAGAATTCTCTAACATCTTCCCTGACAAGCTTACAGGCCTACCACCTCCTCGAATCATGAAATTTAGGTGATCCCTGGGACTCAACCCGTCTCAAAAACGCGCCCTATAAAATGTCCCTTCCTGAAGCCATTGAACTTAAAGAGCAACTTTCCCAACTCATTGAGCAAGGATTCGTACACCCCAGTAGCTCTCCTTGGGGGGCACTTGTCCTTTTCCAAAAAAAAGGACGGAACTCTCTGCCTCTGCATAGATTATCGAGGGCTGAATCAAGTCACTGTCAAGAATAAGTATGCTATCCCTCGCATCGACGAACTTCTTGACAGGCTTCATGGGGCCAAAGTCTTCTCAAAAATAGATTTGAGATCTGGTTACTATTAGATCATCAAAGTCGAGGAAGCAGATATACCCAAGATAGCCTTCAGTACCGGTTATAACCACTATGAGTTTACTGTAACCTCATTCGGGTTAACCAATGCTCCTGCAACCTTCAACCGCCTAATGCAAGATATATTCCATCCTTACTTCGATGAATTTGTGCTTGTTTTCTTTGATGACATCTTACTCTACTCCAAATCAATGGAAGAGCATGAGAAGCATGTGCGTAGAGTTCTGCAATTGTTGTGCAGACACAAACTCTATGCCAAGAAGAGCAAATGTACCTTCTTTACTCATCAAATTGAGTATCTTGGGTTCATCGTCTTCAAAGATGGCATTTCAATAGTTCCCGCCAAGGTTAAAGATATTCTAGAGTGGCCATCCCCTAAATCAGTTCATGAAGTTCGTGGGTTCTTGGGAATCACGGGATGGTATAGGATTTTTATTAAAGATTATGCCTCGGTAGCTGCACCTTTGACGGATCTTCTCTCAAGAAGTATTGCAAAATATTGTGGCTGCCAATCCATCAAAACAGCTTTGATCAGCTCAAGGTCATTATTACTTTTGCCCCAGTCCTGAAACTTCCTGATTTCACCAAGTGGTTACTGATGCCAGTAGTCTAGCACTTGGTGGTGTCCTCCATGAAGCTCATGATAGTCCTACTGCGGGACACCCAGGCTATGCAAAAATATTCAATGCCGTAACAAGGAGCTTTCATTAGGCAGGCTTGAAAAATGATGTCCTTCGGTACTTGAAGCGATGTCTCTCTCATGCCAAAGGATCAAAGCTAAAAGGGTCAAAGCTGAAAGGGTCAAGATGCCTGGGAAACTTGAACCCTTGGATATTCCCCAAATGAAGTGGGAGTGCATTTCTGTACCGCCGGTACTGGAATAGCAAATCAGTCTATGCTTGCATGGTTTCGCCTCATCGGAGATGCTAAACTCTGGTGGAAACAGTGGTGCCGTGACAAGGGAGTCACCGAGCATTCTCAAACGTGGGAAGACATCAAGCAGGCCGTGAAGGAAAGATATCTTCCCCCTTCCCATGAATCCATAAAGATTCTTGGGATGGATTGGTTAATTGCAAACAAAGCTAGCATTCATTGTCACTAGGGGAGTATCACTTTTGAAAATGAGCATGGCCAAGTACTATCCGTTCAGGGCATAACATAACCTAAATCTAGGGTAGTCAAGGCAAAACATCTTCTCAAGGGAACACGTAAGGGTCAGCAAGTTTTCTTAGCCAAGCTCAACAAAACCATTGAACCTAGTAAGGAGACAGAACCCTCTTGGCTCCAAGAATTCTCTAACATCTTCCCTGACAAGCTTACAGGCCTACCGCCTCCTCGAATCATGAAATTTAGGTGATCCCTGGGACTCAACCCGTCTCAAAAACGCGCCCTATAAAATGTCCCTTCCTGAAGCCATTGAACTTAAAGAGCAACTTTCCCAACTCATTGAGCAAGGATTCGTACACCCCAGTAGCTCTCCTTGGGGGGCACCTGTCCTTTTCCAAAAAAAAGGACGGAACTCTCTGCCTCTGCATAGATTATCGAGGGCTGAATCAAGTCACTGTCAAGAATAAGTATGCTATCCCTCGCATCGACGAACTTCTTGACAGGCTTCATGGGACCAAAGTCTTCTCAAAAATAGATTTGAGATCTGGTTACTATTAGATCATCAAAGTCGAGGAAGCAGATATACCCAAGATAGCCTTCAGTACCGGTTATAACCACTATGAGTTTACTGTAACCTCATTCGGGTTAACCAATGCTCCTGCAACCTTCAACCGCGTAATGCAAGATATATTCCATCCTTACTTGGATGAATTTGTGCTTGTTTTCTTTGATGACATCTTAATCTACTCCAAATCAATGGAAGAGCATGAGAAGCATGTGCGTAGAGTTCTGCAATTGTTGCGCAGACACAAACTCTATGCCAAGAAGAGCAAATGTACCTTCTTTACTCATCAAATTGAGTATCTTGGGTTCATCGTCTTCAAAGATGGCATTTCAATAGTTCCCGCCAAGGTTAAAGATATTCTAGAGTGGCCATCCCCTAAATCAGTTCATGAAGTTCGTGGGTTCTTGGGAATCACGGGATGGTATAGGATTTTTATTAAAGATTATGCCTCGGTAGCTGCACCTTTGACGGATCTTCTCTCAAGAAGTACTGCAAAATATTGTGGCTGCCAATCCATCAAAACAGCTTTGATCAGCTCAAGGTCATTATTACTTTTGCCCCAGTCCTGAAACTTCCTGATTTCACCAAGTGGTTACTGATGCCAGTAGTCTAGCACTTGGTGGTGTCCTCCATTAAGCTCATGATAGTCCTACTGCGGGACACCCAGGCTATGCAAAAATATTCAATGCCGTAACAAGGAGCTTTCATTAGGCAGGCTTGAAAAATGATGTCCTTCGGTACTTGAAGCGATGTCTCTCTCATGCCAAAGGATCAAAGCTAAAAGGGTCAAAGCTGAAAGGGTCAAGATGCCTGGGAAACTTGAACCCTTGGATATTCCCCAAATGAAGTGGGAGTGCATTTCTGTACCGCCGGTACTGGAATAGCAAATCAGTCTATGCTTGCATGGTTCCGCCTCATCGGAGATGCTAAACTCTGGTGGAAACAGTGGTGCCGTGACAAGGGAGTCACCGAGCATTCTCAAACGTGGGAAGACATCAAGCAGGGGCCGTGAAGGAAAGATATCTTCCCCCTTCCCATGAATCCATAAAGATTCTTGGGATGGATTGGTTAATTGCAAACAAAGCTAGCATTCATTGTCACTAGGGGAGTATCACTTTTGAAAATGAGCATGGCCAAGTACTATCCGTTCAGGGCATAACATAACCTAAATCTAGGGTAGTCAAGGCAAAACATCTTCTCAAGGGAACACGTAAGGGTCAGCAAGTTTTCTTAGCCAAGCTCAACAAAACCATTGAACCTAGTAAGGAGACAGAACCCTCTTGGCTCCAATAATTCTCTAACATCTTCCCTGACAAGCTTACAGGCCTACCGCCTCCTCGAATCATGAAATTTAGGTGATCCCTGGGACTCAACCCGTCTCAAAAACGCGCCCTATAAAATGTCCCTTCCTGAAGCCATTGAACTTAAAGAGCAACTTTCCCAACTCATTGAGCAAGGATTCGTACACCCCAGTAGCTCTCCTTGGGGGGCACCTGTCCTTTTCCAAAAAAAAGGACGGAACTCTCTGCCTCTGCATAGATTATCGAGGGCTGAATCAAGTCACTGTCAAGAATAAGTATGCTATCCCTCGCATCGACGAACTTCTTGACAGGCTTCATGGGGCCAAAGTCTTCTCAAAAATAGATTTGAGATCTGGTTACTATTAGATCATCAAAGTCGAGGAAGCAGATATACCCAAGACAGCCTTCAGTACCGGTTATAACCACTATGAGTTTACTGTAACCTCATTCGGGTTAACCAATGCTCCTGCAACCTTCAACAGCCTAATGCAAGATATATTCCATCCTTACTTGGATGAATTTGTGCTTGTTTTCTTTGATGACATCTTAATCTACTCCAAATCAATGGAAGAGCATGAGGAGCATGTGCGTAGAGTTCTGCAATTGTTGCGCAGACACAAACTCTATGCCAAGAAGAGCAAATGTACCTTCTTTACTCATCAAATTGAGTATCTTGGGTTCATCGTCTTCAAAGATGGCATTTCAATAGTTCCCGCCAAGGTTAAAGATATTCTAGAGTGGCCATCCCCTAAATCAGTTCATGAAGTTCGTGGGTTTTTGGGAATCACGGGATGGTATAGGATTTTCATTAAAGATTATGCCTCGGTAGCTGCACCTTTGACGGATCTTCTCTCAAGAAGTATTGCAAAATAGTGTGGCTGCCAATCCATCAAAACAGCTTTGATCAGCTCAAGGTCATTATTACTTTTGCCCCAGTCCTGAAACTTCCTGATTTCACCAAGTGGTTACTGATGCCAGTAGTCTAGCACTTGGTGGTGTCCTCCATTAAGCTCATGATGTCCTACTGCGGGACACCCAGGCTATGCAAAAATATTCAATGCCGTAACAAGGAGCTTTCATTAGGCAGGCTTGAAAAATGATGTCCTTCGGTACTTGAAGCGATGTCTCTCTCATGCCAAAGGATCAAAGCTGAAAGGGTCAAGATGCCTGGGAAACTTCAACCCTTGGATATTCCCCAAATGAAGTGGGAGTGCATTTCTGTACCGTCGGTACTGGAGTAGCAAATCAGTCTATGCTTGCATGGTTTCGCCTCATCGGAGATGCTAAACTCTGGTGGAAACAGTGGTGCCGTGACAAGGGAGTCACCGAGCATTCTCAAACATGGGAAGACATCAAGCAGGCCGTGAAGGAAAGATATCTTTCCCCTTCCCATGAATCCATAAAGATTCTTGGGATGGATTGGTTAATTGCAAACAAAGCTAGCATTCATTGTCACTAGGGGAGTATCACTTTTGAAAATGAGCATGGCCAAGTACTATCCGTTCAGGGCATAACATAACCTAAATCTAGGGTAGTCAAGGCAAAACATCTTCTCAAGGGAACACGTAAGGGTCAGTAAGTTTTCTTAGCCAAGCTCAACAAAACCATTGAACCTAGTAAGGAGACAGAACCCTCTTGGCTCCAAGAATTCTCTGACATCTTCCCTGACAAGCTTACAGGCCTACCGCCTCCTCGAATCATGAAATTGAGGTGATCCCTGGGACTCAACCCGTCTCAAAAACGCGCCCTATAAAATGTCCCTTCCTGAAGCCATTGAACTTAAAGAGCAACTTTCCCAACTCATTGAGCAAGGATTCGTACACCCCAGTAGCTCTCCTTGGTGGGGGGCACCTGTCCTTTTCCAAAAAAAAGAAGGACGGAACTCTATGCCTCTGCATAGATAATCGAGGGCTGAATCAAGTCACTGTCAAGAATAAGTATGCTATCCCTCGCATCGACGAACTTCTTGACAGGCTTCATGGGGCCAAAGTCTTCTCAAAAATAGATTTGAGATCTGGTTACTATCAGATCATCAAAGTCGAGGAAGCAGATATACCCAAGACAGCCTTCAGTACCGGTTATAACCACTATGAGTTTACTGTAACCGCATTCGGGTTAACCAATGCTCCTGCAACCTTCAACCGCTTAATGCAAGATATATTCCATCCTTACTTGGATGAATTTGTGCTTGTTTTCTTTGATGACATCTTAATCTACTCCAAATCAATGGAAGAGAATGAGGAGCATGTGCGTAGAGTTCTGCAACTGTTGCGCAGACACAAACTCTATGCCAACAAGAGCAAATGTACCTTCTTTACTCATCAAATTGAGTATCTTGGGTTCATCGTCTTCAAAGATGGCATTTCAATAGTTCCTGCCAAGGTTAAAGATATTCTAGACTGGCCATCCCCTAAATCAGTTCATGAAGTTCGTGGGTTTTTGGGAATCACGGGATGGTGTAGGATTTTTATTAAAGATTATGCCTTGGTAGCTGCACCTTTGACGGATCTTCTCTCAAGAAGTATTGCAAAATAGTGTGGCTGCCAATCCATCAAAACAGCTTTGATCAGCTCAAGGTCATTATTACTTTTGCCCCAGTCCTGAAACTTCCTGATTTCACCAAGTGGTTACTGATGCCAGTAGTCTAGCACTTGGTGGTGTCCTCCATGAAGCTCATGATAGTCCTACTGCGGGACACCCAGGCTATGCAAAAATATTCAATGCCGTAACAAGGAGCTTTCATTAGGCAGGCTTGAAAAATGATGTCCTTCGGTACTTGAAGCGATGTCTCTCATGCCAAAGGATCAAAGCTAAAAGGGTCAAAGCTGAAAGGGTCGAGATGCCTGGGAAACTTCAACCCTTGGATATTCCCCAAACGAAGTGGGAGTACATTACTATGGATTTTGTCACAAGTCTCCCCATTGTTCAAGCAGGATATGACTCCATTCTGGTAGTAGTGGACTTACTTACCAAAGTAGCTCACCTTATATCAGCAAAGAAGACCTTCAAAGCTTCTGATGTTGCTAGAATATTCATCAAGGAAGTCCTCAAACTTCATGGTCTCCCAAAAAGGATAGTAGCTGACCAGGATTTTGACTTCACTTCAAAGTGCCTATAAACTCCAACTCCAACTCTGGTAGAATTTGCCTACAATGCATCTTATCATCAGAGCATAGGAATGTCACCATTCAAAGCACTCTCTATGGGCAAGAATGCTTGTTTCCTCTAAATTTCTCTGATACAGGAAAATGCTCGAAGAGATGGAGGAACAAACCAAGGCAATCCAAAAGGATATTAAAGCTGCCAAGATGGATAAAAGCATTATGCTGACAATAAGAGGTCTGAAAGGATCTTCAAGGAAGGAGACAAAGTTCTTCTATGAGTGCTACCCAAACGAAGTTCTCTATCACTTGGGAAATATAAGAAGCTCAGCCCTAGGTATTGTGGTCCCTATACAGTTATCAAGCCTTTAGGTAAAAGTGCCTACAAACTCCAACTCCCAGCCAATATCAAAGTCCACAATGTATTTCATGTAAGTTTGTTAAAACCTTATGTACCCAGTCTTGATCATTAACCTACTCAAGGAGTCCTTGAATTACAGCCCAATAGCATCATAGATTCTAGGGAAAGGCAACTTCGAAATAGAACTCTTGTAGAACATCTGGTACAGTGGAAAGATTACCCTGAAGAGGATGCAACTTGGGAAGATGAAGCTACACTCTTAAAGGATTATCCCCAATTCATGATGAGTCGTCTTGATTTCTTTAATGGGGGAAGGATGTAACATACCCATCTTCACTAATAAAGAAATGTCTTGTAATAGATAAATTTATGAGTTTTTATGGTTTAAAAATCAATGATTTTATTAAATGAGTCATTTCTACTTAGAGTCTCTAAATTTTGAGCCCAAATTTGAAATTTATGCGCGATTTTATCCTAATATAGGATTTTACAGCATCCAAAACGGACACCGAATCAAGCTTATACGCAAATTTCAGTCATGTTTAGTTAAAAAGCGATGACCTTTAAACCTTAATAAATGCATGACCGAGCGTCCGATTGACGGATGGTCTGCACCCCAACGACTAGGAGAACCTCCCGGATAAAGAAAAAATTACCTCGCAGTCTGGTACACAAATCGAGACCGACGCTCCAAATTTGAAAACCTTGCCCCAAAATTTGGACCGTACACACTTACCTGGGTACCCGTATGATAGCTGCACAAGAACCAAAGGACGGTCGCCCACTATGTGGTCCACACGTACCGCTACTTGGACACCCACCATGCTGTCCCAGACCAGATAAGGTACATGCGTACCACTCCTTTCCCTGTTAACCGACAGCATATCTTTCTTACAGAGCCATGCAGGCCACTGATCTACAGCCTTTGCTAGTACACCGTCCTTTCATCCTTGCTTTGCGCAACGCCCGTACTACCCATATCCCATAGTTATATAAACCCCCGGGCAACAAGCATTTTCTGCGTAGCGTATGCTCTGTTGTGCCGTTGTCCGTACCGTCGTCTGTCCCTGTGCAGTGTACTTGCTATAGTAGTACAGCCACCCCTCTCCACACCCCCTCAATTGCCACTTTTCAAATAAGGCAATTTTCCTCCATCTCCCTCTTGCTAGGAGGCAGTGTCAACTCTTCTTCTTCCCCTGTGTGAAGAGACTTACAGCATCCCTCAGCCCTTCTCCCCTTTAGCAAAACACTTTTGTGTTAAGGACATCTCACAATCCCCCCCCCCTTATTTGTGTGGACTTTAGTAAGAGGTTTTAGCCTTAAGAGAGGGTTCTTGCGCTGTGATCTTTTACTCATACGGTGAGCAAACGATCTCAGAATTGAGATCTGATTGGACCGTTTTGATCGCAACAGCGAGCCCTACAAGATGGCCCCTTCTCGAAAACGTCAAAATATTACCTCAAGAGGCGCGCAAAATAACGAGAGTAGAGAAGATGCTCCCGATGCGGCCCCAACCCTCCCTTTACAAGCTCCTCAAGGAAATGGTGGCCAAGTCAGCTTGGTTATCTTTTAGAGAAGAGTTTTTTTTTAATATTAGTGTTAATAAATGTGTATCTTTTCCTTTTAGAATAATGACATAAAATTGTATGAAGCTACGAATTGAGTGTTGTATTCAATGATTTGTATTGAAATTGTTATCTTTAATGAATTGGGTTCTTGGGCAACTCTATTCTAGAAGACCAGGCCAGCGGCTATGCCTTGCATGGATGAGGAAAAAAGCGTTGCCTCTAGAAATCAAGTCTAGTACTTACCCAATCTATGGGTGATTTGATTTTTAGAAGATCACGCTCCCTTGTGGGATAGGACTAGGTCTTACCTATGAATCGTATCCTTGAATCTCTACATGGTCAAGGTGTCGATTAATAGGAAATTTTTTGCAAGGTAAGACTTGGTGGACTATCTTAAGTGTTTCCCTATTTTAGAAGGGGGAAACCTTATAATTGGTATCAGAGCCAATCTTAGCTCCAAGGAATTACCATTTAAGGACTGTTTTGCAATAAATGTTTTACCTAACATAATGTTAATTAATAAAAACATCCTACTAAAACAAACAAGTGGAAGTGATGTTTGAATGATTGTTTAAATGATTCGTTGGATTGAAAAGTTGAAGATGATCCATTTATTTTGTTTTGTCGGTACCCCCAGGGCCGACATCTCTGTGACTATAGATGGGATTCGCATACCTCAGGATCGCTAGGTGTATGACCAAACAAGTGATGCAAGTCTTACCTGCTCACAGAGTAGCTGTGTTGGGACCTACCCCAATCCAGAGTCTACCACCCTTACCATCAGTTTTTAGAGTCTTAGAAACTACAGCAGAATCCCAATATTTCACCTATGTGGACCGCTGTACCCTTATGTCATAGTCAAGCTTAGGAATTTCCCTTGATGGCAAATAAGACTAATTATATTAGTATCAGATCTTTGTAATAAAACTCGTCCTTGTAAATATTTAGAAATAAAATGATTTCTATGTTTTACTCTTCAAAATAAGCGTTGTGCAAATATATATCTTGTAATCTTAAAATTGTTTTTACAATGATGGCCACGACGATCACCCTCCACTTCCCAGTGTGCTTTACATTGATATCCAGGAGAAGAAGCTCTTGCTCAAGCAAATGCAATCTCCCTCCTTTAAAGGAGAAGGTTCAAAGATTGAGAAGGATGCTGAAGTCTGGATTGAAGCGATGGACGATTATTTCTCTACCGCCGGTACTGGAGTAGCAAATCAGTCTATGCTTGCATGGTTTTGCCTCATCGGAGATGCTAAACTCTGGTGCAAACAGTGGTGCCGTGACAAGGGAGTCACCGAGCATTCTCAAACGTGGAAAGACATCAAGCAGGGGCCGTGAAGGAAAGATATCTTCCCCCTTCCCATGAATCCATAAAGATTCTTGGGATGGATTGGTTAATTGCAAACAAAGCTAGCATTCATTGTCACTAGGGGAGTATCACTTTTTAAAGTGAGCATGGCCAAGTAATATCCGTTCAGGGCATAACATAACCTAAATCTAGGGTAGTCAAGGCAAAACATCTTCTCAAGGGAACACGTAAGGGTCAGCAAGTTTTCTTAGCCAAGCTCAACAAAACCATTGAACCTAGTAAGGAGACAGAACCCTCTTGGCTCCAAGAATTCTCTGACATCTTCCCTGACAAGCTTACAGGCCTACTGCCTCCCCGAATCATGAAATTGAGGTGATCCCTGGGACTCAACCCATCTCAAAAACGCGTCCTATAAAATGTCCCTTCCTCAAGCCATTGAACTTAAAGAGCAACTTTCCCAACTCATTGAGCAAGGATTCGTACACCCCAGTAGCTCTCCTTGGGGGGCACCTGTCCTTTTCCAAAAAAAAGAAGGACGGAACTCTCTGCCTCTTCATAGATTATCGAGGGCTGAATCAAGTCACTGTCAAGAATAAGTATGCTATCCCTCGCATCGACGAACTTCTTGACAGGCTTTATGGGGCCAAAGTCTTCTCAAAAATAGATTTGAGTCTGGTTACTATCAGATCATCAAAGTCGAGGAAGCAGATATACCCAAGACAGCCTTCAGTACCGGTTATAACCACTATGAGTTTACTGTAACCTCATTCGGGTTAACCAATGCTCCTGCAACCTTCAACCGCCTAATGCAAGATATATTCCATCCTTACTTGGATGAATTTGTGCTTGTTTTCTTTGATGACATCTTAATCTACTCCAAATCAATGGAAGAGCATGAGGAGCATGTGCGTAGAGTTCTGCAATTGTTGCGCAGACACAAACTCTATGCCAAGAAGAGCAAATGTACCTTCTTTACTCATCAAATTGAGTATCTTGGGTTCATCGTCTTCAAAGATGGCATTTCAATAGTTCCCGCCAAGATCAAAGATATTCTAGAGTGGCCATCCCCTAAATCAGTTCATGAAGTTCATGGGTTTTTGGGAATCACGGGATGGTATAGGATTTTCATTAAAGATTATGCCTTGGTAGTTGCACCTTTGACGGATCTTCTCTCAAGAAGTATTGCAAAATAGTGTGGCTGCCAATCCATCAAAACAGCTTTGATCAGCTCAAGGTCATTATTACTTTTGCCCCAGTCCTGAAACTTCTTGATTTCACCAAGTGGTTACTGATGCCAGTAGTCTAGCACTTGGTGGTGTCCTCCATGAAGCTCATGATAGTCCTACTGCGGGACACCCAGGCTACGCAAAAATATTCAATGCCGTAACAAGGAGCTTTCATTAGGCAGGCTTGAAAAATGATGTCCTTCGGTACTTGAAGCGATGTCTCTCTCATGCCAAAGGATCAAAGCTGAAAGGGTCAAGATGCCTGGGAAACTTCAACCCTTGGATATTCCCCAAATGAAGTGGGAGTGCATTAGTATGGATTTTGTCACAAGTCTCCCCATTGTTCAAGCAGGATATGACTCCATTCTGGTAGTAGTGGACTTACTTACCAAAGTAGCTCACCTTATACCAGCAAAGAAGACCTTCAAAGCTTCTGATGTTGCTAGAATATTCATCAAGGAAGTCCTCAAACTTCATGGTCTCCCAAAAAGGATACTAAGTGACCGAGATTTTGACTTCACTTCAAAGTGCCTATAAACTCCAACTCCAACTCTGGTAGAATTTGCCTACAATGCATCTTATCATCAGAGCATAGGAATGTCACCATTCAAAGCACTCTCTATGGGCAAGAATGCTTGTTTCCTCTAAATTTCTCTGATCCAAGAAAATGCTCGAAGAGATGGAGGAACAAACCAAGGCAATCCAAAAGGATATTAAAGCTGCCAAGATGGATAAAAGCATTATGCTGACACCAAGAGGTCTGAAAGGATCTTCAAGGAAGGAGACAAAGTTCTTCTATGAGTGCTACCCAAACGAAGTTCTCTATCACTTGGGAAATATAAGAAGCTCAGCCCTAGGTATTGTGGTCCCTATACAGTTATCAAGCCTTTAGGTAAAAGTGCCTACAAACTCCAACTCCCAGCCAATATCAAAGTCCACAATGTATTTCATGTAAGTTTGTTAAAACCTTATGTACCCAGTCTTGATCATTAACCTACTCAAGGAGTCCTTGAATTACAGCCCAATAGCATCATAGATTCTAGGGAAAGGCAACTTCGAAATAGAACTCTTGTAGAACATCTGGTACAGTGGAAAGATTACCCTGAAGAGGATGCAACTTGGGAAGATGAAGCTACACTCTTAAAGGATTATCCCCAATTCATGATGAGTCGTCTTGATTTCTTTAATGGGGGAAGGATGTAACATACCCATCTTCACTAATAAAGAAATGTCTTGTAATAGATAAATTTATGAGTTTTTATGGTTTAAAAATCAATGATTTTATTAAATGAGTCATTTCTACTTAGAGTCTTTAAATTTTGAGCCCAAATTTAGAATTTATGCGTGATTTTACCCTAATATAGGACTTTACAGCATCCAAAACGGACACGGAATCAAGCTTATACACAAATTTCAGTCATTTTTAGTTAAAAAGCGACGACCTTTAAACCTTAATAAATGCATGACTGAGCGTCCGATTGATGAATGGTCTGCACCCCAACGACTAGGAGAACCTCCCGGATCAAAAAAAAAAATACCTCTCAGGCGCAGTCTGGTACGCAAATCGAGACCGACGCTCCAAATTTGGGAACCTTGCCCCAAAATTTGGACCGTACACACTTACCTGGATACACGTATGATAGCTGCACAAGAACCAAAGGACGGTCGCCCACTATGTGGTCCACACGTACCGCTAATTGGACACCCACCATGCTGTCCCAGACCAGATAAGGTACATGCGTACCACTTCTTTCCCTGTTAACCGACGGCATATCTTTCTTACAGAGCCATTTTTTGCGTAGCGTATGCTTTGTTGTGCCGTTGTCCGTACCGTCGTCTATCCCTGTGCAATGTACTTGCTAGAGTAGTACAGCCACCCCTCTCCACACCCCCTCAATTGCCACTTTTCAAATAAGGCAATTTTCCTCCATCTCCCTCTTGCTAGGAGGCAGTGTCCTTAACTCTTCTTCTCCCCCTGTGTGAAGAGACTTACAGCATCCCTCAGCCCTTCTCCCCTTTAGCAAAACATTTTTGTGTTAAGGACATCTCACAATCCCCCCCCTTATTTGTGTGGACTTTAGTAAGAGGTTTTAGCCTTAAGAGAGGGTTCTTGCGCTATGATCTTTTGCTCATACGGTGAGCGAACGATCTCAAAATTGAGATCTGATTGGACCGTTTCGATCGCGACAGCGAGCCCTACAAGATGGCCCCTTCTCGAAAACGTCAAAATATTACCTCGGGAGGCACGCACAATAACGAGAGTAGAGAAGATGCTCCCGATGCGGCCCCAACCCTCCCTTTACAAGCTGCTCAAGGAAATGGTAGCCAAGTCAGCTTGGTTATCTTTTAGAGAAGAGTTTTTTTTAAAATATTAGTGTTAATAAATGTGTATCTTTTCCTTTTAGAATAATGACGTAAAATTGTATGAAGCTACGAATTGAGTGTTGTATTCAATGATTTGTATTGAAATTGTTATCTTTAATGAATTGGGTTCTTGGGCAACTCTATTCTAGAAGACTAGGCCAGCGGCTATGCCTTGCATGGATGATGAAAAAAGCGTTGCCTCTAGAAATCAAGTCTAGTAATTACCCAATTTATGATCAATTACCCTATGGGTGATTTGATTTTTAGAAGATCACGCTCCCTTGTGGGATAGGACTAGGTCTTACCTATGAATCGCATACTTGAATCTCTACATGGTCAAGGTGTCGATTAATAGGAAACTTTTTGCAAGTTAAGACTTGGTGGACTATCTTAAGTGTTTCCCTATTTTAGAAGGGGGAACCTTATAATTGGTATCAGAGCCAATCTTAGCTCCAAGGAATTGACAGTTAAGGACTGTTTTGCAATAAATGTTTTACCTAACATAATGCTAATTAATAAAAACATCCTACTAAAACAAACAAGTGGACTTGATGTTTGAATGATTTTTTAAATGATTCGTTGGATTGAAAAGTTGAAGATGATCCATTTATTTTGTTTTGTCGGTAACCCCCAGGGCCGACACCTCTCTGACTATAGATGGGATTCGTATACCTCAGGATCGCTGGGTGTATGACCAAACAAGTGATGCAAGTCTTACCTGCTCACAGAGTAGCTGTGTTGGGACCTACCCCAATCCAGAGTCTACCACCCTTACCATCAGTTTTTAGAGTCTTAGAAACTACAGCAGAACCCCAATATTTCACCTATGTGGACCGCTGTACCCTTATGTCATAGTCAAGCTTAGGAATTTCCCTTGATGGCAAATGAGACTAATTATATTAGTCTCAGATCTTTGTAATAAAACTCGTCCTTGTAAATATTAGAAATAAAATGATTTCTATGTTTTACTCTTCAAAATAAGCGTTGTGCAAATATGAATCTTGTAATCTTAAAATTGTTTTTACAATGATGGCCAGGACGATCACCCTCCACTTCCCAGTGCACTTTACACTGATATCCAGGAGAAGAAGCTCTTGCTCAAGCAAATGCAACCTCCCTCCTTTAAAGGAGAAGGTTCAAAGATTGAGAAGGATGCTGAAGTCTGGATTGAAGCGATGGACGATTATTTCTCTACCGCCGGTACTGGAGTAGCAAATCAGTCTATGCTTGCATTGTTTCGCCTCATCGGAGATGCTAAACTCTGGTGGAAACAGTGGTGCCGTGACAAGGGAGTCACCGAGCATTCTCAAACGTGGGAAGACATCAAGCAGGCCGTGAAGGAAAGATATCTTCCCCCTTCCCATGAATCCATAAAGATTCTTGGGATGGATTGGTTAATTGCAAACAAAGCTAGCATTCATTGTCACTAGGGGAGTATCACTTTTGAAAATGAGCATGGCCAAGTACTATCCGTTCAGGGCATAACATAACCTAAATCTAGGGTAGTCAAGGCAAAACATCTTCTCAAGGGAACACGTAAGGGTCAGCAAGTTTTCTTAGCCAAGCTCAACAAAACCATTGAACCTAGTAAGGAGACAGAACCCTCTTGGCTCCAAGAATTCTCTAACATTTTCCCTGACAAGCTTACAGGCCTACCGCCTCCTCGAATCATGAAATTTAGGTGATCCCTGGGACTCAACCCGTCTCAAAAACGCGCCCTATAAAATGTCCCTTCCTGAAGCCATTGAACTTAAAGAGCAACTTTCCCAACTCATTGAGCAAGGATTCGTACACCCCAGGAGCTCTCCTTGGGGGGCACCTGTCCTTTTCCAAAAAAAAGGACGGAACTCTCTGCCTCTGCATAGATTATCGAGGGCTGAATCAAGTCACTGTCAAGAATAAGTATGCTATCCCTCGCATCGACGAACTTCTTGACAGGCTTCATGGGGCCAAAGTCTTCTCAAAAATAGATTTGAGATCTGGTTACTATCAGATCATCAAAGTCGAGGAAGCAGATATACCCAAGACAGCCTTCAGTACCGGTTATAACCACTATGAGTTTACTGTAACCTCATTCGGGTTAACCAATGCTCCTGCAACCTTCAACCGCCTAATGCAAGACATATTCCATCCTTACTTGGATGAATTTGTGCTTGTTTTCTTTGATGACATCTTAATCTACTCCAAATCAATGGAAGAGCACGAGGAGCATGTGCGTAGAGTTCTGTAATTGTTGCGCAGACACAAACTCTATGCCAAGAAGAGCAAATGTACCTTCTTTACTCATCAAATTGAGTATCTTGGGTTCATTGTCTTCAAAGATGGCATTTCAATAGTTCCTGCCAAGGTTAAAGATATTCTAGAGTGGCCATCCCCTAAATCAGTTCATGAAGTTCGTGGGTTTTTGGGAATCACGGGATGGTATAGGATTTTTTCTAAAGATTATGCCTCGGTAGCTGCACCTTTGACGGATCTTCTCTCAAGAAGTATTGCAAAATAGTGTGGCTGCCAATCCATCAAAACAGCTTTGATCAGCTCAAGGTCATTATTACTTTTGCCCCAGTCCTGAAACTTCCTGATTTCACCAAGTGGTTACTGATGCCAGTAGTCTAGCACTTGGTGGTGTCCTCCATGAAGCTCATGATAGTCCTACTGCGGGACACCCAGGCTATGCAAAAATATTCAATGCCGTAACAAGGAGCTTTCATTAGGCAGGCTTGAAAAATGATGTCCTTCGGTACTTGAAGCGATGTCTCTCTCATGCCAAAGGATCAAAGCTAAAAGGGTCAAAGCTGAAAGGGTCAAGATGCCTGGGATACTTCAACCCTTGGATATTCCCCAAATGAAGTGGGAGTGCATTTCTGTACCGCCGGTACTGGAGTAGCAAATCAGTCTATGCTTGCATGGTTTCACCTCATCGGAGATGCTAAACTCTGGTGGAAACAGTGGTGCCGTGACAAGGGAGTCACCGAGCATTCTCAAACGTGGGAAGACATCAAGCAGGCCGCGAAGGAAAGATATCTTCCCCCTTCCCATGAATCCATAAAGATTCTTGGGATGGATTGGTTAATTGCAAACAAAGCTAGCATTCATTGTCACTAGGGGAGTATTACTTTTGAAAATGAGCATGGCCAAGTACTATCCGTTCAGGGCATAACATAACCTAAATCTAGGGTAGTCAAGGCAAAACATCTTCTCAAGGGAACACGTAAGGGTCAGCAAGTTTTCTTAGCCAAGCTCAACAAAACCATTGAACCTAGTAAGGAGACAGAACCCTCTTGGCTCCAAGAATTCTCTGACATCTTCCCTGACAAGCTTACAGGCCTACCGCCTCCTCGAATCATTAAATTGAGGTGATCCCTGAGACTCAACCCGTCTCAAGCAAATGCAACCTCCCTCCTTTAAAGGAGAAGACTGAAAGATTGAGAAGGATGCTGAAGTCTGGATTGAAGCGATGGACGATTATTTCTCTACCGCCGGTACTGGAGTAGCAAATCAGTCTATGCTTGCATTGTTTCGCCTCATCGGAGATGCTAAACTCTGGTGGAAACAGTGGTGCCGTGAAAAGGGAGTCACCGAGCATTCTCAAACGTGGGAAGACATCAAGCAGGGGCCGTGAAGGAAAGATATCTTCCCCCTTCCCATGAATCCATAAAGATTCTTGGGATGGACTGGTTAATTGCAAAGCTAGCATTCATTGTCACTAGGGGAGTATCACTTTTGAAAATGAGCATGGCCAAGTAATATCCGTTCAGGGCATAACATAACCTAAATCTAGGGTAGTCAAGGCAAAACATCTTCTCAAGGGAACACGTAAGGGTCAGCAAGTTTTCTTAGCCAAGCTCAACAAAACCATTGAACCTAGTAAGGAGACAGAACCCTCTTGGCTCCAAGAATTCTCTAACATCTTCCCTGACAAGCTTACAGGCCTACCGCCTCCTCGAATCATGAAATTTAGGTGATCCCTGAGACTCAACCCGTCTCAAAAACGCGCCCTATAAAATGTCCCTTCCTGAAGCCATTGAACTTAAAGAGCAACTTTCCCAACTCATTGAGCAAGGATTCGTACACCCCAGTAGCTCTCCTTGGGGGGCACCTGTCCTTTTCCAAAAAAAAGGACGAAACTCTCTGCCTCTGCATAGATTATCGAGGGCTGAATCAAGTCACTGTCAAGAATAAGTATGCTATCCCTCGCATCGACGAACTTCTTGACAGGCTTCATGGGGCCAAAGTCTTCTCAAAAATAGATTTGAGATCTGGTTACTATTAGATCATCAAAGTCGAGGAAGCAGATATACCCAAGATAGCCTTCAGTACCGGTTATAACCACTATGAGTTTACTGTAACCTCATTCGGGTTAACCAATGCTCCTGCAACCTTCAACCGCGTAATGCAAGATATATTCCATCCTTACTTGGATGAATTTGTGCTTGTTTTCTTTGATGACATCTTAATCTACTCCAAATCAATGGAAGAGCATGAGAAGCATGTGCGTAGAGTTCTGCAATTGTTGTGCAGACACAAACTCTATGCCAAGAAGAGCAAATGTACCTTCTTTACTCATCAAATTGAGTATCTTGGGTTCATCGTCTTCAAAGATGGCATTTCAATAGTTCCCGCCAAGGTTAAAGATATTCTAGAGTGGCCATCCCCTAAATCAGTTCATGAAGTTCGTGGGTTCTTGGGAATCACGGGATGGTATAGGATTTTTATTAAAGATTATGCCTCGGTAGCTGCACCTTTGACGGATCTTCTCTCAAGAAGTATTGCAAAATATTGTGGCTGCCAATCCATCAAAACAGCTTTGATCAGCTCAAGGTCATTATTACTTTTGCCCCAGTCCTGAAACTTCCTGATTTCACCAAGTGGTTACTGATGCCAGTAGTCTAGCACTTGGTGGTGTCCTCCATGAAGCTCATGATAGTCCTACTGCGGGACACCCAGGCTATGCAAAAATATTCAATGCCGTAACAAGGAGCTTTCATTAGGCAGGCTTGAAAAATGATGTCCTTCGGTACTTGAAGCGATGTCTCTCTCATGCCAAAGGATCAAAGCTAAAAGGGTCAAAGCTGAAAGGGTCAAGATGCCTGGGAAACTTGAACCCTTGGATATTCCCCAAATGAAGTGGGAGTGCATTTCTGTACCGCCGGTACTGGAATAGCAAATCAGTCTATGCTTGCATGGTTTCGCCTCATCGGAGATGCTAAACTCTGGTGGAAACAGTGGTGCCGTGACAAGGGAGTCACCGAGCATTCTCAAACGTGGGAAGACATCAAGCAGGCCGTGAAGGAAAGATATCTTCCCCCTTCCCATGAATCCATAAAGATTCTTGGGATGGATTGGTTAATTGCAAACAAAGCTAGCATTCATTGTCACTAGGGGAGTATCACTTTTGAAAATGAGCATGGCCAAGTACTATCCGTTCAGGGCATAACATAACCTAAATCTAGGGTAGTCAAGGCAAAACATCTTCTCAAGGGAACACGTAAGGGTCAGCAAGTTTTCTTAGCCAAGCTCAACAAAACCATTGAACCTAGTAAGGAGACAGAACCCTCTTGGCTCCAAGAATTCTCTGACATCTTCCCTGACAAGCTTACAGGCCTACCGCCTCCTCGAATCATGAAATTTAGGTGATCCCTGGGACTCAACCCGTCTCAAAAACGCGCCCTATAAAATGTCCCTTCCTGAAGCCATTGAACTTAAAGAGCAACTTTCCCAACTCATTGAGCAAGGATTCGTACACCCCAGTAGCTCTCCTTGGGGGGCACCTGTCCTTTTCCAAAAAAAAGGACGGAACTCTCTGCCTCTGCATAGATTATCGAGGGCTGAATCAAGTCACTGTCAAGAATAAGTATGCTATCCCTCGCATCGACGAACTTCTTGACAGGCTTCATGGGGCCAAAGTCTTCTCAAAAATAGATTTGAGATCTGGTTACTATTAGATCATCAAAGTCGAGGAAGCAGATATACCCAAGATAGCCTTCAGTACCGGTTATAACCACTATGAGTTTACTGTAACCTCATTCGGGTTAACCAATGCTCCTGCAACCTTCAACCGCGTAATGCAAGATATATTCCATCCTTACTTGGATGAATTTGTGCTTGTTTTCTTTGATGACATCTTAATCTACTCCAAATCAATGGAAGAGCATGAGAAGCATGTGCGTAGAGTTCTGCAATTGTTGCGCAGACACAAACTCTATGCCAAGAAGAGCAAATGTACCTTCTTTACTCATCAAATTGAGTATCTTGGGTTCATCGTCTTCAAAGATGGCATTTCAATAGTTCCCGCCAAGGTTAAAGATATTCTAGAGTGGCCATCCCCTAAATCAGTTCATGAAGTTCGTGGGTTCTTGGGAATCACGGGATGGTATAGGATTTTTATTAAAGATTATGCCTCGGTAGCTGCACCTTTGACGGATCTTCTCTCAAGAAGTACTGCAAAATATTGTGGCTGCCAATCCATCAAAACAGCTTTGATCAGCTCAAGGTCATTATTACTTTTGCCCCAGTCCTGAAACTTCCTGATTTCACCAAGTGGTTACTGATGCCAGTAGTCTAGCACTTGGTGGTGTCCTCCATGAAGCTCATGATAGTCCTACTGCGGGACACCCAGGCTATGCAAAAATATTCAATGCCGTAACAAGGAGCTTTCATTAGGCAGGCTTGAAAAATGATGTCCTTCGGTACTTGAAGCGATGTCTCTCTCATGCCAAAGGATCAAAGCTAAAAGGGTCAAAGCTGAAAGGGTCAAGATGCCTGGGAAACTTGAACCCTTGGATATTCCCCAAATGAAGTGGGAGTGCATTTCTGTACCGCCGGTACTGGAATAGCAAATCAGTCTATGCTTGCATGGTTCCGCCTCATCGGAGATGCTAAACTCTGGTGGAAACAGTGGTGCCGTGACAAGGGAGTCACCGAGCATTCTCAAACGTGGGAAGACATCAAGCAGGGGCCGTGAAGGAAAGATATCTTCCCCCTTCCCATGAATCCATAAAGATTCTTGGGATGGATTGGTTAATTGCAAACAAAGCTAGCATTCATTGTCACTAGGGGAGTATCACTTTTGAAAATGAGCATGGCCAAGTACTATCCGTTCAGGGCATAACATAACCTAAATCTAGGGTAGTCAAGGCAAAACATCTTCTCAAGGGAACACGTAAGGGTCAGCAAGTTTTCTTAGCCAAGCTCAACAAAACCATTGAACCTAGTAAGGAGACAGAACCCTCTTGGCTCCAATAATTCTCTAACATCTTCCCTGACAAGCTTACAGGCCTACCGCCTCCTCGAATCATGAAATTTAGGTGATCCCTGGGACTCAACCCGTCTCAAAAACGCGCCCTATAAAATGTCCCTTCCTGAAGCCATTGAACTTAAAGAGCAACTTTCCCAACTCATTGAGCAAGGATTCGTACACCCCAGTAGCTCTCCTTGGGGGGCACCTGTCCTTTTCCAAAAAAAAGAAGGACGGAACTCTCTGCCTCTTCATAGATTATCGAGGGCTGAATCAAGTCACTGTCAAGAATAAGTATGCTATCCCTCGCATCGACGAACTTCTTGACAGGCTTTATGGGGCCAAAGTCTTCTCAAAAATAGATTTGAGTCTGGTTGCTATCAGATCATCAAAGTCGAGGAAGCAGATATACCCAAGACAGCCTTCAGTACCGGTTATAACCACTATGAGTTTACTGTAACCTCATTCGGGTTAACCAATGCTCCTGCAACCTTCAACCGCCTAATGCAAGATATATTCCATCCTTACTTGGATGAATTTGTGCTTGTTTTCTTTGATGACATCTTAATCTACTCCAAATCAATGGAAGAGAATGAGGAGCATGTGCGTAGAGTTCTGCAACTGTTGCGCAGACACAAACTCTATGCCAACAAGAGCAAATGTACCTTCTTTACTCATCAAATTGAGTATCTTGGGTTCATCGTCTTCAAAGATGGCATTTCAATAGTTCCTGCCAAGGTTAAAGATATTCTAGACTGGCCATCCCCTAAATCAGTTCATGAAGTTCGTGGGTTTTTGGGAATCACGGGATGGTATAGGATTTTCATTAAAGATTATGCCTCGGTAGCTGCACCTTTGATGGATCTTCTCTCAAGAAGTATTGCAAAATAGTGTGGCTGCTCAAGGTCATTATTACTTTTGCCCCAGTCCTGAAACTTCCTGATTTCACCAAGTGGTTACTGATGCCAGTAGTCTAGCACTTGGTGGTGTCCTCCATGAAGCTCATGATAGTCCTACTGCGGGACACCCAGGCTACGCAAAAATATTCAATGCCGTAACAAGGAGCTTTCATTAGGCAGGCTTGAAAAATGATGTCCTTCGGTACTTGAAGCGATGTCTCTCTCATGCCAAAGGATCAAAGCTGAAAGGGTCAAGATGCCTGGGAAACTTCAACCCTTGGATATTCCCCAAATGAAGTGGGAGTGCATTAGTATGGATTTTGTCACAAGTCTCCCCATTGTTCAAGCAGGATATGACTCCATTCTGGTAGTAGTGGACTTACTTACCAAAGTAGCTCACCTTATACCAGCAAAGAAGACCTTCAAAGCTTCTGATGTTGCTAGAATATTCATCAAGGAAGTCCTCAAACTTCATGGTCTCCCAAAAAGGATACTAAGTGACCGAGATTTTGACTTCACTTCAAAGTGCCTATAAACTCCAACTCCAACTCTGGTAGAATTTGCCTACAATGCATCTTATCATCAGAGCATAGGAATGTCACCATTCAAAGCACTCTCTATGGGCAAGAATGCTTGTTTCCTCTAAATTTCTCTGATCCAAGAAAATGCTCGAAGAGATGGAGGAACAAACCAAGGCAATCCAAAAGGATATTAAAGCTGCCAAGATGGATAAAAGCATTATGCTGACACCAAGAGGTCTGAAAGGATCTTCAAGGAAGGAGACAAAGTTCTTCTATGAGTGCTACCCAAACGAAGTTCTCTATCACTTGGGAAATATAAGAAGCTCAGCCCTAGGTATTGTGGTCCCTATACAGTTATCAAGCCTTTAGGTAAAAGTGCCTACAAACTCCAACTCCCAGCCAATATCAAAGTCCACAATGTATTTCATGTAAGTTTGTTAAAACCTTATGTACCCAGTCTTGATCATTAACCTACTCAAGGAGTCCTTGAATTACAGCCCAATAGCATCATAGATTCTAGGGAAAGGCAACTTCGAAATAGAACTCTTGTAGAACATCTGGTACAGTGGAAAGATTACCCTGAAGAGGATGCAACTTGGGAAGATGAAGCTACACTCTTAAAGGATTATCCCCAATTCATGATGAGTCGTCTTGATTTCTTTAATGGGGGAAGGATGTAACATACCCATCTTCACTAATAAAGAAATGTCTTGTAATAGATAAATTTATGAGTTTTTATGGTTTAAAAATCAATGATTTTATTAAATGAGTCATTTCTACTTAGAGTCTTTAAATTTTGAGCCCAAATTTAGAATTTATGCGTGATTTTACCCTAATATAGGACTTTACAGCATCCAAAACGGACACGGAATCAAGCTTATACACAAATTTCAGTCATTTTTAGTTAAAAAGCGACGACCTTTAAACCTTAATAAATGCATGACTGAGCGTCCGATTGATGAATGGTCTGCACCCCAACGACTAGGAGAACCTCCCGGATCAAAAAAAAAAATACCTCTCAGGCGCAGTCTGGTACGCAAATCGAGACCGACGCTCCAAATTTGGGAACCTTGCCCCAAAATTTGGACCGTACACACTTACCTGGATACACGTATGATAGCTGCACAAGAACCAAAGGACGGTCGCCCACTATGTGGTCCACACGTACCG
Organism: Cibotium barometz; assembly: GCF_041138505.1. NCBI lineage: Eukaryota > Viridiplantae > Streptophyta > Polypodiopsida > Cyatheales > Cibotiaceae > Cibotium > Cibotium barometz. Next base: position 19,997,561 of record NC_141109.1, read on the forward strand.
CTAATTGGACACCCACCATGCTGTCCCAGACCAGATAAGGTACATGCGTACCACTTCTTTCCCTGTTAACCGACGGCATATCTTTCTTACAGAGCCATTTTTTGCGTAGCGTATGCTTTGTTGTGCCGTTGTCCGTACCGTCGTCTATCCCTGTGCAATGTACTTGCTAGAGTAGTACAGCCACCCCTCTCCACACCCCCTCAATTGCCACTTTTCAAATAAGGCAATTTTCCTCCATCTCCCTCTTGCTAGGAGGCAGTGTCCTTAACTCTTCTTCTCCCCCTGTGTGAAGAGACTTACAGCATCCCTCAGCCCTTCTCCCCTTTAGCAAAACATTTTTGTGTTAAGGACATCTCACAATCCCCCCCCTTATTTGTGTGGACTTTAGTAAGAGGTTTTAGCCTTAAGAGAGGGTTCTTGCGCTATGATCTTTTGCTCATACGGTGAGCGAACGATCTCAAAATTGAGATCTGATTGGACCGTTTCGATCGCGACAGCGAGCCCTACAAGATGGCCCCTTCTCGAAAACGTCAAAATATTACCTCGGGAGGCACGCACAATAACGAGAGTAGAGAAGATGCTCCCGATGCGGCCCCAACCCTCCCTTTACAAGCTGCTCAAGGAAATGGTAGCCAAGTCAGCTTGGTTATCTTTTAGAGAAGAGTTTTTTTTAAAATATTAGTGTTAATAAATGTGTATCTTTTCCTTTTAGAATAATGACGTAAAATTGTATGAAGCTACGAATTGAGTGTTGTATTCAATGATTTGTATTGAAATTGTTATCTTTAATGAATTGGGTTCTTGGGCAACTCTATTCTAGAAGACTAGGCCAGCGGCTATGCCTTGCATGGATGATGAAAAAAGCGTTGCCTCTAGAAATCAAGTCTAGTAATTACCCAATTTATGATCAATTACCCTATGGGTGATTTGATTTTTAGAAGATCACGCTCCCTTGTGGGATAGGACTAGGTCTTACCTATGAATCGCATACTTGAATCTCTACATGGTCAAGGTGTCGATTAATAGGAAACTTTTTGCAAGTTAAGACTTGGTGGACTATCTTAAGTGTTTCCCTATTTTAGAAGGGGGAACCTTATAATTGGTATCAGAGCCAATCTTAGCTCCAAGGAATTGACAGTTAAGGACTGTTTTGCAATAAATGTTTTACCTAACATAATGCTAATTAATAAAAACATCCTACTAAAACAAACAAGTGGACTTGATGTTTGAATGATTTTTTAAATGATTCGTTGGATTGAAAAGTTGAAGATGATCCATTTATTTTGTTTTGTCGGTAACCCCCAGGGCCGACACCTCTCTGACTATAGATGGGATTCGTATACCTCAGGATCGCTGGGTGTATGACCAAACAAGTGATGCAAGTCTTACCTGCTCACAGAGTAGCTGTGTTGGGACCTACCCCAATCCAGAGTCTACCACCCTTACCATCAGTTTTTAGAGTCTTAGAAACTACAGCAGAACCCCAATATTTCACCTATGTGGACCGCTGTACCCTTATGTCATAGTCAAGCTTAGGAATTTCCCTTGATGGCAAATGAGACTAATTATATTAGTCTCAGATCTTTGTAATAAAACTCGTCCTTGTAAATATTAGAAATAAAATGATTTCTATGTTTTACTCTTCAAAATAAGCGTTGTGCAAATATGAATCTTGTAATCTTAAAATTGTTTTTACAATGATGGCCAGGACGATCACCCTCCACTTCCCAGTGCACTTTACACTGATATCCAGGAGAAGAAGCTCTTGCTCAAGCAAATGCAACCTCCCTCCTTTAAAGGAGAAGGTTCAAAGATTGAGAAGGATGCTGAAGTCTGGATTGAAGCGATGGACGATTATTTCTCTACCGCCGGTACTGGAGTAGCAAATCAGTCTATGCTTGCATTGTTTCGCCTCATCGGAGATGCTAAACTCTGGTGGAAACAGTGGTGCCGTGACAAGGGAGTCACCGAGCATTCTCAAACGTGGGAAGACATCAAGCAGGCCGTGAAGGAAAGATATCTTCCCCCTTCCCATGAATCCATAAAGATTCTTGGGATGGATTGGTTAATTGCAAACAAAGCTAGCATTCATTGTCACTAGGGGAGTATCACTTTTGAAAATGAGCATGGCCAAGTACTATCCGTTCAGGGCATAACATAACCTAAATCTAGGGTAGTCAAGGCAAAACATCTTCTCAAGGGAACACGTAAGGGTCAGCAAGTTTTCTTAGCCAAGCTCAACAAAACCATTGAACCTAGTAAGGAGACAGAACCCTCTTGGCTCCAAGAATTCTCTAACATTTTCCCTGACAAGCTTACAGGCCTACCGCCTCCTCGAATCATGAAATTTAGGTGATCCCTGGGACTCAACCCGTCTCAAAAATGCGCCCTATAAAATGTCCCTTCCTGAAGCCATTGAACTTAAAGAGCAACTTTCCCAACTCATTGAGCAAGGATTCGTACACCCCAGGAGCTCTCCTTGGGGGGCACCTGTCCTTTTCCAAAAAAAAGGACGGAACTCTCTGCCTCTGCATAGATTATCGAGGGCTGAATCAAGTCACTGTCAAGAATAAGTATGCTATCCCTCGCATCGACGAACTTCTTGACAGGCTTCATGGGGCCAAAGTCTTCTCAAAAATAGATTTGAGATCTGGTTACTATCAGATCATCAAAGTCGAGGAAGCAGATATACCCAAGACAGCCTTCAGTACCGGTTATAACCACTATGAGTTTATTGTAACCTCATTCGGGTTAACCAATGCTCCTGCAACCTTCAACCGCCTAATGCAAGACATATTCCATCCTTACTTGGATGAATTTGTGCTTGTTTTCTTTGATGACATCTTAATCTACTCCAAATCAATGGAAGAGCACGAGGAGCATGTGCGTAGAGTTCTGTAATTGTTGCGCAGACACAAACTCTATGCCAAGAAGAGCAAATGTACCTTCTTTACTCATCAAATTGAGTATCTTGGGTTCATTGTCTTCAAAGATGGCATTTCAATAGTTCCTGCCAAGGTTAAAGATATTCTAGAGTGGCCATCCCCTAAATCAGTTCATGAAGTTCGTGGGTTTTTGGGAATCACGGGATGGTATAGGATTTTTTCTAAAGATTATGCCTCGGTAGCTGCACCTTTGACGGATCTTCTCTCAAGAAGTATTGCAAAATAGTGTGGCTGCCAATCCATCAAAACAGCTTTGATCAGCTCAAGGTCATTATTACTTTTGCCCCAGTCCTGAAACTTCCTGATTTCACCAAGTGGTTACTGATGCCAGTAGTCTAGCACTTGGTGGTGTCCTCCATGAAGCTCATGATAGTCCTACTGCGGGACACCCAGGCTATGCAAAAATATTCAATGCCGTAACAAGGAGCTTTCATTAGGCAGGCTTGAAAAATGATGTCCTTCGGTACTTGAAGCGATGTCTCTCTCATGCCAAAGGATCAAAGCTAAAAGGGTCAAAGCTGAAAGGGTCAAGATGCCTGGGATACTTCAACCCTTGGATATTCCCCAAATGAAGTGGGAGTGCATTTCTGTACCGCCGGTACTGGAGTAGCAAATCAGTCTATGCTTGCATGGTTTCACCTCATCGGAGATGCTAAACTCTGGTGGAAACAGTGGTGCCGTGACAAGGGAGTCACCGAGCATTCTCAAACGTGGGAAGACATCAAGCAGGCCGCGAAGGAAAGATATCTTCCCCCTTCCCATGAATCCATAAAGATTCTTGGGATGGATTGGTTAATTGCAAACAAAGCTAGCATTCATTGTCACTAGGGGAGTATTACTTTTGAAAATGAGCATGGCCAAGTACTATCCGTTCAGGGCATAACATAACCTAAATCTAGGGTAGTCAAGGCAAAACATCTTCTCAAGGGAACACGTAAGGGTCAGCAAGTTTTCTTAGCCAAGCTCAACAAAACCATTGAACCTAGTAAGGAGACAGAACCCTCTTGGCTCCAAGAATTCTCTGACATCTTCCCTGACAAGCTTACAGGCCTACCGCCTCCTCGAATCATGAAATTGAGGTGATCCCTGAGACTCAACCCGTCTCAAGCAAATGCAACCTCCCTCCTTTAAAGGAGAAGACTGAAAGATTGAGAAGGATGCTGAAGTCTGGATTGAAGCGATGGACGATTATTTCTCTACCGCCGGTACTGGAGTAGCAAATCAGTCTATGCTTGCATTGTTTCGCCTCATCGGAGATGCTAAACTCTGGTGGAAACAGTGGTGCCGTGAAAAGGGAGTCACCGAGCATTCTCAAACGTGGGAAGACATCAAGCAGGGGCCGTGAAGGAAAGATATCTTCCCCCTTCCCATGAATCCATAAAGATTCTTGGGATGGACTGGTTAATTGCAAAGCTAGCATTCATTGTCACTAGGGGAGTATCACTTTTGAAAATGAGCATGGCCAAGTAATATCCGTTCAGGGCATAACATAACCTAAATCTAGGGTAGTCAAGGCAAAACATCTTCTCAAGGGAACACGTAAGGGTCAGCAAGTTTTCTTAGCCAAGCTCAACAAAACCATTGAACCTAGTAAGGAGACAGAACCCTCTTGGCTCCAAGAATTCTCTAACATCTTCCCTGACAAGCTTACAGGCCTACCGCCTCCTCGAATCATGAAATTTAGGTGATCCCTGAGACTCAACCCGTCTCAAAAACGCGCCCTATAAAATGTCCCTTCCTGAAGCCATTGAACTTAAAGAGCAACTTTCCCAACTCATTGAGCAAGGATTCGTACACCCCAGTAGCTCTCCTTGGGGGGCACCTGTCCTTTTCCAAAAAAAAGGACGAAACTCTCTGCCTCTGCATAGATTATCGAGGGCTGAATCAAGTCACTGTCAAGAATAAGTATGCTATCCCTCGCATCGACGAACTTCTTGACAGGCTTCATGGGGCCAAAGTCTTCTCAAAAATAGATTTGAGATCTGGTTACTATTAGATCATCAAAGTCGAGGAAGCAGATATACCCAAGATAGCCTTCAGTACCGGTTATAACCACTATGAGTTTACTGTAACCTCATTCGGGTTAACCAATGCTCCTGCAACCTTCAACCGCGTAATGCAAGATATATTCCATCCTTACTTGGATGAATTTGTGCTTGTTTTCTTTGATGACATCTTAATCTACTCCAAATCAATGGAAGAGCATGAGAAGCATGTGCGTAGAGTTCTGCAATTGTTGCGCAGACACAAACTCTATGCCAAGAAGAGCAAATGTACCTTCTTTACTCATCAAATTGAGTATCTTGGGTTCATCGTCTTCAAAGATGGCATTTCAATAGTTCCCGCCAAGGTTAAAGATATTCTAGAGTGGCCATCCCCTAAATCAGTTCATGAAGTTCGTGGGTTCTTGGGAATCACGGGATGGTATAGGATTTTTATTAAAGATTATGCCTCGGTAGCTGCACCTTTGACGGATCTTCTCTCAAGAAGTATTGCAAAATATTGTGGCTGCCAATCCATCAAAACAGCTTTGATCAGCTCAAGGTCATTATTACTTTTGCCCCAGTCCTGAAACTTCCTGATTTCACCAAGTGGTTACTGATGCCAGTAGTCTAGCACTTGGTGGTGTCCTCCATTAAGCTCATGATAGTCCTACTGCGGGACACCCAGGCTATGCAAAAATATTCAATGCCGTAACAAGGAGCTTTCATTAGGCAGGCTTGAAAAATGATGTCCTTCGGTACTTGAAGCGATGTCTCTCTCATGCCAAAGGATCAAAGCTAAAAGGGTCAAAGCTGAAAGGGTCAAGATGCCTGGGATACTTCAACCCTTGGATATTCCCCAAATGAAGTGGGAGTGCATTTCTGTACCGCCGGTTCTGGAGTAGTAAATCAGTCTATGCTTGCATGGTTTCGCCTCATCGGAGATGCTAAACTCTGGTGGAAACAGTGGTGCCGTGACAAGGGAGTCACCGAGCATTCTCAAACGTGGGAAGACATCAAGCAGGCCGCGAAGGAAAGATATCTTCCCCCTTCCCATGAATCCATAAAGATTCTTGGGATGGATTGGTTAATTGCAAACAAAGCTAGCATTCATTGTCACTAGGGGAGTATTACTTTTGAAAATGAGCATGGCCAAGTACTATCCGTTCAGGGCATAACATAACCTAAATCTAGGGTAGTCAAGGCAAAACATCTTCTCAAGGGAACACGTAAGGGTCAGCAAGTTTTCTTAGCCAAGCTCAACAAAACCATTGAACCTAGTAAGGAGACAGAACCCTCTTGGCTCCAAGAATTCTCTGACATCTTCCCTGACAAGCTTACAGGCCTACCGCCTCCTCGAATCATGAAATTGAGGTGATCCCTGAGACTCAACCCGTCTCAAGCAAATGCAACCTCCCTCCTTTAAAGGAGAAGACTGAAAGATTGAGAAGGATGCTGAAGTCTGGATTGAAGCGATGGACGATTATTTCTCTACCGCCGGTACTGGAGTAGCAAATCAGTCTATGCTTGCATTGTTTCGCCTCATCGGAGATGCTAAACTCTGGTGGAAACAGTGGTGCCGTGAAAAGGGAGTCACCGAGCATTCTCAAACGTGGGAAGACATCAAGCAGGGGCCGTGAAGGAAAGATATCTTCCCCCTTCCCATGAATCCATAAAGATTCTTGGGATGGACTGGTTAATTGCAAAGCTAGCATTCATTGTCACTAGGGGAGTATCACTTTTGAAAATGAGCATGGCCAAGTAATATCCGTTCAGGGCATAACATAACCTAAATCTAGGGTAGTCAAGGCAAAACATCTTCTCAAGGGAACACGTAAGGGTCAGCAAGTTTTCTTAGCCAAGCTCAACAAAACCATTGAACCTAGTAAGGAGACAGAACCCTCTTGGCTCCAAGAATTCTCTAACATCTTCCCTGACAAGCTTACAGGCCTACCGCCTCCTCGAATCATGAAATTTAGGTGATCCCTGAGACTCAACCCGTCTCAAAAACGCGCCCTATAAAATGTCCCTTCCTGAAGCCATTGAACTTAAAGAGCAACTTTCCCAACTCATTGAGCAAGGATTCGTACACCCCAGTAGCTCTCCTTGGGGGGCACCTGTCCTTTTCCAAAAAAAAGGACGAAACTCTCTGCCTCTGCATAGATTATCGAGGGCTGAATCAAGTCACTGTCAAGAATAAGTATGCTATCCCTCGCATCGACGAACTTCTTGACAGGCTTCATGGGGCCAAAGTCTTCTCAAAAATAGATTTGAGATCTGGTTACTATTAGATCATCAAAGTCGAGGAAGCAGATATACCCAAGATAGCCTTCAGTACCGGTTATAACCACTATGAGTTTACTGTAACCTCATTCGGGTTAACCAATGCTCCTGCAACCTTCAACCGCGTAATGCAAGATATATTCCATCCTTACTTGGATGAATTTGTGCTTGTTTTCTTTGATGACATCTTAATCTACTCCAAATCAATGGAAGAGCATGAGAAGCATGTGCGTAGAGTTCTGCAATTGTTGCGCAGACACAAACTCTATGCCAAGAAGAGCAAATGTACCTTCTTTACTCATCAAATTGAGTATCTTGGGTTCATCGTCTTCAAAGATGGCATTTCAATAGTTCCCGCCAAGGTTAAAGATATTCTAGAGTGGCCATCCCCTAAATCAGTTCATGAAGTTCGTGGGTTCTTGGGAATCACGGGATGGTATAGGATTTTTATTAAAGATTATGCCTCGGTAGCTGCACCTTTGACGGATCTTCTCTCAAGAAGTATTGCAAAATATTGTGGCTGCCAATCCATCAAAACAGCTTTGATCAGCTCAAGGTCATTATTACTTTTGCCCCAGTCCTGAAACTTCCTGATTTCACCAAGTGGTTACTGATGCCAGTAGTCTAGCACTTGGTGGTGTCCTCCATTAAGCTCATGATAGTCCTACTGCGGGACACCCAGGCTATGCAAAAATATTCAATGCCGTAACAAGGAGCTTTCATTAGGCAGGCTTGAAAAATGATGTCCTTCGGTACTTGAAGCGATGTCTCTCTCATGCCAAAGGATCAAAGCTAAAAGGGTCAAAGCTGAAAGGGTCAAGATGCCTGGGATACTTCAACCCTTGGATATTCCCCAAATGAAGTGGGAGTGCATTTCTGTACCGCCGGTTCTGGAGTAGCAAATCAGTCTATGCTTGCATGGTTTCGCCTCATCGGAGATGCTAAACTCTGGTGGAAACAGTGGTGCCGTGACAAGGGAGTCACCGAGCATTCTCAAACGTGGGAAGACATCAAGCAGGCCGCGAAGGAAAGATATCTTCCCCCTTCCCATGAATCCATAAAGATTCTTGGGATGGATTGGTTAATTGCAAACAAAGCTAGCATTCATTGTCACTAGGGGAGTATTACTTTTGAAAATGAGCATGGCCAAGTACTATCCGTTCAGGGCATAACATAACCTAAATCTAGGGTAGTCAAGGCAAAACATCTTCTCAAGGGAACACGTAAGGGTCAGCAAGTTTTCTTAGCCAAGCTCAACAAAACCATTGAACCTAGTAAGGAGACAGAACCCTCTTGGCTCCAAGAATTCTCTGACATCTTCCCTGACAAGCTTACAGGCCTACCGCCTCCTCGAATCATGAAATTGAGGTGATCCCTGAGACTCAACCCGTCTCAAGCAAATGCAACCTCCCTCCTTTAAAGGAGAAGACTGAAAGATTGAGAAGGATGCTGAAGTCTGGATTGAAGCGATGGACGATTATTTCTCTACCGCCGGTACTGGAGTAGCAAATCAGTCTATGCTTGCATTGTTTCGCCTCATCGGAGATGCTAAACTCTGGTGGAAACAGTGGTGCCGTGAAAAGGGAGTCACCGAGCATTCTCAAACGTGGGAAGACATCAAGCAGGGGCCGTGAAGGAAAGATATCTTCCCCCTTCCCATGAATCCATAAAGATTCTTGGGATGGACTGGTTAATTGCAAAGCTAGCATTCATTGTCACTAGGGGAGTATCACTTTTGAAAATGAGCATGGCCAAGTAATATCCGTTCAGGGCATAACATAACCTAAATCTAGGGTAGTCAAGGCAAAACATCTTCTCAAGGGAACACGTAAGGGTCAGCAAGTTTTCTTAGCCAAGCTCAACAAAACCATTGAACCTAGTAAGGAGACAGAACCCTCTTGGCTCCAAGAATTCTCTAACATCTTCCCTGACAAGCTTACAGGCCTACCGCCTCCTCGAATCATGAAATTTAGGTGATCCCTGAGACTCAACCCGTCTCAAAAACGCGCCCTATAAAATGTCCCTTCCTGAAGCCATTGAACTTAAAGAGCAACTTTCCCAACTCATTGAGCAAGGATTCGTACACCCCAGTAGCTCTCCTTGGGGGGCACCTGTCCTTTTCCAAAAAAAAGGACGAAACTCTCTGCCTCTGCATAGATTATCGAGGGCTGAATCAAGTCACTGTCAAGAATAAGTATGCTATCCCTCGCATCGACGAACTTCTTGACAGGCTTCATGGGGCCAAAGTCTTCTCAAAAATAGATTTGAGATCTGGTTACTATTAGATCATCAAAGTCGAGGAAGCAGATATACCCAAGATAGCCTTCAGTACCGGTTATAACCACTATGAGTTTACTGTAACCTCATTCGGGTTAACCAATGCTCCTGCAACCTTCAACCGCGTAATGCAAGATATATTCCATCCTTACTTGGATGAATTTGTGCTTGTTTTCTTTGATGACATCTTAATCTACTCCAAATCAATGGAAGAGCATGAGAAGCATGTGCGTAGAGTTCTGCAATTGTTGCGCAGACACAAACTCTATGCCAAGAAGAGCAAATGTACCTTCTTTACTCATCAAATTGAGTATCTTGGGTTCATCGTCTTCAAAGATGGCATTTCAATAGTTCCCGCCAAGGTTAAAGATATTCTAGAGTGGCCATCCCCTAAATCAGTTCATGAAGTTCGTGGGTTCTTGGGAATCACGGGATGGTATAGGATTTTTATTAAAGATTATGCCTCGGTAGCTGCACCTTTGACGGATCTTCTCTCAAGAAGTATTGCAAAATATTGTGGCTGCCAATCCATCAAAACAGCTTTGATCAGCTCAAGGTCATTATTACTTTTGCCCCAGTCCTGAAACTTCCTGATTTCACCAAGTGGTTACTGATGCCAGTAGTCTAGCACTTGGTGGTGTCCTCCATTAAGCTCATGATAGTCCTACTGCGGGACACCCAGGCTATGCAAAAATATTCAATGCCGTAACAAGGAGCTTTCATTAGGCAGGCTTGAAAAATGATGTCCTTCGGTACTTGAAGCGATGTCTCTCTCATGCCAAAGGATCAAAGCTAAAAGGGTCAAAGCTGAAAGGGTCAAGATGCCTGGGATACTTCAACCCTTGGATATTCCCCAAATGAAGTGGGAGTGCATTTCTGTACCGCCGGTTCTGGAGTAGCAAATCAGTCTATGCTTGCATGGTTTCGCCTCATCGGAGATGCTAAACTCTGGTGGAAACAGTGGTGCCGTGACAAGGGAGTCACCGAGCATTCTCAAACGTGGGAAGACATCAAGCAGGCCGCGAAGGAAAGATATCTTCCCCCTTCCCATGAATCCATAACGATTCTTGGGATGGATTGGTTAATTGCAAACAAAGCTAGCATTCATTGTCACTAGGGGAGTATCACTTTTGAAAATGAGCATGGCCAAGTACTATCCGTTCAGGGCATAACATAACCTAAATCTAGGGTAGTCAAGGCAAAACATCTTCTCAAGGGAACACGTAAGGGTCAGCAAGTTTTCTTAGCCAAGCTCAACAAAACCATTGAACCTAGTAAGGAGACAGAACCCTCTTGGCTCCAAGAATTCTCTGACATCTTCCCTGACAAGCTTACAGGCCTACCGCCTCCTCGAATCATGAAATTGAGGTGATCCCTGAGACTCAACCCGTCTCAAGCAAATGCAACCTCCCTCCTTTAAAGGAGAAGACTCAAAGATTGAGAAGGATGCTGAAGTCTGGATTGAAGCGATGGACGATTATTTCTCTACCGCCGGTACTGGAGTAGCAAATCAATCTATGCTTGCATTGTTTCGCCTCATCGGAGATGCTAAACTCTGGTGGAAACAGTGGTGCCGTGAAAAGGGAGTCACCGAGCATTCTCAAACGTGGGAAGACATCAAGCAGGGGCCGTGAAGGAAAGATATCTTCCCCCTTCCCATGAATCCATAAAGATTCTTGGGATGGACTGGTTAATTGCAAAGCTAGCATTCATTGTCACTAGGGGAGTATCACTTTTGAAAATGAGCATGGCCAAGTAATATCCGTTCAGGGCATAACATAACCTAAATCTAGGGTAGTCAAGGCAAAACATCTTCTCAAGGGAACACGTAAGGGTCAGCAAGTTTTCTTAGCCAAGCTCAACAAAACCATTGAACCTAGTAAGGAGACAGAACCCTCTTGGCTCCAAGAATTCTCTAACATCTTCCCTGACAAGCTTACAGGCCTACCACCTCCTCGAATCATGAAATTTAGGTGATCCCTGGGACTCAACCCGTCTCAAAAACGCGCCCTATAAAATGTCCCTTCCTGAAGCCATTGAACTTAAAGAGCAACTTTCCCAACTCATTGAGCAAGGATTCGTACACCCCAGTAGCTCTCCTTGGGGGGCACCTGTCCTTTTCCAAAAAAAAGGACGGAACTCTCTGCCTCTGCATAGATTATCGAGGGCTGAATCAAGTCACTGTCAAGAATAAGTATGCTATCCCTCGCATCGACGAACTTCTTGACAGGCTTCATGGGGCCAAAGTCTTCTCAAAAATAGATTTGAGATCTGGTTACTATTAGATCATCAAAGTCGAGGAAGCAGATATACCCAAGATAGCCTTCAGTACCGGTTATAACCACTATGAGTTTACTGTAACCTCATTCGGGTTAACCAATGCTCCTGCAACCTTCAACCGCCTAATGCAAGATATATTCCATCCTTACTTCGATGAATTTGTGCTTGTTTTCTTTGATGACATCTTACTCTACTCCAAATCAATGGAAGAGCATGAGAAGCATGTGCGTAGAGTTCTGCAATTGTTGTGCAGACACAAACTCTATGCCAAGAAGAGCAAATGTACCTTCTTTACTCATCAAATTGAGTATCTTGGGTTCATCGTCTTCAAAGATGGCATTTCAATAGTTCCCGCCAAGGTTAAAGATATTCTAGAGTGGCCATCCCCTAAATCAGTTCATGAAGTTCGTGGGTTCTTGGGAATCACGGGATGGTATAGGATTTTTATTAAAGATTATGCCTCGGTAGCTGCACCTTTGACGGATCTTCTCTCAAGAAGTATTGCAAAATATTGTGGCTGCCAATCCATCAAAACAGCTTTGATCAGCTCAAGGTCATTATTACTTTTGCCCCAGTCCTGAAACTTCCTGATTTCACCAAGTGGTTACTGATGCCAGTAGTCTAGCACTTGGTGGTGTCCTCCATGAAGCTCATGATAGTCCTACTGCGGGACACCCAGGCGATGCAAAAATATTCAATGCCGTAACAAGGAGCTTTCATTAGGCAGGCTTGAAAAATGATGTCCTTCGGTACTTGAAGCGATGTCTCTCTCATGCCAAAGGATCAAAGCTAAAAGGGTCAAAGCTGAAAGGGTCAAGATGCCTGGGAAACTTGAACCCTTGGATATTCCCCAAATGAAGTGGGAGTGCATTTCTGTACCGCCGGTACTGGAATAGCAAATCAGTCTATGCTTGCATGGTTTCGCCTCATCGGAGATGCTAAACTCTGGTGGAAACAGTGGTGCCGTGACAAGGGAGTCACCGAGCATTCTCAAACGTGGGAAGACATCAAGCAGGCCGTGAAGGAAAGATATCTTCCCCCTTCCCATGAATCCATAAAGATTCTTGGGATGGATTGGTTAATTGCAAACAAAGCTAGCATTCATTGTCACTAGGGGAGTATCACTTTTGAAAATGAGCATGGCCAAGTACTATCCGTTCAGGGCATAACATAACCTAAATCTAGGGTAGTCAAGGCAAAACATCTTCTCAAGGGAACACGTAAGGGTCAGCAAGTTTTCTTAGCCAAGCTCAACAAAACCATTGAACCTAGTAAGGAGACAGAACCCTCTTGGCTCCAAGAATTCTCTAACATCTTCCCTGACAAGCTTACAGGCCTACCGCCTCCTCGAATCATGAAATTTAGGTGATCCCTGGGACTCAACCCGTCTCAAAAACGCGCCCTATAAAATGTCCCTTCCTGAAGCCATTGAACTTAAAGAGCAACTTTCCCAACTCATTGAGCAAGGATTCGTACACCCCAGTAGCTCTCCTTGGGGGGCACCTGTCCTTTTCCAAAAAAAAGGACGGAACTCTCTGCCTCTGCATAGATTATCGAGGGCTGAATCAAGTCACTGTCAAGAATAAGTATGCTATCCCTCGCATCGACGAACTTCTTGACAGGCTTCATGGGGCCAAAGTCTTCTCAAAAATAGATTTGAGATCTGGTTACTATTAGATCATCAAAGTCGAGGAAGCAGATATACCCAAGATAGCCTTCAGTACCGGTTATAACCACTATGAGTTTACTGTAACCTCATTCGGGTTAACCAATGCTCCTGCAACCTTCAACCGCGTAATGCAAGATATATTCCATCCTTACTTGGATGAATTTGTGCTTGTTTTCTTTGATGACATCTTAATCTACTCCAAATCAATGGAAGAGCATGAGAAGCATGTGCGTAGAGTTCTGCAATTGTTGCGCAGACACAAACTCTATGCCAAGAAGAGCAAATGTACCTTCTTTACTCATCAAATTGAGTATCTTGGGTTCATCGTCTTCAAAGATGGCATTTCAATAGTTCCCGCCAAGGTTAAAGATATTCTAGAGTGGCCATCCCCTAAATCAGTTCATGAAGTTCGTGGGTTCTTGGGAATCACGGGATGGTATAGGATTTTTATTAAAGATTATGCCTCGGTAGCTGCACCTTTGACGGATCTTCTCTCAAGAAGTATTGCAAAATATTGTGGCTGCCAATCCATCAAAACAGCTTTGATCAGCTCAAGGTCATTATTACTTTTGCCCCAGTCCTGAAACTTCCTGATTTCACCAAGTGGTTACTGATGCCAGTAGTCTAGCACTTGGTGGTGTCCTCCATTAAGCTCATGATAGTCCTACTGCGGGACACCCAGGCTATGCAAAAATATTCAATGCCGTAACAAGGAGCTTTCATTAGGCAGGCTTGAAAAATGATGTCCTTCGGTACTTGAAGCGATGTCTCTCTCATGCCAAAGGATCAAAGCTAAAAGGGTCAAAGCTGAAAGGGTCAAGATGCCTGGGAAACTTGAACCCTTGGATATTCCCCAAATGAAGTGGGAGTGCATTTCTGTACCGCCGGTACTGGAATAGCAAATCAGTCTATGCTTGCATGGTTCCGCCTCATCGGAGATGCTAAACTCTGGTGGAAACAGTGGTGCCGTGACAAGGGAGTCACCGAGCATTCTCAAACGTGGGAAGACATCAAGCAGGGGCCGTGAAGGAAAGATATCTTCCCCCTTCCCATGAATCCATAAAGATTCTTGGGATGGATTGGTTAATTGCAAACAAAGCTAGCATTCATTGTCACTAGGGGAGTATCACTTTTGAAAATGAGCATGGCCAAGTACTATCCGTTCAGGGCATAACATAACCTAAATCTAGGGTAGTCAAGGCAAAACATCTTCTCAAGGGAACACGTAAGGGTCAGCAAGTTTTCTTAGCCAAGCTCAACAAAACCATTGAACCTAGTAAGGAGACAGAACCCTCTTGGCTCCAAGAATTCTCTAACATCTTCCCTGACAAGCTTACAGGCCTACCGCCTCCTCGAATCATGAAATTTAGGTGATCCCTGGGACTCAACCCGTCTCAAAAACGCGCCCTATAAAATGTCCCTTCCTGAAGCCATTGAACTTAAAGAGCAACTTTCCCAACTCATTGAGCAAGGATTCGTACACCCCAGTAGCTCTCCTTGGGGGGCACCTCTCCTTTTCCAAAAAAAAGGACGGAACTCTCTGCCTCTGCATAGATTATCGAGGGCTGAATCAAGTCACTGTCAAGAATAAGTATGCTATCCCTCGCATCGACGAACTTCTTGACAGGCTTCATGGGGCCAAAGTCTTCTCAAAAATAGATTTGAGATCTAGTTACTATTAGATCATCAAAGTCGAGGAAGCAGATATACCCAAGACAGCCTTCAGTACCGGTTATAACCACTATGAGTTTACTGTAACCTCATTCGGGTTAACCAATGCTCCTGCAACCTTCAACAGCCTAATGCAAGATATATTCCATCCTTACTTGGATGAATTTGTGCTTGTTTTCTTTGATGACATCTTAATCTACTCCAAATCAATGGAAGAGCATGAGGAGCATGTGCGTAGAGTTCTGCAATTGTTGCGCAGACACAAACTCTATGCCAAGAAGAGCAAATGTACCTTCTTTACTCATCAAATTGAGTATCTTGGGTTCATCGTCTTCAAAGATGGCATTTCAATAGTTCCCGCCAAGGTTAAAGATATTCTAGAGTGGCCATCCCCTAAATCAGTTCATGAAGTTCGTGGGTTTTTGGGAATCACGGGATGGTATAGGATTTTCATTAAAGATTATGCCTCGGTAGCTGCACCTTTGACGGATCTTCTCTCAAGAAGTATTGCAAAATAGTGTGGCTGCCAATCCATCAAAACAGCTTTGATCAGCTCAAGGTCATTATTACTTTTGCCCCAGTCCTGAAACTTCCTGATTTCACCAAGTGGTTACTGATGCCAGTAGTCTAGCACTTGGTGGTGTCCTCCATTAAGCTCATGATGTCCTACTGCGGGACACCCAGGCTATGCAAAAATATTCAATGCCGTAACAAGGAGCTTTCATTAGGCAGGCTTGAAAAATGATGTCCTTCGGTACTTGAAGCGATGTCTCTCTCATGCCAAAGGATCAAAGCTGAAAGGGTCAAGATGCCTGGGAAACTTCAACCCTTGGATATTCCCCAAATGAAGTGGGAGTGCATTTCTGTACCGTCGGTACTGGAGTAGCAAATCAGTCTATGCTTGCATGGTTTCGCCTCATCGGAGATGCTAAACTCTGGTGGAAACAGTGGTGCCGTGACAAGGGAGTCACCGAGCATTCTCAAACATGGGAAGACATCAAGCAGGCCGTGAAGGAAAGATATCTTTCCCCTTCCCATGAATCCATAAAGATTCTTGGGATGGATTGGTTAATTGCAAACAAAGCTAGCATTCATTGTCACTAGGGGAGTATCACTTTTGAAAATGAGCATGGCCAAGTACTATCCGTTCAGGGCATAACATAACCTAAATCTAGGGTAGTCAAGGCAAAACATCTTCTCAAGGGAACACGTAAGGGTCAGTAAGTTTTCTTAGCCAAGCTCAACAAAACCATTGAACCTAGTAAGGAGACAGAACCCTCTTGGCTCCAAGAATTCTCTGACATCTTCCCTGACAAGCTTACAGGCCTACCGCCTCCTCGAATCATGAAATTGAGGTGATCCCTGGGACTCAACCCGTCTCAAAAACGCGCCCTATAAAATGTCCCTTCCTGAAGCCATTGAACTTAAAGAGCAACTTTCCCAACTCATTGAGCAAGGATTCGTACACCCCAGTAGCTCTCCTTGGTGGGGGGCACCTGTCCTTTTCCAAAAAAAAGAAGGACGGAACTCTATGCCTCTGCATAGATAATCGAGGGCTGAATCAAGTCAC
This sequence comes from Cibotium barometz, assembly GCF_041138505.1. Classification (NCBI taxonomy): domain Eukaryota; kingdom Viridiplantae; phylum Streptophyta; class Polypodiopsida; order Cyatheales; family Cibotiaceae; genus Cibotium; species Cibotium barometz. The sequence continues at coordinate 20,014,238 of NC_141109.1, forward strand.
TGTCAAGAATAAGTATGCTATCCCTCGCATCGACGAACTTCTTGACAGGCTTCATGGGGCCAAAGTCTTCTCAAAAATAGATTTGAGATCTGGTTACTATCAGATCATCAAAGTCGAGGAAGCAGATATACCCAAGACAGCCTTCAGTACCGGTTATAACCACTATGAGTTTACTGTAACCGCATTCGGGTTAACCAATGCTCCTGCAACCTTCAACCGCTTAATGCAAGATATATTCCATCCTTACTTGGATGAATTTGTGCTTGTTTTCTTTGATGACATCTTAATCTACTCCAAATCAATGGAAGAGAATGAGGAGCATGTGCGTAGAGTTCTGCAACTGTTGCGCAGACACAAACTCTATGCCAACAAGAGCAAATGTACCTTCTTTACTCATCAAATTGAGTATCTTGGGTTCATCGTCTTCAAAGATGGCATTTCAATAGTTCCTGCCAAGGTTAAAGATATTCTAGACTGGCCATCCCCTAAATCAGTTCATGAAGTTCGTGGGTTTTTGGGAATCACGGGATGGTGTAGGATTTTTATTAAAGATTATGCCTTGGTAGCTGCACCTTTGACGGATCTTCTCTCAAGAAGTATTGCAAAATAGTGTGGCTGCCAATCCATCAAAACAGCTTTGATCAGCTCAAGGTCATTATTACTTTTGCCCCAGTCCTGAAACTTCCTGATTTCACCAAGTGGTTACTGATGCCAGTAGTCTAGCACTTGGTGGTGTCCTCCATGAAGCTCATGATAGTCCTACTGCGGGACACCCAGGCTATGCAAAAATATTCAATGCCGTAACAAGGAGCTTTCATTAGGCAGGCTTGAAAAATGATGTCCTTCGGTACTTGAAGCGATGTCTCTCATGCCAAAGGATCAAAGCTAAAAGGGTCAAAGCTGAAAGGGTCGAGATGCCTGGGAAACTTCAACCCTTGGATATTCCCCAAACGAAGTGGGAGTACATTACTATGGATTTTGTCACAAGTCTCCCCATTGTTCAAGCAGGATATGACTCCATTCTGGTAGTAGTGGACTTACTTACCAAAGTAGCTCACCTTATATCAGCAAAGAAGACCTTCAAAGCTTCTGATGTTGCTAGAATATTCATCAAGGAAGTCCTCAAACTTCATGGTCTCCCAAAAAGGATAGTAGCTGACCAGGATTTTGACTTCACTTCAAAGTGCCTATAAACTCCAACTCCAACTCTGGTAGAATTTGCCTACAATGCATCTTATCATCAGAGCATAGGAATGTCACCATTCAAAGCACTCTCTATGGGCAAGAATGCTTGTTTCCTCTAAATTTCTCTGATACAGGAAAATGCTCGAAGAGATGGAGGAACAAACCAAGGCAATCCAAAAGGATATTAAAGCTGCCAAGATGGATAAAAGCATTATGCTGACACCAAGAGGTCTGAAAGGATCTTCAAGGAAGGAGACAAAGTTCTTCTATGAGTGCTACCCAAACGAAGTTCTCTATCACTTGGGAAATATAAGAAGCTCAGCCCTAGGTATTGTGGTCCCTATACAGTTATCAAGCCTTTAGGTAAAAGTGCCTACAAACTCCAACTCCCAGCCAATATCAAAGTCCACAATGTATTTCATGTAAGTTTGTTAAAACCTTATGTACCCAGTCTTGATCATTAACCTACTCAAGGAGTCCTTGAATTACAGCCCAATAGCATCATAGATTCTAGGGAAAGGCAACTTCGAAATAGAACTCTTGTAGAACATCTGGTACAGTGGAAAGATTACCCTGAAGAGGATGCAACTTGGGAAGATGAAGCTACACTCTTAAAGGATTATCCCCAATTCATGATGAGTCGTCTTGATTTCTTTAATGGGGGAAGGATGTAACATACCCATCTTCACTAATAAAGAAATGTCTTGTAATAGATAAATTTATGAGTTTTTATGGTTTAAAAATCAATGATTTTATTAAATGAGTCATTTCTACTTAGAGTCTCTAAATTTTGAGCCCAAATTTGAAATTTATGCGCGATTTTATCCTAATATAGGATTTTACAGCATCCAAAACGGACACCGAATCAAGCTTATACGCAAATTTCAGTCATGTTTAGTTAAAAAGCGATGACCTTTAAACCTTAATAAATGCATGACCGAGCGTCCGATTGACGGATGGTCTGCACCCCAACGACTAGGAGAACCTCCCGGATAAAGAAAAAATTACCTCGCAGTCTGGTACGCAAATCGAGACCGACGCTCCAAATTTGAAAACCTTGCCCCAAAATTTGGACCGTACACACTTACCTGGGTACCCGTATGATAGCTGCACAAGAACCAAAGGACGGTCGCCCACTATGTGGTCCACACGTACCGCTACTTGGACACCCACCATGCTGTCCCAGACCAGATAAGGTACATGCGTACCACTCCTTTCCCTGTTAACCGACAGCATATCTTTCTTACAGAGCCATGCAGGCCACTGATCTACAGCCTTTGCTAGTACACCGTCCTTTCATCCTTGCTTTGCGCAACGCCCGTACTACCCATATCCCATAGTTATATAAACCCCCGGGCAACAAGCATTTTCTGCGTAGCGTATGCTCTGTTGTGCCGTTGTCCGTACCGTCGTCTGTCCCTGTGCAGTGTACTTGCTATAGTAGTACAGCCACCCCTCTCCACACCCCCTCAATTGCCACTTTTCAAATAAGGCAATTTTCCTCCATCTCCCTCTTGCTAGGAGGCAGTGTCAACTCTTCTTCTTCCCCTGTGTGAAGAGACTTACAGCATCCCTCAGCCCTTCTCCCCTTTAGCAAAACACTTTTGTGTTAAGGACATCTCACAATCCCCCCCCCCTTATTTGTGTGGACTTTAGTAAGAGGTTTTAGCCTTAAGAGAGGGTTCTTGCGCTGTGATCTTTTACTCATACGGTGAGCAAACGATCTCAGAATTGAGATCTGATTGGACCGTTTTGATCGCAACAGCGAGCCCTACAAGATGGCCCCTTCTCGAAAACGTCAAAATATTACCTCAAGAGGCGCGCAAAATAACGAGAGTAGAGAAGATGCTCCCGATGCGGCCCCAACCCTCCCTTTACAAGCTCCTCAAGGAAATGGTGGCCAAGTCAGCTTGGTTATCTTTTAGAGAAGAGTTTTTTTTTAATATTAGTGTTAATAAATGTGTATCTTTTCCTTTTAGAATAATGACATAAAATTGTATGAAGCTACGAATTGAGTGTTGTATTCAATGATTTGTATTGAAATTGTTATCTTTAATGAATTGGGTTCTTGGGCAACTCTATTCTAGAAGACCAGGCCAGCGGCTATGCCTTGCATGGATGAGGAAAAAAGCGTTGCCTCTAGAAATCAAGTCTAGTACTTACCCAATCTATGGGTGATTTGATTTTTAGAAGATCACGCTCCCTTGTGGGATAGGACTAGGTCTTACCTATGAATCGTATCCTTGAATCTCTACATGGTCAAGGTGTCGATTAATAGGAAATTTTTTGCAAGGTAAGACTTGGTGGACTATCTTAAGTGTTTCCCTATTTTAGAAGGGGGAAACCTTATAATTGGTATCAGAGCCAATCTTAGCTCCAAGGAATTACCATTTAAGGACTGTTTTGCAATAAATGTTTTACCTAACATAATGTTAATTAATAAAAACATCCTACTAAAACAAACAAGTGGAAGTGATGTTTGAATGATTGTTTAAATGATTCGTTGGATTGAAAAGTTGAAGATGATCCATTTATTTTGTTTTGTCGGTACCCCCAGGGCCGACATCTCTGTGACTATAGATGGGATTCGCATACCTCAGGATCGCTAGGTGTATGACCAAACAAGTGATGCAAGTCTTACCTGCTCACAGAGTAGCTGTGTTGGGACCTACCCCAATCCAGAGTCTACCACCCTTACCATCAGTTTTTAGAGTCTTAGAAACTACAGCAGAATCCCAATATTTCACCTATGTGGACCGCTGTACCCTTATGTCATAGTCAAGCTTAGGAATTTCCCTTGATGGCAAATAAGACTAATTATATTAGTATCAGATCTTTGTAATAAAACTCGTCCTTGTAAATATTTAGAAATAAAATGATTTCTATGTTTTACTCTTCAAAATAAGCGTTGTGCAAATATATATCTTGTAATCTTAAAATTGTTTTTACAATGATGGCCACGACGATCACCCTCCACTTCCCAGTGTGCTTTACATTGATATCCAGGAGAAGAAGCTCTTGCTCAAGCAAATGCAATCTCCCTCCTTTAAAGGAGAAGGTTCAAAGATTGAGAAGGATGCTGAAGTCTGGATTGAAGCGATGGACGATTATTTCTCTACCGCCGGTACTGGAGTAGCAAATCAGTCTATGCTTGCATGGTTTTGCCTCATCGGAGATGCTAAACTCTGGTGCAAACAGTGGTGCCGTGACAAGGGAGTCACCGAGCATTCTCAAACGTGGAAAGACATCAAGCAGGGGCCGTGAAGGAAAGATATCTTCCCCCTTCCCATGAATCCATAAAGATTCTTGGGATGGATTGGTTAATTGCAAACAAAGCTAGCATTCATTGTCACTAGGGGAGTATCACTTTTTAAAGTGAGCATGGCCAAGTAATATCCGTTCAGGGCATAACATAACCTAAATCTAGGGTAGTCAAGGCAAAACATCTTCTCAAGGGAACACGTAAGGGTCAGCAAGTTTTCTTAGCCAAAGCTCAACAAAACCATTGAACCTAGTAAGGAGACAGAACCCTCTTGGCTCCAAGAATTCTCTGACATCTTCCCTGACAAGCTTACAGGCCTACTGCCTCCCCGAATCACGAAATTGAGGTGATCCCTGGGACTCAACCCATCTCAAAAACGCGTCCTATAAAATGTCCCTTCCTCAAGCCATTGAACTTAAAGAGCAACTTTCCCAACTCATTGAGCAAGGATTCGTACACCCCAGTAGCTCTCCTTGGGGGGCACCTGTCCTTTTCCAAAAAAAAGAAGGACGGAACTCTCTGCCTCTTCATAGATTATCGAGGGCTGAATCAAGTCACTGTCAAGAATAAGTATGCTATCCCTTGCATCGACGAACTTCTTGACAGGCTTTATGGGGCCAAAGTCTTCTCAAAAATAGATTTGAGTCTGGTTACTATCAGATCATCAAAGTCGAGGAAGCAGATATACCCAAGACAGCCTTCAGTACCGGTTATAACCACTATGAGTTTACTGTAACCTCATTCGGGTTAACCAATGCTCCTGCAACCTTCAACCGCCTAATGCAAGATATATTCCATCCTTACTTGGATGAATTTGTGCTTGTTTTCTTTGATGACATCTTAATCTACTCCAAATCAATGGAAGAGCATGAGGAGCATGTGCGTAGAGTTCTGCAATTGTTGCGCAGACACAAACTCTATGCCAAGAAGAGCAAATGTACCTTCTTTACTCATCAAATTGAGTATCTTGGGTTCATCGTCTTCAAAGATGGCATTTCAATAGTTCCCGCCAAGATCAAAGATATTCTAGAGTGGCCATCCCCTAAATCAGTTCATGAAGTTCATGGGTTTTTGGGAATCACGGGATGGTATAGGATTTTCATTAAAGATTATGCCTTGGTAGTTGCACCTTTGACGGATCTTCTCTCAAGAAGTATTGCAAAATAGTGTGGCTGCCAATCCATCAAAACAGCTTTGATCAGCTCAAGGTCATTATTACTTTTGCCCCAGTCCTGAAACTTCCTGATTTCACCAAGTGGTTACTGATGCCAGTAGTCTAGCACTTGGTGGTGTCCTCCATGAAGCTCATGATAGTCCTACTGCGGGACACCCAGGCTACGCAAAAATATTCAATGCCGTAACAAGGAGCTTTCATTAGGCAGGCTTGAAAAATGATGTCCTTCGGTACTTGAAGCGATGTCTCTCTCATGCCAAAGGATCAAAGCTGAAAGGGTCAAGATGCCTGGGAAACTTCAACCCTTGGATATTCCCCAAATGAAGTGGGAGTGCATTAGTATGGATTTTGTCACAAGTCTCCCCATTGTTCAAGCAGGATATGACTCCATTCTGGTAGTAGTGGACTTACTTACCAAAGTAGCTCACCTTATACCAGCAAAGAAGACCTTCAAAGCTTCTGATGTTGCTAGAATATTCATCAAGGAAGTCCTCAAACTTCATGGTCTCCCAAAAAGGATACTAAGTGACCGAGATTTTGACTTCACTTCAAAGTGCCTATAAACTCCAACTCCAACTCTGGTAGAATTTGCCTACAATGCATCTTATCATCAGAGCATAGGAATGTCACCATTCAAAGCACTCTCTATGGGCAAGAATGCTTGTTTCCTCTAAATTTCTCTGATCCAAGAAAATGCTCGAAGAGATGGAGGAACAAACCAAGGCAATCCAAAAGGATATTAAAGCTGCCAAGATGGATAAAAGCATTATGCTGACACCAAGAGGTCTGAAAGGATCTTCAAGGAAGGAGACAAAGTTCTTCTATGAGTGCTACCCAAACGAAGTTCTCTATCACTTGGGAAATATAAGAAGCTCAGCCCTAGGTATTGTGGTCCCTATACAGTTATCAAGCCTTTAGGTAAAAGTGCCTACAAACTCCAACTCCCAGCCAATATCAAAGTCCACAATGTATTTCATGTAAGTTTGTTAAAACCTTATGTACCCAGTCTTGATCATTAACCTACTCAAGGAGTCCTTGAATTACAGCCCAATAGCATCATAGATTCTAGGGAAAGGCAACTTCGAAATAGAACTCTTGTAGAACATCTGGTACAGTGGAAAGATTACCCTGAAGAGGATGCAACTTGGGAAGATGAAGCTACACTCTTAAAGGATTATCCCCAATTCATGATGAGTCGTCTTGATTTCTTTAATGGGGGAAGGATGTAACATACCCATCTTCACTAATAAAGAAATGTCTTGTAATAGATAAATTTATGAGTTTTTATGGTTTAAAAATCAATGATTTTATTAAATGAGTCATTTCTACTTAGAGTCTTTAAATTTTGAGCCCAAATTTAGAATTTATGCGTGATTTTACCCTAATATAGGACTTTACAGCATCCAAAACGGACACGGAATCAAGCTTATACACAAATTTCAGTCATTTTTAGTTAAAAAGCGACGACCTTTAAACCTTAATAAATGCATGACTGAGCGTCCGATTGATGAATGGTCTGCACCCCAACGACTAGGAGAACCTCCCGGATCAAAAAAAAAAAAACCTCTCAGGCGCAGTCTGGTACGCAAATCGAGACCGACGCTCCAAATTTGGGAACCTTGCCCCAAAATTTGGACCGTACACACTTACCTGGATACACGTATGATAGCTGCACAAGAACCAAAGGACGGTCGCCCACTATGTGGTCCACACGTACCGCTAATTGGACACCCACCATGCTGTCCCAGACCAGATAAGGTACATGCGTACCACTTCTTTCCCTGTTAACCGACGGCATATCTTTCTTACAGAGCCATTTTTTGCGTAGCGTATGCTTTGTTGTGCCGTTGTCCGTACCGTCGTCTATCCCTGTGCAATGTACTTGCTAGAGTAGTACAGCCACCCCTCTCCACACCCCCTCAATTGCCACTTTTCAAATAAGGCAATTTTCCTCCATCTCCCTCTTGCTAGGAGGCAGTGTCCTTAACTCTTCTTCTCCCCCTGTGTGAAGAGACTTACAGCATCCCTCAGCCCTTCTCCCCTTTAGCAAAACATTTTTGTGTTAAGGACATCTCACAATCCCCCCCCTTATTTGTGTGGACTTTAGTAAGAGGTTTTAGCCTTAAGAGAGGGTTCTTGCGCTATGATCTTTTGCTCATACGGTGAGCGAACGATCTCAAAATTGAGATCTGATTGGACCGTTTCGATCGCGACAGCGAGCCCTACAAGATGGCCCCTTCTCGAAAACGTCAAAATATTACCTCGGGAGGCACGCACAATAACGAGAGTAGAGAAGATGCTCCCGATGCGGCCCCAACCCTCCCTTTACAAGCTGCTCAAGGAAATGGTAGCCAAGTCAGCTTGGTTATCTTTTAGAGAAGAGTTTTTTTTAAAATATTAGTGTTAATAAATGTGTATCTTTTCCTTTTAGAATAATGACGTAAAATTGTATGAAGCTACGAATTGAGTGTTGTATTCAATGATTTGTATTGAAATTGTTATCTTTAATGAATTGGGTTCTTGGGCAACTCTATTCTAGAAGACTAGGCCAGCGGCTATGCCTTGCATGGATGATGAAAAAAGCGTTGCCTCTAGAAATCAAGTCTAGTAATTACCCAATTTATGATCAATTACCCTATGGGTGATTTGATTTTTAGAAGATCACGCTCCCTTGTGGGATAGGACTAGGTCTTACCTATGAATCGCATACTTGAATCTCTACATGGTCAAGGTGTCGATTAATAGGAAACTTTTTGCAAGTTAAGACTTGGTGGACTATCTTAAGTGTTTCCCTATTTTAGAAGGGGGAACCTTATAATTGGTATCAGAGCCAATCTTAGCTCCAAGGAATTGACAGTTAAGGACTGTTTTGCAATAAATGTTTTACCTAACATAATGCTAATTAATAAAAACATCCTACTAAAACAAACAAGTGGACTTGATGTTTGAATGATTTTTTAAATGATTCGTTGGATTGAAAAGTTGAAGATGATCCATTTATTTTGTTTTGTCGGTAACCCCCAGGGCCGACACCTCTCTGACTATAGATGGGATTCGTATACCTCAGGATCGCTGGGTGTATGACCAAACAAGTGATGCAAGTCTTACCTGCTCACAGAGTAGCTGTGTTGGGACCTACCCCAATCCAGAGTCTACCACCCTTACCATCAGTTTTTAGAGTCTTAGAAACTACAGCAGAACCCCAATATTTCACCTATGTGGACCGCTGTACCCTTATGTCATAGTCAAGCTTAGGAATTTCCCTTGATGGCAAATGAGACTAATTATATTAGTCTCAGATCTTTGTAATAAAACTCGTCCTTGTAAATATTAGAAATAAAATGATTTCTATGTTTTACTCTTCAAAATAAGCGTTGTGCAAATATGAATCTTGTAATCTTAAAATTGTTTTTACAATGATGGCCAGGACGATCACCCTCCACTTCCCAGTGCACTTTACACTGATATCCAGGAGAAGAAGCTCTTGCTCAAGCAAATGCAACCTCCCTCCTTTAAAGGAGAAGGTTCAAAGATTGAGAAGGATGCTGAAGTCTGGATTGAAGCGATGGACGATTATTTCTCTACCGCCGGTACTGGAGTAGCAAATCAGTCTATGCTTGCATTGTTTCGCCTCATCGGAGATGCTAAACTCTGGTGGAAACAGTGGTGCCGTGACAAGGGAGTCACCGAGCATTCTCAAACGTGGGAAGACATCAAGCAGGCCGTGAAGGAAAGATATCTTCCCCCTTCCCATGAATCCATAAAGATTCTTGGGATGGATTGGTTAATTGCAAACAAAGCTAGCATTCATTGTCACTAGGGGAGTATCACTTTTGAAAATGAGCATGGCCAAGTACTATCCGTTCAGGGCATAACATAACCTAAATCTAGGGTAGTCAAGGCAAAACATCTTCTCAAGGGAACACGTAAGGGTCAGCAAGTTTTCTTAGCCAAGCTCAACAAAACCATTGAACCTAGTAAGGAGACAGAACCCTCTTGGCTCCAAGAATTCTCTAACATTTTCCCTGACAAGCTTACAGGCCTACCGCCTCCTCGAATCATGAAATTTAGGTGATCCCTGGGACTCAACCCGTCTCAAAAACGCGCCCTATAAAATGTCCCTTCCTGAAGCCATTGAACTTAAAGAGCAACTTTCCCAACTCATTGAGCAAGGATTCGTACACCCCAGGAGCTCTCCTTGGGGGGCACCTGTCCTTTTCCAAAAAAAAGGACGGAACTCTCTGCCTCTGCATAGATTATCGAGGGCTGAATCAAGTCACTGTCAAGAATAAGTATGCTATCCCTCGCATCGACGAACTTCTTGACAGGCTTCATGGGGCCAAAGTCTTCTCAAAAATAGATTTGAGATCTGGTTACTATCAGATCATCAAAGTCGAGGAAGCAGATATACCCAAGACAGCCTTCAGTACCGGTTATAACCACTATGAGTTTACTGTAACCTCATTCGGGTTAACCAATGCTCCTGCAACCTTCAACCGCCTAATGCAAGACATATTCCATCCTTACTTGGATGAATTTGTGCTTGTTTTCTTTGATGACATCTTAATCTACTCCAAATCAATGGAAGAGCACGAGGAGCATGTGCGTAGAGTTCTGTAATTGTTGCGCAGACACAAACTCTATGCCAAGAAGAGCAAATGTACCTTCTTTACTCATCAAATTGAGTATCTTGGGTTCATTGTCTTCAAAGATGGCATTTCAATAGTTCCTGCCAAGGTTAAAGATATTCTAGAGTGGCCATCCCCTAAATCAGTTCATGAAGTTCGTGGGTTTTTGGGAATCACGGGATGGTATAGGATTTTTTCTAAAGATTATGCCTCGGTAGCTGCACCTTTGACGGATCTTCTCTCAAGAAGTATTGCAAAATAGTGTGGCTGCCAATCCATCAAAACAGCTTTGATCAGCTCAAGGTCATTATTACTTTTGCCCCAGTCCTGAAACTTCCTGATTTCACCAAGTGGTTACTGATGCCAGTAGTCTAGCACTTGGTGGTGTCCTCCATGAAGCTCATGATAGTCCTACTGCGGGACACCCAGGCTATGCAAAAATATTCAATGCCGTAACAAGGAGCTTTCATTAGGCAGGCTTGAAAAATGATGTCCTTCGGTACTTGAAGCGATGTCTCTCTCATGCCAAAGGATCAAAGCTAAAAGGGTCAAAGCTGAAAGGGTCAAGATGCCTGGGATACTTCAACCCTTGGATATTCCCCAAATGAAGTGGGAGTGCATTTCTGTACCGCCGGTACTGGAGTAGCAAATCAGTCTATGCTTGCATGGTTTCACCTCATCGGAGATGCTAAACTCTGGTGGAAACAGTGGTGCCGTGACAAGGGAGTCACCGAGCATTCTCAAACGTGGGAAGACATCAAGCAGGCCGCGAAGGAAAGATATCTTCCCCCTTCCCATGAATCCATAAAGATTCTTGGGATGGATTGGTTAATTGCAAACAAAGCTAGCATTCATTGTCACTAGGGGAGTATTACTTTTGAAAATGAGCATGGCCAAGTACTATCCGTTCAGGGCATAACATAACCTAAATCTAGGGTAGTCAAGGCAAAACATCTTCTCAAGGGAACACGTAAGGGTCAGCAAGTTTTCTTAGCCAAGCTCAACAAAACCATTGAACCTAGTAAGGAGACAGAACCCTCTTGGCTCCAAGAATTCTCTGACATCTTCCCTGACAAGCTTACAGGCCTACCGCCTCCTCGAATCATGAAATTGAGGTGATCCCTGAGACTCAACCCGTCTCAAGCAAATGCAACCTCCCTCCTTTAAAGGAGAAGACTCAAAGATTGAGAAGGATGCTGAAGTCTGGATTGAAGCGATGGACGATTATTTCTCTACCGCCGGTACTGGAGTAGCAAATCAGTCTATGCTTGCATTGTTTCGCCTCATCGGAGATGCTAAACTCTGGTGGAAACAGTGGTGCCGTGAAAAGGGAGTCACCGAGCATTCTCAAACGTGGGAAGACATCAAGCAGGGGCCGTGAAGGAAAGATATCTTCCCCCTTCCCATGAATCCATAAAGATTCTTGGGATGGACTGGTTAATTGCAAAGCTAGCATTCATTGTCACTAGGGGAGTATCACTTTTGAAAATGAGCATGGCCAAGTAATATCCGTTCAGGGCATAACATAACCTAAATCTAGGGTAGTCAAGGCAAAACATCTTCTCAAGGGAACACGTAAGGGTCAGCAAGTTTTCTTAGCCAAGCTCAACAAAACCATTGAACCTAGTAAGGAGACAGAACCCTCTTGGCTCCAAGAATTCTCTAACATCTTCCCTGACAAGCTTACAGGCCTACCGCCTCCTCGAATCATGAAATTTAGGTGATCCCTGAGACTCAACCCGTCTCAAAAACGCGCCCTATAAAATGTCCCTTCCTGAAGCCATTGAACTTAAAGAGCAACTTTCCCAACTCATTGAGCAAGGATTCGTACACCCCAATAGCTCTCCTTGGGGGGCACCTGTCCTTTTCCAAAAAAAAGGACGAAACTCTCTGCCTCTGCATAGATTATCGAGGGCTGAATCAAGTCACTGTCAAGAATAAGTATGCTATCCCTCGCATCGACGAACTTCTTGACAGGCTTCATGGGGCCAAAGTCTTCTCAAAAATAGATTTGAGATCTGGTTACTATTAGATCATCAAAGTCGAGGAAGCAGATATACCCAAGATAGCCTTCAGTACCGGTTATAACCACTATGAGTTTACTGTAACCTCATTCGGGTTAACCAATGCTCCTGCAACCTTCAACCGCGTAATGCAAGATATATTCCATCCTTACTTGGATGAATTTGTGCTTGTTTTCTTTGATGACATCTTAATCTACTCCAAATCAATGGAAGAGCATGAGAAGCATGTGCGTAGAGTTCTGCAATTGTTGCGCAGACACAAACTCTATGCCAAGAAGAGCAAATGTACCTTCTTTACTCATCAAATTGAGTATCTTGGGTTCATCGTCTTCAAAGATGGCATTTCAATAGTTCCCGCCAAGGTTAAAGATATTCTAGAGTGGCCATCCCCTAAATCAGTTCATGAAGTTCGTGGGTTCTTGGGAATCACGGGATGGTATAGGATTTTTATTAAAGATTATGCCTCGGTAGCTGCACCTTTGACGGATCTTCTCTCAAGAAGTATTGCAAAATATTGTGGCTGCCAATCCATCAAAACAGCTTTGATCAGCTCAAGGTCATTATTACTTTTGCCCCAGTCCTGAAACTTCCTGATTTCACCAAGTGGTTACTGATGCCAGTAGTCTAGCACTTGGTGGTGTCCTCCATTAAGCTCATGATAGTCCTACTGCGGGACACCCAGGCTATGCAAAAATATTCAATGCCGTAACAAGGAGCTTTCATTAGGCAGGCTTGAAAAATGATGTCCTTCGGTACTTGAAGCGATGTCTCTCTCATGCCAAAGGATCAAAGCTAAAAGGGTCAAAGCTGAAAGGGTCAAGATGCCTGGGATACTTCAACCCTTGGATATTCCCCAAATGAAGTGGGAGTGCATTTCTGTACCGCCGGTTCTGGAGTAGCAAATCAGTCTATGCTTGCATGGTTTCGCCTCATCGGAGATGCTAAACTCTGGTGGAAACAGTGGTGCCGTGACAAGGGAGTCACCGAGCATTCTCAAACGTGGGAAGACATCAAGCAGGCCGCGAAGGAAAGATATCTTCCCCCTTCCCATGAATCCATAACGATTCTTGGGATGGATTGGTTAATTGCAAACAAAGCTAGCATTCATTGTCACTAGGGGAGTATCACTTTTGAAAATGAGCATGGCCAAGTACTATCCGTTCAGGGCATAACATAACCTAAATCTAGGGTAGTCAAGGCAAAACATCTTCTCAAGGGAACACGTAAGGGTCAGCAAGTTTTCTTAGCCAAGCTCAACAAAACCATTGAACCTAGTAAGGAGACAGAACCCTCTTGGCTCCAAGAATTCTCTGACATCTTCCCTGACAAGCTTACAGGCCTACCGCCTCCTCGAATCATGAAATTGAGGTGATCCCTGAGACTCAACCCGTCTCAAGCAAATGCAACCTCCCTCCTTTAAAGGAGAAGACTCAAAGATTGAGAAGGATGCTGAAGTCTGGATTGAAGCGATGGACGATTATTTCTCTACCGTCGGTACTGGAGTAGCAAATCAGTCTATGCTTGCATTGTTTCGCCTCATCGGAGATGCTAAACTCTGGTGGAAACAGTGGTGCCGTGAAAAGGGAGTCACCGAGCATTCTCAAACGTGGGAAGACATCAAGCAGGGGCCGTGAAGGAAAGATATCTTCCCCCTTCCCATGAATCCATAAAGATTCTTGGGATGGACTGGTTAATTGCAAAGCTAGCATTCATTGTCACTAGGGGAGTATCACTTTTGAAAATGAGCATGGCCAAGTAATATCCGTTCAGGGCATAACATAACCTAAATCTAGGGTAGTCAAGGCAAAACATCTTCTCAAGGGAACACGTAAGGGTCAGCAAGTTTTCTTAGCCAAGCTCAACAAAACCATTGAACCTAGTAAGGAGACAGAACCCTCTTGGCTCCAAGAATTCTCTAACATCTTCCCTGACAAGCTTACAGGCCTACCACCTCCTCGAATCATGAAATTTAGGTGATCCCTGGGACTCAACCCGTCTCAAAAACGCGCCCTATAAAATGTCCCTTCCTGAAGCCATTGAACTTAAAGAGCAACTTTCCCAACTCATTGAGCAAGGATTCGTACACCCCAGTAGCTCTCCTTGGGGGGCACCTGTCCTTTTCCAAAAAAAAGGACGGAACTCTCTGCCTCTGCATAGATTATCGAGGGCTGAATCAAGTCACTGTCAAGAATAAGTATGCTATCCCTCGCATCGACGAACTTCTTGACAGGCTTCATGGGGCCAAAGTCTTCTCAAAAATAGATTTGAGATCTGGTTACTATTAGATCATCAAAGTCGAGGAAGCAGATATACCCAAGATAGCCTTCAGTACCGGTTATAACCACTATGAGTTTACTGTAACCTCATTCGGGTTAACCAATGCTCCTGCAACCTTCAACCGCCTAATGCAAGATATATTCCATCCTTACTTCGATGAATTTGTGCTTGTTTTCTTTGATGACATCTTACTCTACTCCAAATCAATGGAAGAGCATGAGAAGCATGTGCGTAGAGTTCTGCAATTGTTGTGCAGACACAAACTCTATGCCAAGAAGAGCAAATGTACCTTCTTTACTCATCAAATTGAGTATCTTGGGTTCATCGTCTTCAAAGATGGCATTTCAATAGTTCCCGCCAAGGTTAAAGATATTCTAGAGTGGCCATCCCCTAAATCAGTTCATGAAGTTCGTGGGTTCTTGGGAATCACGGGATGGTATAGGATTTTTATTAAAGATTATGCCTCGGTAGCTGCACCTTTGACGGATCTTCTCTCAAGAAGTATTGCAAAATATTGTGGCTGCCAATCCATCAAAACAGCTTTGATCAGCTCAAGGTCATTATTACTTTTGCCCCAGTCCTGAAACTTCCTGATTTCACCAAGTGGTTACTGATGCCAGTAGTCTAGCACTTGGTGGTGTCCTCCATGAAGCTCATGATAGTCCTACTGCGGGACACCCAGGCTATGCAAAAATATTCAATGCCGTAACAAGGAGCTTTCATTAGGCAGGCTTGAAAAATGATGTCCTTCGGTACTTGAAGCGATGTCTCTCTCATGCCAAAGGATCAAAGCTAAAAGGGTCAAAGCTGAAAGGGTCAAGATGCCTGGGAAACTTGAACCCTTGGATATTCCCCAAATGAAGTGGGAGTGCATTTCTGTACCGCCGGTACTGGAATAGCAAATCAGTCTATGCTTGCATGGTTTCGCCTCATCGGAGATGCTAAACTCTGGTGGAAACAGTGGTGCCGTGACAAGGGAGTCACCGAGCATTCTCAAACGTGGGAAGACATCAAGCAGGCCGTGAAGGAAAGATATCTTCCCCCTTCCCATGAATCCATAAAGATTCTTGGGATGGATTGGTTAATTGCAAACAAAGCTAGCATTCATTGTCACTAGGGGAGTATCACTTTTGAAAATGAGCATGGCCAAGTACTATCCGTTCAGGGCATAACATAACCTAAATCTAGGGTAGTCAAGGCAAAACATCTTCTCAAGGGAACACGTAAGGGTCAGCAAGTTTTCTTAGCCAAGCTCAACAAAACCATTGAACCTAGTAAGGAGACAGAACCCTCTTGGCTCCAAGAATTCTCTAACATCTTCCCTGACAAGCTTACAGGCCTACCGCCTCCTCGAATCATGAAATTTAGGTGATCCCTGGGACTCAACCCGTCTCAAAAACGCGCCCTATAAAATGTCCCTTCCTGAAGCCATTGAACTTAAAGAGCAACTTTCCCAACTCATTGAGCAAGGATTCGTACACCCCAGTAGCTCTCCTTGGGGGGCACCTGTCCTTTTCCAAAAAAAAGGACGGAACTCTCTGCCTCTGCATAGATTATCGAGGGCTGAATCAAGTCACTGTCAAGAATAAGTATGCTATCCCTCGCATCGACGAACTTCTTGACAGGCTTCATGGGGCCAAAGTCTTCTCAAAAATAGATTTGAGATCTGGTTACTATTAGATCATCAAAGTCGAGGAAGCAGATATACCCAAGATAGCCTTCAGTACCGGTTATAACCACTATGAGTTTACTGTAACCTCATTCGGGTTAACCAATGCTCCTGCAACCTTCAACCGCGTAATGCAAGATATATTCCATCCTTACTTGGATGAATTTGTGCTTGTTTTCTTTGATGACATCTTAATCTACTCCAAATCAATGGAAGAGCATGAGAAGCATGTGCGTAGAGTTCTGCAATTGTTGCGCAGACACAAACTCTATGCCAAGAAGAGCAAATGTACCTTCTTTACTCATCAAATTGAGTATCTTGGGTTCATCGTCTTCAAAGATGGCATTTCAATAGTTCCCGCCAAGGTTAAAGATATTCTAGAGTGACCATCCCCTAAATCAGTTCATGAAGTTCGTGGGTTCTTGGGAATCACGGGATGGTATAGGATTTTTATTAAAGATTATGCCTCGGTAGCTGCACCTTTGACGGATCTTCTCTCAAGAAGTATTGCAAAATATTGTGGCTGCCAATCCATCAAAACAGCTTTGATCAGCTCAAGGTCATTATTACTTTTGCCCCAGTCCTGAAACTTCCTGATTTCACCAAGTGGTTACTGATGCCAGTAGTCTAGCACTTGGTGGTGTCCTCCATTAAGCTCATGATAGTCCTACTGCGGGACACCCAGGCTATGCAAAAATATTCAATGCCGTAACAAGGAGCTTTCATTAGGCAGGCTTGAAAAATGATGTCCTTCGGTACTTGAAGCGATGTCTCTCTCATGCCAAAGGATCAAAGCTAAAAGGGTCAAAGCTGAAAGGGTCAAGATGCCTGGGAAACTTGAACCCTTGGATATTCCCCAAATGAAGTGGGAGTGCATTTCTGTACCGCCGGTACTGGAATAGCAAATCAGTCTATGCTTGCATGGTTCCGCCTCATCGGAGATGCTAAACTCTGGTGGAAACAGTGGTGCCGTGACAAGGGAGTCACCGAGCATTCTCAAACGTGGGAAGACATCAAGCAGGGGCCGTGAAGGAAAGATATCTTCCCCCTTCCCATGAATCCATAAAGATTCTTGGGATGGATTGGTTAATTGCAAACAAAGCTAGCATTCATTGTCACTAGGGGAGTATCACTTTTGAAAATGAGCATGGCCAAGTACTATCCGTTCAGGGCATAACATAACCTAAATCTAGGGTAGTCAAGGCAAAACATCTTCTCAAGGGAACACGTAAGGGTCAGCAAGTTTTCTTAGCCAAGCTCAACAAAACCATTGAACCTAGTAAGGAGACAGAACCCTCTTGGCTCCAAGAATTCTCTAACATCTTCCCTGACAAGCTTACAGGCCTACCGCCTCCTCGAATCATGAAATTTAGGTGATCCCTGGGACTCAACCCGTCTCAAAAACGCGCCCTATAAAATGTCCCTTCCTGAAGCCATTGAACTTAAAGAGCAACTTTCCCAACTCATTGAGCAAGGATTCGTACACCCCAGTAGCTCTCCTTGGGGGGCACCTGTCCTTTTCCAAAAAAAAGGACGGAACTCTCTGCCTCTGCATAGATTATCGAGGGCTGAATCAAGTCACTGTCAAGAATAAGTATGCTATCCCTCGCATCGACGAACTTCTTGACAGGCTTCATGGGGCCAAAGTCTTCTCAAAAATAGATTTGAGATCTGGTTACTATTAGATCATCAAAGTCGAGGAAGCAGATATACCCAAGACAGCCTTCAGTACCGGTTATAACCACTATGAGTTTACTGTAACCTCATTCGGGTTAACCAATGCTCCTGCAACCTTCAACAGCCTAATGCAAGATATATTCCATCCTTACTTGGATGAATTTGTGCTTGTTTTCTTTGATGACATCTTAATCTACTCCAAATCAATGGAAGAGCATGAGGAGCATGTGCGTAGAGTTCTGCAATTGTTGCGCAGACACAAACTCTATGCCAAGAAGAGCAAATGTACCTTCTTTACTCATCAAATTGAGTATCTTGGGTTCATCGTCTTCAAAGATGGCATTTCAATAGTTCCCGCCAAGGTTAAAGATATTCTAGAGTGGCCATCCCCTAAATCAGTTCATGAAGTTCGTGGGTTTTTGGGAATCACGGGATGGTATAGGATTTTCATTAAAGATTATGCCTCGGTAGCTGCACCTTTGACGGATCTTCTCTCAAGAAGTATTGCAAAATAGTGTGGCTGCCAATCCATCAAAACAGCTTTGATCAGCTCAAGGTCATTATTACTTTTGCCCCAGTCCTGAAACTTCCTGATTTCACCAAGTGGTTACTGATGCCAGTAGTCTAGCACTTGGTGGTGTCCTCCATTAAGCTCATGATGTCCTACTGCGGGACACCCAGGCTATGCAAAAATATTCAATGCCGTAACAAGGAGCTTTCATTAGGCAGGCTTGAAAAATGATGTCCTTCGGTACTTGAAGCGATGTCTCTCTCATGCCAAAGGATCAAAGCTAAAAGGGTCAAAGCTGAAAGGGTCAAGATGCCTGGGAAACTTCAACCCTTGGATATTCCCCAAATGAAGTGGGAGTGCATTTCTGTACCGTCGGTACTGGAGTAGCAAATCAGTCTATGCTTGCATGGTTTCGCCTCATCGGAGATGCTAAACTCTGGTGGAAACAGTGGTGCCGTGACAAGGGAGTCACCGAGCATTCTCAAACGTGGGAAGACATCAAGCAGGCCGCGAAGGAAAGATATCTTCCCCCTTCCCATGAATCCATAAAGATTCTTGGGATGGATTGGTTAATTGCAAACAAAGCTAGCATTCATTGTCACTAGGGGAGTATCACTTTTGAAAATGAGCATGGCCAAGTACTATCCGTTCAGGGCATAACATAACCTAAATCTAGGGTAGTCAAGGCAAAACATCTTCTCAAGGGAACACGTAAGGGTCAGCAAGTTTTCTTAGCCAAGCTCAACAAAACCATTGAACCTAGTAAGGAGACAGAACCCTCTTGGCTCCAAGAATTCTCTGACATCTTCCCTGACAAGCTTACAGGCCTACCGCCTCCTCGAATCATGAAATTGAGGTGATCCCTGAGACTCAACCCGTCTCAAGCAAATGCAACCTCCCTCCTTTAAAGGAGAAGACTCAAAGATTGAGAAGGATGCTGAAGTCTGGATTGAAGCGATGGACGATTATTTCTCTACCGCCGGTACTGGAGTAGCAAATCAGTCTATGCTTGCATTGTTTCGCCTCATCGGAGATGCTAAACTCTGGTGGAAACAGTGGTGCCGTGAAAAGGGAGTCACCGAGCATTCTCAAACGTGGGAAGACATCAAGCAGGGGCCGTGAAGGAAAGATATCTTCCCCCTTCCCATGAATCCATAAAGATTCTTGGGATGGACTGGTTAATTGCAAAGCTAGCATTCATTGTCACTAGGGGAGTATCACTTTTGAAAATGAGCATGGCCAAGTAATATCCGTTCAGGGCATAACATAACCTAAATCTAGGGTAGTCAAGGCAAAACATCTTCTCAAGGGAACACGTAAGGGTCAGCAAGTTTTCTTAGCCAAGCTCAACAAAACCATTGAACCTAGTAAGGAGACAGAACCCTCTTGGCTCCAAGAATTCTCTAACATCTTCCCTGACAAGCTTACAGGCCTACCACCTCCTCGAATCATGAAATTTAGGTGATCCATGGGACTCAACCCGTCTCAAAAACGCGCCCTATAAAATGTCCCTTCCTGAAGCCATTGAACTTAAAGAGCAACTTTCCCAACTCATTGAGCAAGGATTCGTACACCCCAGTAGCTCTCCTTGGGGGGCACCTGTCCTTTTCCAAAAAAAAGGACGGAACTCTCTGCCTCTGCATAGATTATCGAGGGCTGAATCAAGTCACTGTCAAGAATAAGTATGCTATCCCTCGCATCGACGAACTTCTTGACAGGCTTCATGGGGCCAAAGTCTTCTCAAAAATAGATTTGAGATCTGGTTACTATTAGATCATCAAAGTCGAGGAAGCAGATATACCCAAGATAGCCTTCAGTACCGGTTATAACCACTATGAGTTTACTGTAACCTCATTCGGGTTAACCAATGCTCCTGCAACCTTCAACCGCCTAATGCAAGATATATTCCATCCTTACTTCGATGAATTTGTGCTTGTTTTCTTTTATGACATCTTACTCTACTCCAAATCAATGGAAGAGCATGAGAAGCATGTGCGTAGAGTTCTGCAATTGTTGTGCAGACACAAACTCTATGCCAAGAAGAGCAAATGTACCTTCTTTACTCATCAAATTGAGTATCTTGGGTTCATCGTCTTCAAAGATGGCATTTCAATAGTTCCCGCCAAGGTTAAAGATATTCTAGAGTGGCCATCCCCTAAATCAGTTCATGAAGTTCGTGGGTTCTTGGGAATCACGGGATGGTATAGGATTTTTATTAAAGATTATGCCTCGGTAGCTGCACCTTTGACGGATCTTCTCTCAAGAAGTATTGCAAAATATTGTGGCTGCCAATCCATCAAAACAGCTTTGATCAGCTCAAGGTCATTATTACTTTTGCCCCAGTCCTGAAACTTCCTGATTTCACCAAGTGGTTACTGATGCCAGTAGTCTAGCACTTGGTGGTGTCCTCCATGAAGCTCATGATAGTCCTACTGCGGGACACCCAGGCTATGCAAAAATATTCAATGCCGTAACAAGGAGCTTTCATTAGGCAGGCTTGAAAAATGATGTCCTTCGGTACTTGAAGCGATGTCTCTCTCATGCCAAAGGATCAAAGCTAAAAGGGTCAAAGCTGAAAGGGTCAAGATGCCTGGGAAACTTGAACCCTTGGATATTCCCCAAATGAAGTGGGAGTGCATTTCTGTACCGCCGGTACTGGAATAGCAAATCAGTCTATGCTTGCATGGTTTCGCCTCATCGGAGATGCTAAACTCTGGTGGAAACAGTGGTGCCGTGACAAGGGAGTCACCGAGCATTCTCAAACGTGGGAAGACATCAAGCAGGCCGTGAAGGAAAGATATCTTCCCCCTTCCCATGAATCCATAAAGATTCTTGGGATGGATTGGTTAATTGCAAACAAAGCTAGCATTCATTGTCACTAGGGGAGTATCACTTTTGAAAATGAGCATGGCCAAGTACTATCCGTTCAGGGCATAACATAACCTAAATCTAGGGTAGTCAAGGCAAAACATCTTCTCAAGGGAACACGTAAGGGTCAGCAAGTTTTCTTAGCCAAGCTCAACAAAACCATTGAACCTAGTAAGGAGACAGAACCCTCTTGGCTCCAAGAATTCTCTAACATCTTCCCTGACAAGCTTACAGGCCTACCGCCTCCTCGAATCATGAAATTTAGGTGATCCCTGGGACTCAACCCGTCTCAAAAACGCGCCCTATAAAATGTCCCTTCCTGAAGCCATTGAACTTAAAGAGCAACTTTCCCAACTCATTGAGCAAGGATTCGTACACCCCAGTAGCTCTCCTTGGGGGGCACCTGTCCTTTTCCAAAAAAAAGGACGGAACTCTCTGCCTCTGCATAGATTATCGAGGGCTGAATCAAGTCACTGTCAAGAATAAGTATGCTATCCCTCGCATCGACGAACTTCTTGACAGGCTTCATGGGGCCAAAGTCTTCTCAAAAATAGATTTGAGATCTGGTTACTATTAGATCATCAAAGTCGAGGAAGCAGATATACCCAAGATAGCCTTCAGTACCGGTTATAACCACTATGAGTTTACTGTAACCTCATTCGGGTTAACCAATGCTCCTGCAACCTTCAACCGCGTAATGCAAGATATATTCCATCCTTACTTGGATGAATTTGTGCTTGTTTTCTTTGATGACATCTTAATCTACTCCAAATCAATGGAAGAGCATGAGAAGCATGTGCGTAGAGTTCTGCAATTGTTGCGCAGACACAAACTCTATGCCAAGAAGAGCAAATGTACCTTCTTTACTCATCAAATTGAGTATCTTGGGTTCATCGTCTTCAAAGATGGCATTTCAATAGTTCCCGCCAAGGTTAAAGATATTCTAGAGTGGCCATCCCCTAAATCAGTTCATGAAGTTCGTGGGTTCTTGGGAATCACGGGATGGTATAGGATTTTTATTAAAGATTATGCCTCGGTAGCTGCACCTTTGACGGATCTTCTCTCAAGAAGTATTGCAAAATATTGTGGCTGCCAATCCATCAAAACAGCTTTGATCAGCTCAAGGTCATTATTACTTTTGCCCCAGTCCTGAAACTTCCTGATTTCACCAAGTGGTTACTGATGCCAGTAGTCTAGCACTTGGTGGTGTCCTCCATTAAGCTCATGATAGTCCTACTGCGGGACACCCAGGCTATGCAAAAATATTCAATGCCGTAACAAGGAGCTTTCATTAGGCAGGCTTGAAAAATGATGTCCTTCGGTACTTGAAGCGATGTCTCTCTCATGCCAAAGGATCAAAGCTAAAAGGGTCAAAGCTGAAAGGGTCAAGATGCCTGGGAAACTTGAACCCTTGGATATTCCCCAAATGAAGTGGGAGTGCATTTCTGTACCGCCGGTACTGGAATAGCAAATCAGTCTATGCTTGCATGGTTCCGCCTCATCGGAGATGCTAAACTCTGGTGGAAACAGTGGTGCCGTGACAAGGGAGTCACCGAGCATTCTCAAACGTGGGAAGACATCAAGCAGGGGCCGTGAAGGAAAGATATCTTCCCCCTTCCCATGAATCCATAAAGATTCTTGGGATGGATTGGTTAATTGCAAACAAAGCTAGCATTCATTGTCACTAGGGGAGTATCACTTTTGAAAATGAGCATGGCCAAGTACTATCCGTTCAGGGCATAACATAACCTAAATCTAGGGTAGTCAAGGCAAAACATCTTCTCAAGGGAACACGTAAGGGTCAGCAAGTTTTCTTAGCCAAGCTCAACAAAACCATTGAACCTAGTAAGGAGACAGAACCCTCTTGGCTCCAAGAATTCTCTAACATCTTCCCTGACAAGCTTACAGGCCTACCGCCTCCTCGAATCATGAAATTTAGGTGATCCCTGGGACTCAACCCGTCTCAAAAACGCGCCCTATAAAATGTCCCTTCCTGAAGCCATTGAACTTAAAGAGCAACTTTCCCAACTCATTGAGCAAGGATTCGTACACCCCAGTAGCTCTCCTTGGGGGGCACCTGTCCTTTTCCAAAAAAAAGGACGGAACTCTCTGCCTCTGCATAGATTATCGAGGGCTGAATCAAGTCACTGTCAAGAATAAGTATGCTATCCCTCGCATCGACGAACTTCTTGACAGGCTTCATGGGGCCAAAGTCTTCTCAAAAATAGATTTGAGATCTGGTTACTATTAGATCATCAAAGTCGAGGAAGCAGATATACCCAAGACAGCCTTCAGTACCGGTTATAACCACTATGAGTTTACTGTAACCTCATTCGGGTTAACCAATGCTCCTGCAACCTTCAACAGCCTAATGCAAGATATATTCCATCCTTACTTGGATGAATTTGTGCTTGTTTTCTTTGATGACATCTTAATCTACTCCAAATCAATGGAAGAGCATGAGGAGCATGTGCGTAGAGTTCTGCAATTGTTGCGCAGACACAAACTCTATGCCAAGAAGAGCAAATGTACCTTCTTTACTCATCAAATTGAGTATCTTGGGTTCATCGTCTTCAAAGATGGCATTTCAATAGTTCCCGCCAAGGTTAAAGATATTCTAGAGTGGCCATCCCCTAAATCAGTTCATGAAGTTCGTGGGTTTTTGGGAATCACGGGATGGTATAGGATTTTCATTAAAGATTATGCCTCGGTAGCTGCACCTTTGACGGATCTTCTCTCAAGAAGTATTGCAAAATAGTGTGGCTGCCAATCCATCAAAACAGCTTTGATCAGCTCAAGGTCATTATTACTTTTGCCCCAGTCCTGAAACTTCCTGATTTCACCAAGTGGTTACTGATGCCAGTAGTCTAGCACTTGGTGGTGTCCTCCATTAAGCTCATGATGTCCTACTGCGGGACACCCAGGCTATGCAAAAATATTCAATGCCGTAACAAGGAGCTTTCATTAGGCAGGCTTGAAAAATGATGTCCTTCGGTACTTGAAGCGATGTCTCTCTCATGCCAAAGGATCAAAGCTAAAAGGGTCAAAGCTGAAAGGGTCAAGATGCCTGGGAAACTTCAACCCTTGGATATTCCCCAAATGAAGTGGGAGTGCATTTCTGTACCGTCGGTACTGGAGTAGCAAATCAGTCTATGCTTGCATGGTTTCGCCTCATCGGAGATGCTAAACTCTGGTGGAAACAGTGGTGCCGTGACAAGGGAGTCACCGAGCATTCTCAAACGTGGGAAGACATCAAGCAGGCCGCGAAGGAAAGATATCTTCCCCCTTCCCATGAATCCATAAAGATTCTTGGGATGGATTGGTTAATTGCAAACAAAGCTAGCATTCATTGTCACTAGGGGAGTATCACTTTTGAAAATGAGCATGGCCAAGTACTATCCGTTCAGGGCATAACATAACCTAAATCTAGGGTAGTCAAGGCAAAACATCTTCTCAAGGGAACACGTAAGGGTCAGCAAGTTTTCTTAGCCAAGCTCAACAAAACCATTGAACCTAGTAAGGAGACAGAACCCTCTTGGCTCCAAGAATTCTCTGACATCTTCCCTGACAAGCTTACAGGCCTACCGCCTCCTCGAATCATGAAATTGAGGTGATCCCTGAGACTCAACCCGTCTCAAGCAAATGCAACCTCCCTCCTTTAAAGGAGAAGACTCAAAGATTGAGAAGGATGCTGAAGTCTGGATTGAAGCGATGGACGATTATTTCTCTACCGCCGGTACTGGAGTAGCAAATCAGTCTATGCTTGCATTGTTTCGCCTCATCGGAGATGCTAAACTCTGGTGGAAACAGTGGTGCCGTGAAAAGGGAGTCACCGAGCATTCTCAAACGTGGGAAGACATCAAGCAGGGGCCGTGAAGGAAAGATATCTTCCCCCTTCCCATGAATCCATAAAGATTCTTGGGATGGACTGGTTAATTGCAAAGCTAGCATTCATTGTCACTAGGGGAGTATCACTTTTGAAAATGAGCATGGCCAAGTAATATCCGTTCAGGGCATAACATAACCTAAATCTAGGGTAGTCAAGGCAAAACATCTTCTCAAGGGAACACGTAAGGGTCAGCAAGTTTTCTTAGCCAAGCTCAACAAAACCATTGAACCTAGTAAGGAGACAGAACCCTCTTGGCTCCAAGAATTCTCTAACATCTTCCCTGACAAGCTTACAGGCCTACCACCTCCTCGAATCATGAAATTTAGGTGATCCATGGGACTCAACCCGTCTCAAAAACGCGCCCTATAAAATGTCCCTTCCTGAAGCCATTGAACTTAAAGAGCAACTTTCCCAACTCATTGAGCAAGGATTCGTACACCCCAGTAGCTCTCCTTGGGGGGCACCTGTCCTTTTCCAAAAAAAAGGACGGAACTCTCTGCCTCTGCATAGATTATCGAGGGCTGAATCAAGTCACTGTCAAGAATAAGTATGCTATCCCTCGCATCGACGAACTTCTTGACAGGCTTCATGGGGCCAAAGTCTTCTCAAAAATAGATTTGAGATCTGGTTACTATTAGATCATCAAAGTCGAGGAAGCAGATATACCCAAGATAGCCTTCAGTACCGGTTATAACCACTATGAGTTTACTGTAACCTCATTCGGGTTAACCAATGCTCCTGCAACCTTCAACCGCCTAATGCAAGATATATTCCATCCTTACTTCGATGAATTTGTGCTTGTTTTCTTTTATGACATCTTACTCTACTCCAAATCAATGGAAGAGCATGAGAAGCATGTGCGTAGAGTTCTGCAATTGTTGTGCAGACACAAACTCTATGCCAAGAAGAGCAAATGTACCTTCTTTACTCATCAAATTGAGTATCTTGGGTTCATCGTCTTCAAAGATGGCATTTCAATAGTTCCCGCCAAGGTTAAAGATATTCTAGAGTGGCCATCCCCTAAATCAGTTCATGAAGTTCGTGGGTTCTTGGGAATCACGGGATGGTATAGGATTTTTATTAAAGATTATGCCTCGGTAGCTGCACCTTTGACGGATCTTCTCTCAAGAAGTATTGCAAAATATTGTGGCTGCCAATCCATCAAAACAGCTTTGATCAGCTCAAGGTCATTATTACTTTTGCCCCAGTCCTGAAACTTCCTGATTTCACCAAGTGGTTACTGATGCCAGTAGTCTAGCACTTGGTGGTGTCCTCCATGAAGCTCATGATAGTCCTACTGCGGGACACCCAGGCTATGCAAAAATATTCAATGCCGTAACAAGGAGCTTTCATTAGGCAGGCTTGAAAACTGATGTCCTTCGGTACTTGAAGCGATGTCTCTCTCATGCCAAAGGATCAAAGCTAAAAGGGTCAAAGCTGAAAGGGTCAAGATGCCTGGGAAACTTGAACCCTTGGATATTCCCCAAATGAAGTGGGAGTGCATTTCTGTACCGCCGGTACTGGAATAGCAAATCAGTCTATGCTTGCATGGTTTCGCCTCATCGGAGATGCTAAACTCTGGTGGAAACAGTGGTGCCGTGACAAGGGAGTCACCGAGCATTCTCAAACGTGGGAAGACATCAAGCAGGCCGTGAAGGAAAGATATCTTCCCCCTTCCCATGAATCCATAAAGATTCTTGGGATGGATTGGTTAATTGCAAACAAAGCTAGCATTCATTGTCACTAGGGGAGTATCACTTTTGAAAATGAGCATGGCCAAGTACTATCCGTTCAGGGCATAACATAACCTAAATCTAGGGTAGTCAAGGCAAAACATCTTCTCAAGGGAACACGTAAGGGTCAGCAAGTTTTCTTAGCCAAGCTCAACAAAACCATTGAACCTAGTAAGGAGACAGAACCCTCTTGGCTCCAAGAATTCTCTAACATCTTCCCTGACAAGCTTACAGGCCTACCGCCTCCTCGAATCATGAAATTTAGGTGATCCCTGGGACTCAACCCGTCTCAAAAACGCGCCCTATAAAATGTCCCTTCCTGAAGCCATTGAACTTAAAGAGCAACTTTCCCAACTCATTGAGCAAGGATTCGTACACCCCAGTAGCTCTCCTTGGGGGGCACCTGTCCTTTTCCAAAAAAAAGGACGGAACTCTCTGCCTCTGCATAGATTATCGAGGGCTGAATCAAGTCACTGTCAAGAATAAGTATGCTATCCCTCGCATCGACGAACTTCTTGACAGGCTTCATGGGGCCAAAGTCTTCTCAAAAATAGATTTGAGATCTGGTTACTATTAGATCATCAAAGTCGAGGAAGCAGATATACCCAAGATAGCCTTCAGTACCGGTTATAACCACTATGAGTTTACTGTAACCTCATTCGGGTTAACCAATGCTCCTGCAACCTTCAACCGCGTAATGCAAGATATATTCCATCCTTACTTGGATGAATTTGTGCTTGTTTTCTTTGATGACATCTTAATCTACTCCAAATCAATGGAAGAGCATGAGAAGCATGTGCGTAGAGTTCTGCAATTGTTGCGCAGACACAAACTCTATGCCAAGAAGAGCAAATGTACCTTCTTTACTCATCAAATTGAGTATCTTGGGTTCATCGTCTTCAAAGATGGCATTTCAATAGTTCCCGCCAAGGTTAAAGATATTCTAGAGTGGCCATCCCCTAAATCAGTTCATGAAGTTCGTGGGTTCTTGGGAATCACGGGATGGTATAGGATTTTTATTAAAGATTATGCCTCGGTAGCTGCACCTTTGACGGATCTTCTCTCAAGAAGTATTGCAAAATATTGTGGCTGCCAATCCATCAAAACAGCTTTGATCAGCTCAAGGTCATTATTACTTTTGCCCCAGTCCTGAAACTTCCTGATTTCACCAAGTGGTTACTGATGCCAGTAGTCTAGCACTTGGTGGTGTCCTCCATTAAGCTCATGATAGTCCTACTGCGGGACACCCAGGCTATGCAAAAATATTCAATGCCGTAACAAGGAGCTTTCATTAGGCAGGCTTGAAAAATGATGTCCTTCGGTACTTGAAGCGATGTCTCTCTCATGCCAAAGGATCAAAGCTAAAAGGGTCAAAGCTGAAAGGGTCAAGATGCCTGGGAAACTTGAACCCTTGGATATTCCCCAAATGAAGTGGGAGTGCATTTCTGTACCGCCGGTACTGGAATAGCAAATCAGTCTATGCTTGCATGGTTCCGCCTCATCGGAGATGCTAAACTCTGGTGGAAACAGTGGTGCCGTGACAAGGGAGTCACCGAGCATTCTCAAACGTGGGAAGACATCAAGCAGGGGCCGTGAAGGAAAGATATCTTCCCCCTTCCCATGAATCCATAAAGATTCTTGGGATGGATTGGTTAATTGCAAACAAAGCTAGCATTCATTGTCACTAGGGGAGTATCACTTTTGAAAATGAGCATGGCCAAGTACTATCCGTTCAGGGCATAACATAACCTAAATCTAGGGTAGTCAAGGCAAAACATCTTCTCAAGGGAACACGTAAGGGTCAGCAAGTTTTCTTAGCCAAGCTCAACAAAACCATTGAACCTAGTAAGGAGACAGAACCCTCTTGGCTCCAAGAATTCTCTAACATCTTCCCTGACAAGCTTACAGGCCTACCGCCTCCTCGAATCATGAAATTTAGGTGATCCCTGGGACTCAACCCGTCTCAAAAACGCGCCCTATAAAATGTCCCTTCCTGAAGCCATTGAACTTAAAGAGCAACTTTCCCAACTCATTGAGCAAGGATTCGTACACCCCAGTAGCTCTCCTTGGGGGGCACCTGTCCTTTTCCAAAAAAAAGGACGGAACTCTCTGCCTCTGCATAGATTATCGAGGGCTGAATCAAGTCACTGTCAAGAATAAGTATGCTATCCCTCGCATCGACGAACTTCTTGACAGGCTTCATGGGGCCAAAGTCTTCTCAAAAATAGATTTGAGATCTGGTTACTATTAGATCATCAAAGTCGAGGAAGCAGATATACCCAAGACAGCCTTCAGTACCGGTTATAACCACTATGAGTTTACTGTAACCTCATTCGGGTTAACCAATGCTCCTGCAACCTTCAACAGCCTAATGCAAGATATATTCCATCCTTACTTGGATGAATTTGTGCTTGTTTTCTTTGATGACATCTTAATCTACTCCAAATCAATGGAAGAGCATGAGGAGCATGTGCGTAGAGTTCTGCAATTGTTGCGCAGACACAAACTCTATGCCAAGAAGAGCAAATGTACCTTCTTTACTCATCAAATTGAGTATCTTGGGTTCATCGTCTTCAAAGATGGCATTTCAATAGTTCCCGCCAAGGTTAAAGATATTCTAGAGTGGCCATCCCCTAAATCAGTTCATGAAGTTCGTGGGTTTTTGGGAATCACGGGATGGTATAGGATTTTCATTAAAGATTATGCCTCGGTAGCTGCACCTTTGACGGATCTTCTCTCAAGAAGTATTGCAAAATATTGTGGCTGCCAATCCATCAAAACAGCTTTGATCAGCTCAAGGTCATTATTACTTTTGCCCCAGTCCTGAAACTTCCTGATTTCACCAAGTGGTTACTGATGCCAGTAGTCTAGCACTTGGTGGTGTCCTCCATTAAGCTCATGATGTCCTACTGCGGGACACCCAGGCTATGCAAAAATATTCAATGCCGTAACAAGGAGCTTTCATTAGGCAGGCTTGAAAAATGATGTCCTTCGGTACTTGAAGCGATGTCTCTCTCATGCCAAAGGATCAAAGCTAAAGGGTCAAAGCTGAAAGGGTCAAGATGCCTGGGAAACTTCAACCCTTGGATATTCCCCAAATGAAGTGGGAGTGCATTTCTGTACCGTCGGTACTGGAGTAGCAAATCAGTCTATGCTTGCATGGTTTCGCCTCATCGGAGATGCTAAACTCTGGTGGAAACAGTGGTGCCGTGACAAGGGAGTCACCGAGCATTCTCAAACATGGGAAGACATCAAGCAGGCCGTGAAGGAAAGATATCTTTCCCCTTCCCATGAATCCATAAAGATTCTTGGGATGGATTGGTTAATTGCAAACAAAGCTAGCATTCATTGTCACTAGGGGAGTATCACTTTTGAAAATGAGCATGGCCAAGTACTATCCGTTCAGGGCATAACATAACCTAAATCTAGGGTAGTCAAGGCAAAACATCTTCTCAAGGGAACACGTAAGGGTCAGTAAGTTTTCTTAGCCAAGCTCAACAAAACCATTGAACCTAGTAAGGAGACAGAACCCTCTTGGCTCCAAGAATTCTCTGACATCTTCCCTGACAAGCTTACAGGCCTACCGCCTCCTCGAATCATGAAATTGAGGTGATCCCTGGGACTCAACCCGTCTCAAAAACGCGCCCTATAAAATGTCCCTTCCTGAAGCCATTGAACTTAAAGAGCAACTTTCCCAACTCATTGAGCAAGGATTCGTACACCCCAGTAGCTCTCCTTGGTGGGGGGCACCTGTCCTTTTCCAAAAAAAAGAAGGACGGAACTCTATGCCTTTGCATAGATAATCGAGGGCTGAATCAAGTCACTGTCAAGAATAAGTATGCTATCCCTCGCATCGACGAACTTCTTGACAGGCTTCATGGGGCCAAAGTCTTCTCAAAAATAGATTTGAGATCTGGTTACTATCAGATCATCAAAGTCGAGGAAGCAGATATACCCAAGACAGCCTTCAGTACCGGTTATAACCACTATGAGTTTACTGTAACCTCATTCGGGTTAACCAATGCTCCTGCAACCTTCAACCGCTTAATGCAAGATATATTCCATCCTTACTTGGATGAATTTGTGCTTGTTTTCTTTGATGACATCTTAATCTACTCCAAATCAATGGAAGAGAATGAGGAGCATGTGCGTAGAGTTCTGCAACTGTTGCGCAGACACAAACTCTATGCCAACAAGAGCAAATGTACCTTCTTTACTCATCAAATTGAGTATCTTGGGTTCATCGTCTTCAAAGATGGCATTTCAATAGTTCCTGCCAAGGTTAAAGATATTCTAGACTGGCCATCCCCTAAATCAGTTCATGAAGTTCGTGGGTTTTTGGGAATCACGGGATGGTATAGGATTTTTATTAAAGATTATGCCTTGGTAGCTGCACCTTTGACGGATCTTCTCTCAAGAAGTATTGCAAAATAGTGTGGCTGCCAATCCATCAAAACAGCTTTGATCAGCTCAAGGTCATTATTACTTTTGCCCCAGTCCTGAAACTTCCTGATTTCACCAAGTGGTTACTGATGCCAGTAGTCTAGCACTTGGTGGTGTCCTCCATGAAGCTCATGATAGTCCTACTGCGGGACACCCAGGCTATGCAAAAATATTCAATGCCGTAACAAGGAGCTTTCATTAGGCAGGCTTGAAAAATGATGTCCTTCGGTACTTGAAGCGATGTCTCTCATGCCAAAGGATCAAAGCTAAAAGGGTCAAAGCTGAAAGGGTCGAGATGCCTGGGAAACTTCAACCCTTGGATATTCCCCAAACGAAGTGGGAGTACATTACTATGGATTTTGTCACAAGTCTCCCCATTGTTCAAGCAGGATATGACTCCATTCTGGTAGTAGTGGACTTACTTACCAAAGTAGCTCACCTTATATCAGCAAAGAAGACCTTCAAAGCTTCTGATGTTGCTAGAATATTCATCAAGGAAGTCCTCAAACTTCATGGTCTCCCAAAAAGGATAGTAGCTGACCAGGATTTTGACTTCACTTCAAAGTGCCTATAAACTCCAACTCCAACTCTGGTAGAATTTGCCTACAATGCATCTTATCATCAGAGCATAGGAATGTCACCATTCAAAGCACTCTCTATGGGCAAGAATGCTTGTTTCCTCTAAATTTCTCTGATCCAGGAAAATGCTCGAAGAGATGGAGGAACAAACCAAGGCAATCCAAAAGGATATTAAAGCTGCCCAAGATGGATAAAAGCATTATGCTGACACCAAGAGGTCTAAAAGGATCTTCAAGGAAGGAGACAAAGTTCTTCTATGAGTGCTACCCAAACGAAGTTCTCTATCACTTGGGAAATATAAGAAGCTCAGCCCTAGGTATTGTGGTCCCTATACAGTTATCAAGCCTTTAGGTAAAAGTGCCTACAAACTCCAACTCCCAGCCAATATCAAAGTCCACAATGTATTTCATGTAAGTTTGTTAAAACTTATGTACCCAGTCTTGATCATTAACCTACTCAAGGAGTCCTTGAATTACAGCCCAATAGCATCATAGATTCTAGGGAAAGGCAACTCCGAAATAGAACTCTTGTAGAACATCTAGTACAGTGGAAAGATTACCCTGAAGAGGATGCAACTTGGGAAGATGAAGGTACACTCTTAAAGGATTATCTCCAATTCATGATGAGTCATCTTGATTTCTTTAAGGGGGGAAGGATGTAACATACCCATCTTCACTAATAAAGAAATGTCTTGTAATAGATAAATTTATGAGTTTTTATGGTATAAAAATCAATGATTTTATTAAATGAGTCATTTCTACTTAGAGTCTCTAAATTTTGAGCCCAAATTTGAAATTTATGCGCGATTTTATCCTAATATAGGATTTTACAGCATCCAAAACGGACACCGAATCAAGCTTATACGCAAATTTCAGTCATGTTTAGTTAAAAAGCGATGACCTTTAAACCTTAATAAATGCATGACCGAGCGTCCGATTGACGGATGGTCTGCACCCCAACGACTAGGAGAACCTCCCGGATAAAGAAAAAATTACCTCGCAGTCTGGTACGCAAATCGAGACCGACGCTCCAAATTTGGAAACCTTGCCCCAAAATTTGGACCGTACACACTTACCTGGGTACCCGTATGATAGCTGCACAAGAACCAAAGGACGGTCGCCCACTATGTGGTCCACACGTACCGCTACTTGGACACCCACCATGCTGTCCCAGACCAGATAAGGTACATGCGTACCACTCCTTTCCCTGTTAACCGACAGCATATCTTTCTTACAGAGCCATGCAGGCCACTGATCTACAGCCTTTGCTAGTACACCGTCCTTTCATCCTTGCTTTGCGCAACGCCCGTACTACCCATATCCCATAGTTATATAAACCCCCGGGCAACAAGCATTTTCTGCGTAGCGTATGCTCTGTTGTGCCGTTGTCCGTACCGTCGTCTGTCCCTGTGCAGTGTACTTGCTATAGTAGTACAGCCACCCCTCTCCACACCCCCTCAATTGCCACTTTTCAAATAAGGCAATTTTCCTCCATCTCCCTCTTGCTAGGAGGCAGTGTCAACTCTTCTTCTTCCCCTGTGTGAAGAGACTTACAGCATCCCTCAGCCCTTCTCCCCTTTAGCAAAACACTTTTGTGTTAAGGACATCTCACAATCCCCCCCCCCTTATTTGTGTGGACTTTAGTAAGAGGTTTTAGCCTTAAGAGAGGGTTCTTGCGCTGTGATCTTTTACTCATACGGTGAGCAAACGATCTCAGAATTGAGATCTGATTGGACCGTTTTGATCGCAACAGCGAGCCCTACAAGATGGCCCCTTCTCGAAAACGTCAAAATATTACCTCAAGAGGCGCGCAAAATAACGAGAGTAGAGAAGATGCTCCCGATGCGGCCCCAACCCTCCCTTTACAAGCTCCTCAAGGAAATGGTGGCCAAGTCAGCTTGGTTATCTTTTAGAGAAGAGTTTTTTTTAATATTAGTGTTAATAAATGTGTATCTTTTCCTTTTAGAATAATGACATAAAATTGTATGAAGCTACGAATTGAGTGTTGTATTCAATGATTTGTATTGAAATTGTTATCTTTAATGAATTGGGTTCTTGGGCAACTCTATTCTAGAAGACCAGGCCAGCGGCTATGCCTTGCATGGATGAGGAAAAAAGCGTTGCCTCTAGAAATCAAGTCTAGTACTTACCCAATCCATGGGTGATTTGATTTTTAGAAGATCACGCTCCCTTGTGGGATAGGACTAGGTCTTACCTATGAATCGTATCCTTGAATCTCTACATGGTCAAGGTGTCGATTAATAGGAAATTTTTTGCAAGGTAAGACTTGGTGGACTATCTTAAGTGTTTCCCTATTTTAGAAGGGGGGAACCTTATAATTGGTATCAGAGCCAATCTTAGCTCCAAGGAATTACCATTTAAGGACTGTTTTGCAATAAATGTTTTACCTAACATAATGTTAATTAATAAAAACATCCTACTAAAACAAACAAGTGGAAGTGATGTTTGAATGATTGTTTAAATGATTCGTTGGATTGAAAAGTTGAAGATGATCCATTTATTTTGTTTTGTCGGTACCCCCAGGGCCGACATCTTTGTGACTATAGATGGGATTCGCATACCTCAGGATCGCTAGGTGTATGACCAAACAAGTGATGCAAGTCTTACCTGCTCATAGAGTAGCTGTGTTGGGACCTACCCCAATCCAGAGTCTACCACCCTTACCATCAGTTTTTAGAGTCTTAGAAACTACAGCAGAATCCCAATATTTCACCTATGTGGACCGCTGTACCCTTATGTCATAGTCAAGCTTAGGAATTTCCCTTGATGGCAAATAAGACTAATTATATTAGTATCAGATCTTTGTAATAAAACTCATCCTTGTAAATATTTAGAAATAAAATGATTTCTATGTTTTACTCTTCAAAATAAGCGTTGTGCAAATATATATCTTGTAATCTTAAAATTGTTTTTACAATGATGGCCACGACGATCACCCTCCACTTCCCAGTGTGCTTTACATTGATATCCAGGAGAAGAAGCTCTTGCTCAAGCAAATGCAATCTCCCTCCTTTAAAGGAGAAGGTTCAAAGATTGAGAAGGATGCTGAAGTCTGGATTGAAGCGATGGACGATTATTTCTCTACCGCCGGTACTGGAGTAGCAAATCAGTCTATGCTTGCATGGTTTTGCCTCATCGGAGATGCTAAACTCTGGTGCAAACAGTGGTGCCGTGACAAGGGAGTCACCGAGCATTCTCAAACGTGGAAAGACATCAAGCAGGGGCCGTGAAGGAAAGATATCTTCCCCCTTCCCATGAATCCATAAAGATTCTTGGGATGGATTGGTTAATTGCAAACAAAGCTAGCATTCATTGTCACTAGGGGAGTATCACTTTTTAAAGTGAGCATGGCCAAGTAATATCCGTTCAGGGCATAACATAACCTAAATCTAGGGTAGTCAAGGCAAAACATCTTCTCAAGGGAACACGTAAGGGTCAGCAAGTTTTCTTAGCCAAGCTCAACAAAACCATTGAACCTAGTAAGGAGACAGAACCCTCTTGGCTCCAAGAATTCTCTGACATCTTCCCTGACAAGCTTACAGGCCTACCGCCTCCCCGAATCATGAAATTGAGGTGATCCCTGGGACTCAACCCATCTCAAAAACGCGTCCTATAAAATGTCCCTTCCTCAAGCCATTGAACTTAAAGAGCAACTTTCCCAACTCATTGAGCAAGGATTCGTACACCCCAGTAGCTCTCCTTGGGGGGCACCTGTCCTTTTCCAAAAAAAAGAAGGACGGAACTCTCTGCCTCTTCATAGATTATCGAGGGCTGAATCAAGTCACTGTCAAGAATAAGTATGCTATCCCTCGCATCGACGAACTTCTTGACAGGCTTTATGGGGCCAAAGTCTTCTCAAAAATAGATTTGAGTCTGGTTGCTATCAGATCATCAAAGTCGAGGAAGCAGATATACCCAAGACAGCCTTCAGTACCGGTTATAACCACTATGAGTTTACTGTAACCTCATTCGGGTTAACCAATGCTCCTGCAACCTTCAACCGCCTAATGCAAGATATATTCCATCCTTACTTGGATGAATTTGTGCTTGTTTTCTTTGATGACATCTTAATCTACTCCAAATCAATGGAAGAGAATGAGGAGCATGTGCGTAGAGTTCTGCAACTGTTGCGCAGACACAAACTCTATGCCAACAAGAGCAAATGTACCTTCTTTACTCATCAAATTGAGTATCTTGGGTTCATCGTCTTCAAAGATGGCATTTCAATAGTTCCTGCCAAGGTTAAAGATATTCTAGACTGGCCATCCCCTAAATCAGTTCATGAAGTTCGTGGGTTTTTGGGAATCACGGGATGGTATAGGATTTTCATTAAAGATTATGCCTCGGTAGCTGCACCTTTGATGGATCTTCTCTCAAGAAGTATTGCAAAATAGTGTGGCTGCTCAAGGTCATTATTACTTTTGCCCCAGTCCTGAAACTTCCTGATTTCACCAAGTGGTTACTGATGCCAGTAGTCTAGCACTTGGTGGTGTCCTCCATGAAGCTCATGATAGTCCTACTGCGGGACACCCAGGCTACGCAAAAATATTCAATGCCGTAACAAGGAGCTTTCATTAGGCAGGCTTGAAAAATGATGTCCTTCGGTACTTGAAGCGATGTCTCTCTCATGCCAAAGGATCAAAGCTGAAAGGGTCAAGATGCCTGGGAAACTTCAACCCTTGGATATTCCCCAAATGAAGTGGGAGTGCATTAGTATGGATTTTGTCACAAGTCTCCCCATTGTTCAAGCAGGATATGACTCCATTCTGGTAGTAGTGGACTTACTTACCAAAGTAGCTCACCTTATACCAGCAAAGAAGACCTTCAAAGCTTCTGATGTTGCTAGAATATTCATCAAGGAAGTCCTCAAACTTCATGGTCTCCCAAAAAGGATACTAAGTGACCGAGATTTTGACTTCACTTCAAAGTGCCTATAAACTCCAACTCCAACTCTGGTAGAATTTGCCTACAATGCATCTTATCATCAGAGCATAGGAATGTCACCATTCAAAGCACTCTCTATGGGCAAGAATGCTTGTTTCCTCTAAATTTCTCTGATCCAAGAAAATGCTCGAAGAGATGGAGGAACAAACCAAGGCAATCCAAAAGGATATTAAAGCTGCCAAGATGGATAAAAGCATTATGCTGACACCAAGAGGTCTGAAAGGATCTTCAAGGAAGGAGACAAAGTTCTTCTATGAGTGCTACCCAAACGAAGTTCTCTATCACTTGGGAAATATAAGAAGCTCAGCCCTAGGTATTGTGGTCCCTATACAGTTATCAAGCCTTTAGGTAAAAGTGCCTACAAACTCCAACTCCCAGCCAATATCAAAGTCCACAATGTATTTCATGTAAGTTTGTTAAAACCTTATGTACCCAGTCTTGATCATTAACCTACTCAAGGAGTCCTTGAATTACAGCCCAATAGCATCATAGATTCTAGGGAAAGGCAACTTCGAAATAGAACTCTTGTAGAACATCTGGTACAGTGGAAAGATTACCCTGAAGAGGATGCAACTTGGGAAGATGAAGCTACACTCTTAAAGGATTATCCCCAATTCATGATGAGTCGTCTTGATTTCTTTAATGGGGGAAGGATGTAACATACCCATCTTCACTAATAAAGAAATGTCTTGTAATAGATAAATTTATGAGTTTTTATGTTTTAAAAATCAATGATTTTATTAAATGAGTCATTTCTACTTAGAGTCTTTAAATTTTGAGCCCAAATTTAGAATTTATGCGTGATTTTACCCTAATATAGGACTTTACAGCATCCAAAACGGACACGGAATCAAGCTTATACACAAATTTCAGTCATTTTTAGTTAAAAAGCGACGACCTTTAAACCTTAATAAATGCATGACTGAGCGTCCGATTGATGAATGGTCTGCACCCCAACGACTAGGAGAACCTCCCGGATCAAAAAAAAAATTACCTCTCAGGCGCAGTCTGGTACGCAAATCGAGACCGACGCTCCAAATTTGGGAACCTTGCCCCAAAATTTGGACCGTACACACTTACCTGGGTACACGTATGATAGCTGCACAAGAACCAAAGGACGGTCGCCCACTATGTGGTCCACACGTACCGCTAATTGGACACCCACCATGCTGTCCCAGACCAGATAAGGTACATGCGTACCACTTCTTTCCCTGTTAACCGACGGCATATCTTTCTTACAGAGCCATTTTTTGCGTAGCGTATGCTTTGTTGTGCCGTTGTCCGTACCGTCGTCTATCCCTGTGCAATGTACTTGCTAGAGTAGTACAGCCACCCCTCTCCACACCCCCTCAATTGCCACTTTTCAAATAAGGCAATTTTCCTCCATCTCCCTCTTGCTAGGAGGCAGTGTCCTTAACTCTTCTTCTCCCCCTGTGTGAAGAGACTTACAGCATCCCTCAGCCCTTCTCCCCTTTAGCAAAACATTTTTGTGTTAAGGACATCTCACAATCCCCCCCCTTATTTGTGTGGACTTTAGTAAGAGGTTTTAGCCTTAAGAGAGGGTTCTTGCGCTATGATCTTTTGCTCATACGGTGAGCGAACGATCTCAAAATTGAGATCTGATTGGACCGTTTCGATCGCGACAGCGAGCCCTACAAGATGGCCCCTTCTCGAAAACGTCAAAATATTACCTCGGGAGGCACGCACAATAACGAGAGTAGAGAAGATGCTCCCGATGCGGCCCCAACCCTCCCTTTACAAGCTGCTCAAGGAAATGGTAGCCAAGTCAGCTTGGTTATCTTTTAGAGAAGAGTTTTTTTTAAAATATTAGTGTTAATAAATGTGTATCTTTTCCTTTTAGAATAATGACGTAAAATTGTATGAAGCTACGAATTGAGTGTTGTATTCAATGATTTGTATTGAAATTGTTATCTTTAATGAATTGGGTTCTTGGGCAACTCTATTCTAGAAGACTAGGCCAGCGGCTATGCCTTGCATGGATGATGAAAAAAGCGTTGCCTCTAGAAATCAAGTCTAGTAGTTACCCAATTTATGATCAATTACCCTATGGGTGATTTGATTTTTAGAAGATCACGCTCCCTTGTGGGATAGGACTAGGTCTTACCTATGAATCGCATACTTGAATCTCTACATGGTCAAGGTGTCGATTAATAGGAAACTTTTTGCAAGTTAAGACTTGGTGGACTATCTTAAGTGTTTCCCTATTTTAGAAGGGGGAACCTTATAATTGGTATCAGAGCCAATCTTAGCTCCAAGGAATTGACAGTTAAGGACTGTTTTGCAATAAATGTTTTACCTAACATAATGCTAATTAATAAAAACATCCTACTAAAACAAACAAGTGGACTTGATGTTTGAATGATTTTTTAAATGATTCGTTGGATTGAAAAGTTGAAGATGATCCATTTATTTTGTTTTGTCGGTAACCCCCAGGGCCGACACCTCTCTGACTATAGATGGGATTCGTATACCTCAGGATCGCTGGGTGTATGACCAAACAAGTGATGCAAGTCTTACCTGCTCACAGAGTAGCTGTGTTGGGACCTACCCCAATCCAGAGTCTACCACCCTTACCATCAGTTTTTAGAGTCTTAGAAACTACAGCAGAACCCCAATATTTCACCTATGTGGACCGCTGTACCCTTATGTCATAGTCAAGCTTAGGAATTTCCCTTGATGGCAAATGAGACTAATTATATTAGTCTCAGATCTTTGTAATAAAACTCGTCCTTGTAAATATTAGAAATAAAATGATTTCTATGTTTTACTCTTCAAAATAAGCGTTGTGCAAATATGAATCTTGTAATCTTAAAATTGTTTTTACAATGATGGCCAGGACGATCACCCTCCACTTCCCAGTGCACTTTACACTGATATCCAGGAGAAGAAGCTCTTGCTCAAGCAAATGCAACCTCCCTCCTTTAAAGGAGAAGGTTCAAAGATTGAGAAGGATGCTGAAGTCTGGATTGAAGCGATGGACGATTATTTCTCTACCGCCGGTACTGGAGTAGCAAATCAGTCTATGCTTGCATTGTTTCGCCTCATCGGAGATGCTAAACTCTGGTGGAAACAGTGGTGCCGTGACAAGGGAGTCACCGAGCATTCTCAAATGTGGGAAGACATCAAGCAGGCCGTGAAGGAAAGATATCTTCCCCCTTCCCATGAATCCATAAAGATTCTTGGGATGGATTGGTTAATTGCAAACAAAGCTAGCATTCATTGTCACTAGGGGAGTGTCACTTTTGAAAATGAGCATGGCCAAGTACTATCCGTTCAGGGCATAACATAACCTAAATCTAGGGTAGTCAAGGCAAAACATCTTCTCAAGGGAACACGTAAGGGTCAGCAAGTTTTCTTAGCCAAGCTCAACAAAACCATTGAACCTAGTAAGGAGACAGAACCCTCTTGGCTCCAAGAATTCTCTAACATTTTCCCTGACAAGCTTACAGGCCTACCGCCTCCTCGAATCATGAAATTTAGGTGATCCCTGGGACTCAACCCGTCTCAAAAACGCGCCCTATAAAATGTCCCTTCCTGAAGCCATTGAACTTAAAGAGCAACTTTCCCAACTCATTGAGCAAGGATTCGTACACCCCAGGAGCTCTCCTTGGGGGGCACCTGTCCTTTTCCAAAAAAAAGGACGGAACTCTCTGCCTCTGCATAGATTATCGAGGGCTGAATCAAGTCACTGTCAAGAATAAGTATGCTATCCCTCGCATCGACGAACTTCTTGACAAGCTTCATGGGGCCAAAGTCTTCTCAAAAATAGATTTGAGATCTGGTTACTATCAGATCATCAAAGTCGAGGAAGCAGATATACCCAAGACAGCCTTCAGTACCGGTTATAACCACTATGAGTTTACTGTAACCTCATTCGGGTTAACCAATGCTCCTGCAACCTTCAACCGCCTAATGCAAGACATATTCCATCCTTACTTGGATGAATTTGTGCTTGTTTTCTTTGATGACATCTTAATCTACTCCAAATCAATGGAAGAGCACGAGGAGCATGTGCGTAGAGTTCTGTAATTGTTGCGCAGACACAAACTCTATGCCAAGAAGAGCAAATGTACCTTCTTTACTCATCAAATTGAGTATCTTGGGTTCATTGTCTTCAAAGATGGCATTTCAATAGTTCCTGCCAAGGTTAAAGATATTCTAGAGTGGCCATCCCCTAAATCAGTTCATGAAGTTCGTGGGTTTTTGGGAATCACGGGATGGTATAGGATTTTTTCTAAAGATTATGCCTCGGTAGCTGCACCTTTGACGGATCTTCTCTCAAGAAGTATTGCAAAATAGTGTGGCTGCCAATCCATCAAAACAGCTTTGATCAGCTCAAGGTCATTATTACTTTTGCCCCAGTCCTGAAACTTCCTGATTTCACCAAGTGGTTACTGATGCCAGTAGTCTAGCACTTGGTGGTGTCCTCCATGAAGCTCATGATAGTCCTACTGCGGGACACCCAGGCTATGCAAAAATATTCAATGCCGTAACAAGGAGCTTTCATTAGGCAGGCTTGAAAAATGATGTCCTTCGGTACTTGAAGCGATGTCTCTCTCATGCCAAAGGATCAAAGCTAAAAGGGTCAAAGCTGAAAGGGTCAAGATGCCTGGGATACTTCAACCCTTGGATATTCCCCAAATGAAGTGGAAGTGCATTTCTGTACCGCCGGTACTGGAGTAGCAAATCAGTCTATGCTTGCATGGTTTCACCTCATCGGAGATGCTAAACTCTGGTGGAAACAGTGGTGCCGTGACAAGGGAGTCACCGAGCATTCTCAAACGTGGGAAGACATCAAGCAGGCCGCGAAGGAAAGATATCTTCCCCCTTCCCATGAATCCATAAAGATTCTTGGGATGGATTGGTTAATTGCAAACAAAGCTAGCATTCATTGTCACTAGGGGAGTATTACTTTTGAAAATGAGCATGGCCAAGTACTATCCGTTCAGGGCATAACATAACCTAAATCTAGGGTGGTCAAGGCAAAACATCTTCTCAAGGGAACACGTAAGGGTCAGCAAGTTTTCTTAGCCAAGCTCAACAAAACCATTGAACCTAGTAAGGAGACAGAACCCTCTTGGCTCCAAGAATTCTCTGACATCTTCCCTGACAAGCTTACAGGCCTACCGCCTCCTCGAATCATGAAATTGAGGTGATCCCTGAGACTCAACCCGTCTCAAGCAAATGCAACCTCCCTCCTTTAAAGGAGAAGACTCAAAGATTGAGAAGGATGCTGAAGTCTGGATTGAAGCGATGGACGATTATTTCTCTACCGCCGGTACTGGAGTAGCAAATCAGTCTATGCTTGCATTGTTTCGCCTCATCTGAGATGCTAAACTCTGGTGGAAACAGTGGTGCCGTGAAAAGGGAGTCACCGAGCATTCTCAAACGTGGGAAGACATCAAGCAGGGGCCGTGAAGGAAAGATATCTTCCCCCTTCCCATGAATCCATAAAGATTCTTGGGATGGACTGGTTAATTGCAAAGCTAGCATTCATTGTCACTAGGGGAGTATCACTTTTGAAAATGAGCATGGCCAAGTAATATCCGTTCAGGGCATAACATAACCTAAATCTAGGGTAGTCAAGGCAAAACATCTTCTCAAGGGAACACGTAAGGGTCAGCAAGTTTTCTTAGCCAAGCTCAACAAAACCATTGAACCTAGTAAGGAGACAGAACCCTCTTGGCTCCAAGAATTCTCTAACATCTTCCCTGACAAGCTTACAGGCCTACCGCCTCCTCGAATCATGAAATTTAGGTGATCCCTGGGACTCAACCCGTCTCAAAAACGCGCCCTATAAAATGTCCCTTCCTGAAGCCATTGAACTTAAAGAGCAACTTTCCCAACTCATTGAGCAAGGATTCGTACACCCCAGTAGCTCTCCTTGGGGGGCACCTGTCCTTTTCCAAAAAAAAGGACGGAACTCTCTGCCTCTGCATAGATTATCGAGGGCTGAATCAAGTCACTGTCAAGAATAAGTATGCTATCCCTCGCATCGACGAACTTCTTGACAGGCTTCATGGGGCCAAAGTCTTCTCAAAAATAGATTTGAGATCTGGTTACTATTAGATCATCAAAGTCGAGGAAGCAGATATACCCAAGATAGCCTTCAGTACCGGTTATAACCACTATGAGTTTACTGTAACCTCATTCGGGTTAACCAATGCTCCTGCAACCTTCAACCGCCTAATGCAAGATATATTCCATCCTTACTTCGATGAATTTGTGCTTGTTTTCTTTGATGACATCTTAATCTACTCCAAATCAATGGAAGAGCATGAGAAGCATGTGCGTAGAGTTCTGCAATTGTTGTGCAGACACAAACTCTATGCCAAGAAGAGCAAATGTACCTTCTTTACTCATCAAATTGAGTATCTTGGGTTCATCGTCTTCAAAGATGGCATTTCAATAGTTCCCGCCAAGGTTAAAGATATTCTAGAGTGGCCATCCCCTAAATCAGTTCATGAAGTTCGTGGGTTCTTGGGAATCACGGGATGGTATAGGATTTTTATTAAAGATTATGCCTCGGTAGCTGCACCTTTGACGGATCTTCTCTCAAGAAGTATTGCAAAATATTGTGGCTGCCAATCCATCAAAACAGCTTTGATCAGCTCAAGGTCATTATTACTTTTGCCCCAGTCCTGAAACTTCCTGATTTCACCAAGTGGTTACTGATGCCAGTAGTCTAGCACTTGGTGGTGTCCTCCATGAAGCTCATGATAGTCCTACTGCGGGACACCCAGGCTATGCAAAAATATTCAATGCCGTAACAAGGAGCTTTCATTAGGCAGGCTTGAAAAATGATGTCCTTCGGTACTTGAAGCGATGTCTCTCTCATGCCAAAGGATCAAAGCTAAAAGGGTCAAAGCTGAAAGGGTCAAGATGCCTGGGAAACTTGAACCCTTGGATATTCCCCAAATGAAGTGGGAGTGCATTTCTGTACCGCCGGTACTGGAATAGCAAATCAGTCTATGCTTGCATGGTTTCGCCTCATCGGAGATGCTAAACTCTGGTGGAAACAGTGGTGCCGTGACAAGGGAGTCACCGAGCATTCTCAAACGTGGGAAGACATCAAGCAGGCCGTGAAGGAAAGATATCTTCCCCCTTCCCATGAATCCATAAAGATTCTTGGGATGGATTGGTTAATTGCAAACAAAGCTAGCATTCATTGTCACTAGGGGAGTATCACTTTTGAAAATGAGCATGGCCAAGTACTATCCGTTCAGGGCATAACATAACCTAAATCTAGGGTAGTCAAGGCAAAACATCTTCTCAAGGGAACACGTAAGGGTCAGCAAGTTTTCTTAGCCAAGCTCAACAAAACCATTGAACCTAGT
Organism: Cibotium barometz; assembly: GCF_041138505.1. Classification (NCBI taxonomy): domain Eukaryota; kingdom Viridiplantae; phylum Streptophyta; class Polypodiopsida; order Cyatheales; family Cibotiaceae; genus Cibotium; species Cibotium barometz. The sequence goes on from NC_141109.1 coordinate 20,058,479, forward strand.
AAGGAGACAGAACCCTCTTGGCTCCAAGAATTCTCTAACATCTTCCCTGACAAGCTTACAGGCCTACCGCCTCCTCGAATCATGAAATTTAGGTGATCCCTGGGACTCAACCCGTCTCAAAAACACGCCCTATAAAATGTCCCTTCCTGAAGCCATTGAACTTAAAGAGCAACTTTCCCAACTCATTGAGCAAGGATTCGTACACCCCAGTAGCTCTCCTTGGGGGGCACCTGTCCTTTTCCAAAAAAAAGGACGGAACTCTCTGCCTCTGCATAGATTATCGAGGGCTGAATCAAGTCACTGTCAAGAATAAGTATGCTATCCCTCGCATCGACGAACTTCTTGACAGGCTTCATGGGGCCAAAGTCTTCTCAAAAATAGATTTGAGATCTGGTTACTATTAGATCATCAAAGTCGAGGAAGCAGATATACCCAAGATAGCCTTCAGTACCGGTTATAACCACTATGAGTTTACTGTAACCTCATTCGGGTTAACCAATGCTCCTGCAACCTTCAACCGCGTAATGCAAGATATATTCCATCCTTACTTGGATGAATTTGTGCTTGTTTTCTTTGATGACATCTTAATCTACTCCAAATCAATGGAAGAGCATGAGAAGCATGTGCGTAGAGTTCTGCAATTGTTGCGCAGACACAAACTCTATGCCAAGAAGAGCAAATGTACCTTCTTTACTCATCAAATTGAGTATCTTGGGTTCATCGTCTTCAAAGATGGCATTTCAATAGTTCCCGCCAAGGTTAAAGATATTCTAGAGTGGCCATCCCCTAAATCAGTTCATGAAGTTCGTGGGTTCTTGGGAATCACGGGATGGTATAGGATTTTTATTAAAGATTATGCCTCGGTAGCTGCACCTTTGACGGATCTTCTCTCAAGAAGTATTGCAAAATATTGTGGCTGCCAATCCATCAAAACAGCTTTGATCAGCTCAAGGTCATTATTACTTTTGCCCCAGTCCTGAAACTTCCTGATTTCACCAAGTGGTTACTGATGCCAGTAGTCTAGCACTTGGTGGTGTCCTCCATTAAGCTCATGATAGTCCTACTGCGGGACACCCAGGCTATGCAAAAATATTCAATGCCGTAACAAGGAGCTTTCATTAGGCAGGCTTGAAAAATGATGTCCTTCGGTACTTGAAGCGATGTCTCTCTCATGCCAAAGGATCAAAGCTAAAAGGGTCAAAGCTGAAAGGGTCAAGATGCCTGGGAAACTTGAACCCTTGGATATTCCCCAAATGAAGTGGGAGTGCATTACTGTACCGCCGGTACTGGAATAGCAAATCAGTCTATGCTTGCATGGTTTCGCCTCATCGGAGATGCTAAACTCTGGTGGAAACAGTGGTGCCGTGACAAGGGAGTCACCGAGCATTCTCAAACGTGGGAAGACATCAAGCAGGCCGTGAAGGAAAGATATCTTCCCCCTTCCCATGAATCCATAAAGATTCTTGGGATGGATTGGTTAATTGCAAACAAAGCTAGCATTCATTGTCACTAGGGGAGTATCACTTTTGAAAATGAGCATGGCCAAGTACTATCCGTTCAGGGCATAACATAACCTAAATCTAGGGTAGTCAAGGCAAAACATCTTCTCAAGGGAACACGTAAGGGTCAGCAAGTTTTCTTAGCCAAGCTCAACAAAACCATTGAACCTAGTAAGGAGACAGAACCCTCTTGGCTCCAAGAATTCTCTAACATCTTCCCTGACAAGCTTACAGGCCTACCGCCTCCTCGAATCATGAAATTTAGGTGATCCCTGGGACTCAACCCGTCTCAAAAACGCGCCCTATAAAATGTCCCTTCCTGAAGCCATTGAACTTAAAGAGCAACTTTCCCAACTCATTGAGCAAGGATTCGTACACCCCAGTAGCTCTCCTTGGGGGGCACCTGTCCTTTTCCAAAAAAAAGGACGGAACTCTCTGCCTCTGCATAGATTATCGAGGGCTGAATCAAGTCACTGTCAAGAATAAGTATGCTATCCCTCGCATCGACGAACTTCTTGACAGGCTTCATGGGGCCAAAGTCTTCTCAAAAATAGATTTGAGATCTGGTTACTATTAGATCATCAAAGTCGAGGAAGCAGATATACCCAAGACAGCCTTCAGTACCGGTTATAACCACTATGAGTTTACTGTAACCTCATTCGGGTTAACCAATGCTCCTGCAACCTTCAACAGCCTAATGCAAGATATATTCCATCCTTACTTGGATGAATTTGTGCTTGTTTTCTTTGATGACATCTTAATCTACTCCAAATCAATGGAAGAGCATGAGGAGCATGTGCGTAGAGTTCTGCAATTGTTGCGCAGACACAAACTCTATGCCAAGAAGAGCAAATGTACCTTCTTTACTCATCAAATTGAGTATCTTGGGTTCATCGTCTTCAAAGATGGCATTTCAATAGTTCCCGCCAAGGTTAAAGATATTCTAGAGTGGCCATCCCCTAAATCAGTTCATGAAGTTCGTGGGTTTTTGGGAATCACGGGATGGTATAGGATTTTCATTAAAGATTATGCCTCGGTAGCTGCACCTTTGACGGATCTTCTCTCAAGAAGTATTGCAAAATAGTGTGGCTGCCAATCCATCAAAACAGCTTTGATCAGCTCAAGGTCATTATTACTTTTGCCCCAGTCCTGAAACTTCCTGATTTCACCAAGTGGTTACTGATGCCAGTAGTCTAGCACTTGGTGGTGTCCTCCATTAAGCTCATGATGTCCTACTGCGGGACACCCAGGCTATGCAAAAATATTCAATGCCGTAACAAGGAGCTTTCATTAGGCAGGCTTGAAAAATGATGTCCTTCGGTACTTGAAGCGATGTCTCTCTCATGCCAAAGGATCAAAGCTGAAAGGGTCAAGATGCCTGGGAAACTTCAACCCTTGGATATTCCCCAAATGAAGTGGGAGTGCATTTCTGTACCGTCGGTACTGGAGTAGCAAATCAGTCTATGCTTGCATGGTTTCGCCTCATCGGAGATGCTAAACTCTGGTGGAAACAGTGGTGCTGTGACAAGGGAGTCACCGAGCATTCTCAAACATGGGAAGACATCAAGCAGGCCGTGAAGGAAAGATATCTTTCCCCTTCCCATGAATGCATAAAGATTCTTGGGATGGATTGGTTAATTGCAAACAAAGCTAGCATTCATTGTCACTAGGGGAGTATCACTTTTGAAAATGAGCATGGCCAAGTACTATCCGTTCAGGGCATAACATAACCTAAATCTAGGGTAGTCAAGGCAAAACATCTTCTCAAGGGAACACGTAAGGGTCAGTAAGTTTTCTTAGCCAAGCTCAGCAAAACCATTGAACCTAGTAAGGAGACAGAACCCTCTTGGCTCCAAGAATTCTCTGACATCTTCCCTGACAAGCTTACAGGCCTACCGCCTCCTCGAATCATGAAATTGAGGTGATCCCTGGGACTCAACCCGTCTCAAAAACGCGCCCTATAAAATGTCCCTTCCTGAAGCCATTGAACTTAAAGAGCAACTTTCCCAACTCATTGAGCAAGGATTCGTACACCCCAGTAGCTCTCCTTGGTGGGGGGCACCTGTCCTTTTCCAAAAAAAAGAAGGACGGAACTCTATGCCTCTGCATAGATAATCGAGGGCTGAATCAAGTCACTGTCAAGAATAAGTATGCTATCCCTCGCATCGACGAACTTCTTGACAGGCTTCATGGGGCCAAAGTCTTCTCAAAAATAGATTTGAGATCTGGTTACTATCAGATCATCAAAGTCGAGGAAGCAGATATACCCAAGACAGCCTTCAGTACCGGTTATAACCACTATGAGTTTACTGTAACCTCATTCGGGTTAACCAATGCTCCTGCAACCTTCAACCGCTTAATGCAAGATATATTCCATCCTTACTTGGATGAATTTGTGCTTGTTTTCTTTGATGACATCTTAATCTACTCCAAATCAATGGAAGAGAATGAGGAGCATGTGCGTAGAGTTCTGCAACTGTTGCGCAGACACAAACTCTATGCCAACAAGAGCAAATGTACCTTCTTTACTCATCAAATTGAGTATCTTGGGTTCATCGTCTTCAAAGATGGCATTTCAATAGTTCCTGCCAAGGTTAAAGATATTCTAGACTGGCCATCCCCTAAATCAGTTCATGAAGTTCGTGGGTTTTTGGGAATCACGGGATGGTATAGGATTTTTATTAAAGATTATGCCTCGGTAGCTGCACCTTTGACGGATCTTCTCTCAAGAAGTATTGCAAAATAGTGTGGCTGCCAATCCATCAAAACAGCTTTGATCAGCTCAAGGTCATTATTACTTTTGCCCCAGTCCTGAAACTTCCTGATTTCACCAAGTGGTTACTGATGCCAGTAGTCTAGCACTTGGTGGTGTCCTCCATGAAGCTCATGATAGTCCTACTGCGGGACACCCAGGCTATGCAAAAATATTCAATGCCGTAACAAGGAGCTTTCATTAGGCAGGCTTGAAAAATGATGTCCTTCGGTACTTGAAGCGATGTCTCTCATGCCAAAGGATCAAAGCTAAAAGGGTCAAAGCTGAAAGGGTCGAGATGCCTGGGAAACTTCAACCCTTGGATATTCCCCAAACGAAGTGGGAGTACATTACTATGGATTTTGTCACAAGTCTCCCCATTGTTCAAGCAGGATATGACTCCATTCTGGTAGTAGTGGACTTACTTACCAAAGTAGCTCACCTTATATCAGCAAAGAAGACCTTCAAAGCTTCTGATGTTGCTAGAATATTCATCAAGGAAGTCCTCAAACTTCATGGTCTCCCAAAAAGGATAGTAGCTGACCAGGATTTTGACTTCACTTCAAAGTGCCTATAAACTCCAACTCCAACTCTGGTAGAATTTGCCTACAATGCATCTTATCATCAGAGCATAGGAATGTCACCATTCAAAGCACTCTCTATGGGCAAGAATGCTTGTTTCCTCTAAATTTCTCTGATCCAGGAAAATGCTCGAAGAGATGGAGGAACAAACCAAGGCAATCCAAAAGGATATTAAAGCTGCCCAAGATGGATAAAAGCATTATGCTGACACCAAGAGGTCTAAAAGGATCTTCAAGGAAGGAGACAAAGTTCTTCTATGAGTGCTACCCAAACGAAGTTCTCTATCACTTGGGAAATATAAGAAGCTCAGCCCTAGGTATTGTGGTCCCTATACAGTTATCAAGCCTTTAGGTAAAAGTGCCTACAAACTCCAACTCCCAGCCAATATCAAAGTCCACAATGTATTTCATGTAAGTTTGTTAAAACTTATGTACCCAGTCTTGATCATTAACCTACTCAAGGAGTCCTTGAATTACAGCCCAATAGCATCATAGATTCTAGGGAAAGGCAACTCCGAAATAGAACTCTTGTAGAACATCTAGTACAGTGGAAAGATTACCCTGAAGAGGATGCAACTTGGGAAGATGAAGGTACACTCTTAAAGGATTATCTCCAATTCATGATGAGTCATCTTGATTTCTTTAAGGGGGGAAGGATGTAACATACCCATCTTCACTAATAAAGAAATGTCTTGTAATAGATAAATTTATGAGTTTTTATGGTATAAAAATCAATGATTTTATTAAATGAGTCATTTCTACTTAGAGTCTCTAAATTTTGAGCCCAAATTTGAAATTTATGCGCGATTTTATCCTAATATAGGATTTTACAGCATCCAAAACGGACACCGAATCAAGCTTATACGCAAATTTCAGTCATGTTTAGTTAAAAAGCGATGACCTTTAAACCTTAATAAATGCATGACCGAGCGTCCGATTGACGGATGGTCTGCACCCCAACGACTAGGAGAACCTCCCGGATAAAGAAAAAATTACCTCGCAGTCTGGTACGCAAATCGAGACCGACGCTCCAAATTTGGAAACCTTGCCCCAAAATTTGGACCGTACACACTTACCTGGGTACCCGTATGATAGCTGCACAAGAACCAAAGGACGGTCGCCCACTATGTGGTCCACACGTACCGCTACTTGGACACCCACCATGCTGTCCCAGACCAGATAAGGTACATGCGTACCACTCCTTTCCCTGTTAACCGACAGCATATCTTTCTTACAGAGCCATGCAGGCCACTGATCTACAGCCTTTGCTAGTACACCGTCCTTTCATCCTTGCTTTGCGCAACGCCCGTACTACCCATATCCCATAGTTATATAAACCCCCGGGCAACAAGCATTTTCTGCGTAGCGTATGCTCTGTTGTGCCGTTGTCCGTACCGTCGTCTGTCCCTGTGCAGTGTACTTGCTATAGTAGTACAGCCACCCCTCTCCACACCCCCTCAATTGCCACTTTTCAAATAAGGCAATTTTCCTCCATCTCCCTCTTGCTAGGAGGCAGTGTCAACTCTTCTTCTTCCCCTGTGTGAAGAGACTTACAGCATCCCTCAGCCCTTCTCCCCTTTAGCAAAACACTTTTGTGTTAAGGACATCTCACAATCCCCCCCCCCCTTATTTGTGTGGACTTTAGTAAGAGGTTTTAGCCTTAAGAGAGGGTTCTTGCGCTGTGATCTTTTACTCATACGGTGAGCAAACGATCTCAGAATTGAGATCTGATTGGACCGTTTTGATCGCAACAGCGAGCCCTACAAGATGGCCCCTTCTCGAAAACGTCAAAATATTACCTCAAGAGGCGCGCAAAATAACGAGAGTAGAGAAGATGCTCCCGATGCGGCCCCAACCCTCCCTTTACAAGCTCCTCAAGGAAATGGTGGCCAAGTCAGCTTGGTTATCTTTTAGAGAAGAGTTTTTTTTTTAATATTAGTGTTAATAAATGTGTATCTTTTCCTTTTAGAATAATGACATAAAATTGTATGAAGCTACGAATTGAGTGTTGTATTCAATGATTTGTATTGAAATTGTTATCTTTAATGAATTGGGTTCTTGGGCAACTCTATTCTAGAAGACCAGGCCAGCGGCTATGCCTTGCATGGATGAGGAAAAAAGCGTTGCCTCTAGAAATCAAGTCTAGTACTTACCCAATCTATGGGTGATTTGATTTTTAGAAGATCACGCTCCCTTGTGGGATAGGACTAGGTCTTACCTATGAATCGTATCCTTGAATCTCTACATGGTCAAGGTGTCGATTAATAGGAAACTTTTTGCAAGGTAAGACTTGGTGGACTATCTTAAGTGTTTCCCTATTTTAGAAGGGGGGAACCTTATAATTGGTATCAGAGCCAATCTTAGCTCCAAGGAATTACCATTTAAGGACTGTTTTGCAATAAATGTTTTACCTAACATAATGTTAATTAATAAAAACATCCTACTAAAACAAACAAGTGGAAGTGATGTTTGAATGATTGTTTAAATGATTCGTTGGATTGAAAAGTTGAAGATGATCCATTTATTTTGTTTTGTCGGTACCCCCAGGGCCGACATCTCTGTGACTATAGATGGGATTCGCATACCTCAGGATCGCTAGGTGTATGACCAAACAAGTGATGCAAGTCTTACCTGCTCACAGAGTAGCTGTGTTGGGACCTACCCCAATCCAGAGTCTACCACCCTTACCATCAGTTTTTAGAGTCTTAGAAACTACAGCAGAATCCCAATATTTCACCTATGTGGACCGCTGTACCCTTATGTCATAGTCAAGCTTAGGAATTTCCCTTGATGGCAAATAAGACTAATTATATTAGTATCAGATCTTTGTAATAAAACTCGTCCTTGTAAATATTTAGAAATAAAATGATTTCTATGTTTTACTCTTCAAAATAAGCGTTGTGCAAATATATATCTTGTAATCTTAAAATTGTTTTTACAATGATGGCCACAACGATCACCCTCCACTTCCCAGTGTGCTTTACATTGATATCCAGGAGAAGAAGCTCTTGCTCAAGCAAATGCAATCTCCCTCCTTTAAAGGAGAAGGTTCAAAGATTGAGAAGGATGCTGAAGTCTGGATTGAAGCGATGGACGATTATTTCTCTACCGCCGGTACTGGAGTAGCAAATCAGTCTATGCTTGCATGGTTTTGCCTCATCGGAGATGCTAAACTCTGGTGCAAACAGTGGTGCCGTGACAAGGGAGTCACCGAGCATTCTCAAACGTGGAAAGACATCAAGCAGGGGCCGTGAAGGAAAGATATCTTCCCCCTTCCCATGAATCCATAAAGATTCTTGGGATGGATTGGTTAATTGCAAACAAAGCTAGCATTCATTGTCACTAGGGGAGTATCACTTTTTAAAGTGAGCATGGCCAAGTAATATCCGTTCAGGGCATAACATAACCTAAATCTAGGGTAGTCAAGGGAAAACATCTTCTCAAGGGAACACGTAAGGGTCAGCAAGTTTTCTTAGCCAAGCTCAACAAAACCATTGAACCTAGTAAGGAGACAGAACCCTCTTGGCTCCAAGAATTCTCTGACATCTTCCCTGACAAGCTTACAGGCCTACCGCCTCCCCGAATCATGAAATTGAGGTGATCCCTGGGACTCAACCCATCTCAAAAACGCGTCCTATAAAATGTCCCTTCCTGAAGCCATTGAACTTAAAGAGCAACTTTCCAACTCATTGAGCAAGGATTCGTACACCCCAGTAGCTCTCCTTGGGGGGCACCTGTCCTTTTCCAAAAAAAAGAAGGACGGAACTCTCTGCCTCTTCATAGATTATCGAGGGCTGAATCAAGTCACTGTCAAGAATAAGTATGCTATCCCTCGCATCGACGAACTTCTTGACAGGCTTCATGGGGCCAAAGTCTTCTCAAAAATAGATTTGAGATCTGGTTACTATCAGATCATCAAAGTCGAGGAAGCAGATATACCCAAGACAGCCTTCAGTACCGGTTATAACCACTATGAGTTTACTGTAACCTCATTCGGGTTAACCAATGCTCCTGCAACCTTCAACCGCTTAATGCAAGATATATTCCATCCTTACTTGGATGAATTTGTGCTTGTTTTCTTTGATGACATCTTAATCTACTCCAAATCAATGGAAGAGAATGAGGAGCATGTGCGTAGAGTTCTGCAACTGTTGCGCAGACACAAACTCTATGCCAACAAGAGCAAATGTACCTTCTTTACTCATCAAATTGAGTATCTTGGGTTCATCGTCTTCAAAGATGGCATTTCAATAGTTCCTGCCAAGGTTAAAGATATTCTAGACTGGCCATCCCCTAAATCAGTTCATGAAGTTCGTGGGTTTTTGGGAATCACGGGATGGTATAGGATTTTCATTAAAGATTATGCCTTGGTAGCTGCACCTTTGACGGATCTTCTCTCAAGAAGTATTGCAAAATAGTGTGGCTGCCAATCCATCAAAACAGCTTTGATCAGCTCAAGGTCATTATTACTTTTGCCCCAGTCCTGAAACTTCCTGATTTCACCAAGTGGTTACTGATGCCAGTAGTCTAGCACTTGGTGGTGTCCTCCATGAAGCTCATGATAGTCCTACTGCGGGACACCCAGGCTACGCAAAAATATTCAATGCCGTAACAAGGAGCTTTCATTAGGCAGGCTTGAAAAATGATGTCCTTCGGTACTTGAAGCGATGTCTCTCTCATGCCAAAGGATCAAAGCTGAAAGGGTCAAGATGCCTGGGAAACTTCAACCCTTGGATATTCCCCAAATGAAGTGGGAGTGCATTAGTATGGATTTTGTCACAAGTCTCCCCATTGTTCAAGCAGGATATGACTCCATTCTGGTAGTAGTGGACTTACTTACCAAAGTAGCTCACCTTATACCAGCAAAGAAGACCTTCAAAGCTTCTGATGTTGCTAGAATATTCATCAAGGAAGTCCTCAAACTTCATGGTCTCCCAAAAAGGATACTAAGTGACCGAGATTTTGACTTCACTTCAAAGTGCCTATAAACTCCAACTCCAACTCTGGTAGAATTTGCCTACAATGCATCTTATCATCAGAGCATAGGAATGTCACCATTCAAAGCACTCTCTATGGGCAAGAATGCTTGTTTCCTCTAAATTTCTCTGATCCAAGAAAATGCTCGAAGAGATGGAGGAACAAACCAAGGCAATCCAAAAGGATATTAAAGCTGCCAAGATGGATAAAAGCATTATGCTGACACCAAGAGGTCTGAAAGGATCTTCAAGGAAGGAGACAAAGTTCTTCTATGAGTGCTACCCAAACGAAGTTCTCTATCACTTGGGAAATATAAGAAGCTCAGCCCTAGGTATTGTGGTCCCTATACAGTTATCAAGCCTTTAGGTAAAAGTGCCTACAAACTCCAACTCCCAGCCAATATCAAAGTCCACAATGTATTTCATGTAAGTTTGTTAAAACCTTATGTACCCAGTCTTGATCATTAACCTACTCAAGGAGTCCTTGAATTACAGCCCAATAGCATCATAGATTCTAGGGAAAGGCAACTTCGAAATAGAACTCTTGTAGAACATCTGGTACAGTGGAAAGGTTACCCTGAAGAGGATGCAACTTGGGAAGATGAAGCTACACTCTTAAAGGATTATCCCCAATTCATGATGAGTCGTCTTGATTTCTTTAATGGGGGAAGGATGTAACATACCCATCTTCACTAATAAAGAAATGTCTTGTAATAGATAAATTTATGAGTTTTTATGTTTTAAAAATCAATGATTTTATTAAATGAGTCATTTCTACTTAGAGTCTTTAAATTTTGAGCCCAAATTTAGAATTTATGCGTGATTTTACCCTAATATAGGACTTTACAGCATCCAAAACGGACACGGAATCAAGCTTATACACAAATTTCAGTCATTTTTAGTTAAAAAGCGACGACCTTTAAACCTTAATAAATGCATGACTGAGCGTCCGATTGATGAATGGTCTGCACCCCAACGACTAGGAGAACCTCCCGGATCAAAAAAAAAATTACCTCTCAGGCGCAGTCTGGTACGCAAATCGAGACCGACGCTCCAAATTTGGGAACCTTGCCCCAAAATTTGGACCGTACACACTTACCTGGGTACACGTATGATAGCTGCACAAGAACCAAAGGACGGTCGCCCACTATGTGGTCCACACGTACCGCTAATTGGACACCCACCATGCTGTCCCAGACCAGATAAGGTACATGCGTACCACTTCTTTCCCTGTTAACCGACGGCATATCTTTCTTACAGAGCCATTTTTTGCGTAGCGTATGCTTTGTTGTGCCGTTGTCCGTACCGTCGTCTATCCCTGTGCAATGTACTTGCTAGAGTAGTACAGCCACCCCTCTCCACACCCCCTCAATTGCCACTTTTCAAATAAGGCAATTTTCCTCCATCTCCCTCTTGCTAGGAGGCAGTGTCCTTAACTCTTCTTCTCCCCCTGTGTGAAGAGACTTACAGCATCCCTCAGCCCTTCTCCCCTTTAGCAAAACATTTTTGTGTTAAGGACATCTCACAATCCCCCCCCTTATTTGTGTGGCCTTTAGTAAGAGGTTTTAGCCTTAAGAGAGGGTTCTTGCGCTATGATCTTTTGCTCATACGGTGAGCGAACGATCTCAAAATTGAGATCTGATTGGACCGTTTCGATCGCGACAGCGAGCCCTACAAGATGGCCCCTTCTCGAAAACGTCAAAATATTACCTCGGGAGGCACGCACAATAACGAGAGTAGAGAAGATGCTCCCGATGCGGCCCCAACCCTCCCTTTACAAGCTGCTCAAGGAAATGGTAGCCAAGTCAGCTTGGTTATCTTTTAGAGAAGAGTTTTTTTTAAAATATTAGTGTTAATAAATGTGTATCTTTTCCTTTTAGAATAATGACGTAAAATTGTATGAAGCTACGAATTGAGTGTTGTATTCAATGATTTGTATTGAAATTGTTATCTTTAATGAATTGGGTTCTTGGGCAACTCTATTCTAGAAGACTAGGCCAGCGGCTATGCCTTGCATGGATGATGAAAAAAGCGTTGCCTCTAGAAATCAAGTCTAGTAGTTACCCAATTTATGATCAATTACCCTATGGGTGATTTGATTTTTAGAAGATCACGCTCCCTTGTGGGATAGGACTAGGTCTTACCTATGAATCGCATACTTGAATCTCTACATGGTCAAGGTGTCGATTAATAGGAAACTTTTTGCAAGTTAAGACTTGGTGGACTATCTTAAGTGTTTCCCTATTTTAGAAGGGGGAACCTTATAATTGGTATCAGAGCCAATCTTAGCTCCAAGGAATTGACAGTTAAGGACTGTTTTGCAATAAATGTTTTACCTAACATAATGCTAATTAATAAAAACATCCTACTAAAACAAACAAGTGGACTTGATGTTTGAATGATTTTTTAAATGATTCGTTGGATTGAAAAGTTGAAGATGATCCATTTATTTTGTTTTGTCGGTAACCCCCAGGGCCGACACCTCTCTGACTATAGATGGGATTCGTATACCTCAGGATCGCTGGGTGTATGACCAAACAAGTGATGCAAGTCTTACCTGCTCACAGAGTAGCTGTGTTGGGACCTACCCCAATCCAGAGTCTACCACCCTTACCATCAGTTTTTAGAGTCTTAGAAACTACAGCAGAACCCCAATATTTCACCTATGTGGACCGCTGTACCCTTATGTCATAGTCAAGCTTAGGAATTTCCCTTGATGGCAAATGAGACTAATTATATTAGTCTCAGATCTTTGTAATAAAACTCGTCCTTGTAAATATTAGAAATAAAATGATTTCTATGTTTTACTCTTCAAAATAAGCGTTGTGCAAATATGAATCTTGTAATCTTAAAATTGTTTTTACAATGATGGCCAGGACGATCACCCTCCACTTCCCAGTGCACTTTACACTGATATCCAGGAGAAGAAGCTCTTGCTCAAGCAAATGCAACCTCCCTCCTTTAAAGGAGAAGGTTCAAAGATTGAGAAGGATGCTGAAGTCTGGATTGAAGCGATGGACGATTATTTCTCTACCGCCGGTACTGGAGTAGCAAATCAGTCTATGCTTGCATTGTTTCGCCTCATCGGAGATGCTAAACTCTGGTGGAAACAGTGGTGCCGTGACAAGGGAGTCACCGAGCATTCTCAAACGTGGGAAGACATCAAGCAGGCCGTGAAGGAAAGATATCTTCCCCCTTCCCATGAATCCATAAAGATTCTTGGGATGGATTGGTTAATTGCAAACAAAGCTAGCATTCATTGTCACTAGGGGAGTATCACTTTTGAAAATGAGCATGGCCAAGTACTATCCGTTCAGGGCATAACATAACCTAAATCTAGGGTAGTCAAGGCAAAACATCTTCTCAAGGGAACACGTAAGGGTCAGCAAGTTTTCTTAGCCAAGCTCAACAAAACCATTGAACCTAGTAAGGAGACAGAACCCTCTTGGCTCCAAGAATTCTCTAACATTTTCCCTGACAAGCTTACAGGCCTACCGCCTCCTCGAATCATGAAATTTAGGTGATCCCTGGGACTCAACCCGTCTCAAAAACGCGCCCTATAAAATGTCCCTTCCTGAAGCCATTGAACTTAAAGAGCAACTTTCCCAACTCATTGAGCAAGGATTCGTACACCCCAGGAGCTCTCCTTGGGGGGCACCTGTCCTTTTCCAAAAAAAAGGACGGAACTCTCTGCCTCTGCATAGATTATCGAGGGCTGAATCAAGTCACTGTCAAGAATAAGTATGCTATCCCTCGCATCGACGAACTTCTTGACAGGCTTCATGGGGCCAAAGTCTTCTCAAAAATAGATTTGAGATCTGGTTACTATCAGATCATCAAAGTCGAGGAAGCAGATATACCCAAGACAGCCTTCAGTACCGGTTATAACCACTATGAGTTTACTGTAACCTCATTCGGGTTAACCAATGCTCCTGCAACCTTCAACCGCCTAATGCAAGACATATTCCATCCTTACTTGGATGAATTTGTGCTTGTTTTCTTTGATGACATCTTAATCTACTCCAAATCAATGGAAGAGCACGAGGAGCATGTGCGTAGAGTTCTGTAATTGTTGCGCAGACACAAACTCTATGCCAAGAAGAGCAAATGTACCTTCTTTACTCATCAAATTGAGTATCTTGGGTTCATTGTCTTCAAAGACGGCATTTCAATAGTTCCTGCCAAGGTTAAAGATATTCTAGAGTGGCCATCCCCTAAATCAGTTCATGAAGTTCGTGGGTTTTTGGGAATCACGGGATGGTATAGGATTTTTTCTAAAGATTATGCCTCGGTAGCTGCACCTTTGACGGATCTTCTCTCAAGAAGTATTGCAAAATAGTGTGGCTGCCAATCCATCAAAACAGCTTTGATCAGCTCAAGGTCATTATTACTTTTGCCCCAGTCCTGAAACTTCCTGATTTCACCAAGTGGTTACTGATGCCAGTAGTCTAGCACTTGGTGGTGTCCTCCATGAAGCTCATGATAGTCCTACTGCGGGACACCCAGGCTATGCAAAAATATTCAATGCCGTAACAAGGAGCTTTCATTAGGCAGGCTTGAAAAATGATGTCCTTCGGTACTTGAAGCGATGTCTCTCTCATGCCAAAGGATCAAAGCTAAAAGGGTCAAAGCTGAAAGGGTCAAGATGCCTGGGATACTTCAACCCTTGGATATTCCCCAAATGAAGTGGGAGTGCATTTCTGTACCGCCGGTACTGGAGTAGCAAATCAGTCTATGCTTGCATGGTTTCACCTCATCGGAGATGCTAAACTCTGGTGGAAACAGTGGTGCCGTGACAAGGGAGTCACCGAGCATTCTCAAACGTGGGAAGACATCAAGCAGGCCGCGAAGGAAAGATATCTTCCCCCTTCCCATGAATCCATAAAGATTCTTGGGATGGATTGGTTAATTGCAAACAAAGCTAGCATTCATTGTCACTAGGGGAGTATTACTTTTGAAAATGAGCATGGCCAAGTACTATCCGTTCAGGGCATAACATAACCTAAATCTAGGGTAGTCAAGGCAAAACATCTTCTCAAGGGAACACGTAAGGGTCAGCAAGTTTTCTTAGCCAAGCTCAACAAAACCATTGAACCTAGTAAGGAGACAGAACCCTCTTGGCTCCAAGAATTCTCTGACATCTTCCCTGACAAGCTTACAGGCCTACCGCCTCCTCGAATCATGAAATTGAGGTGATCCCTGAGACTCAACCCGTCTCAAGCAAATGCAACCTCCCTCCTTTAAAGGAGAAGACTGAAAGATTGAGAAGGATGCTGAAGTCTGGATTGAAGCGATGGACGATTATTTCTCTACCGCCGGTACTGGAGTAGCAAATCAGTCTATGCTTGCATTGTTTCGCCTCATCGGAGATGCTAAACTCTGGTGGAAACAGTGGTGCCGTGAAAAGGGAGTCACCGAGCATTCTCAAACGTGGGAAGACATCAAGCAGGGGCCGTGAAGGAAAGATATCTTCCCCCTTCCCATGAATCCATAAAGATTCTTGGGATGGACTGGTTAATTGCAAAGCTAGCATTCATTGTCACTAGGGGAGTATCACTTTTGAAAATGAGCATGGCCAAGTAATATCCGTTCAGGGCATAACATAACCTAAATCTAGGGTAGTCAAGGCAAAACATCTTCTCAAGGGAACACGTAAGGGTCAGCAAGTTTTCTTAGCCAAGCTCAACAAAACCATTGAACCTAGTAAGGAGACAGAACCCTCTTGGCTCCAAGAATTCTCTAACATCTTCCCTGACAAGCTTACAGGCCTACCGCCTCCTCGAATCATGAAATTTAGGTGATCCCTGGGACTCAACCCGTCTCAAAAACGCGCCGTATAAAATGTCCCTTCCTGAAGCCATTGAACTTAAAGAGCAACTTTCCCAACTCATTGAGCAAGGATTCGTACACCCCAGTAGCTCTCCTTGGGGGGCACCTGTCCTTTTCCAAAAAAAAGGACGGAACTCTCTGCCTCTGCATAGATTATCGAGGGCTGAATCAAGTCACTGTCAAGAATAAGTATGCTATCCCTCGCATCGACGAACTTCTTGACAGGCTTCATGGGGCCAAAGTCTTCTCAAAAATAGATTTGAGATCTGGTTACTATTAGATCATCAAAGTCGAGGAAGCAGATATACCCAAGATAGCCTTCAGTACCGGTTATAACCACTATGAGTTTACTGTAACCTCATTCGGGTTAACCAATGCTCCTGCAACCTTCAACCGCGTAATGCAAGATATATTCCATCCTTACTTGGATGAATTTGTGCTTGTTTTCTTTGATGACATCTTAATCTACTCCAAATCAATGGAAGAGCATGAGAAGCATGTGCGTAGAGTTCTGCAATTGTTGCGCAGACACAAACTCTATGCCAAGAAGAGCAAATGTACCTTCTTTACTCATCAAATTGAGTATCTTGGGTTCATCGTCTTCAAAGATGGCATTTCAATAGTTCCCGCCAAGGTTAAAGATATTCTAGAGTGGCCATCCCCTAAATCAGTTCATGAAGTTCGTGGGTTCTTGGGAATCACGGGATGGTATAGGATTTTTATTAAAGATTATGCCTCGGTAGCTGCACCTTTGACGGATCTTCTCTCAAGAAGTATTGCAAAATATTGTGGCTGCCAATCCATCAAAACAGCTTTGATCAGCTCAAGGTCATTATTACTTTTGCCCCAGTCCTGAAACTTCCTGATTTCACCAAGTGGTTACTGATGCCAGTAGTCTAGCACTTGGTGGTGTCCTCCATTAAGCTCATGATAGTCCTACTGCGGGACACCCAGGCTATGCAAAAATATTCAATGCCGTAACAAGGAGCTTTCATTAGGCAGGCTTGAAAAATGATGTCCTTCGGTACTTGAAGCGATGTCTCTCTCATGCCAAAGGATCAAAGCTAAAAGGGTCAAAGCTGAAAGGGTCAAGATGCCTGGGATACTTCAACCCTTGGATATTCCCCAAATGAAGTGGGAGTGCATTTCTGTACCGCCGGTACTGGAATAGCAAATCAGTCTATGCTTGCATGGTTTCGCCTCATCGGAGATGCTAAACTCTGGTGGAAACAGTGGTGCCGTGACAAGGGAGTCACCGAGCATTCTCAAACGTGGGAAGACATCAAGCAGGCCGTGAAGGAAAGATATCTTCCCCCTTCCCATGAATCCATAAAGATTCTTGGGATGGATTGGTTAATTGCAAACAAAGCTAGCATTCATTGTCACTAGGGGAGTATCACTTTTGAAAATGAGCATGGCCAAGTACTATCCGTTCAGGGCATAACATAACCTAAATCTAGGGTAGTCAAGGCAAAACATCTTCTCAAGGGAACACGTAAGGGTCAGCAAGTTTTCTTAGCCAAGCTCAACAAAACCATTGAACCTAGTAAGGAGACAGAACCCTCTTGGCTCCAAGAATTCTCTAACATCTTCCCTGACAAGCTTACAGGCCTACCGCCTCCTCGAATCATGAAATTTAGGTGATCCCTGGGACTCAACCCGTCTCAAAAACGCGCCCTATAAAATGTCCCTTCCTGAAGCCATTGAACTTAAAGAGCAACTTTTCCAACTCATTGAGCAAGGATTCGTACACCCCAGTAGCTCTCCTTGGGGGGCACCTGTCCTTTTCCAAAAAAAAGGACGGAACTCTCTGCCTCTGCATAGATTATCGAGGGCTGAATCAAGTCACTGTCAAGAATAAGTATGCTATCCCTCGCATCGACGAACTTCTTGACAGGCTTCATGGGGCCAAAGTCTTCTCAAAAATAGATTTGAGATCTGGTTACTATTAGATCATCAAAGTCGAGGAAGCAGATATACCCAAGACAGCCTTCAGTACCGGTTATAACCACTATGAGTTTACTGTAACCTCATTCGGGTTAACCAATGCTCCTGCAACCTTCAACCGCCTAATGCAAGATATATTCCATCCTTACTTGGATGAATTTGTGCTTGTTTTCTTTGATGACATCTTAATCTACTCCAAATCAATGGAAGAGCATGAGGAGCATGTGCGTAGAGTTCTGCAATTGTTGCGCAGACACAAACTCTATGCCAAGAAGAGCAAATGTACCTTCTTTACTCATCAAATTGAGTATCTTGGGTTCATCGTCTTCAAAGATGGCATTTCAATAGTTCCCGCCAAGGTTAAAGATATTCTAGAGTGGCCATCCCCTAAATCAGTTCATGAAGTTCGTGGGTTTTTGGGAATCACGGGATGGTATAGGATTTTTATTAAAGATTATGCCTCGGTAGCTGCACCTTTGACGGATCTTCTCTCAAGAAGTATTGCAAAATAGTGTGGCTGCCAATCCATCAAAACAGCTTTGATCAGCTCAAGGTCATTATTACTTTTGCCCCAGTCCTGAAACTTCCTGATTTCACCAAGTGGTTACTGATGCCAGTAGTCTAGCACTTGGTGGTGTCCTCCATTAAGCTCATGATGTCCTACTGCGGGACACCCAGGCTATGCAAAAATATTCAATGCCGTAACAAGGAGCTTTCATTAGGCAGGCTTGAAAAATGATGTCCTTCGGTACTTGAAGCGATGTCTCTCTCATGCCAAAGGATCAAAGCTGAAAGGGTCAAGATGCCTGGGAAACTTCAACCCTTGGATATTCCCCAAATGAAGTGGGAGTGCATTTCTGTACCGTCGGTACTGGAGTAGCAAATCAGTCTATGCTTGCATGGTTTCGCCTCATCGGAGATGCTAAACTCTGGTGGAAACAGTGGTGCCGTGACAAGGGAGTCACCGAGCATTCTCAAACATGGGAAGACATCAAGCAGGCCGTGAAGGAAAGATATCTTTCCCCTTCCCATGAATGCATAAAGATTCTTGGGATGGATTGGTTAATTGCAAACAAAGCTAGCATTCATTGTCACTAGGGGAGTATCACTTTTGAAAATGAGCATGGCCAAGTACTATCCGTTCAGGGCATAACATAACCTAAATCTAGGGTAGTCAAGGCAAAACATCTTCTCAAGGGAACACGTAAGGGTCAGTAAGTTTTCTTAGCCAAGCTCAGCAAAACCATTGAACCTAGTAAGGAGACAGAACCCTCTTGGCTCCAAGAATTCTCTGACATCTTCCCTGACAAGCTTACAGGCCTACCGCCTCCTCGAATCATGAAATTGAGGTGATCCCTGGGACTCAACCCGTCTCAAAAACGCGCCCTATAAAATGTCCCTTCCTGAAGCCATTGAACTTAAAGAGCAACTTTCCCAACTCATTGAGCAAGGATTCGTACACCCCAGTAGCTCTCCTTGGTGGGGGGCACCTGTCCTTTTCCAAAAAAAAGAAGGACGGAACTCTATGCCTCTGCATAGATAATCGAGGGCTGAATCAAGTCACTGTCAAGAATAAGTATGCTATCCCTCGCATCGACGAACTTCTTGACAGGCTTCATGGGGCCAAAGTCTTCTCAAAAATAGATTTGAGATCTGGTTACTATCAGATCATCAAAGTCGAGGAAGCAGATATACCCAAGACAGCCTTCAGTACCGGTTATAACCACTATGAGTTTACTGTAACCTCATTCGGGTTAACCAATGCTCCTGCAACCTTCAACCGCTTAATGCAAGATATATTCCATCCTTACTTGGATGAATTTGTGCTTGTTTTCTTTGATGACATCTTAATCTACTCCAAATCAATGGAAGAGAATGAGGAGCATGTGCGTAGAGTTCTGCAACTGTTGCGCAGACACAAACTCTATGCCAACAAGAGCAAATGTACCTTCTTTACTCATCAAATTGAGTATCTTGGGTTCATCGTCTTCAAAGATGGCATTTCAATAGTTCCTGCCAAGGTTAAAGATATTCTAGACTGGCCATCCCCTAAATCAGTTCATGAAGTTCGTGGGTTTTTGGGAATCACGGGATGGTATAGGATTTTTATTAAAGATTATGCCTCGGTAGCTGCACCTTTGACGGATCTTCTCTCAAGAAGTATTGCAAAATAGTGTGGCTGCCAATCCATCAAAACAGCTTTGATCAGCTCAAGGTCATTATTACTTTTGCCCCAGTCCTGAAACTTCCTGATTTCACCAAGTGGTTACTGATGCCAGTAGTCTAGCACTTGGTGGTGTCCTCCATGAAGCTCATGATAGTCCTACTGCGGGACACCCAGGCTATGCAAAAATATTCAATGCCGTAACAAGGAACTTTCATTAGGCAGGCTTGAAAAATGATGTCCTTCGGTACTTGAAGCGATGTCTCTCATGCCAAAGGATCAAAGCTAAAAGGGTCAAAGCTGAAAGGGTCGAGATGCCTGGGAAACTTCAACCCTTGGATATTCCCCAAACGAAGTGGGAGTACATTACTATGGATTTTGTCACAAGTCTCCCCATTGTTCAAGCAGGATATGACTCCATTCTGGTAGTAGTGGACTTACTTACCAAAGTAGCTCACCTTATATCAGCAAAGAAGACCTTCAAAGCTTCTGATGTTGCTAGAATATTCATCAAGGAAGTCCTCAAACTTCATGGTCTCCCAAAAAGGATAGTAGCTGACCAGGATTTTGACTTCACTTCAAAGTGCCTATAAACTCCAACTCCAACTCTGGTAGAATTTGCCTACAATGCATCTTATCATCAGAGCATAGGAATGTCACCATTCAAAGCACTCTCTATGGGCAAGAATGCTTGTTTCCTCTAAATTTCTCTGATCCAGGAAAATGCTCGAAGAGATGGAGGAACAAACCAAGGCAATCCAAAAGGATATTAAAGCTGCCCAAGATGGATAAAAGCATTATGCTGACACCAAGAGGTCTAAAAGGATCTTCAAGGAAGGAGACAAAGTTCTTCTATGAGTGCTACCCAAACGAAGTTCTCTATCACTTGGGAAATATAAGAAGCTCAGCCCTAGGTATTGTGGTCCCTATACAGTTATCAAGCCTTTAGGTAAAAGTGCCTACAAACTCCAACTCCCAGCCAATATCAAAGTCCACAATGTATTTCATGTAAGTTTGTTAAAACTTATGTACCCAGTCTTGATCATTAACCTACTCAAGGAGTCCTTGAATTACAGCCCAATAGCATCATAGATTCTAGGGAAAGGCAACTCCGAAATAGAACTCTTGTAGAACATCTAGTACAGTGGAAAGATTACCCTGAAGAGGATGCAACTTGGGAAGATGAAGGTACACTCTTAAAGGATTATCTCCAATTCATGATGAGTCATCTTGATTTCTTTAAGGGGGGAAGGATGTAACATACCCATCTTCACTAATAAAGAAATGTCTTGTAATAGATAAATTTATGAGTTTTTATGGTATAAAAATCAATGATTTTATTAAATGAGTCATTTCTACTTAGAGTCTCTAAATTTTGAGCCCAAATTTGAAATTTATGCGCGATTTTATCCTAATATAGGATTTTACAGCATCCAAAACGGACACCGAATCAAGCTTATACGCAAATTTCAGTCATGTTTAGTTAAAAAGCGATGACCTTTAAACCTTAATAAATGCATGACCGAGCGTCCGATTGACGGATGGTCTGCACCCCAACGACTAGGAGAACCTCCCGGATAAAGAAAAAATTACCTCGCAGTCTGGTACGCAAATCGAGACCGACGCTCCAAATTTGGAAACCTTGCCCCAAAATTTGGACCGTACACACTTACCTGGGTACCCGTATGATAGCTGCACAAGAACCAAAGGACGGTCGCCCACTATGTGGTCCACACGTACCGCTACTTGGACACCCACCATGCTGTCCCAGACCAGATAAGGTACATGCGTACCACTCCTTTCCCTGTTAACCGACAGCATATCTTTCTTACAGAGCCATGCAGGCCACTGATCTACAGCCTTTGCTAGTACACCGTCCTTTCATCCTTGCTTTGCGCAACGCCCGTACTACCCATATCCCATAGTTATATAAACCCCCGGGCAACAAGCATTTTCTGCGTAGCGTATGCTCTGTTGTGCCGTTGTCCGTACCGTCGTCTGTCCCTGTGCAGTGTACTTGCTATAGTAGTACAGCCACCCCTCTCCACACCCCCTCAATTGCCACTTTTCAAATAAGGCAATTTTCCTCCATCTCCCTCTTGCTAGGAGGCAGTGTCAACTCTTCTTCTTCCCCTGTGTGAAGAGACTTACAGCATCCCTCAGCCCTTCTCCCCTTTAGCAAAACACTTTTGTGTTAAGGACATCTCACAATCCCCCCCCCCCTTATTTGTGTGGACTTTAGTAAGAGGTTTTAGCCTTAAGAGAGGGTTCTTGCGCTGTGATCTTTTACTCATACGGTGAGCAAACGATCTCAGAATTGAGATCTGATTGGACCGTTTTGATCGCAACAGCGAGCCCTACAAGATGGCCCCTTCTCGAAAACGTCAAAATATTACCTCAAGAGGCGCGCAAAATAACGAGAGTAGAGAAGATGCTCCCGATGCGGCCCCAACCCTCCCTTTACAAGCTCCTCAAGGAAATGGTGGCCAAGTCAGCTTGGTTATCTTTTAGAGAAGAGTTTTTTTTTTAATATTAGTGTTAATAAATGTGTATCTTTTCCTTTTAGAATAATGACATAAAATTGTATGAAGCTACGAATTGAGTGTTGTATTCAATGATTTGTATTGAAATTGTTATCTTTAATGAATTGGGTTCTTGGGCAACTCTATTCTAGAAGACCAGGCCAGCGGCTATGCCTTGCATGGATGAGGAAAAAAGCGTTGCCTCTAGAAATCAAGTCTAGTACTTACCCAATCTATGGGTGATTTGATTTTTAGAAGATCACGCTCCCTTGTGGGATAGGACTAGGTCTTACCTATGAATCGTATCCTTGAATCTCTACATGGTCAAGGTGTCGATTAATAGGAAACTTTTTGCAAGGTAAGACTTGGTGGACTATCTTAAGTGTTTCCCTATTTTAGAAGGGGGGAACCTTATAATTGGTATCAGAGCCAATCTTAGCTCCAAGGAATTACCATTTAAGGACTGTTTTGCAATAAATGTTTTACCTAACATAATGTTAATTAATAAAAACATCCTACTAAAACAAACAAGTGGAAGTGATGTTTGAATGATTGTTTAAATGATTCGTTGGATTGAAAAGTTGAAGATGATCCATTTATTTTGTTTTGTCGGTACCCCCAGGGCCGACATCTCTGTGACTATAGATGGGATTCGCATACCTCAGGATCGCTAGGTGTATGACCAAACAAGTGATGCAAGTCTTACCTGCTCACAGAGTAGCTGTGTTGGGACCTACCCCAATCCAGAGTCTACCACCCTTACCATCAGTTTTTAGAGTCTTAGAAACTACAGCAGAATCCCAATATTTCACCTATGTGGACCGCTGTACCCTTATGTCATAGTCAAGCTTAGGAATTTCCCTTGATGGCAAATAAGACTAATTATATTAGTATCAGATCTTTGTAATAAAACTCGTCCTTGTAAATATTTAGAAATAAAATGATTTCTATGTTTTACTCTTCAAAATAAGCGTTGTGCAAATATATATCTTGTAATCTTAAAATTGTTTTTACAATGATGGCCACAACGATCACCCTCCACTTCCCAGTGTGCTTTACATTGATATCCAGGAGAAGAAGCTCTTGCTCAAGCAAATGCAATCTCCCTCCTTTAAAGGAGAAGGTTCAAAGATTGAGAAGGATGCTGAAGTCTGGATTGAAGCGATGGACGATTATTTCTCTACCGCCGGTACTGGAGTAGCAAATCAGTCTATGCTTGCATGGTTTTGCCTCATCGGAGATGCTAAACTCTGGTGCAAACAGTGGTGCCGTGACAAGGGAGTCACCGAGCATTCTCAAACGTGGAAAGACATCAAGCAGGGGCCGTGAAGGAAAGATATCTTCCCCCTTCCCATGAATCCATAAAGATTCTTGGGATGGATTGGTTAATTGCAAACAAAGCTAGCATTCATTGTCACTAGGGGAGTATCACTTTTTAAAGTGAGCATGGCCAAGTAATATCCGTTCAGGGCATAACATAACCTAAATCTAGGGTAGTCAAGGGAAAACATCTTCTCAAGGGAACACGTAAGGGTCAGCAAGTTTTCTTAGCCAAGCTCAACAAAACCATTGAACCTAGTAAGGAGACAGAACCCTCTTGGCTCCAAGAATTCTCTAACATCTTCCCTGACAAGCTTACAGGCCTACCGCCTCCTCGAATCATGAAATTTAGGTGATCCCTGGGACTCAACCCGTCTCAAAAACGCGCCCTATAAAATGTCCCTTCCTGAAGCCATTGAACTTAAAGAGCAACTTTTCCAACTCATTGAGCAAGGATTCGTACACCCCAGTAGCTCTCCTTGGGGGGCACCTGTCCTTTTCCAAAAAAAAGGACGGAACTCTCTGCCTCTGCATAGATTATCGAGGGCTGAATCAAGTCACTGTCAAGAATAAGTATGCTATCCCTCGCATCGACGAACTTCTTGACAGGCTTCATGGGGCCAAAGTCTTCTCAAAAATAGATTTGAGATCTGGTTACTATTAGATCATCAAAGTCGAGGAAGCAGATATACCCAAGACAGCCTTCAGTACCGGTTATAACCACTATGAGTTTACTGTAACCTCATTCGGGTTAACCAATGCTCCTGCAACCTTCAACCGCCTAATGCAAGATATATTCCATCCTTACTTGGATGAATTTGTGCTTGTTTTCTTTGATGACATCTTAATCTACTCCAAATCAATGGAAGAGCATGAGGAGCATGTGCGTAGAGTTCTGCAATTGTTGCGCAGACACAAACTCTATGCCAAGAAGAGCAAATGTACCTTCTTTACTCATCAAATTGAGTATCTTGGGTTCATCGTCTTCAAAGATGGCATTTCAATAGTTCCCGCCAAGGTTAAAGATATTCTAGAGTGGCCATCCCCTAAATCAGTTCATGAAGTTCGTGGGTTTTTGGGAATCACGGGATGGTATAGGATTTTTATTAAAGATTATGCCTCGGTAGCTGCACCTTTGACGGATCTTCTCTCAAGAAGTATTGCAAAATAGTGTGGCTGCCAATCCATCAAAACAGCTTTGATCAGCTCAAGGTCATTATTACTTTTGCCCCAGTCCTGAAACTTCCTGATTTCACCAAGTGGTTACTGATGCCAGTAGTCTAGCACTTGGTGGTGTCCTCCATTAAGCTCATGATGTCCTACTGCGGGACACCCAGGCTATGCAAAAATATTCAATGCCGTAACAAGGAGCTTTCATTAGGCAGGCTTGAAAAATGATGTCCTTCGGTACTTGAAGCGATGTCTCTCTCATGCCAAAGGATCAAAGCTGAAAGGGTCAAGATGCCTGGGAAACTTCAACCCTTGGATATTCCCCAAATGAAGTGGGAGTGCATTTCTGTACCGTCGGTACTAGAGTAGCAAATCAGTCTATGCTTGCATGGTTTCGCCTCATCGGAGATGCTAAACTCTGGTGGAAACAGTGGTGCCGTGACAAGGGAGTCACCGAGCATTCTCAAACATGGGAAGACATCAAGCAGGCCGTGAAGGAAAGATATCTTTCCCCTTCCCATGAATGCATAAAGATTCTTGGGATGGATTGGTTAATTGCAAACAAAGCTAGCATTCATTGTCACTAGGGGAGTATCACTTTTGAAAATGAGCATGGCCAAGTACTATCCGTTCAGGGCATAACATAACCTAAATCTAGGGTAGTCAAGGCAAAACATCTTCTCAAGGGAACACGTAAGGGTCAGTAAGTTTTCTTAGCCAAGCTCAGCAAAACCATTGAACCTAGTAAGGAGACAGAACCCTCTTGGCTCCAAGAATTCTCTGACATCTTCCCTGACAAGCTTACAGGCCTACCGCCTCCTCGAATCATGAAATTGAGGTGATCCCTGGGACTCAACCCGTCTCAAAAACGCGCCCTATAAAATGTCCCTTCCTGAAGCCATTGAACTTAAAGAGCAACTTTCCCAACTCATTGAGCAAGGATTCGTACACCCCAGTAGCTCTCCTTGGTGGGGGGCACCTGTCCTTTTCCAAAAAAAAGAAGGACGGAACTCTATGCCTCTGCATAGATAATCGAGGGCTGAATCAAGTCACTGTCAAGAATAAGTATGCTATCCCTCGCATCGACGAACTTCTTGACAGGCTTCATGGGGCCAAAGTCTTCTCAAAAATAGATTTGAGATCTGGTTACTATCAGATCATCAAAGTCGAGGAAGCAGATATACCCAAGACAGCCTTCAGTACCGGTTATAACCACTATGAGTTTACTGTAACCTCATTCGGGTTAACCAATGCTCCTGCAACCTTCAACCGCCTAATGCAAGACATATTCCATCCTTACTTGGATGAATTTGTGCTTGTTTTCTTTGATGACATCTTAATCTACTCCAAATCAATGGAAGAGCACGAGGAGCATGTGCGTAGAGTTCTGTAATTGTTGCGCAGACACAAACTCTATGCCAAGAAGAGCAAATGTACCTTCTTTACTCATCAAATTGAGTATCTTGGGTTCATCGTCTTCAAAGATGGCATTTCAATAGTTCCTGCCAAGGTTAAAGATATTCTAGACTGGCCATCCCCTAAATCAGTTCATGAAGTTCGTGGGTTTTTGGGAATCACGGGATGGTATAGGATTTTTATTAAAGATTATGCCTTGGTAGCTGCACCTTTGACGGATCTTCTCTCAAGAAGTATTGCAAAATAGTGTGGCTGCCAATCCATCAAAACAGCTTTGATCAGCTCAAGGTCATTATTACTTTTGCCCCAGTCCTGAAACTTCGTGATTTCACCAAGTGGTTACTGATGCCAGTAGTCTAGCACTTGGTGGTGTCCTCCATGAAGCTCATGATAGTCCTACTGCGGGACACCCAGGCTACGCAAAAATATTCAATGCCGTAACAAGGAGCTTTCATTAGGCAGGCTTGAAAAATGATGTCCTTCGGTACTTGAAGCGATGTCTCTCTCATGCCAAAGGATCAAAGCTGAAAGGGTCAAGATGCCTGGGAAACTTCAACCCTTGGATATTCCCCAAATGAAGTGGGAGTGCATTAGTATGGATTTTGTCACAAGTCTCCCCATTGTGCAAGCAGGATATGACTCCATTCTGGTAGTAGTGGACTTACTTACCAAAGTAGCTCACCTTATACCAGCAAAGAAGACCTTCAAAGCTTCTGATGTTGCTAGAATATTCATCAAGGAAGTCCTCAAACTTCATGGTCTCCCAAAAAGGATACTAAGTGACCGAGATTTTGACTTCACTTCAAAGTGCCTATAAACTCCAACTCCAACTCTGGTAGAATTTGCCTACAATGCATCTTATCATCAGAGCATAGGAATGTCACCATTCAAAGCACTCTCTATGGGCAAGAATGCTTGTTTCCTCTAAATTTCTCTGATCCAAGAAAATGCTCGAAGAGATGGAGGAACAAACCAAGGCAATCCAAAAGGATATTAAAGCTGCCAAGATGGATAAAAGCATTATGCTGACACCAAGAGGTCTGAAAGGATCTTCAAGGAAGGAGACAAAGTTCTTCTATGAGTGCTACCCAAACGAAGTTCTCTATCACTTGGGAAATATAAGAAGCTCAGCCCTAGGTATTGTGGTCCCTATACAGTTATCAAGCCTTTAGGTAAAAGTGCCTACAAACTCCAACTCCCAGCCAATATCAAAGTCCACAATGTATTTCATGTAAGTTTGTTAAAACCTTATGTACCCAGTCTTGATCATTAACCTACTCAAGGAGTCCTTGAATTACAGCCCAATAGCATCATAGATTCTAGGGAAAGGCAACTTCGAAATAGAACTCTTGTAGAACATCTGGTACAGTGGAAAGATTACCCTGAAGAGGATGCAACTTGGGAAGATGAAGCTACACTCTTAAAGGATTATCCCCAATTCATGATGAGTCGTCTTGATTTCTTTAATGGGGGAAGGATGTAACATACCCATCTTCACTAATAAAGAAATGTCTTGTAATAGATAAATTTATGAGTTTTTATGTTTTAAAAATCAATGATTTTATTAAATGAGTCATTTCTACTTAGAGTCTTTAAATTTTGAGCCCAAATTTAGAATTTATGCGTGATTTTACCCTAATATAGGACTTTACAGCATCCAAAACGGACACGGAATCAAGCTTATACACAAATTTCAGTCATTTTTAGTTAAAAAGCGACGACCTTTAAACCTTAATAAATGCATGACTGAGCGTCCGATTGATGAATGGTCTGCACCCCAACGACTAGGAGAACCTCCCGGATCAAAAAAAAAATTACCTCTCAGGCGCAGTCTGGTACGCAAATCGAGACCGACGCTCCAAATTTGGGAACCTTGCCCCAAAATTTGGACCGTACACACTTACCTGGGTACACGTATGATAGCTGCACAAGAACCAAAGGACGGTCGCCCACTATGTGGTCCACACGTACCGCTAATTGGACACCCACCATGCTGTCCCAGACCAGATAAGGTACATGCGTACCACTTCTTTCCCTGTTAACCGACGGCATATCTTTCTTACAGAGCCATTTTTTGCGTAGCGTATGCTTTGTTGTGCCGTTGTCCGTACCGTCGTCTATCCCTGTGCAATGTACTTGCTAGAGTAGTACAGCCACCCCTCTCCACACCCCCTCAATTGCCACTTTTCAAATAAGGCAATTTTCCTCCATCTCCCTCTTGCTAGGAGGCAGTGTCCTTAACTCTTCTTCTCCCCCTGTGTGAAGAGACTTACAGCATCCCTCAGCCCTTCTCCCCTTTAGCAAAACATTTTTGTGTTAAGGACATCTCACAATCCCCCCCTTATTTGTGTGGCCTTTAGTAAGAGGTTTTAGCCTTAAGAGAGGGTTCTTGCGCTATGATCTTTTGCTCATACGGTGAGCGAACGATCTCAAATTTGAGATATGATTGGACCGTTTCGATCGCGACAGCGAGCCCTACAAGATGGCCCCTTCTCGAAAATGTCAAAATATTACCTCGGGAGGCACGCACAATAACGAGAGTAGAGAAGATGCTCCCGATGCGGCCCCAACCCTCCCTTTACAAGCTGCTCAAGGAAATGGTAGCCAAGTCAGCTTGGTTATCTTTTAGAGAAGAGTTTTTTTTAAAATATTAGTGTTAATAAATGTGTATCTTTTCCTTTTAGAATAATGACGTAAAATTGTATGAAGCTACGAATTGAGTGTTGTATTCAATGATTTGTATTGAAATTGTTATCTTTAATGAATTGGGTTCTTGGGCAACTCTATTCTAGAAGACTAGGCCAGCGGCTATGCCTTGCATGGATGATGAAAAAAGCGTTGCCTCTAGAAATCAAGTCTAGTAGTTACCCAATTTATGATCAATTACCCTATGGGTGATTTGATTTTTAGAAGATCACGCTCCCTTGTGGGATAGGACTAGGTCTTACCTATGAATCGCATACTTGAATCTCTACATGGTC
The DNA here is from genome assembly GCF_041138505.1 of Cibotium barometz. NCBI lineage: Eukaryota > Viridiplantae > Streptophyta > Polypodiopsida > Cyatheales > Cibotiaceae > Cibotium > Cibotium barometz. Next base: position 20,087,636 of record NC_141109.1, read on the forward strand.
AAGGTGTCGATTAATAGGAAACTTTTTGCAAGTTAAGACTTGGTGGACTATCTTAAGTGTTTCCCTATTTTAGAAGGGGGAACCTTATAATTGGTATCAGAGCCAATCTTAGCTCCAAGGAATTGACAGTTAAGGACTGTTTTGCAATAAATGTTTTACCTAACATAATGCTAATTAATAAAAACATCCTACTAAAACAAACAAGTGGACTTGATGTTTGAATGATTTTTTAAATGATTCGTTGGATTGAAAAGTTGAAGATGATCCATTTATTTTGTTTTGTCGGTAACCCCCAGGGCCGACACCTCTCTGACTATAGATGGGATTCGTATACCTCAGGATCGCTGGGTGTATGACCAAACAAGTGATGCAAGTCTTACCTGCTCACAGAGTAGCTGTGTTGGGACCTACCCCAATCCAGAGTCTACCACCCTTACCATCAGTTTTTAGAGTCTTAGAAACTACAGCAGAACCCCAATATTTCACCTATGTGGACCGCTGTACCCTTATGTCATAGTCAAGCTTAGGAATTTCCCTTGATGGCAAATGAGACTAATTATATTAGTCTCAGATCTTTGTAATAAAACTCGTCCTTGTAAATATTAGAAATAAAATGATTTCTATGTTTTACTCTTCAAAATAAGCGTTGTGCAAATATGAATCTTGTAATCTTAAAATTGTTTTTACAATGATGGCCAGGACGATCACCCTCCACTTCCCAGTGCACTTTACACTGATATCCAGGAGAAGAAGCTCTTGCTCAAGCAAATGCAACCTCCCTCCTTTAAAGGAGAAGGTTCAAAGATTGAGAAGGATGCTGAAGTCTGGATTGAAGCGATGGACGATTATTTCTCTACCGCCGGTACTGGAGTAGCAAATCAGTCTATGCTTGCATTGTTTCGCCTCATCGGAGATGCTAAACTCTGGTGGAAACAGTGGTGCCGTGACAAGGGAGTCACCGAGCATTCTCAAACGTGGGAAGACATCAAGCAGGCCGTGAAGGAAAGATATCTTCCCCCTTCCCATGAATCCATAAAGATTCTTGGGATGGATTGGTTAATTGCAAACAAAGCTAGCATTCATTGTCACTAGGGGAGTATCACTTTTGAAAATGAGCATGGCCAAGTACTATCCGTTCAGGGCATAACATAACCTAAATCTAGGGTAGTCAAGGCAAAACATCTTCTCAAGGGAACACGTAAGGGTCAGCAAGTTTTCTTAGCCAAGCTCAACAAAACCATTGAACCTAGTAAGGAGACAGAACCCTCTTGGCTCCAAGAATTCTCTAACATTTTCCCTGACAAGCTTACAGGCCTACCGCCTCCTCGAATCATGAAATTTAGGTGATCCCTGGGACTCAACCCGTCTCAAAAACGCGCCCTATAAAATGTCCCTTCCTGAAGCCATTGAACTTAAAGAGCAACTTTCCCAACTCATTGAGCAAGGATTCGTACACCCCAGGAGCTCTCCTTGGGGGGCACCTGTCCTTTTCCAAAAAAAAGGACGGAACTCTCTGCCTCTGCATAGATTATCGAGGGCTGAATCAAGTCACTGTCAAGAATAAGTATGCTATCCCTCGCATCGACGAACTTCTTGACAGGCTTCATGGGGCCAAAGTCTTCTCAAAAATAGATTTGAGATCTGGTTACTATCAGATCATCAAAGTCGAGGAAGCAGATATACCCAAGACAGCCTTCAGTACCGGTTATAACCACTATGAGTTTACTGTAACCTCATTCGGGTTAACCAATGCTCCTGCAACCTTCAACCGCCTAATGCAAGACATATTCCATCCTTACTTGGATGAATTTGTGCTTGTTTTCTTTGATGACATCTTAATCTACTCCAAATCAATGGAAGAGCACGAGGAGCATGTGCGTAGAGTTCTGTAATTGTTGCGCAGACACAAACTCTATGCCAAGAAGAGCAAATGTACCTTCTTTACTCATCAAATTGAGTATCTTGGGTTCATTGTCTTCAAAGACGGCATTTCAATAGTTCCTGCCAAGGTTAAAGATATTCTAGAGTGGCCATCCCCTAAATCAGTTCATGAAGTTCGTGGGTTTTTGGGAATCACGGGATGGTATAGGATTTTTTCTAAAGATTATGCCTCGGTAGCTGCACCTTTGACGGATCTTCTCTCAAGAAGTATTGCAAAATAGTGTGGCTGCCAATCCATCAAAACAGCTTTGATCAGCTCAAGGTCATTATTACTTTTGCCCCAGTCCTGAAACTTCCTGATTTCACCAAGTGGTTACTGATGCCAGTAGTCTAGCACTTGGTGGTGTCCTCCATGAAGCTCATGATAGTCCTACTGCGGGACACCCAGGCTATGCAAAAATATTCAATGCCGTAACAAGGAGCTTTCATTAGGCAGGCTTGAAAAATGATGTCCTTCGGTACTTGAAGCGATGTCTCTCTCATGCCAAAGGATCAAAGCTAAAAGGGTCAAAGCTGAAAGGGTCAAGATGCCTGGGATACTTCAACCCTTGGATATTCCCCAAATGAAGTGGGAGTGCATTTCTGTACCGCCGGTACTGGAGTAGCAAATCAGTCTATGCTTGCATGGTTTCACCTCATCGGAGATGCTAAACTCTGGTGGAAACAGTGGTGCCGTGACAAGGGAGTCACCGAGCATTCTCAAACGTGGGAAGACATCAAGCAGGCCGCGAAGGAAAGATATCTTCCCCCTTCCCATGAATCCATAAAGATTCTTGGGATGGATTGGTTAATTGCAAACAAAGCTAGCATTCATTGTCACTAGGGGAGTATTACTTTTGAAAATGAGCATGGCCAAGTACTATCCGTTCAGGGCATAACATAACCTAAATCTAGGGTAGTCAAGGCAAAACATCTTCTCAAGGGAACACGTAAGGGTCAGCAAGTTTTCTTAGCCAAGCTCAACAAAACCATTGAACCTAGTAAGGAGACAGAACCCTCTTGGCTCCAAGAATTCTCTGACATCTTCCCTGACAAGCTTACAGGCCTACCGCCTCCTCAAATCATGAAATTGAGGTGATCCCTGAGACTCAACCCGTCTCAAGCAAATGCAACCTCCCTCCTTTAAAGGAGAAGACTGAAAGATTGAGAAGGATGCTGAAGTCTGGATTGAAGCGATGGACGATTATTTCTCTACCGCCGGTACTGGAGTAGCAAATCAGTCTATGCTTGCATTGTTTCGCCTCATCGGAGATGCTAAACTCCGGTGGAAACAGTGGTGCCGTGAAAAGGGAGTCACCGAGCATTCTCAAACGTGGGAAGACATCAAGCAGGGGCCGTGAAGGAAAGATATCTTCCCCCTTCCCATGAATCCATAAAGATTCTTGGGATGGACTGGTTAATTGCAAAGCTAGCATTCATTGTCACTAGGGGAGTATCACTTTTGAAAATGAGCATGGCCAAGTAATATCCGTTCAGGGCATAACATAACCTAAATCTAGGGTAGTCAAGGCAAAACATCTTCTCAAGGGAACACGTAAGGGTCAGCAAGTTTTCTTAGCCAAGCTCAACAAAACCATTGAACCTAGTAAGGAGACAGAACCCTCTTGGCTCCAAGAATTCTCTAACATCTTCCCTGACAAGCTTACAGGCCTACCGCCTCCTCGAATCATGAAATTTAGGTGATCCCTGGGACTCAACCCGTCTCAAAAACGCGCCGTATAAAATGTCCCTTCCTGAAGCCATTGAACTTAAAGAGCAACTTTCCCAACTCATTGAGCAAGGATTCGTACACCCCAGTAGCTCTCCTTGGGGGGCACCTGTCCTTTTCCAAAAAAAAGGACGGAACTCTCTGCCTCTGCATAGATTATCGAGGGCTGAATCAAGTCACTGTCAAGAATAAGTATGCTATCCCTCGCATCGACGAACTTCTTGACAGGCTTCATGGGGCCAAAGTCTTCTCAAAAATAGATTTGAGATCTGGTTACTATTAGATCATCAAAGTCGAGGAAGCAGATATACCCAAGATAGCCTTCAGTACCGGTTATAACCACTATGAGTTTACTGTAACCTCATTCGGGTTAACCAATGCTCCTGCAACCTTCAACCGCGTAATGCAAGATATATTCCATCCTTACTTGGATGAATTTGTGCTTGTTTTCTTTGATGACATCTTAATCTACTCCAAATCAATGGAAGAGCATGAGAAGCATGTGCGTAGAGTTCTGCAATTGTTGCGCAGACACAAACTCTATGCCAAGAAGAGCAAATGTACCTTCTTTACTCATCAAATTGAGTATCTTGGGTTCATCGTCTTCAAAGATGGCATTTCAATAGTTCCCGCCAAGGTTAAAGATATTCTAGAGTGGCCATCCCCTAAATCAGTTCATGAAGTTCGTGGGTTCTTGGGAATCACGGGATGGTATAGGATTTTTATTAAAGATTATGCCTCGGTAGCTGCACCTTTGACGGATCTTCTCTCAAGAAGTATTGCAAAATATTGTGGCTGCCAATCCATCAAAACAGCTTTGATCAGCTCAATGTCATTATTACTTTTGCCCCAGTCCTGAAACTTCCTGATTTCACCAAGTGGTTACTGATGCCAGTAGTCTAGCACTTGGTGGTGTCCTCCATTAAGCTCATGATAGTCCTACTGCGGGACACCCAGGCTATGCAAAAATATTCAATGCCGTAACAAGGAGCTTTCATTAGGCAGGCTTGAAAAATGATGTCCTTCGGTACTTGAAGCGATGTCTCTCTCATGCCAAAGGATCAAAGCTAAAAGGGTCAAAGCTGAAAGGGTCAAGATGCCTGGGATACTTCAACCCTTGGATATTCCCCAAATGAAGTGGGAGTGCATTTCTGTACCGCCGGTACTGGAATAGCAAATCAGTCTATGCTTGCATGGTTTCGCCTCATCGGAGATGCTAAACTCTGGTGGAAACAGTGGTGCCGTGACAAGGGAGTCACCGAGCATTCTCAAACGTGGGAAGACATCAAGCAGGCCGTGAAGGAAAGATATCTTCCCCCTTCCCATGAATCCATAAAGATTCTTGGGATGGATTGGTTAATTGCAAACAAAGCTAGCATTCATTGTCACTAGGGGAGTATCACTTTTGAAAATGAGCATGGCCAAGTACTATCCGTTCAGGGCATAACATAACCTAAATCTAGGGTAGTCAAGGCAAAACATCTTCTCAAGGGAACACGTAAGGGTCAGCAAGTTTTCTTAGCCAAGCTCAACAAAACCATTGAACCTAGTAAGGAGACAGAACCCTCTTGGCTCCAAGAATTCTCTAACATCTTCCCTGACAAGCTTACAGGCCTACCGCCTCCTCGAATCATGAAATTTAGGTGATCCCTGGGACTCAACCCGTCTCAAAAACGCGCCCTATAAAATGTCCCTTCCTGAAGCCATTGAACTTAAAGAGCAACTTTTCCAACTCATTGAGCAAGGATTCGTACACCCCAGTAGCTCTCCTTGGGGGGCACCTGTCCTTTTCCAAAAAAAAGGACGGAACTCTCTGCCTCTGCATAGATTATCGAGGGCTGAATCAAGTCACTGTCAAGAATAAGTATGCTATCCCTCGCATCGACGAACTTCTTGACAGGCTTCATGGGGCCAAAGTCTTCTCAAAAATAGATTTGAGATCTGGTTACTATGAGATCATCAAAGTCGAGGAAGCAGATATACCCAAGACAGCCTTCAGTACCGGTTATAACCACTATGAGTTTACTGTAACCTCATTCGGGTTAACCAATGCTCCTGCAACCTTCAACCGCCTAATGCAAGATATATTCCATCCTTACTTGGATGAATTTGTGCTTGTTTTCTTTGATGACATCTTAATCTACTCCAAATCAATGGAAGAGCATGAGGAGCATGTGCGTAGAGTTCTGCAATTGTTGCGCAGACACAAACTCTATGCCAAGAAGAGCAAATGTACCTTCTTTACTCATCAAATTGAGTATCTTGGGTTCATCGTCTTCAAAGATGGCATTTCAATAGTTCCTGCCAAGGTTAAAGATATTCTAGAGTGGCCATCCCCTAAATCAGTTCATGAAGTTCGTGGGTTTTTGGGAATCACGGGATGGTATAGGATTTTTATTAAAGATTATGCCTCGGTAGCTGCACCTTTGACGGATCTTCTCTCAAGAAGTATTGCAAAATAGTGTGGCTGCCAATCCATCAAAACAGCTTTGATCAGCTCAAGGTCATTATTACTTTTGCCCCAGTCCTGAAACTTCCTGATTTCACCAAGTGGTTACTGATGCCAGTAGTCTAGCACTTGGTGGTGTCCTCCATTAAGCTCATGATGTCCTACTGCGGGACACCCAGGCTATGCAAAAATATTCAATGCCGTAACAAGGAGCTTTCATTAGGCAGGCTTGAAAAATGATGTCCTTCGGTACTTGAAGCGATGTCTCTCTCATGCCAAAGGATCAAAGCTGAAAGGGTCAAGATGCCTGGGAAACTTCAACCCTTGGATATTCCCCAAATGAAGTGGGAGTGCATTTCTGTACCGTCGGTACTGGAGTAGCAAATCAGTCTATGCTTGCATGGTTTCGCCTCATCGGAGATGCTAAACTCTGGTGGAAACAGTGGTGCCGTGACAAGGGAGTCACCGAGCATTCTCAAACATGGGAAGACATCAAGCAGGCCGTGAAGGAAAGATATCTTTCCCCTTCCCATGAATGCATAAAGATTCTTGGGATGGATTGGTTAATTGCAAACAAAGCTAGCATTCATTGTCACTAGGGGAGTATCACTTTTGAAAATGAGCATGGCCAAGTACTATCCGTTCAGGGCATAACATAACCTAAATCTAGGGTAGTCAAGGCAAAACATCTTCTCAAGGGAACACGTAAGGGTCAGTAAGTTTTCTTAGCCAAGCTCAGCAAAACCATTGAACCTAGTAAGGAGACAGAACCCTCTTGGCTCCAAGAATTCTCTGACATCTTCCCTGACAAGCTTACAGGCCTACCGCCTCCTCGAATCATGAAATTGAGGTGATCCCTGGGACTCAACCCGTCTCAAAAACGCGCCCTATAAAATGTCCCTTCCTGAAGCCATTGAACTTAAAGAGCAACTTTCCCAACTCATTGAGCAAGGATTCGTACACCCCAGTAGCTCTCCTTGGTGGGGGGCACCTGTCCTTTTCCAAAAAAAAGAAGGACGGAACTCTATGCCTCTGCATAGATAATCGAGGGCTGAATCAAGTCACTGTCAAGAATAAGTATGCTATCCCTCGCATCGACGAACTTCTTGACAGGCTTCATGGGGCCAAAGTCTTCTCAAAAATAGATTTGAGATCTGGTTACTATCAGATCATCAAAGTCGAGGAAGCAGATATACCCAAGACAGCCTTCAGTACCGGTTATAACCACTATGAGTTTACTGTAACCTCATTCGGGTTAACCAATGCTCCTGCAACCTTCAACCGCTTAATGCAAGATATATTCCATCCTTACTTGGATGAATTTGTGCTTGTTTTCTTTGATGACATCTTAATCTACTCCAAATCAATGGAAGAGAATGAGGAGCATGTGCGTAGAGTTCTGCAACTGTTGCGCAGACACAAACTCTATGCCAACAAGAGCAAATGTACCTTCTTTACTCATCAAATTGAGTATCTTGGGTTCATCGTCTTCAAAGATGGCATTTCAATAGTTCCTGCCAAGGTTAAAGATATTCTAGACTGGCCATCCCCTAAATCAGTTCATGAAGTTCGTGGGTTTTTGGGAATCACGGGATGGTATAGGATTTTTATTAAAGATTATGCCTTGGTAGCTGCACCTTTGACGGATCTTCTCTCAAGAAGTATTGCAAAATAGTGTGGCTGCCAATCCATCAAAACAGCTTTGATCAGCTCAAGGTCATTATTACTTTTGCCCCAGTCCTGAAACTTCCTGATTTCACCAAGTGGTTACTGATGCCAGTAGTCTAGCACTTGGTGGTGTCCTCCATGAAGCTCATGATAGTCCTACTGCGGGACACCCAGGCTATGCAAAAATATTCAATGCCGTAACAAGGAGCTTTCATTAGGCAGGCTTGAAAAATGATGTCCTTCGGTACTTGAAGCGATGTCTCTCTCATGCCAAAGGATCAAAGCTAAAAGGGTCAAAGCTGAAAGGGTCGAGATGCCTGGGAAACTTCAACCCTTGGATATTCCCCAAACGAAGTGGGAGTACATTACTATGGATTTTGTCACAAGTCTCCCCATTGTTCAAGCAGGATATGACTCCATTCTGGTAGTAGTGGACTTACTTACCAAAGTAGCTCACCTTATATCAGCAAAGAAGACCTTCAAAGCTTCTGATGTTGCTAGAATATTCATCAAGGAAGTCCTCAAACTTCATGGTCTCCCAAAAAGGATAGTAGCTGACCAGGATTTTGACTTCACTTCAAAGTGCCTATAAACTCCAACTCCAACTCTGGTAGAATTTGCCTACAATGCATCTTATCATCAGAGCATAGGAATGTCACCATTCAAAGCACTCTCTATGGGCAAGAATGCTTGTTTCCTCTAAATTTCTCTGATCCAGGAAAATGCTCGAAGAGATGGAGGAACAAACCAAGGCAATCCAAAAGGATATTAAAGCTGCCCAAGATGGATAAAAGCATTATGCTAACACCAAGAGGTCTAAAAGGATCTTCAAGGAAGGAGACAAAGTTCTTCTATGAGTGCTACCCAAACGAAGTTCTCTATCACTTGGGAAATATAAGAAGCTCAGCCCTAGGTATTGTGGTCCCTATACAGTTATCAAGCCTTTAGGTAAAAGTGCCTACAAACTCCAACTCCCAGCCAATATCAAAGTCCACAATGTATTTCATGTAAGTTTGTTAAAACTTATGTACCCAGTCTTGATCATTAACCTACTCAAGGAGTCCTTGAATTACAGCCCAATAGCATCATAGATTCTAGGGAAAGGCAACTCCGAAATAGAACTCTTGTAGAACATCTAGTACAGTGGAAAGATTACCCTGAAGAGGATGCAACTTGGGAAGATGAAGGTACACTCTTAAAGGATTATCTCCAATTCATGATGAGTCATCTTGATTTCTTTAAGGGGGAAAGGATGTAACATACCCATCTTCACTAATAAAGAAATGTCTTGTAATAGATAAATTTATGAGTTTTTATGGTATAAAAATCAATGATTTTATTAAATGAGTCATTTCTACTTAGAGTCTCTAAATTTTGAGCCCAAATTTGAAATTTATGCGCGATTTTATCCTAATATAGGATTTTACAGCATCCAAAACGGACACCGAATCAAGCTTATACGCAAATTTCAGTCATGTTTAGTTAAAAAGCGATGACCTTTAAACCTTAATAAATGCATGACCGAGCGTCCGATTGACGGATGGTCTGCACCCCAACGACTAGGAGAACCTCCCGGATAAAGAAAAAATTACCTCGCAGTCTGGTACGCAAATCGAGACCGACGCTCCAAATTTGGAAACCTTGCCCCAAAATTTGGACCGTACACACTTACCTGGGTACCCGTATGATAGCTGCACAAGAACCAAAGGACGGTCGCCCACTATGTGGTCCACACGTACCGCTACTTGGACACCCACCATGCTGTCCCAGACCAGATAAGGTACATGCGTACCACTCCTTTCCCTGTTAACCGACAGCATATCTTTCTTACAGAGCCATGCAGGCCACTGATCTACAGCCTTTGCTAGTACACCGTCCTTTCATCCTTGCTTTGCGCAACGCCCGTACTACCCATATCCCATAGTTATATAAACCCCCGGGCAACAAGCATTTTCCGCGTAGCGTATGCTCTGTTGTGCCGTTGTCCGTACCGTCGTCTGTCCCTGTGCAGTGTACTTGCTATAGTAGTACAGCCACCCCTCTCCACACCCCCTCAATTGCCACTTTTCAAATAAGGCAATTTTCCTCCATCTCCCTCTTGCTAGGAGGCAGTGTCAACTCTTCTTCTTCCCCTGTGTGAAGAGACTTACAGCATCCCTCAGCCCTTCTCCCCTTTAGCAAAACACTTTTGTGTTAAGGACATCTCACAATCCCCCCCCCCTTATTTGTGTGGACTTTAGTAAGAGGTTTTAGCCTTAAGAGAGGGTTCTTGCGCTGTGATCTTTTACTCATACGGTGAGCAAACGATCTCAGAATTGAGATCTGATTGGACCGTTTTGATCGCAACAGCGAGCCCTACAAGATGGCCCCTTCTCGAAAACGTCAAAATATTACCTCAAGAGGCGCGCAAAATAACGAGAGTAGAGAAGATGCTCCCGATGCGGCCCCAACCCTCCCTTTACAAGCTCCTCAAGGAAATGGTGGCCAAGTCAGCTTGGTTATCTTTTAGAGAAGAGTTTTTTTTTAATATTAGTGTTAATAAATGTGTATCTTTTCCTTTTAGAATAATGACATAAAATTGTATGAAGCTACGAATTGAGTGTTGTATTCAATGATTTGTATTGAAATTGTTATCTTTAATGAATTGGGTTCTTGGGCAACTCTATTCTAGAAGACCAGGCCAGCGGCTATGCCTTGCATGGATGAGGAAAAAAGCGTTGCCTCTAGAAATCAAGTCTAGTACTTACCCAATCTATGGGTGATTTGATTTTTAGAAGATCACGCTCCCTTGTGGGATAGGACTAGGTCCTACCTATGAATCGTATCCTTGAATCTCTACATGGTCAAGGTGTCGATTAATAGGAAATTTTTTGCAAGGTAAGACTTGGTGGACTATCTTAAGTGTTTCCCTATTTTAGAAGGGGGGAACCTTATAATTGGTATCAGAGCCAATCTTAGCTCCAAGGAATTACCATTTAAGGACTGTTTTGCAATAAATGTTTTACCTAACATAATGTTAATTAATAAAAACATCCTACTAAAACAAACAAGTGGAAGTGATGTTTGAATGATTGTTTAAATGATTCGTTGGATTGAAAAGTTGAAGATAATCCATTTATTTTGTTTTGTCGGTACCCCCAGGGCCGACATCTCTGTGACTATAGATGGGATTCGCATACCTCAGGATCGCTAGGTGTATGACCAAACAAGTGATGCAAGTCTTACCTGCTCACAGAGTAGCTGTGTTGGGACCTACCCCAATCCAGAGTCTACCACCCTTACCATCAGTTTTTAGAGTCTTAGAAACTACAGCAGAATCCCAATATTTCACCTATGTGGACCGCTGTACCCTTATGTCATAGTCAAGCTTAGGAATTTCCCTTGATGGCAAATAAGACTAATTATATTAGTATCAGATCTTTGTAATAAAACTCGTCCTTGTAAATATTTAGAAATAAAATGATTTCTATGTTTTACTCTTCAAAATAAGCGTTGTGCAAATATATATCTTGTAATCTTAAAATTGTTTTTACAATGATGGCCACGACGATCACCCTCCACTTCCCAGTGTGCTTTACATTGATATCCAGGAGAAGAAGCTCTTGCTCAAGCAAATGCAATCTCCCTCCTTTAAAGGAGAAGGTTCAAAGATTGAGAAGGATGCTGAAGTCTGGATTGAAGCGATGGACGATTATTTCTCTACCGCCGGTACTGGAGTAGCAAATCAGTCTATGCTTGCATGGTTTTGCCTCATCGGAGATGCTAAACTCTGGTGCAAACAGTGGTGCCGTGACAAGGGAGTCACCGAGCATTCTCAAACGTGGAAAGACATCAAGCAGGGGCCGTGAAGGAAAGATATCTTCCCCCTTCCCATGAATCCATAAAGATTCTTGGGATGGATTGGTTAAATGCAAACAAAGCTAGCATTCATTGTCACTAGGGGAGTATCACTTTTTAAAGTGAGCATGGCCAAGTAATATCCGTTCAGGGCATAACATAACCTAAATCTAGGGTAGTCAAGGCAAAACATCTTCTCAAGGGAACACGTAAGGGTCAGCAAGTTTTCTTAGCCAAGCTCAACAAAACCATTGAACCTAGTAAGGAGACAGAACCCTCTTGGCTCCAAGAATTCTCTGACATCTTCCCTGACAAGCTTACAGGCCTACCGCCTCCCCGAATCATGAAATTGAGGTGATCCCTGGGACTCAACCCATCTCAAAAACGCGTCCTATAAAATGTCCCTTCCTCAAGCCATTGAACTTAAAGAGCAACTTTCCCAACTCATTGAGCAAGGATTCGTACACCCCAGTAGCTCTCCTTGGGGGGCACCTGTCCTTTTCCAAAAAAAAGAAGGACGGAACTCTCTGCCTCTTCATAGATTATCGAGGGCTGAATCAAGTCACTGTCAATAATAAGTATGCTATCCCTCGCATAGACGAACTTCTTGACAGGCTTTATGGGGCCAAAGTCTTCTCAAAAATAGATTTGAGTCTGGTTACTATCAGATCATCAAAGTCGAGGAAGCAGATATACCCAAGACAGCCTTCAGTACCGGTTATAACCACTATGAGTTTACTGTAACCTCATTCGGGTTAACCAATGCTCCTGCAACCTTCAACCGCCTAATGCAAGATATATTCCATCCTTACTTGGATGAATTTGTGCTTGTTTTCTTTGATGACATCTTAATCTACTCCAAATCAATGGAAGAGCATGAGGAGCATGTGCGTAGAGTTCTGCAATTGTTGCGCAGACACAAACTCTATGCCAAGAAGAGCAAATGTACCTTCTTTACTCATCAAATTGAGTATCTTGGGTTTATCGTCTTCAAAGATGGCATTTCAATAGTTCCCGCCAAGATCAAAGATATTCTAGAGTGGCCATCCCCTAAATCAGTTCATGAAGTTCATGGGTTTTTGGGAATCACGGGATGGTATAGGATTTTCATTAAAGATTATGCCTTGGTAGTTGCACCTTTGACGGATCTTCTCTCAAGAAGTATTGCAAAATAGTGTGGCTGCCAATCCATCAAAACAGCTTTGATCAGCTCAAGGTCATTATTACTTTTGCCCCAGTCCTGAAACTTCCTGATTTCACCAAGTGGTTACTGATGCCAGTAGTCTAGCACTTGGTGGTGTCCTCCATGAAGCTCATGATAGTCCTACTGCGGGACACCCAGGCTACGCAAAAATATTCAATGCCGTAACAAGGAGCTTTCATTAGGCAGGCTTGAAAAATGATGTCCTTCGGTACTTGAAGCGATGTCTCTCTCATGCCAAAGGATCAAAGCTGAAAGGGTCAAGATGCCTGGGAAACTTCAACCCTTGGATATTCCCCAAATGAAGTGGGAGTGCATTAGTATGGATTTTGTCACAAGTCTCCCCATTGTTCAAGCAGGATATGACTCCATTCTGGTAGTAGTGGACTTACTTACCAAAGTAGCTCACCTTATACCAGCAAAGAAGACCTTCAAAGCTTCTGATGTTGCTAGAATATTCATCAAGGAAGTCCTCAAACTTCATGGTCTCCCAAAAAGGATACTAAGTGACCGAGATTTTGACTTCACTTCAAAGTGCCTATAAACTCCAACTCCAACTCTGGTAGAATTTGCCTACAATGCATCTTATCATCAGAGCATAGGAATGTCACCATTCAAAGCACTCTCTATGGGCAAGAATGCTTGTTTCCTCTAAATTTCTCTGATCCAAGAAAATGCTCGAAGAGATGGAGGAACAAACCAAGGCAATCCAAAAGGATATTAAAGCTGCCAAGATGGATAAAAGCATTATGCTGACACCAAGAGGTCTGAAAGGATCTTCAAGGAAGGAGACAAAGTTCTTCTATGAGTGCTACCCAAACGAAGTTCTCTATCACTTGGGAAATATAAGAAGCTCAGCCCTAGGTATTGTGGTCCCTATACAGTTATCAAGCCTTTAGGTAAAAGTGCCTACAAACTCCAACTCCCAGCCAATATCAAAGTCCACAATGTATTTCATGTAAGTTTGTTAAAACCTTATGTACCCAGTCTTGATCATTAACCTACTCAAGGAGTCCTTGAATTACAGCCCAATAGCATCATAGATTCTAGGGAAAGGCAACTTCGAAATAGAACTCTTGTAGAACATCTGGTACAGTGGAAAGATTACCCTGAAGAGGATGCAACTTGGGAAGATGAAGCTACACTCTTAAAGGATTATCCCCAATTCATGATGAGTCGTCTTGATTTCTTTAATGGGGGAAGGATGTAACATACCCATCTTCACTAATAAAGAAATGTCTTGTAATAGATAAATTTATGAGTTTTTATGTTTTAAAAATCAATGATTTTATTAAATGAGTCATTTCTACTTAGAGTCTTTAAATTTTGAGCCCAAATTTAGAATTTATGCGTGATTTTACCCTAATATAGGACTTTACAGCATCCAAAACGGACACGGAATCAAGCTTATACACAAATTTCAGTCATTTTTAGTTAAAAAGCGACGACCTTTAAACCTTAATAAATGCATGACTGAGCGTCCGATTGATGAATGGTCTGCACCCCAACGACTAGGAGAACCTCCCGGATCAAAAAAAAAATTACCTCTCAGGCGCAGTCTGGTACGCAAATCGAGACCGACGCTCCAAATTTGGGAACCTTGCCCCAAAATTTGGACCGTACACACTTACCTGGGTACACGTATGATAGCTGCACAAGAACCAAAGGACGGTCGCCCACTATGTGGTCCACACGTACCGCTAATTGGACACCCACCATGCTGTCCCAGACCAGATAAGGTACATGCGTACCACTTCTTTCCCTGTTAACCGACGGCATATCTTTCTTACAGAGCCATTTTTTGCGTAGCGTATGCTTTGTTGTGCCGTTGTCCGTACCGTCGTCTATCCCTGTGCAATGTACTTGCTAGAGTAGTACAGCCACCCCTCTCCACACCCCCTCAATTGCCACTTTTCAAATAAGGCAATTTTCCTCCATCTCCCTCTTGCTAGGAGGCAGTGTCCTTAACTCTTCTTCTCCCCCTGTGTGAAGAGACTTACAGCATCCCTCAGCCCTTCTCCCCTTTAGCAAAACATTTTTGTGTTAAGGACATCTCACAATCCCCCCCCTTATTTGTGTGGACTTTAGTAAGAGGTTTTAGCCTTAAGAGAGGGTTCTTGCGCTATGATCTTTTGCTCATACGGTGAGCGAACGATCTCAAAATTGAGATCTGATTGGACCGTTTCGATCGCGACAGCGAGCCCTACAAGATGGCCCCTTCTCGAAAACGTCAAAATATTACCTCGGGAGGCACGCACAATAACGAGAGTAGAGAAGATGCTCCCGATGCGGCCCCAACCCTCCCTTTACAAGCTGCTCAAGGAAATGGTAGCCAAGTCAGCTTGGTTATCTTTTAGAGAAGAGTTTTTTTTAAAATATTAGTGTTAATAAATGTGTATCTTTTCCTTTTAGAATAATGACGTAAAATTGTATGAAGCTACGAATTGAGTGTTGTATTCAATGATTTGTATTGAAATTGTTATCTTTAATGAATTGGGTTCTTGGGCAACTCTATTCTAGAAGACTAGGCCAGCGGCTATGCCTTGCATGGATGATGAAAAAAGCGTTGCCTCTAGAAATCAAGTCTAGTAGTTACCCAATTTATGATCAATTACCCTATGGGTGATTTGATTTTTAGAAGATCACGCTCCCTTGTGGGATAGGACTAGGTCTTACCTATGAATCGCATACTTGAATCTCTACATGGTCAAGGTGTCGATTAATAGGAAACTTTTTGCAAGTTAAGACTTGGTGGACTATCTTAAGTGTTTCCCTATTTTAGAAGGGGGAACCTTATAATTGGTATCAGAGCCAATCTTAGCTCCAAGGAATTGACAGTTAAGGACTGTTTTGCAATAAATGTTTTACCTAACATAATGCTAATTAATAAAAACATCCTACTAAAACAAACAAGTGGACTTGATGTTTGAATGATTTTTTAAATGATTCGTTGGATTGAAAAGTTGAAGATGATCCATTTATTTTGTTTTGTCGGTAACCCCCAGGGCCGACACCTCTCTGACTATAGATGGGATTCGTATACCTCAGGATCGCTGGGTGTATGACCAAACAAGTGATGCAAGTCTTACCTGCTCACAGAGTAGCTGTGTTGGGACCTACCCCAATCCAGAGTCTACCACCCTTACCATCAGTTTTTAGAGTCTTAGAAACTACAGCAGAACCCCAATATTTCACCTATGTGGACCGCTGTACCCTTATGTCATAGTCAAGCTTAGGAATTTCCCTTGATGGCAAATGAGACTAATTATATTAGTCTCAGATCTTTGTAATAAAACTCGTCCTTGTAAATATTAGAAATAAAATGATTTCTATGTTTTACTCTTCAAAATAAGCGTTGTGCAAATATGAATCTTGTAATCTTAAAATTGTTTTTACAATGATGGCCAGGACGATCACCCTCCACTTCCCAGTGCACTTTACACTGATATCCAGGAGAAGAAGCTCTTGCTCAAGCAAATGCAACCTCCCTCCTTTAAAGGAGAAGGTTCAAAGATTGAGAAGGATGCTGAAGTCTGGATTGAAGCGATGGACGATTATTTCTCTACCGCCGGTACTGGAGTAGCAAATCAGTCTATGCTTGCATTGTTTCGCCTCATCGGAGATGCTAAACTCTGGTGGAAACAGTGGTGCCGTGACAAGGGAGTCACCGAGCATTCTCAAACGTGGGAAGACATCAAGCAGGCCGTGAAGGAAAGATATCTTCCCCCTTCCCATGAATCCATAAAGATTCTTGGGATGGATTGGTTAATTGCAAACAAAGCTAGCATTCATTGTCACTAGGGGAGTATCACTTTTGAAAATGAGCATGGCCAAGTACTATCCGTTCAGGGCATAACATAACCTAAATCTAGGGTAGTCAAGGCAAAACATCTTCTCAAGGGAACACGTAAGGGTCAGCAAGTTTTCTTAGCCAAGCTCAACAAAACCATTGAACCTAGTAAGGAGACAGAACCCTCTTGGCTCCAAGAATTCTCTAACATTTTCCCTGACAAGCTTACAGGCCTACCGCCTCCTCGAATCATGAAATTTAGGTGATCCCTGGGACTCAACCCGTCTCAAAAACGCGCCCTATAAAATGTCCCTTCCTGAAGCCATTGAACTTAAAGAGCAACTTTCCCAACTCATTGAGCAAGGATTCGTACACCCCAGGAGCTCTCCTTGGGGGGCACCTGTCCTTTTCCAAAAAAAAGGACGGAACTCTCTGCCTCTGCATAGATTATCGAGGGCTGAATCAAGTCACTGTCAAGAATAAGTATGCTATCCCTCGCATCGACGAACTTCTTGACAGGCTTCATGGGGCCAAAGTCTTCTCAAAAATAGATTTGAGATCTGGTTACTATCAGATCATCAAAGTCGAGGAAGCAGATATACCCAAGACAGCCTTCAGTACTGGTTATAACCACTATGAGTTTACTGTAACCTCATTCGGGTTAACCAATGCTCCTGCAACCTTCAACCGCCTAATGCAAGACATATTCCATCCTTACTTGGATGAATTTGTGCTTGTTTTCTTTGATGACATCTTAATCTACTCCAAATCAATGGAAGAGCACGAGGAGCATGTGCGTAGAGTTCTGTAATTGTTGCGCAGACACAAACTCTATGCCAAGAAGAGCAAATGTACCTTCTTTACTCATCAAATTGAGTATCTTGGGTTCATTGTCTTCAAAGACGGCATTTCAATAGTTCCTGCCAAGGTTAAAGATATTCTAGAGTGGCCATCCCCTAAATCAGTTCATGAAGTTCGTGGGTTTTTGGGAATCACGGGATGGTATAGGATTTTTTCTAAAGATTATGCCTCGGTAGCTGCACCTTTGACGGATCTTCTCTCAAGAAGTATTGCAAAATAGTGTGGCTGCCAATCCATCAAAACAGCTTTGATCAGCTCAAGGTCATTATTACTTTTGCCCCAGTCCTGAAACTTCCTGATTTCACCAAGTGGTTACTGATGCCAGTAGTCTAGCACTTGGTGGTGTCCTCCATGAAGCTCATGATAGTCCTACTGCGGGACACCCAGGCTATGCAAAAATATTCAATGCCGTAACAAGGAGCTTTCATTAGGCAGGCTTGAAAAATGATGTCCTTCGGTACTTGAAGCGATGTCTCTCTCATGCCAAAGGATCAAAGCTAAAAGGGTCAAAGCTGAAAGGGTCAAGATGCCTGGGATACTTCAACCCTTGGATATTCCCCAAATGAAGTGGGAGTGCATTTCTGTACCGCCGGTACTGGAGTAGCAAATCAGTCTATGCTTGCATGGTTTCACCTCATCGGAGATGCTAAACTCTGGTGGAAACAGTGGTGCCGTGACAAGGGAGTCACCGAGCATTCTCAAACGTGGGAAGACATCAAGCAGGCCGCGAAGGAAAGATATCTTCCCCCTTCCCATGAATCCATAAAGATTCTTGGGATGGATTGGTTAATTGCAAACAAAGCTAGCATTCATTGTCACTAGGGGAGTATTACTTTTGAAAATGAGCATGGCCAAGTACTATCCGTTCAGGGCATAACATAACCTAAATCTAGGGTAGTCAAGGCAAAACATCTTCTCAAGGGAACACGTAAGGGTCAGCAAGTTTTCTTAGCCAAGCTCAACAAAACCATTGAACCTAGTAAGGAGACAGAACCCTCTTGGCTCCAAGAATTCTCTGACATCTTCCCTGACAAGCTTACAGGCCTACCGCCTCCTCGAATCATGAAATTGAGGTGATCCCTGAGACTTAACCCGTCTCAAGCAAATGCAACCTCCCTCCTTTAAAGGAGAAGACTGAAAGATTGAGAAGGATGCTGAAGTCTGGATTGAAGCGATGGACGATTATTTCTCTACCGCCGGTACTGGAGTAGCAAATCAGTCTATGCTTGCATTGTTTCGCCTCATCGGAGATGCTAAACTCTGGTGGAAACAGTGGTGCTGTGAAAAGGGAGTCACCGAGCATTCTCAAACGTGGGAAGACATCAAGCAGGGGCCGTGAAGGAAAGATATCTTCCCCCTTCCCATGAATCCATAAAGATTCTTGGGATGGACTGGTTAATTGCAAAGCTAGCATTCATTGTCACTAGGGGAGTATCACTTTTGAAAATGAGCATGGCCAAGTAATATCCGTTCAGGGCATAACATTACCTAAATCTAGGGTAGTCAAGGCAAAACATCTTCTCAAGGGAACACGTAAGGGTCAGCAAGTTTTCTTAGCCAAGCTCAACAAAACCATTGAACCTAGTAAGGAGACAGAACCCTCTTGGCTCCAAGAATTCTCTAACATCTTCCCTGACAAGCTTACAGGCCTACCGCCTCCTCGAATCATGAAATTTAGGTGATCCCTGGGACTCAACCCGTCTCAAAAACGCGCCGTATAAAATGTCCCTTCCTGAAGCCATTGAACTTAAAGAGCAACTTTCCCAACTCATTGAGCAAGGATTCGTACACCCCAGTAGCTCTCCTTGGGGGGCACCTGTCCTTTTCCAAAAAAAAGGACGGAACTCTCTGCCTCTGCATAGATTATCGAGGGCTGAATCAAGTCACTGTCAAGAATAAGTATGCTATCCCTCGCATCGACGAACTTCTTGACAGGCTTCATGGGGCCAAAGTCTTCTCAAAAATAGATTTGAGATCTGGTTACTATTAGATCATCAAAGTCGAGGAAGCAGATATACCCAAGATAGCCTTCAGTACCGGTTATAACCACTATGAGTTTACTGTAACCTCATTCGGGTTAACCAATGCTCCTGCAACCTTCAACTGCGTAATGCAAGATATATTCCATCCTTACTTGGATGAATTTGTGCTTGTTTTCTTTGATGACATCTTAATCTACTCCAAATCAATGGAAGAGCATGAGAAGCATGTGCGTAGAGTTCTGCAATTGTTGCGCAGACACAAACTCTATGCCAAGAAGAGCAAATGTACCTTCTTTACTCATCAAATTGAGTATCTTGGGTTCATCGTCTTCAAAGATGGCATTTCAATAGTTCCCGCCAAGGTTAAAGATATTCTAGAGTGGCCATCCCCTAAATCAGTTCATGAAGTTCGTGGGTTCTTGGGAATCACGGGATGGTATAGGATTTTTATTAAAGATTATGCCTCGGTAGCTGCACCTTTGACGGATCTTCTCTCAAGAAGTATTGCAAAATATTGTGGCTGCCAATCCATCAAAACAGCTTTGATCAGCTCAAGGTCATTATTACTTTTGCCCCAGTCCTGAAACTTCCTGATTTCACCAAGTGGTTACTGATGCCAGTAGTCTAGCACTTGGTGGTGTCCTCCATTAAGCTCATGATAGTCCTACTGCGGGACACCCAGGCTATGCAAAAATATTCAATGCCGTAACAAGGAGCTTTCATTAGGCAGGCTTGAAAAATGATGTCCTTCGGTACTTGAAGCGATGTCTCTCTCATGCCAAAGGATCAAAGCTAAAAGGGTCAAAGCTGAAAGGGTCAAGATGCCTGGGATACTTCAACCCTTGGATATTCCCCAAATGAAGTGGGAGTGCATTTCTGTACCGCCGGTACTGGAATAGCAAATCAGTCTATGCTTGCATGGTTTCGCCTCATCGGAGATGCTAAACTCTGGTGGAAACAGTGGTGCCGTGACAAGGGAGTCACCGAGCATTCTCAAACGTGGGAAGACATCAAGCAGGCCGTGAAGGAAAGATATCTTCCCCCTTCCCATGAATCCATAAAGATTCTTGGGATGGATTGGTTAATTGCAAACAAAGCTAGCATTCATTGTCACTAGGGGAGTATCACTTTTGAAAATGAGCATGGCCAAGTACTATCCGTTCAGGGCATAACATAACCTAAATCTAGGGTAGTCAAGGCAAAACATCTTCTCAAGGGAACACGTAAGGGTCAGCAAGTTTTCTTAGCCAAGCTCAACAAAACCATTGAACCTAGTAAGGAGACAGAACCCTCTTGGCTCCAAGAATTCTCTAACATCTTCCCTGACAAGCTTACAGGCCTACCGCCTCCTCGAATCATGAAATTTAGGTGATCCCTGGGACTCAACCCATCTCAAAAACGCGCCCTATAAAATGTCCCTTCCTGAAGCCATTGAACTTAAAGAGCAACTTTTCCAACTCATTGAGCAAGGATTCGTACACCCCAGTAGCTCTCCTTGGGGGGCACCTGTCCTTTTCCAAAAAAAAGGACGGAACTCTCTGCCTCTGCATAGATTATCGAGGGCTGAATCAAGTCACTGTCAAGAATAAGTATGCTATCCCTCGCATCGACGAACTTCTTGACAGGCTTCATGGGGCCAAAGTCTTCTCAAAAATAGATTTGAGATCTGGTTACTATTAGATCATCAAAGTCGAGGAAGCAGATATACCCAAGACAGCCTTCAGTACCGGTTATAACCACTATGAGTTTACTGTAACCTCATTCGGGTTAACCAATGCTCCTGCAACCTTCAACCGCCTAATGCAAGATATATTCCATCCTTACTTGGATGAATTTGTGCTTGTTTTCTTTGATGACATCTTAATCTACTCCAAATCAATGGAAGAGCATGAGGAGCATGTGCGTAGAGTTCTGCAATTGTTGCGCAGACACAAACTCTATGCCAAGAAGAGCAAATGTACCTTCTTTACTCATCAAATTGAGTATCTTGGGTTCATCGTCTTCAAAGATGGCATTTCAATAGTTCCCGCCAAGGTTAAAGATATTTTAGAGTGGCCATCCCCTAAATCAGTTCATGAAGTTCGTGGGTTTTTGGGAATCACGGGATGGTATAGGATTTTTATTAAAGATTATGCCTCGGTAGCTGCACCTTTGACGGATCTTCTCTCAAGAAGTATTGCAAAATAGTGTGGCTGCCAATCCATCAAAACAGCTTTGATCAGCTCAAGGTCATTATTACTTTTGCCCCAGTCCTGAAACTTCCTGATTTCACCAAGTGGTTACTGATGCCAGTAGTCTAGCACTTGGTGGTGTCCTCCATTAAGCTCATGATGTCCTACTGCGGGACACCCAGGCTATGCAAAAATATTCAATGCCGTAACAAGGAGCTTTCATTAGGCAGGCTTGAAAAATGATGTCCTTCGGTACTTGAAGCGATGTCTCTCTCATGCCAAAGGATCAAAGCTGAAAGGGTCAAGATGCCTGGGAAACTTCAACCCTTGGATATTCCCCAAATGAAGTGGGAGTGCATTTCTGTACCGTCGGTACTGGAGTAGCAAATCAGTCTATGCTTGCATGGTTTCGCCTCATCGGAGATGCTAAACTCTGGTGGAAACAGTGGTGCCGTGACAAGGGAGTCACCGAGCATTCTCAAACATGGGAAGACATCAAGCAGGCCGTGAAGGAAAGATATCTTTCCCCTTCCCATGAATCCATAAAGATTCTTGGGATGGATTGGTTAATTGCAAACAAAGCTAGCATTCATTGTCACTAGGGGAGTATCACTTTTGAAAATGAGCATGGCCAAGTACTATCCGTTCAGGGCATAACATAACCTAAATCTAGGGTAGTCAAGGCAAAACATCTTCTCAAGGGAACACGTAAGGGTCAGTAAGTTTTCTTAGCCAAGCTCAACAAAACCATTGAACCTAGTAAGGAGACAGAACCCTCTTGGCTCCAAGAATTCTCTGACATCTTCCCTGACAAGCTTACAGGCCTACCGCCTCCTCGAATCATGAAATTGAGGTGATCCCTGGGACTCAACCCGTCTCAAAAACGCGCCCTATAAAATGTCCCTTCCTGAAGCCATTGAACTTAAAGAGCAACTTTCCCAACTCATTGAGCAAGGATTCGTACACCCCAGTAGCTCTCCTTGGTGGGGGGCACCTGTCCTTTTCCAAAAAAAAGAAGGACGGAACTCTATGCCTCTGCATAGATAATCGAGGGCTGAATCAAGTCACTGTCAAGAATAAGTATGCTATCCCTCGCATCGACGAACTTTTTGACAGGCTTCATGGGGCCAAAGTCTTCTCAAAAATAGATTTGAGATCTGGTTACTATCAGATCATCAAAGTCGAGGAAGCAGATATACCCAAGACAGCCTTCAGTACCGGTTATAACCACTATGAGTTTACTGTAACCTCATTCGGGTTAACCAATGCTCCTGCAACCTTCAACCGCCTAATGCAAGATATATTCCATCCTTACTTGGATGAATTTGTGCTTGTTTTCTTTGATGACATCTTAATCTACTCCAAATCAATGGAAGAGCATGAGAAGCATGTGCGTAGAGTTCTGCAATTGTTGCACAGACACAAACTCTATGCCAAGAAGAGCAAATGTACCTTCTTTACTCATCAAATTGAGTATCTTGGGTTCATCGTCTTCAAAGATGGCATTTCAATAGTTCCCGCCAAGGTTAAAGATATTCTAGAGTGGCCATCCCCTAAATCAGTTCATGAAGTTCGTGGGTTCTTGGGAATCACGGGATGGTATAGGATTTTTATTAAAGATTATGCCTTGGTAGCTGCACCTTTGACGGATCTTCTCTCAAGAAGTATTGCAAAATAGTGTGGCTGCCAATCCATCAAAACAGCTTTGATCAGCTCAAGGTCATTATTACTTTTGCCCCAGTCCTGAAACTTCCTGATTTCACCAAGTGGTTACTGATGCCAGTAGTCTAGCACTTGGTGGTGTCCTCCATGAAGCTCATGATAGTCCTACTGCGGGACACCCAGGCTATGCAAAAATATTCAATGCCGTAACAAGGAGCTTTCATTAGGCAGGCTTGAAAAATGATGTCCTTCGGTACTTGAAGCGATGTCTCTCATGCCAAAGGATCAAAGCTAAAAGGGTCAAAGCTGAAAGGGTCGAGATGCCTGGGAAACTTCAACCCTTGGATATTCCCCAAACGAAGTGGGAGTACATTACTATGGATTTTGTCACAAGTCTCCCCATTGTTCAAGCAGGATATGACTCCATTCTGGTAGTAGTGGACTTACTTACCAAAGTAGCTCACCTTATATCAGCAAAGAAGACCTTCAAAGCTTCTGATGTTGCTAGAATATTCATCAAGGAAGTCCTCAAACTTCATGGTCTCCCAAAAAGGATAGTAGCTGACCAGGATTTTGACTTCACTTCAAAGTGCCTATAAACTCCAACTCCAACTCTGGTAGAATTTGCCTACAATGCATCTTATCATCAGAGCATAGGAATGTCACCATTCAAAGCACTCTCTATGGGCAAGAATGCTTGTTTCCTCTAAATTTCTCTGATCCAGGAAAATGCTCGAAGAGATGGAGGAACAAACCAAGGCAATCCAAAAGGATATTAAAGCTGCCCAAGATGGATAAAAGCATTATGCTGACACCAAGAGGTCTAAAAGGATCTTCAAGGAAGGAGACAAAGTTCTTCTATGAGTGCTACCCAAACGAAGTTCTCTATCACTTGGGAAATATAAGAAGCTCAGCCCTAGGTATTGTGGTCCCTATACAGTTATCAAGCCTTTAGGTAAAAGTGCCTACAAACTCCAACTCCCAGCCAATATCAAAGTCCACAATGTATTTCATGTAAGTTTGTTAAAACTTATGTACCCAGTCTTGATCATTAACCTACTCAAGGAGTCCTTGAATTACAGCCCAATAGCATCATAGATTCTAGGGAAAGGCAACTCCGAAATAGAACTCTTGTAGAACATCTAGTACAGTGGAAAGATTACCCTGAAGAGGATGCAACTTGGGAAGATGAAGGTACACTCTTAAAGGATTATCTCCAATTCATGATGAGTCATCTTGATTTCTTTAAGGGGGGAAGGATGTAACATACCCATCTTCACTAATAAAGAAATGTCTTGTAATAGATAAATTTATGAGTTTTTATGGTATAAAAATCAATGATTTTATTAAATGAGTCATTTCTACTTAGAGTCTCTAAATTTTGAGCCCAAATTTGAAATTTATGCGCGATTTTATCCTAATATAGGATTTTACAGCATCCAAAACGGACACCGAATCAAGCTTATACGCAAATTTCAGTCATGTTTAGTTAAAAAGCGATGACCTTTAAACCTTAATAAATGCATGACCGAGCGTCCGATTGACGGATGGTCTGCACCCCAACGACTAGGAGAACCTCCCGGATAAAGAAAAAATTACCTCGCAGTCTGGTACGCAAATCGAGACCGACGCTCCAAATTTGGAAACCTTGCCCCAAAATTTGGACCGTACACACTTACTTGGGTACCCGTATGATAGCTGCACAAGAACCAAAGGACGGTCGCCCACTATGTGGTCCACACGTACCGCTACTTGGACACCCACCATGCTGTCCCAGACCAGATAAGGTACATGCGTACCACTCCTTTCCCTGTTAACCGACAGCATATCTTTCTTACAGAGCCATGCAGGCCACTGATCTACAGCCTTTGCTAGTACACCGTCCTTTCATCCTTGCTTTGCGCAACGCCCGTACTACCCATATCCCATAGTTATATAAACCCCCGGGCAACAAGCATTTTCTGCGTAGCGTATGCTCTGTTGTGCCGTTGTCCGTACCGTCGTCTGTCCCTGTGCAGTGTACTTGCTATAGTAGTACAGCCACCCCTCTCCACACCCCCTCAATTGCCACTTTTCAAATAAGGCAATTTTCCTCCATCTCCCTCTTGCTAGGAGGCAGTGTCAACTCTTCTTCTTCCCCTGTGTGAAGAGACTTACAGCATCCCTCAGCCCTTCTCCCCTTTAGCAAAACACTTTTGTGTTAAGGACATCTCACAATCCCCCCCCCTTATTTGTGTGGACTTTAGTAAGAGGTTTTAGCCTTAAGAGAGGGTTCTTGCGCTGTGATCTTTTACTCATACGGTGAGCAAACGATCTCAGAATTGAGATCTGATTGGACCGTTTTGATCGCAACAGCGAGCCCTACAAGATGGCCCCTTCTCGAAAACGTCAAAATATTACCTCAAGAGGCGCGCAAAATAACGAGAGTAGAGAAGATGCTCCCGATGCGGCCCCAACCCTCCCTTTACAAGCTCCTCAAGGAAATGGTGGCCAAGTCAGCTTGGTTATCTTTTAGAGAAGAGTTTTTTTTTAATATTAGTGTTCATAAATGTGTATCTTTTCCTTTTAGAATAATGACATAAAATTGTATGAAGCTACGAATTGAGTGTTGTATTCAATGATTTGTATTGAAATTGTTATCTTTAATGAATTGGGTTCTTGGGCAACTCTATTCTAGAAGACCAGGCCAGCGGCTATGCCTTGCATGGATGAGGAAAAAAGCGTTGCCTCTAGAAATCAAGTCTAGTACTTACCCAATCTATGGGTGATTTGATTTTTAGAAGATCACGCTCCCTTGTGGGATAGGACTAGGTCTTACCTATGAATCGTATCCTTGAATCTCTACATGGTCAAGGTGTCGATTAATAGGAAATTTTTTGCAAGGTAAGACTTGGTGGACTATCTTAAGTGTTTCCCTATTTTAGAAGGGGGGAACCTTATAATTGGTATTAGAGCCAATCTTAGCTCCAAGGAATTACCATTTAAGGACTGTTTTGCAATAAATGTTTTACCTAACATAATGTTAATTAATAAAAACATCCTACTAAAACAAACAAGTGGAAGTGATGTTTGAATGATTGTTTAAATGATTCGTTGGATTGAAAAGTTGAAGATGATCCATTTATTTTGTTTTGTCGGTACCCCCAGGGCCGACATCTCTGTGACTATAGATGGGATTCGCATACCTCAGGATCGCTAGGTGTATGACCAAACAAGTGATGCAAGTCTTACCTGCTCACAGAGTAGCTGTGTTGGGACCTACCCCAATCGAGAGTCTACCACCCTTACCATCAGTTTTTAGAGTCTTAGAAACTACAGCAGAATCCCAATATTTCACCTATGTGGACCGCTGTACCCTTATGTCATAGTCAAGCTTAGGAATTTCCCTTGATGGCAAATAAGACTAATTATATTAGTATCAGATCTTTGTAATAAAACTCGTCCTTGTAAATATTTAGAAATAAAATGATTTCTATGTTTTACTCTTCAAAATAAGCGTTGTGCAAATATGAATCTTGTAATCTTAAAATTGTTTTTACAATGATGGCCACGACGATCACCCTCCACTTCCCAGTGTGCTTTACATTGATATCCAGGAGAAGAAGCTCTTGCTCAAGCAAATGCAATCTCCCTCCTTTAAAGGAGAAGGTTCAAAGATTGAGAAGGATGCTGAAGTCTGGATTGAAGCGATGGACGATTATTTCTCTACCGCCGGTACTGGAGTAGCAAATCAGTCTATGCTTGCATGGTTTTGCCTCATCGGAGATGCTAAACTCTGGTGCAAACAGTGGTGCCGTGACAAGGGAGTCACCGAGCATTCTCAAACGTGGAAAGACATCAAGCAGGGGCCGTGAAGGAAAGATATCTTCCCCCTTCCCATGAATCCATAAAGATTCTTGGGATGGATTGGTTAATTGCAAACAAAGCTAGCATTCATTGTCACTAGGGGAGTATCACTTTTTAAAGTGAGCATGGCCAAGTAATATCCGTTCAGGGCATAACATAACCTAAATCTAGGGTAGTCAAGGCAAAACATCTTCTCAAGGGAACACGTAAGGGTCAGCAAGTTTTCTTAGCCAAGCTCAACAAAACCATTGAACCTAGTAAGGAGACAGAACCCTCTTGGCTCCAAGAATTCTCTGACATCTTCCCTGACAAGCTTACAGGCCTACTGCCTCCCCGAATCATGAAATTGAGGTGATCCCTGGGACTCAACCCATCTCAAAAACGCGTCCTATAAAATGTCCCTTCCTCAAGCCATTGAACTTAAAGAGCAACTTTCCCAACTCATTGAGCAAGGATTCGTACACCCCAGTAGCTCTCCTTGGGGGGCACCTGTCCTTTTCCAAAAAAAAGAAGGACGGAACTCTCTGCCTCTTCATAGATTATCGAGGGCTGAATCAAGTCACTGTCAAGAATAAGTATGCTATCCCTCGCATCGACGAACTTCTTGACAGGCTTTATGGGGCCAAAGTCTTCTCAAAAATAGATTTGAGTCTGGTTACTATCAGATCATCAAAGTCGAGGAAGCAGATATACCCAAGACAGCCTTCAGTACCGGTTATAACCACTATGAGTTTACTGTAACCTCATTCGGGTTAACCAATGCTCCTGCAACCTTCAACCGCCTAATGCAAGATATATTCCATCCTTACTTGGATGAATTTGTGCTTGTTTTCTTTGATGACATCTTAATCTACTCCAAATCAATGGAAGAGCATGAGGAGCATGTGCGTAGAGTTCTGCAATTGTTGCGCAGACACAAACTCTATGCCAAGAAGAGCAAATGTACCTTCTTTACTCATCAAATTGAGTATCTTGGGTTCATCGTCTTCAAAGATGGCATTTCAATAGTTCCCGCCAAGATCAAAGATATTCTAGAGTGGCCATCCCCTAAATCAGTTCATGAAGTTCATGGGTTTTTGGGAATCACGGGATGGTATAGGATTTTCATTAAAGATTATGCCTTGGTAGTTGC
This sequence comes from Cibotium barometz, assembly GCF_041138505.1. Taxonomy (NCBI): domain Eukaryota; kingdom Viridiplantae; phylum Streptophyta; class Polypodiopsida; order Cyatheales; family Cibotiaceae; genus Cibotium; species Cibotium barometz. The sequence continues at coordinate 20,115,884 of NC_141109.1, forward strand.
ACCTTTGACGGATCTTCTCTCAAGAAGTATTGCAAAATAGTGTGGCTGCCAATCCATCAAAACAGCTTTGATCAGCTCAAGGTCATTATTACTTTTGCCCCAGTCCTGAAACTTCCTGATTTCACCAAGTGGTTACTGATGCCAGTAGTCTAGCACTTGGTGGTGTCCTCCATGAAGCTCATGATAGTCCTACTGCGGGACACCCAGGCTACGCAAAAATATTCAATGCCGTAACAAGGAGCTTTCATTAGGCAGGCTTGAAAAATGATGTCCTTCGGTACTTGAAGCGATGTCTCTCTCATGCCAAAGGATCAAAGCTGAAAGGGTCAAGATGCCTGGGAAACTTCAACCCTTGGATATTCCCCAAATGAAGTGGGAGTGCATTAGTATGGATTTTGTCACAAGTCTCCCCATTGTTCAAGCAGGATATGACTCCACTCTGGTAGTAGTGGACTTACTTACCAAAGTAGCTCACCTTATACCAGCAAAGAAGACCTTCAAAGCTTCTGATGTTGCTAGAATATTCATCAAGGAAGTCCTCAAACTTCATGGTCTCCCAAAAAGGATACTAAGTGACCGAGATTTTGACTTCACTTCAAAGTGCCTATAAACTCCAACTCCAACTCTGGTAGAATTTGCCTACACTGCATCTTATCATCAGAGCATAGGAATGTCACCATTCAAAGCACTCTCTATGGGCAAGAATGCTTGTTTCCTCTAAATTTCTCTGATCCAAGAAAATGCTCGAAGAGATGGAGGAACAAACCAAGGCAATCCAAAAGGATATTAAAGCTGCCAAGATGGATAAAAGCATTATGCTGACACCAAGAGGTCTGACAAGGAAGGAGACAAAGTTCTTCTATGAGTGCTACCCAAACGAAGTTCTCTATCACTTGGGAAATATAAGAAGCTCAGCCCTAGGTATTGTGGTCCCTATACAGTTATCAAGCCTTTAGGTAAAAGTGCCTACAAACTCCAACTCCCAGCCAATATCAAAGTCCACAATGTATTTCATGTAAGTTTGTTAAAACTTATGTACCCAGTCTTGATCATTAACCTACTCAAGGAGTCCTTGAATTACAGCCCAATAGCATCATAGATTCTAGGGAAAGGCAACTCCGAAATAGAACTCTTGTAGAACATCTAGTACAGTGGAAAGATTACCCTGAAGAGGATGCAACTTGGGAAGATGAAGGTACACTCTTAAAGGATTATCTCCAATTCATGATGAGTCATCTTGATTTCTTTAAGGGGGGAAGGATGTAACATACCCATCTTCACTAATAAAGAAATGTCTTGTAATAGATAAATTTATGAGTTTTTATGGTATAAAAATCAATGATTTTATTAAATGAGTCATTTCTACTTAGAGTCTCTAAATTTTGAGCCCAAATTTGAAATTTATGCGCGATTTTATCCTAATATAGGATTTTACAGCATCCAAAACGGACACCGAATCAAGCTTATACGCAAATTTCAGTCATGTTTAGTTAAAAAGCGATGACCTTTAAACCTTAATAAATGCATGACCGAGCGTCCGATTGACGGATGGTCTGCACCCCAACGACTAGGAGAACCTCCCGGATAAAGAAAAAATTACCTCGCAGTCTGGTACGCAAATCGAGACCGACGCTCCAAATTTGGAAACCTTGCCCCAAAATTTGGACCGTACACACTTACCTGGGTACCCGTATGATAGCTGCACAAGAACCAAAGGACGGTCGCCCACTATGTGGTCCACACGTACCGCTACTTGGACACCCACCATGCTGTCCCAGACCAGATAAGGTACATGCGTACCACTCCTTTCCCTGTTAACCGACAGCATATCTTTCTTACAGAGCCATGCAGGCCATTGATCTACAGCCTTTGCTAGTACACCGTCCTTTCATCCTTGCTTTGCGCAACGCCCGTACTACCCATATCCCATAGTTATATAAACCCCCGGGCAACAAGCATTTTCTGCGTAGCGTATGCTCTGTTGTGCCGTTGTCCGTACCGTCGTCTGTCCCTGTGCAGTGTACTTGCTATAGTAGTACAGCCACCCCTCTCCACACCCCCTCAATTGCCACTTTTCAAATAAGGCAATTTTCCTCCATCTCCCTCTTGCTAGGAGGCAGTGTCAACTCTTCTTCTTCCCCTGTGTGAAGAGACTTACAGCATCCCTCAGCCCTTCTCCCCTTTAGCAAAACACTTTTGTGTTAAGGACATCTCACAATCCCCCCCCCCTTATTTGTGTGGACTTTAGTAAGAGGTTTTAGCCTTAAGAGAGGGTTCTTGCGCTGTGATCTTTTACTCATACGGTGAGCAAACGATCTCAGAATTGAGATCTGATTGGACCGTTTTGATCGCAACAGCGAGCCCTACAAGATGGCCCCTTCTCGAAAACGTCAAAATATTACCTCAAGAGGCGCGCAAAATAACGAGAGTAGAGAAGATGCTCCCGATGCGGCCCCAACCCTCCCTTTACAAGCTCCTCAAGGAAATGGTGGCCAAGTCAGCTTGGTTATCTTTTAGAGAAGAGTTTTTTTTTAATATTAGTGTTAATAAATGTGTATCTTTTCCTTTTAGAATAATGACATAAAATTGTATGAAGCTACGAATTGAGTGTTGTATTCAATGATTTGTATTGAAATTGTTATCTTTAATGAATTGGGTTCTTGGGCAACTCTATTCTAGAAGACCAGGCCAGCGGCTATGCCTTGCATGGATGAGGAAAAAAGCGTTGCCTCTAGAAATCAAGTCTAGTACTTACCCAATCTATGGGTGATTTGATTTTTAGAAGATCACGCTCCCTTGTGGGATAGGACTAGGTCTTACCTATGAATCGTATCCTTGAATCTCTACATGGTCAAGGTGTCGATTAATAGGAAATTTTTTGCAAGGTAAGACTTGGTGGACTATCTTAAGTGTTTCCCTATTTTAGAAGGGGGGAACCTTATAATTGGTATCAGAGCCAATCTTAGCTCCAAGGAATTACCATTTAAGGACTGTTTTGCAATAAATGTTTTACCTAACATAATGTTAATTAATAAAAACATCCTACTAAAACAAACAAGTGGAAGTGATGTTTGAATGATTGTTTAAATGATTCGTTGGATTGAAAAGTTGAAGATGATCCATTTATTTTGTTTTGTCGGTACCCCCAGGGCCGACATCTCTGTGACTATAGATGGGATTCGCATACCTCAGGATCGCTAGGTGTATGACCAAACAAGTGATGCAAGTCTTACCTGCTCACAGAGTAGCTGTGTTGGGACCTACCCCAATCCAGAGTCTACCACCCTTACCATCAGTTTTTAGAGTCTTAGAAACTACAGCAGAATCCCAATATTTCACTTATGTGGACCGCTGTACCCTTATGTCATAGTCAAGCTTAGGAATTTCCCTTGATGGCAAATAAGACTAATTATATTAGTATCAGATCTTTGTAATAAAACTCGTCCTTGTAAATATTTAGAAATAAAATGATTTCTATGTTTTACTCTTCAAAATAAGCGTTGTGCAAATATATATCTTGTAATCTTAAAATTGTTTTTACAATGATGGCCACGACGATCACCCTCCACTTCCCAGTGTGCTTTACATTGATATCCAGGAGAAGAAGCTCTTGCTCAAGCAAATGCAATCTCCCTCCTTTAAAGGAGAAGGTTCAAAGATTGAGAAGGATGCTGAAGTCTGGATTGAAGCGATGGACGATTATTTCTCTACCGCCGGTACTGGAGTAGCAAATCAGTCTATGCTTGCATGGTTTTGCCTCATCGGAGATGCTAAACTCTGGTGCAAACAGTGGTGCCGTGACAAGGGAGTCACCGAGCATTCTCAAACGTGGAAAGACATCAAGCAGGGGCCGTGAAGGAAAGATATCTTCCCCCTTCCCATGAATCCATAAAGATTCTTGGGATGGATTGGTTAATTGCAAACAAAGCTAGCATTCATTGTCACTAGGGGAGTATCACTTTTTAAAGTGAGCATGGCCAAGTAATATCCGTTCAGGGCATAACATAACCTAAATCTAGGGTAGTCAAGGCAAAACATCTTCTCAAGGGAACACGTAAGGGTCAGCAAGTTTTCTTAGCCAAGCTCAACAAAACCATTGAACCTAGTAAGGAGACAGAACCCTCTTGGCTCCAAGAATTCTCTGACATCTTCCCTGACAAGCTTACAGGCCTACTGCCTCCCCGAATCATGAAATTGAGGTGATCCCTGGGACTCAACCCATCTCAAAAACGCGTCCTATAAAATGTCCCTTCCTCAAGCCATTGAACTTAAAGAGCAACTTTCCCAACTCATTGAGCAAGGATTCGTACACCCCAGTAGCTCTCCTTGGGGGGCACCTGTCCTTTTCCAAAAAAAAGAAGGACGGAACTCTCTGCCTCTTCATAGATTATCGAGGGCTGAATCAAGTCACTGTCAAGAATAAGTATGCTATCCCTCGCATCGACGAACTTCTTGACAGGCTTTATGGGGCCAAAGTCTTCTCAAAAATAGATTTGAGTCTGGTTACTATCAGATCATCAAAGTCGAGGAAGCAGATATACCCAAGACAGCCTTCAGTACCGGTTATAACCACTATGAGTTTACTGTAACCTCATTCGGGTTAACCAATGCTCCTGCAACCTTCAACCGCCTAATGCAAGATATATTCCATCCTTACTTGGATGAATTTGTGCTTGTTTTCTTTGATGACATCTTAATCTACTCCAAATCAATGGAAGAGCATGAGGAGCATGTGCGTAGAGTTCTGCAATTGTTGCGCAGACACAAACTCTATGCCAAGAAGAGCAAATGTACCTTCTTTACTCATCAAATTGAGTATCTTGGGTTCATCGTCTTCAAAGATGGCATTTCAATAGTTCCCGCCAAGGTTAAAGATATTCTAGAGTGGCCATCCCCTAAATCAGTTCATGAAGTTCGTGGGTTTTTGGGAATCACGGGATGGTATAGGATTTTCATTAAAGATTATGCCTTGGTAGTTGCACCTTTGACGGATCTTCTCTCAAGAAGTATTGCAAAATAGTGTGGCTGCCAATCCATCAAAACAGCTTTGATCAGCTCAAGGTCATTATTACTTTTGCCCCAGTCCTGAAACTTCCTGATTTCACCAAGTGGTTACTGATGCCAGTAGTCTAGCACTTGGTGGTGTCCTCCATTAAGCTCATGATGTCCTACTGCGGGACACCCAGGCTATGCAAAAATATTCAATGCCGTAACAAGGAGCTTTCATTAGGCAGGCTTGAAAAATGATGTCCTTCGGTACTTGAAGCGATGTCTCTCTCATGCCAAAGGATCAAAGCTGAAAGGGTCAAGATGCCTGGGAAACTTCAACCCTTGGATATTCCCCAAATGAAGTGGGAGTGCATTTCTGTACCGTCGGTACTGGAGTAGCAAATCAGTCTATGCTTGCATGGTTTCGCCTCATCGGAGATGCTAAACTCTGGTGGAAACAGTGGTGCCGTGACAAGGGAGTCACCGAGCATTCTCAAACATGGGAAGACATCAAGCAGGCCGTGAAGGAAAGATATCTTTCCCCTTCCCATGAATGCATAAAGATTCTTGGGATGGATTGGTTAATTGCAAACAAAGCTAGCATTCATTGTCACTAGGGGAGTATCACTTTTGAAAATGAGCATGGCCAAGTACTATCCGTTCAGGGCATAACATAACCTAAATCTAGGGTAGTCAAGGCAAAACATCTTCTCAAGGGAACACGTAAGGGTCAGTAAGTTTTCTTAGCCAAGCTCAGCAAAACCATTGAACCTAGTAAGGAGACAGAACCCTCTTGGCTCCAAGAATTCTCTGACATCTTCCCTGACAAGCTTACAGGCCTACCGCCTCCTCGAATCATGAAATTGAGGTGATCCCTGGGACTCAACCCGTCTCAAAAACGCGCCCTATAAAATGTCCCTTCCTGAAGCCATTGAACTTAAAGAGCAACTTTCCCAACTCATTGAGCAAGGATTCGTACACCCCAGTAGCTCTCCTTGGTGGGGGGCACCTGTCCTTTTCCAAAAAAAAGAAGGACGGAACTCTATGCCTCTGCATAGATAATCGAGGGCTGAATCAAGTCACTGTCAAGAATAAGTATGCTATCCCTCGCATCGACGAACTTCTTGACAGGCTTCATGGGGCCAAAGTCTTCTCAAAAATAGATTTGAGATCTGGTTACTATCAGATCATCAAAGTCGAGGAAGCAGATATACCCAAGACAGCCTTCAGTACCGGTTATAACCACTATGAGTTTACTGTAACCTCATTCGGGTTAACCAATGCTCCTGCAACCTTCAACCGCTTAATGCAAGATATATTCCATCCTTACTTGGATGAATTTGTGCTTGTTTTCTTTGATGACATCTTAATCTACTCCAAATCAATGGAAGAGAATGAGGAGCATGTGCGTAGAGTTCTGCAACTGTTGCGCAGACACAAACTCTATGCCAACAAGAGCAAATGTACCTTCTTTACTCATCAAATTGAGTATCTTGGGTTCATCGTCTTCAAAGATGGCATTTCAATAGTTCCTGCCAAGGTTAAAGATATTCTAGACTGGCCATCCCCTAAATCAGTTCATGAAGTTCGTGGGTTTTTGGGAATCACGGGATGGTATAGGATTTTCATTAAAGATTATGCCTTGGTAGCTGCACCTTTGACGGATCTTCTCTCAAGAAGTATTGCAAAATAGTGTGGCTGCCAATCCATCAAAACAGCTTTGATCAGCTCAAGGTCATTATTACTTTTGCCCCAGTCCTGAAACTTCCTGATTTCACCAAGTGGTTACTGATGCCAGTAGTCTAGCACTTGGTGGTGTCCTCCATGAAGCTCATGATAGTCCTACTGCGGGACACCCAGGCTATGCAAAAATATTCAATGCCGTAACAAGGAGCTTTCATTAGGCAGGCTTGAAAAATGATGTCCTTCGGTACTTGAAGCGATGTCTCTCATGCCAAAGGATCAAAGCTAAAAGGGTCAAAGCTGAAAGGGTCGAGATGCCTGGGAAACTTCAACCCTTGGATATTCCCCAAACGAAGTGGGAGTACATTACTATGGATTTTGTCACAAGTCTCCCCATTGTTCAAGCAGGATATGACTCCATTCTGGTAGTAGTGGACTTACTTACCAAAGTAGCTCACCTTATATCAGCAAAGAAGACCTTCAAAGCTTCTGATGTTGCTAGAATATTCATCAAGGAAGTCCTCAAACTTCATGGTCTCCCAAAAAGGATAGTAGCTGACCAGGATTTTGACTTCACTTCAAAGTGCCTATAAACTCCAACTCCAACTCTGGTAGAATTTGCCTACAATGCATCTTATCATCAGAGCATAGGAATGTCACCATTCAAAGCACTCTCTATGGGCAAGAATGCTTGTTTCCTCTAAATTTCTCTGATCCAGGAAAATGCTCGAAGAGATGGAGGAACAAACCAAGGCAATCCAAAAGGATATTAAAGCTGCCCAAGATGGATAAAAGCATTATGCTGACACCAAGAGGTCTAAAAGGATCTTCAAGGAAGGAGACAAAGTTCTTCTATGAGTGCTACCCAAACGAAGTTCTCTATCACTTGGGAAATATAAGAAGCTCAGCCCTAGGTATTGTGGTCCCTATACAGTTATCAAGCCTTTAGGTAAAAGTGCCTACAAACTCCAACTCCCAGCCAATATCAAAGTCCACAATGTATTTCATGTAAGTTTGTTAAAACTTATGTACCCAGTCTTGATCATTAACCTACTCAAGGAGTCCTTGAATTACAGCCCAATAGCATCATAGATTCTAGGGAAAGGCAACTCCGAAATAGAACTCTTGTAGAACATCTAGTACAGTGGAAAGATTACCCTGAAGAGGATGCAACTTGGGAAGATGAAGGTACACTCTTAAAGGATTATCTCCAATTCATGATGAGTCATCTTGATTTCTTTAAGGGGGGAAGGATGTAACATACCCATCTTCACTAATAAAGAAATGTCTTGTAATAGATAAATTTATGAGTTTTTATGGTATAAAAATCAATGATTTTATTAAATGAGTCATTTCTACTTAGAGTCTCTAAATTTTGAGCCCAAATTTGAAATTTATGCGCGATTTTATCCTAATATAGGATTTTACAGCATCCAAAACGGACACCGAATCAAGCTTATACGCAAATTTCAGTCATGTTTAGTTAAAAAGCGATGACCTTTAAACCTTAATAAATGCATGACCGAGCGTCCGATTGACGGATGGTCTGCACCCCAACGACTAGGAGAACCTCCCGGATAAAGAAAAAATTACCTCGCAGTCTGGTACGCAAATCGAGACCGACGCTCCAAATTTGGAAACCTTGCCCCAAAATTTGGACCGTACACACTTACCTGGGTACCCGTATGATAGCTGCACAAGAACCAAAGGACGGTCGCCCACTATGTGGTCCACACGTACCGCTACTTGGACACCCACCATGCTGTCCCAGACCAGATAAGGTACATGCGTACCACTCCTTTCCCTGTTAACCGACAGCATATCTTTCTTACAGAGCCATGCAGGCCACTGATCTACAGCCTTTGCTAGTACACCGTCCTTTCATCCTTGCTTTGCGCAACGCCCGTACTACCCATATCCCATAGTTATATAAACCCCCGGGCAACAAGCATTTTCTGCGTAGCGTATGCTCTGTTGTGCCGTTGTCCGTACCGTCGTCTGTCCCTGTGCAGTGTACTTGCTATAGTAGTACAGCCACCCCTCTCCACACCCCCTCAATTGCCACTTTTCAAATAAGGCAATTTTCCTCCATCTCCCTCTTGCTAGGAGGCAGTGTCAACTCTTCTTCTTCCCCTGTGTGAAGAGACTTACAGCATCCCTCAGCCCTTCTCCCCTTTAGCAAAACACTTTTGTGTTAAGGACATCTCACAATCCCCCCCCCTTATTTGTGTGGACTTTAGTAAGAGGTTTTAGCCTTAAGAGAGGGTTCTTGCGCTGTGATCTTTTACTCATACGGTGAGCAAACGATCTCAGAATTGAGATCTGATTGGACCGTTTTGATCGCAACAGCGAGCCCTACAAGATGGCCCCTTCTCGAAAACGTCAAAATATTACCTCAAGAGGCGCGCAAAATAACGAGAGTAGAGAAGATGCTCCCGATGCGGCCCCAACCCTCCCTTTACAAGCTCCTCAAGGAAATGGTGGCCAAGTCAGCTTGGTTATCTTTTAGAGAAGAGTTTTTTTTTAATATTAGTGTTCATAAATGTGTATCTTTTCCTTTTAGAATAATGACATAAAATTGTATGAAGCTACGAATTGAGTGTTGTATTCAATGATTTGTATTGAAATTGTTATCTTTAATGAATTGGGTTCTTGGGCAACTCTATTCTAGAAGACCAGGCCAGCGGCTATGCCTTGCATGGATGAGGAAAAAAGCGTTGCCTCTAGAAATCAAGTCTAGTACTTACCCAATCTATGGGTGATTTGATTTTTAGAAGATCACGCTCCCTTGTGGGATAGGACTAGGTCTTACCTATGAATCGTATCCTTGAATCTCTACATGGTCAAGGTGTCGATTAATAGGAAACTTTTTGCAAGGTAAGACTTGGTGGACTATCTTAAGTGTTTCCCTATTTTAGAAGGGGGGAACCTTATAATTGGTATCAGAGCCAATCTTAGCTCCAAGGAATTACCATTTAAGGACTGTTTTGCAATAAATGTTTTACCTAACATAATGTTAATTAATAAAAACATCCTACTAAAACAAACAAGTGGAAGTGATGTTTGAATGATTGTTTAAATGATTCGTTGGATTGAAAAGTTGAAGATGATCCATTTATTTTGTTTTGTCGGTACCCCCAGGGCCGACATCTCTGTGACTATAGATGGGATTCGCATACCTCAGGATCGCTAGGTGTATGACCAAACAAGTGATGCAAGTCTTACCTGCTCACAGAGTAGCTGTGTTGGGACCTACCCCAATCCAGAGTCTACCACCCTTACCATCAGTTTTTAGAGTCTTAGAAACTACAGCAGAATCCCAATATTTCACCTATGTGGACCGCTGTACCCTTATGTCATAGTCAAGCTTAGGAATTTCCCTTGATGGCAAATAAGACTAATTATATTAGTATCAGATCTTTGTAATAAAACTCGTCCTTGTAAATATTTAGAAATAAAATGATTTCTATGTTTTACTCTTCAAAATAAGCGTTGTGCAAATATATATCTTGTAATCTTAAAATTGTTTTTACAATGATGGCCACAACGATCACCCTCCACTTCCCAGTGTGCTTTACATTGATATCCAGGAGAAGAAGCTCTTGCTCAAGCAAATGCAATCTCCCTCCTTTAAAGGAGAAGGTTCAAAGATTGAGAAGGATGCTGAAGTCTGGATTGAAGCGATGGACGATTATTTCTCTACCGCCGGTACTGGAGTAGCAAATCAGTCTATGCTTGCATGGTTTTGCCTCATCGGAGATGCTAAACTCTGGTGCAAACAGTGGTGCCGTGACAAGGGAGTCACCGAGCATTCTCAAACGTGGAAAGACATCAAGCAGGGGCCGTGAAGGAAAGATATCTTCCCCCTTCCCATGAATCCATAAAGATTCTTGGGATGGATTGGTTAATTGCAAACAAAGCTAGCATTCATTGTCACTAGGGGAGTATCACTTTTTAAAGTGAGCATGGCCAAGTAATATCCGTTCAGGGCATAACATAACCTAAATCTAGGGTAGTCAAGGGAAAACATCTTCTCAAGGGAACACGTAAGGGTCAGCAAGTTTTCTTAGCCAAGCTCAACAAAACCATTGAACCTAGTAAGGAGACAGAACCCTCTTGGCTCCAAGAATTCGCTGACATCTTCCCTGACAAGCTTACAGGCCTACCGCCTCCCCGAATCATGAAATTGAGGTGATCCCTGGGACTCAACCCATCTCAAAAACGCGTCCTATAAAATGTCCCTTCCTGAAGCCATTGAACTTAAAGAGCAACTTTCCCAACTCATTGAGCAAGGATTCGTACACCCCAGTAGCTCTCCTTGGGGGGCACCTGTCCTTTTCCAAAAAAAAGAAGGACGGAACTCTCTGCCTCTTCATAGATTATCGAGGGCTGAATCAAGTCACTGTCAAGAATAAGTATGCTATCCCTCGCATCGACGAACTTCTTGACAGGCTTCATGGGGCCAAAGTCTTCTCAAAAATAGATTTGAGATCTGGTTACTATCAGATCATCAAAGTCGAGGAAGCAGATATACCCAAGACAGCCTTCAGTACCGGTTATAACCACTATGAGTTTACTGTAACCTCATTCGGGTTAACCAATGCTCCTGCAACCTTCAACCGCTTAATGCAAGATATATTCCATCCTTACTTGGATGAATTTGTGCTTGTTTTCTTTGATGACATCTTAATCTACTCCAAATCAATGGAAGAGAATGAGGAGCATGTGCGTAGAGTTCTGCAACTGTTGCGCAGACACAAACTCTATGCCAACAAGAGCAAATGTACCTTCTTTACTCATCAAATTGAGTATCTTGGGTTCATCGTCTTCAAAGATGGCATTTCAATAGTTCCTGCCAAGGTTAAAGATATTCTAGACTGGCCATCCCCTAAATCAGTTCATGAAGTTCGTGGGTTTTTGGGAATCACGGGATGGTATAGGATTTTCATTAAAGATTATGCCTTGGTAGCTGCACCTTTGACGGATCTTCTCTCAAGAAGTATTGCAAAATAGTGTGGCTGCCAATCCATCAAAACAGCTTTGATCAGCTCAAGGTCATTATTACTTTTGCCCCAGTCCTGAAACTTCCTGATTTCACCAAGTGGTTACTGATGCCAGTAGTCTAGCACTTGGTGGTGTCCTCCATGAAGCTCATGATAGTCCTACTGCGGGACACCCAGGCTACGCAAAAATATTCAATGCCGTAACAAGGAGCTTTCATTAGGCAGGCTTGAAAAATGATGTCCTTCGGTACTTGAAGCGATGTCTCTCTCATGCCAAAGGATCAAAGCTGAAAGGGTCAAGATGCCTGGGAAACTTCAACCCTTGGATATTCCCCAAATGAAGTGGGAGTGCATTAGTATGGATTTTGTCACAAGTCTCCCCATTGTTCAAGCAGGATATGACTCCATTCTGGTAGTAGTGGACTTACTTACCAAAGTAGCTCACCTTATACCAGCAAAGAAGACCTTCAAAGCTTCTGATGTTGCTAGAATATTCATCAAGGAAGTCCTCAAACTTCATGGTCTCCCAAAAAGGATACTAAGTGACCGAGATTTTGACTTCACTTCAAAGTGCCTATAAACTCCAACTCCAACTCTGGTAGAATTTGCCTACAATGCATCTTATCATCAGAGCATAGGAATGTCACCATTCAAAGCACTCTCTATGGGCAAGAATGCTTGTTTCCTCTAAATTTCTCTGATCCAAGAAAATGCTCGAAGAGATGGAGGAACAAACCAAGGCAATCCAAAAGGATATTAAAGCTGCCAAGATGGATAAAAGCATTATGCTGACACCAAGAGGTCTGAAAGGATCTTCAAGGAAGGAGACAAAGTTCTTCTATGAGTGCTACCCAAACGAAGTTCTCTATCACTTGGGAAATATAAGAAGCTCAGCCCTAGGTATTGTGGTCCCTATACAGTTATCAAGCCTTTAGGTAAAAGTGCCTACAAACTCCAACTCCCAGCCAATATCAAAGTCCACAATGTATTTCATGTAAGTTTGTTAAAACCTTATGTACCCAGTCTTGATCATTAACCTACTCAAGGAGTCCTTGAATTACAGCCCAATAGCATCATAGATTCTAGGGAAAGGCAACTTCGAAATAGAACTCTTGTAGAACATCTGGTACAGTGGAAAGATTACCCTGAAGAGGATGCAACTTGGGAAGATGAAGCTACACTCTTAAAGGATTATCCCCAATTCATGATGAGTCGTCTTGATTTCTTTAATGGGGGAAGGATGTAACATACCCATCTTCACTAATAAAGAAATGTCTTGTAATAGATAAATTTATGAGTTTTTATGTTTTAAAAATCAATGATTTTATTAAATGAGTCATTTCTACTTAGAGTCTTTAAATTTTGAGCCCAAATTTAGAATTTATGCGTGATTTTACCCTAATATAGGACTTTACAGCATCCAAAACGGACACGGAATCAAGCTTATACACAAATTTCAGTCATTTTTAGTTAAAAAGCGACGACCTTTAAACCTTAATAAATGCATGACTGAGCGTCCGATTGATGAATGGTCTGCACCCCAACGACTAGGAGAACCTCCCGGATAAAAAAAAAAATTACCTCTCAGGCGCAGTCTGGTACGCAAATCGAGACCGACGCTCCAAATTTGGGAACCTTGCCCCAAAATTTGGACCGTACACACTTACCTGGGTACACGTATGATAGCTGCACAAGAACCAAAGGACGGTCGCCCACTATGTGGTCCACACGTACCGCTAATTGGACACCCACCATGCTGTCCCAGACCAGATAAGGTACATGCGTACCACTTCTTTCCCTGTTAACCGACGGCATATCTTTCTTACAGAGCCATTTTTTGCGTAGCGTATGCTTTGTTGTGCCGTTGTCCGTACCGTCGTCTATCCCTGTGCAATGTACTTGCTAGAGTAGTACAGCCACCCCTCTCCACACCCCCTCAATTGCCACTTTTCAAATAAGGCAATTTTCCTCCATCTCCCTCTTGCTAGGAGGCAGTGTCCTTAACTCTTCTTCTCCCCCTGTGTGAAGAGACTTACAGCATCCCTCAGCCCTTCTCCCCTTTAGCAAAACATTTTTGTGTTAAGGACATCTCACAATCCCCCCCCTTATTTGTGTGGACTTTAGTAAGAGGTTTTAGCCTTAAGAGAGGGTTCTTGCGCTATGATCTTTTGCTCATACGGTGAGCGAACGATCTCAAAATTGAGATCTGATTGGACCGTTTCGATCGCGACAGCGAGCCCTACAAGATGGCCCCTTCTCGAAAACGTCAAAATATTACCTCGGGAGGCACGCACAATAACGAGAGTAGAGAAGATGCTCCCGATGCGGCCCCAACCCTCCCTTTACAAGCTGCTCAAGGAAATGGTAGCCAAGTCAGCTTGGTTATCTTTTAGAGAAGAGTTTTTTTTAAAATATTAGTGTTAATAAATGTGTATCTTTTCCTTTTAGAATAATGACGTAAAATTGTATGAAGCTACGAATTGAGTGTTGTATTCAATGATTTGTATTGAAATTGTTATCTTTAATGAATTGGGTTCTTGGGCAACTCTATTCTAGAAGACTAGGCCAGCGGCTATGCCTTGCATGGATGATGAAAAAAGCGTTGCCTCTAGAAATCAAGTCTAGTAGTTACCCAATTTATGATCAATTACCCTATGGGTGATTTGATTTTTAGAAGATCACGCTCCCTTGTGGGATAGGACTAGGTCTTACCTATGAATCGCATACTTGAATCTCTACATGGTCAAGGTGTCGATTAATAGGAAACTTTTTGCAAGTTAAGACTTGGTGGACTATCTTAAGTGTTTCCCTATTTTAGAAGGGGGAACCTTATAATTGGTATCAGAGCCAATCTTAGCTCCAAGGAATTGACAGTTAAGGACTGTTTTGCAATAAATGTTTTACCTAACATAATGCTAATTAATAAAAACATCCTACTAAAAGAAACAAGTGGACTTGATGTTTGTAAGATCCCTGTTCCCATCGAGCAACAGATTCGGGGTACTGGCAGCGGAAGTAGCGCTTCTCGCGCGGGACAGGGGTCCCACACTCGGGGCCTCGCCCACGGATATCCGGATAAGAGACTAATCCGTCGGTTGTTCCAAAACCGAACCCGGAAAAACTTCCTTTACCGGAAAGCACGGGCGATTCCACCAGGATAACTTTTTACTCTAACGTAGTCAAGATCATTTCTGATCGAGATGATCCGATTACATCTATAAGATACTTAGTCAGTTCAAGGAAGAAAACTTGCACTTGGATCATTGGGATCAACGCTTTTTTCCCCATTCAAGAGGCACAGCCGTTGATTCCTATCCATAGAACAGTTACTGTCCGGGATTTTTTTTTTCTTTTCTATCGTAAAAACAAAAGTTTGAGTCTCGATTTACAGATCCATCAGTCCAGCCTAACCCCATCCGATCCCATGGGTTAGCCAACCGCCCAACCACTGTAGTGATGGGATCCAATTAAAAATTTGGTTAGGTTTTGTCCCGGGTACCAGGGAAAAGAGTTCCAAGGCCCCCTAGCCGGAGGTTCATGCAAAATAAAACTAGTCACACCACTCACACACCCAATATGAAATTGCCTTTTTCAATCAGATTCAACCAGTTTAAAACAATCCTTTAATAAAACCATAGTATCACTGATCACAATCTTCCAATTTATCCCATTGATTCTTAATTTTCCATCATTCCTTCATCAGAGTATCTATGGCATCATTGGTAACTAGAACGCTCAGGAGCCGTTTCGATAGTTCCTAGCCCATAATACTTGGCAATATAATCACTTAACAAGATGGACTCTCGTTGAAGATCAGCAAGATCAACCAACAGATCCATATAAGGAGCCATGGACTCATCCATTGAAGACCAGCAAGGTCAATCAACCAGATCCATGCTCGATTTCAGAAAACAACTCCAACTCTGTTCCAATATCTTCCTCGACGCACGCGTGGGTATCCTAGGCAACCCAGAGCCCGAGCACCGTATGGTCAGCACCCTCTAGGATCCTTCGCAGGTAACCTAGCGCTTCACGCATAGGCCGCTTCCTTGGCCCCTCATCCACCGTACCGGAAGCTCACCATTTTAATCGCACCGAGGCTGGTCAAGACCTCGGCCGACCTTGCTACGCGAGACGTCCTTCATTGACTCCCCGTCAGCAGTTGCAACTTTACCATCACGACTTTAATCACAAGACGGTCAAAATGCTCCCCCCAGCATTCTTGACATAAAACAATCATTTACAAACAGCATTTACAAACAGTATTTACAAACAGTTTACAACACAATTTCTATTTTAACTTTCATTTTTCCACATTATCCCTCATCAATCTACATTACTTAATCCATATTCCATTTATATGTATACTCATCCCATCACATCATTTCTATCTCATCACTTCAGATTCCCTCACATCGCATATCGTATATTCACATCCATACATCCATATCTATATGCGTACATTCACATCTACATGCATACATCTACATCTCTATGCATACATCCACATCCACATTCACATTCACCTCCATACATCTACATTTACATGCATACATCCACATCTCCATTCACATCTACATCTATACATCTACATCTACATGCATCCATCCACCTCCACATCCACATCTACATCTATACATCTACATCTACATGCATATATCCATATCTCCATTCCCATCTACATCTATACATCTACAGCATCCATCTATCTCCACATCCACATCTACATCTATACATCTACATCTACATGTATACATTCACCTCCACATCCACATCCGTATCTATACATCTACATCTACATGTATACATCCACATCCACATCTATACATCTACATCTACATGCATACATCCACATCTCCATTCACATCTATCTCTATACATGCAACCATCTACCTCCACATCTATACATCTACATCTACATGCAACCATCTACCTCCACATCCACATCTACATCTATACATCTACATCTACATGCAAACATCCACATCTCCATGCATAATAAAATTCTTTTAATTAATCTAGGATGATAGTTCCTAGAATATGGTAGAAAGTCCTCTTTTTATGCTTTGAATGAATTTATTTTATGCGTAATTTCTATAAAAATTTTGCCATAGCTCCGCTACTATGACTGATAAATCTCAATTTTTTTCTAAGGGATAAAGCTCATTATTAAAGAAATAATTAGAATGGTCTCTAATTGGATCATCAATCCATAATGGTCTCTAATTGGGTCATTAAGAAAACAATTAGAATGGTCTCTAATTGGATCATCAATCCATAATGGTCTCTAATTGGATCATTAAGAAAACAATTAGAATGGTCTCTAATTGGGTCATCAATCCATAATGGATTGAATCATCAATGTGCATAAACTAAAAGCATAGCAAAAAGCCATTAATTTGGCCTCAAGAATAGCTTAATCTTGGATTAAGGAAAAGCTTTATGAAAAGCTTCATTTGGATTGAGAATGGGTCATGAGTATGACCATTTCTTGAGTGAGAGAGAGAAATTATAAAAACCATTAGAATTTAAATATAAGTGGAAATTAACTTCTATAGCATTTATTAAATTATGTAACTCTTCACTACTATTCACCAATTAACTTCATTAGCATTTAAAAAAAACCATACCAATTAAACTTCTCAAGCTTGAGAGGGGTTGAGAAGAGAGAATCATTGAGAAATCATAGAAAAGATCGAAATTCAATATACTTACCTTATGATTTGCTTGATTCTTTATTCACGGTAGAGGCCCCCAACCAATCAATTGGTTTAGTATGTTGATGGAGCCACCAATGGAGATTGAAGAAAGAGAGAGGTATCAAAAACTAGTGAATTATTAAAGAATTCACAGTTCTTGGCTTAGGTAGAGTAGAGTAACAAGGCATAAGACACTATATATTTTAGCTTAGGTGGAGTAGAGTAACAAAGCATAAGACTCTATCTAATTTGGCTTAGGTGGAGTAGAGTAACAAAGCATAAGAGACTATATATTTTGGCTTAGGTGGAGTAGAGTAACAAAGCATAAGAGACTATATATTTTGGCTTAGGTGGAGTAGAGTAACAAGCATAAGACTCTATCTAATTTGGCAAAGCATAAGACTCTATCTAATTTGGTTTAGGTGGAGTAGAGTAACAAGCATAAGAGACTATATATTTTGGCTTAGGTGGAGTAGAGTAACAAAGCATAAGAGACTATATATTTTGGCTTAGGTGGAGTAGAGTAACAAAGCATAAGAGACTATCTATTTTGGCTTAGGTGGAGTAGAGTAACAAAGCATAAGAGACTATGTTTTTTTTCAACAAGGGGAGGCTTCTATTTATAGGAAAATTTGAGCTCCTAACCAAACAAACTGATTCTAGAATTTTCCAAGTCAGTTTGGTCACTTTTTGACCATTTTTAGGTCAATTAAGCTAACTTTTTGGAACTAGACTTGAATGAGGAGAGAGGAGAGATGAAATATCTCAATTTTTATGAGTTTAAAACTCATTCAAGCATGTGAAATATGCACCTCCTTTAAAGAATTCCCCTTCCTTACATATGTGTCAAAATTGTATTGCTCATAGTTTTTTACTAATAAACCTTGTACATTTTCAACTCTTCATCTTATGTGAAATATGCACCTCCTTTAAAGAACTCCTCTTCCTTACACATGTGTCATAGTTTTTTTACTAATAAGCCTTGTACATTTTCAACTCTTCATCTTATGTGAAATATGCACCTCCTTTAAAGAACTCCCCTTCCTTACATATGTATTTATTTACTAATAAACCTTGTACATTTTCAACTCTTCATCTTATGTGAAATATGCACCTCCTTTAAAGAACTCCCTTTCCTTACATATGTGTTTATTTACTAATAACCCTTGTACATTTTCAACTCTTCATCTTGTGTGAGCATTTACTCCTTTTTGGGTATTTTCTTTTTACAATTTGGATTTATCTCCTCCCTACACATGGATTGATGCTATTGGCCCATAGAAACCTTAATTGGACCATAGTCTAAAGATTTCTGAAAATCTAGACCCTTAGGCTAAGGTTCTTTATACCTATTTCCAATTAATTCCAATTGCACATTGGAAAATTCTTTTTAAATTTCTGTTTCAGGGAAACTCATCTGAATTATAAGAGATATTTTTCTATCCAAAAATATTCAAAATCTGAATATTCTCTCTCTAGAATATTTTCTCTCTCTAGGTTAAAACAGCCACAAACAAGGTCTCTTATATTTTAGAAAAGGAATTGATTACAGGGGAATATACTAGACATCAAAAAGGGGTTGGGGGAGGAATCTTACATTCTACCCCACTTAAAAAACGCGAGATGTCCTCATCTCGCAACTTGGAATAATTTCGCAAGATGCACGAATATGAGACTTAGAGAAAAATTTTAATCACGATTAACCACCAAGAAGAGTCTTAAAGAGAACAAGATTCCAAATAAGAACAAGATTTAAACTTTATTCATTCACGGGACTTATACAGTAAAGATAGAAGAACTCTTTACACTTCCATAAGCCCGTCCATCATATGGTCACAAAAGCAGTCCTCACAAGCTGCACAAGTATAGGGTAACTCATCTATGGGAATGATTCTGCTGGTTATTGCCGCACCTATCTCAGTGGTATGAGGTGATCTAACAAAAGGACCTCTGAGAGGCAAGCCAAAAACGGGGTAAAGGCATATCTTCTCATGAGGAAGAAAACATGCCAGTAAGAAGACCCGCTCAGAAAACCCAAGATGCCTTGATCTCATGACACAGTAGTATCGCGGACCCAAACCCAAAGCTTCAATAACCATGGCCAAGCGGACATTGTTACGAAAGTGTTGCTGACCCCAGGGTGTTACCCTAGTTATGTTTTGATAGGTCCGCCATTTGGTCTGCGCTACAGAAGTTCCTAGGTGAGGAAAAAGTGAGCGCTCATACTGTTCTATAAAGTCTTTCTTCACAGACTCTCTTGCGTCTTGAAGGTGAGAAATCATCAGGGATAAAACTAATTCCTGTTGCCAAGCCATGAAGGAGATTAAGAAAGAAAGGAGATTGATGGGAGTAAGATTACTGTGAGCGACAAGTAAACGTTACGACGTATATAAAGGAAGGAGCTAGCGTAACCTAGAAGCCAACGGTAACTTACCACTGAAGTTTTACCGTCTTTCCATGATTTGTGTTTGACACATTTTTCTATAGAAGGCATTAAGAATTTTGAGATGAGGAGATAAAAGAAACTTGTAGGCTAAGTCACCTACTTTCATTGAATTCAGATATAAGGATCACAATATCTGGGGGATAACTTCTTATACTCCCCAAGAGATAAAGAACTTCTTTTGGGCCATACTCGAATGAAAACCAAAACCTTGGTATCCAAAACACCGATTCTCACTTCTAAACTCATTGTTCTAAATCCTTAAAATAGGCGTGACTCCTGAGAAGTATTCTAGGAAAAGGGTCTTCCTTTTTTAAACAGAAATTTTCTTTTATTTTAGAGAGAGAATAATTATAAGATCAGAAAGGAAGATTCGTACTCCAGTATACCTCGAAGGTTGGGGAGGAATCTTACATTCTACCCCACTTAAAAAGTGCGAGATGTCCTCATCTCGCAAGGTAGAGGACAGCTCTTATTCTTAAGATCCAATTTTATTCTGGGGTTCCTTATATTCTGGTCAACCCAACAGAACACTGGGATAATTATCCCTTATATAGAACTCATCATTAAATAACAATTCATTCAGATCATATCCTTCATATCTTTAACATGATAAGGTCCATTAGACCGAAAAGTTTCCTTCGGAACATTCCTCCACGGAAATTCAGTTAAGCAAGTTCTCAATTTGACATCCCTTAACTTGATCTACCGGTCAAGTATTAACAGTAGCAATCTGACAGCACAACCCACTAATCTCATAGTGATTTGCTGAATTCGTTATCATCATTCTAGTTATGAATATCATCACAAGGACTCGTCCCATTCCCCCTCATTGTGGTTTCATTATATTTCAACTAATTTTTAAAAATCAACATTTTTCAATCAGCATTTTCAATCAGAATCCAAATCAATTCATTCATTCTCAAACAGAATTAAAAATCATATCAATCACATTCGAAATCATCATCTAGATAGCATTAACGCTTATAATTTCAAGTCTTAGATTTACTCGTATATACTGTCAGTAAAGAGCTGCAGTATACTCTCGGTATATACGCGTAGTCACGGCCCTTGGAATTATAAGGTAAATAATATCATGTCTACGCCTCAAGCAAGTCAGGGATTCTATATAATCGCGGTACTTCTATCTGGAGAACCAATTACCAAATTATGAATTTCAGTTTGAATATCAAATTGTATGAATTATATCACACAATTATAACCTTTTTGTGTTTCTTGATAAATTTTTGACATATTTGTCTTCTCAGTTGATCTTTATTAACCAAATGCTCTGATACCAACTGTAAGATCCCTGTTCCCATCGAGCAACAGATTCGGGGTACTGGCAGCGGAAGTAGCGCTTCTCGCGCGGGACAGGGGTCCCACACTCGGGGCCTCGCCCACGGATATCCGGATAAGAGACTAATCCGTCGGTTGTTCCAAAACCGAACCCGGAAAAACTTCCTTTACCGGAAAGCACGGGCGATTCCACCAGGATAACTTTTTACTCTAACGTAGTCAAGATCATTTCTGATCGAGATGATCCGATTACATCTATAAGATACTTAGTCAGTTCAAGGAAGAAAACTTGCACTTGGATCATTGGGATCAACGCTTTTTTCCCCATTCAAGAGGCACAGCCGTTGATTCCTATCCATAGAACAGTTACTGTCCGGGATTTTTTTTTTCTTTTCTATCGTAAAAACAAAAGTTTGAGTCTCGATTTACAGATCCATCAGTCCAGCCTAACCCCATCCGATCCCATGGGTTAGCCAACCGCCCAACCACTGTAGTGATGGGATCCAATTAAAAATTTGGTTAGGTTTTGTCCCGGGTACCAGGGAAAAGAGTTCCAAGGCCCCCTAGCCGGAGGTTCATGCAAAATAAAACTAGTCACACCACTCACACACCCAATATGAAATTGCCTTTTTCAATCAGATTCAACCAGTTTAAAACAATCCTTTAATAAAACCATAGTATCACTGATCACAATCTTCCAATTTATCCCATTGATTCTTAATTTTCCATCATTCCTTCATCAGAGTATCTATGGCATCATTGGTAACTAGAACGCTCAGGAGCCGTTTCGATAGTTCCTAGCCCATAATACTTGGCAATATAATCACTTAACAAGATGGACTCTCGTTGAAGATCAGCAAGATCAACCAACAGATCCATATAAGGAGCCATGGACTCATCCATTGAAGACCAGCAAGGTCAATCAACCAGATCCATGCTCGATTTCAGAAAACAACTCCAACTCTGTTCCAATATCTTCCTCGACGCACGCGTGGGTATCCTAGGCAACCCAGAGCCCGAGCACCGTATGGTCAGCACCCTCTAGGATCCTTCGCAGGTAACCTAGCGCTTCACGCATAGGCCGCTTCCTTGGCCCCTCATCCACCGTACCGGAAGCTCACCATTTTAATCGCACCGAGGCTGGTCAAGACCTCGGCCGACCTTGCTACGCGAGACGTCCTTCATTGACTCCCCGTCAGCAGTTGCAACTTTACCATCACGACTTTAATCACAAGACGGTCAAAATGCTCCCCCCAGCATTCTTGACATAAAACAATCATTTACAAACAGCATTTACAAACAGTATTTACAAACAGTTTACAACACAATTTCTATTTTAACTTTCATTTTTCCACATTATCCCTCATCAATCTACATTACTTAATCCATATTCCATTTATATGTATACTCATCCCATCACATCATTTCTATCTCATCACTTCAGATTCCCTCACATCGCATATCGTATATTCACATCCATACATCCATATCTATATGCGTACATTCACATCTACATGCATACATCTACATCTCTATGCATACATCCACATCCACATTCACATTCACCTCCATACATCTACATTTACATGCATACATCCACATCTCCATTCACATCTACATCTATACATCTACATCTACATGCATCCATCCACCTCCACATCCACATCTACATCTATACATCTACATCTACATGTATATATCCATATCTCCATTCCCATCTACATCTATACATCTACAGCATCCATCTATCTCCACATCCACATCTACATCTATACATCTACATCTACATGTATACATTCACCTCCACATCCACATCCGTATCTATACATCTACATCTACATGTATACATCCACATCCACATCTATACATCTACATCTACATGCATACATCCACATCTCCATTCACATCTATCTCTATACATGCAACCATCTACCTCCACATCTATACATCTACATCTACATGCAACCATCTACCTCCACATCCACATCTACATCTATACATCTACATCTACATGCAAACATCCACATCTCCATGCATAATAAAATTCTTTTAATTAATCTAGGATGATAGTTCCTAGAATATGGTAGAAAGTCCTCTTTTTATGCTTTGAATGAATTTATTTTATGCGTAATTTCTATAAAAATTTTGCCATAGCTCCGCTACTATGACTGATAAATCTCAATTTTTTTCTAAGGGATAAAGCTCATTATTAAAGAAATAATTAGAATGGTCTCTAATTGGATCATCAATCCATAATGGTCTCTAATTGGGTCATTAAGAAAACAATTAGAATGGTCTCTAATTGGATCATCAATCCATAATGGTCTCTAATTGGATCATTAAGAAAACAATTAGAATGGTCTCTAATTGGGTCATCAATCCATAATGGATTGAATCATCAATGTGCATAAACTAAAAGCATAGCAAAAAGCCATTAATTTGGCCTCAAGAATAGCTTAATCTTGGATTAAGGAAAAGCTTTATGAAAAGCTTCATTTGGATTGAGAATGGGTCATGAGTATGACCATTTCTTGAGTGAGAGAGAGAAATTATAAAAACCATTAGAATTTAAATATAAGTGGAAATTAACTTCTATAGCATTTATTAAATTATGTAACTCTTCACTACTATTCACCAATTAACTTCATTAGCATTTAAAAAAAACCATACCAATTAAACTTCTCAAGCTTGAGAGGGGTTGAGAAGAGAGAATCATTGAGAAATCATAGAAAAGATCGAAATTCAATATACTTACCTTATGATTTGCTTGATTCTTTATTCACGGTAGAGGCCCCCAACCAATCAATTGGTTTAGTATGTTGATGGAGCCACCAATGGAGATTGAAGAAAGAGAGAGGTATCAAAAACTAGTGAATTATTAAAGAATTCACAGTTCTTGGCTTAGGTAGAGTAGAGTAACAAGGCATAAGACACTATATATTTTAGCTTAGGTGGAGTAGAGTAACAAAGCATAAGACTCTATCTAATTTGGCTTAGGTGGAGTAGAGTAACAAAGCATAAGAGACTATATATTTTGGCTTAGGTGGAGTAGAGTAACAAAGCATAAGAGACTATATATTTTGGCTTAGGTGGAGTAGAGTAACAAGCATAAGACTCTATCTAATTTGGCAAAGCATAAGACTCTATCTAATTTGGTTTAGGTGGAGTAGAGTAACAAGCATAAGAGACTATATATTTTGGCTTAGGTGGAGTAGAGTAACAAAGCATAAGAGACTATATATTTTGGCTTAGGTGGAGTAGAGTAACAAAGCATAAGAGACTATCTATTTTGGCTTAGGTGGAGTAGAGTAACAAAGCATAAGAGACTATGTTTTTTTTCAACAAGGGGAGGCTTCTATTTATAGGAAAATTTGAGCTCCTAACCAAACAAACTGATTCTAGAATTTTCCAAGTCAGTTTGGTCACTTTTTGACCATTTTTAGGTCAATTAAGCTAACTTTTTGGAACTAGACTTGAATGAGGAGAGAGGAGAGATGAAATATCTCAATTTTTATGAGTTTAAAACTCATTCAAGCATGTGAAATATGCACCTCCTTTAAAGAATTCCCCTTCCTTACATATGTGTCAAAATTGTATTGCTCATAGTTTTTTACTAATAAACCTTGTACATTTTCAACTCTTCATCTTATGTGAAATATGCACCTCCTTTAAAGAACTCCTCTTCCTTACACATGTGTCATAGTTTTTTTACTAATAAGCCTTGTACATTTTCAACTCTTCATCTTATGTGAAATATGCACCTCCTTTAAAGAACTCCCCTTCCTTACATATGTATTTATTTACTAATAAACCTTGTACATTTTCAACTCTTCATCTTATGTGAAATATGCACCTCCTTTAAAGAACTCCCTTTCCTTACATATGTGTTTATTTACTAATAACCCTTGTACATTTTCAACTCTTCATCTTGTGTGAGCATTTACTCCTTTTTGGGTATTTTCTTTTTACAATTTGGATTTATCTCCTCCCTACACATGGATTGATGCTATTGGCCCATAGAAACCTTAATTGGACCATAGTCTAAAGATTTCTGAAAATCTAGACCCTTAGGCTAAGGTTCTTTATACCTATTTCCAATTAATTCCAATTGCACATTGGAAAATTCTTTTTAAATTTCTGTTTCAGGGAAACTCATCTGAATTATAAGAGATATTTTTCTATCCAAAAATATTCAAAATCTGAATATTCTCTCTCTAGAATATTTTCTCTCTCTAGGTTAAAACAGCCACAAACAAGGTCTCTTATATTTTAGAAAAGGAATTGATTACAGGGGAATATACTAGACATCAAAAAGGGGTTGGGGGAGGAATCTTACATTCTACCCCACTTAAAAAGTGCGAGATGTCCTCATCTCGCAACTTGGAATAATTTCGCAAGATGCACGAATATGAGACTTAGAGAAAAATTTTAATCACGATTAACCACCAAGAAGAGTCTTAAAGAGAACAAGATTCCAAATAAGAACAAGATTTAAACTTTATTCATTCACGGGACTTATACAGTAAAGATAGAAGAACTCTTTACACTTCCATAAGCCCGTCCATCATATGGTCACAAAAGCAGTCCTCACAAGCTGCACAAGTATAGGGTAACTCATCTATGGGAATGATTCTGCTGGTTATTGCCGCACCTATCTCAGTGGTATGAGGTGATCTAACAAAAGGACCTCTGAGAGGCAAGCCAAAAACGGGGTAAAGGCATATCTTCTCATGAGGAAGAAAACATGCCAGTAAGAAGACCCGCTCAGAAAACCCAAGATGCCTTGATCTCATGACACAGTAGTATCGCGGACCCAAACCCAAAGCTTCAATAACCATGGCCAAGCGGACATTGTTACGAAAGTGTTGCTGACCCCAGGGTGTTACCCTAGTTATGTTTTGATAGGTCCGCCATTTGGTCTGCGCTACAGAAGTTCCTAGGTGAGGAAAAAGTGAGCGCTCATACTGTTCTATAAAGTCTTTCTTCACAGACTCTCTTGCGTCTTGAAGGTGAGAAATCATCAGGGATAAAACTAATTCCTGTTGCCAAGCCATGAAGGAGATTAAGAAAGAAAGGAGATTGATGGGAGTAAGATTACTGTGAGCGACAAGTAAACGTTACGACGTATATAAAGGAAGGAGCTAGCGTAACCTAGAAGCCAACGGTAACTTACCACTGAAGTTTTACCGTCTTTCCATGATTTGTGTTTGACACATTTTTCTATAGAAGGCATTAAGAATTTTGAGATGAGGAGATAAAAGAAACTTGTAGGCTAAGTCACCTACTTTCATTGAATTCAGATATAAGGATCACAATATCTGGGGGATAACTTCTTATACTCCCCAAGAGATAAAGAACTTCTTTTGGGCCATACTCGAATGAAAACCAAAACCTTGGTATCCAAAACACCGATTCTCACTTCTAAACTCATTGTTCTAAATCCTTAAAATAGGCGTGACTCCTGAGAAGTATTCTAGGAAAAGGGTCTTCCTTTTTTAAACAGAAATTTTCTTTTATTTTAGAGAGAGAATAATTATAAGATCAGAAAGGAAGATTCGTACTCCAGTATACCTCGAAGGTTGGGGAGGAATCTTACAATGTTTGAATGATTTTTTAAATGATTCGTTGGATTGAAAAGTTGAAGATGATCCATTTATTTTGTTTTGTCGGTAACCCCCAGGGCCGACACCTCTCTGACTATAGATGGGATTCGTATACCTCAGGATCGCTGGGTGTATGACCAAACAAGTGATGCAAGTCTTACCTGCTCACAGAGTAGCTGTGTTGGGACCTACCCCAATCCAGAGTCTACCACCCTTACCATCAGTTTTTAGAGTCTTAGAAACTACAGCAGAACCCCAATATTTCACCTATGTGGACCGCTGTACCCTTATGTCATAGTCAAGCTTAGGAATTTCCCTTGATGGCAAATGAGACTAATTATATTAGTCTCAGATCTTTGTAATAAAACTCGTCCTTGTAAATATTAGAAATAAAATGATTTCTATGTTTTACTCTTCAAAATAAGCGTTGTGCAAATATGAATCTTGTAATCTTAAAATTGTTTTTACAATGATGGCCAGGACGATCACCCTCCACTTCCCAGTGCACTTTACACTGATATCCAGGAGAAGAAGCTCTTGCTCAAGCAAATGCAACCTCCCTCCTTTAAAGGAGAAGGTTCAAAGATTGAGAAGGATGCTGAAGTCTGGATTGAAGCGATGGACGATTATTTCTCTACCGCCGGTACTGGAGTAGCAAATCAGTCTATGCTTGCATTGTTTCGCCTCATCGGAGATGCTAAACTCTGGTGGAAACAGTGGTGCCGTGACAAGGGAGTCACCGAGCATTCTCAAACGTGGGAAGACATCAAGCAGGCCGTGAAGGAAAGATATCTTCCCCCTTCCCATGAATCCATAAAGATTCTTGGGATGGATTGGTTAATTGCAAACAAAGCTAGCATTCATTGTCACTAGGGGAGTATCACTTTTGAAAATGAGCATGGCCAAGTACTATCCGTTCAGGGCATAACATAACCTAAATCTAGGGTAGTCAAGGCAAAACATCTTCTCAAGGGAACACGTAAGGGTCAGCAAGTTTTCTTAGCCAAGCTCAACAAAACCATTGAACCTAGTAAGGAGACAGAACCCTCTTGGCTCCAAGAATTCTCTAACATTTTCCCTGACAAGCTTACAGGCCTACCGCCTCCTCGAATCATGAAATTTAGGTGATCCCTGGGACTCAACCCGTCTCAAAAACGCGCCCTATAAAATGTCCCTTCCTGAAGCCATTGAACTTAAAGAGCAACTTTCCCAACTCATTGAGCAAGGATTCGTACACCCCAGGAGCTCTCCTTGGGGGGCACCTGTCCTTTTCCAAAAAAAAGGACGGAACTCTCTGCCTCTGCATAGATTATCGAGGGCTGAATCAAGTCACTGTCAAGAATAAGTATGCTATCCCTCGCATCGACGAACTTCTTGACAGGCTTCATGGGGCCAAAGTCTTCTCAAAAATAGATTTGAGATCTGGTTACTATCAGATCATCAAAGTCGAGGAAGCAGATATACCCAAGACAGCCTTCAGTACCGGTTATAACCACTATGAGTTTACTGTAACCTCATTCGGGTTAACCAATGCTCCTGCAACCTTCAACCGCCTAATGCAAGACATATTCCATCCTTACTTGGATGAATTTGTGCTTGTTTTCTTTGATGACATCTTAATCTACTCCAAATCAATGGAAGAGCACGAGGAGCATGTGCGTAGAGTTCTGTAATTGTTGCGCAGACACAAACTCTATGCCAAGAAGAGCAAATGTACCTTCTTTACTCATCAAATTGAGTATCTTGGGTTCATTGTCTTCAAAGACGGCATTTCAATAGTTCCTGCCAAGGTTAAAGATATTCTAGAGTGGCCATCCCCTAAATCAGTTCATGAAGTTCGTGGGTTTTTGGGAATCACGGGATGGTATAGGATTTTTTCTAAAGATTATGCCTCGGTAGCTGCACCTTTGACGGATCTTCTCTCAAGAAGTATTGCAAAATAGTGTGGCTGCCAATCCATCAAAACAGCTTTGATCAGCTCAAGGTCATTATTACTTTTGCCCCAGTCCTGAAACTTCCTGATTTCACCAAGTGGTTACTGATGCCAGTAGTCTAGCACTTGGTGGTGTCCTCCATGAAGCTCATGATAGTCCTACTGCGGGACACCCAGGCTATGCAAAAATATTCAATGCCGTAACAAGGAGCTTTCATTAGGCAGGCTTGAAAAATGATGTCCTTCGGTACTTGAAGCGATGTCTCTCTCATGCCAAAGGATCAAAGCTAAAAGGGTCAAAGCTGAAAGGGTCAAGATGCCTGGGATACTTCAACCCTTGGATATTCCCCAAATGAAGTGGGAGTGCATTTCTGTACCGCCGGTACTGGAGTAGCAAATCAGTCTATGCTTGCATGGTTTCACCTCATCGGAGATGCTAAACTCTGGTGGAAACAGTGGTGCCGTGACAAGGGAGTCACCGAGCATTCTCAAACGTGGGAAGACATCAAGCAGGCCGCGAAGGAAAGATATCTTCCCCCTTCCCATGAATCCATAAAGATTCTTGGGATGGATTGGTTAATTGCAAACAAAGCTAGCATTCATTGTCACTAGGGGAGTATTACTTTTGAAAATGAGCATGGCCAAGTACTATCCGTTCAGGGCATAACATAACCTAAATCTAGGGTAGTCAAGGCAAAACATCTTCTCAAGGGAACACGTAAGGGTCAGCAAGTTTTCTTAGCCAAGCTCAACAAAACCATTGAACCTAGTAAGGAGACAGAACCCTCTTGGCTCCAAGAATTCTCTGACATCTTCCCTGACAAGCTTACAGGCCTACCGCCTCCTCGAATCATGAAATTGAGGTGATCCCTGAGACTCAACCCGTCTCAAGCAAATGCAACCTCCCTCCTTTAAAGGAGAAGACTGAAAGATTGAGAAGGATGCTGAAGTCTGGATTGAAGCGATGGACGATTATTTCTCTACCGCCGGTACTGGAGTAGCAAATCAGTCTATGCTTGCATTGTTTCGCCTCATCGGAGATGCTAAACTCTGGTGGAAACAGTGGTGCTGTGAAAAGGGAGTCACCGAGCATTCTCAAACGTGGGAAGACATCAAGCAGGGGCCGTGAAGGAAAGATATCTTCCCCCTTCCCATGAATCCATAAAGATTCTTGGGATGGACTGGTTAATTGCAAAGCTAGCATTCATTGTCACTAGGGGAGTATCACTTTTGAAAATGAGCATGGCCAAGTAATATCCGTTCAGGGCATAACATTACCTAAATCTAGGGTAGTCAAGGCAAAACATCTTCTCAAGGGAACACGTAAGGGTCAGCAAGTTTTCTTAGCCAAGCTCAACAAAACCATTGAACCTAGTAAGGAGACAGAACCCTCTTGGCTCCAAGAATTCTCTAACATCTTCCCTGACAAGCTTACAGGCCTACCGCCTCCTCGAATCATGAAATTTAGGTGATCCCTGGGACTCAACCCGTCTCAAAAACGCGCCGTATAAAATGTCCCTTCCTGAAGCCATTGAACTTAAAGAGCAACTTTCCCAACTCATTGAGCAAGGATTCGTACACCCCAGTAGCTCTCCTTGGGGGGCACCTGTCCTTTTCCAAAAAAAAGGACGGAACTCTCTGCCTCTGCATAGATTATCGAGGGCTGAATCAAGTCACTGTCAAGAATAAGTATGCTATCCCTCGCATCGACGAACTTCTTGACAGGCTTCATGGGGCCAAAGTCTTCTCAAAAATAGATTTGAGATCTGGTTACTATTAGATCATCAAAGTCGAGGAAGCAGATATACCCAAGATAGCCTTCAGTACCGGTTATAACCACTATGAGTTTACTGTAACCTCATTCGGGTTAACCAATGCTCCTGCAACCTTCAACTGCGTAATGCAAGATATATTCCATCCTTACTTGGATGAATTTGTGCTTGTTTTCTTTGATGACATCTTAATCTACTCCAAATCAATGGAAGAGCATGAGAAGCATGTGCGTAGAGTTCTGCAATTGTTGCGCAGACACAAACTCTATGCCAAGAAGAGCAAATGTACCTTCTTTACTCATCAAATTGAGTATCTTGGGTTCATCGTCTTCAAAGATGGCATTTCAATAGTTCCCGCCAAGGTTAAAGATATTCTAGAGTGGCCATCCCCTAAATCAGTTCATGAAGTTCGTGGGTTCTTGGGAATCACGGGATGGTATAGGATTTTTATTAAAGATTATGCCTCGGTAGCTGCACCTTTGACGGATCTTCTCTCAAGAAGTATTGCAAAATATTGTGGCTGCCAATCCATCAAAACAGCTTTGATTAGCTCAAGGTCATTATTACTTTTGCCCCAGTCCTGAAACTTCCTGATTTCACCAAGTGGTTACTGATGCCAGTAGTCTAGCACTTGGTGGTGTCCTCCATTAAGCTCATGATAGTCCTACTGCGGGACACCCAGGCTATGCAAAAATATTCAATGCCGTAACAAGGAGCTTTCATTAGGCAGGCTTGAAAAATGATGTCCTTCGGTACTTGAAGCGATGTCTCTCTCATGCCAAAGGATCAAAGCTAAAAGGGTCAAAGCTGAAAGGGTCAAGATGCCTGGGATACTTCAACCCTTGGATATTCCCCAAATGAAGTGGGAGTGCATTTCTGTACCGCCGGTACTGGAATAGCAAATCAGTCTATGCTTGCATGGTTTCGCCTCATCGGAGATGCTAAACTCTGGTGGAAACAGTGGTGCCGTGACAAGGGAGTCACCGAGCATTCTCAAACGTGGGAAGACATCAAGCAGGCCGTGAAGGAAAGATATCTTCCCCCTTCCCATGAATCCATAAAGATTCTTGGGATGGATTGGTTAATTGCAAACAAAGCTAGCATTCATTGTCACTAGGGGAGTATCACTTTTGAAAATGAGCATGGCCAAGTACTATCCGTTCAGGGCATAACATAACCTAAATCTAGGGTAGTCAAGGCAAAACATCTTCTCAAGGGAACACGTAAGGGTCAGCAAGTTTTCTTAGCCAAGCTCAACAAAACCATTGAACCTAGTAAGGAGACAGAACCCTCTTGGCTCCAAGAATTCTCTAACATCTTCCCTGACAAGCTTACAGGCCTACCGCCTCCTCGAATCATGAAATTTAGGTGATCCCTGGGACTCAACCCGTCTCAAAAACGCGCCCTATAAAATGTCCCTTCCTGAAGCCATTGAACTTAAAGAGCAACTTTTCCAACTCATTGAGCAAGGATTCGTACACCCCAGTAGCTCTCCTTGGGGGGCACCTGTCCTTTTCCAAAAAAAAGGACGGAACTCTCTGCCTCTGCATAGATTATCGAGGGCTGAATCAAGTCACTGTCAAGAATAAGTATGCTATCCCTCGCATCGACGAACTTCTTGACAGGCTTCATGGGGCCAAAGTCTTCTCAAAAATAGATTTGAGATCTGGTTACTATTAGATCATCAAAGTCGAGGAAGCAGATATACCCAAGACAGCCTTCAGTACCGGTTATAACCACTATGAGTTTACTGTAACCTCATTCGGGTTAACCAATGCTCCTGCAACCTTCAACCGCCTAATGCAAGATATATTCCATCCTTACTTGGATGAATTTGTGCTTGTTTTCTTTGATGACATCTTAATCTACTCCAAATCAATGGAAGAGCATGAGGAGCATGTGCGTAGAGTTCTGCAATTGTTGCGCAGACACAAACTCTATGCCAAGAAGAGCAAATGTACCTTCTTTACTCATCAAATTGAGTATCTTGGGTTCATCGTCTTCAAAGATGGCATTTCAATAGTTCCCGCCAAGGTTAAAGATATTTTAGAGTGGCCATCCCCTAAATCAGTTCATGAAGTTCGTGGGTTTTTGGGAATCACGGGATGGTATAGGATTTTTATTAAAGATTATGCCTCGGTAGCTGCACCTTTGACGGATCTTCTCTCAAGAAGTATTGCAAAATAGTGTGGCTGCCAATCCATCAAAACAGCTTTGATCAGCTCAAGGTCATTATTACTTTTGCCCCAGTCCTGAAACTTCCTGATTTCACCAAGTGGTTACTGATGCCAGTAGTCTAGCACTTGGTGGTGTCCTCCATTAAGCTCATGATGTCCTACTGCGGGACACCCAGGCTATGCAAAAATATTCAATGCCGTAACAAGGAGCTTTCATTAGGCAGGCTTGAAAAATGATGTCCTTCGGTACTTGAAGCGATGTCTCTCTCATGCCAAAGGATCAAAGCTGAAAGGGTCAAGATGCCTGGGAAACTTCAACCCTTGGATATTCCCCAAATGAAGTGGGAGTGCATTTCTGTACCGTCGGTACTGGAGTAGCAAATCAGTCTATGCTTGCATGGTTTCGCCTCATCGGAGATGCTAAACTCTGGTGGAAACAGTGGTGCCGTGACAAGGGAGTCACCGAGCATTCTCAAACATGGGAAGACATCAAGCAGGCCGTGAAGGAAAGATATCTTTCCCCTTCCCATGAATCCATAAAGATTCTTGGGATGGATTGGTTAATTGCAAACAAAGCTAGCATTCATTGTCACTAGGGGAGTATCACTTTTGAAAATGAGCATGGCCAAGTACTATCCGTTCAGGGCATAACATAACCTAAATCTAGGGTAGTCAAGGCAAAACATCTTCTCAAGGGAACACGTAAGGGTCAGTAAGTTTTCTTAGCCAAGCTCAACAAAACCATTGAACCTAGTAAGGAGACAGAACCCTCTTGGCTCCAAGAATTCTCTGACATCTTCCCTGACAAGCTTACAGGCCTACCGCCTCCTCGAATCATGAAATTGAGGTGATCCCTGGGACTCAACCCGTCTCAAAAACGCGCCCTATAAAATGTCCCTTCCTGAAGCCATTGAACTTAAAGAGCAACTTTCCCAACTCATTGAGCAAGGATTCGTACACCCCAGTAGCTCTCCTTGGTGGGGGGCACCTGTCCTTTTCCAAAAAAAAGAAGGACGGAAATCTATGCCTCTGCATAGATAATCGAGGGCTGAATCAAGTCACTGTCAAGAATAAGTATGCTATCCCTCGCATCGACGAACTTTTTGACAGGCTTCATGGGGCCAAAGTCTTCTCAAAAATAGATTTGAGATCTGGTTACTATCAGATCATCAAAGTCGAGGAAGCAGATATACCCAAGACAGCCTTCAGTACCGGTTATAACCACTATGAGTTTACTGTAACCTCATTCGGGTTAACCAATGCTCCTGCAACCTTCAACCGCCTAATGCAAGATATATTCCATCCTTACTTGGATGAATTTGTGCTTGTTTTCTTTGATGACATCTTAATCTACTCCAAATCAATGGAAGAGCATGAGAAGCATGTGCGTAGAGTTCTGCAATTGTTGCACAGACACAAACTCTATGCCAAGAAGAGCAAATGTACCTTCTTTACTCATCAAATTGAGTATCTTGGGTTCATCGTCTTCAAAGATGGCATTTCAATAGTTCCCGCCAAGGTTAAAGATATTCTAGAGTGGCCATCCCCTAAATCAGTTCATGAAGTTCGTGGGTTCTTGGGAATCACGGGATGGTATAGGATTTTTATTAAAGATTATGCCTTGGTAGCTGCACCTTTGACGGATCTTCTCTCAAGAAGTATTGCAAAATAGTGTGGCTGCCAATCCATCAAAACAGCTTTGATCAGCTCAAGGTCATTATTACTTTTGCCCCAGTCCTGAAACTTCCTGATTTCACCAAGTGGTTACTGATGCCAGTAGTCTAGCACTTGGTGGTGTCCTCCATGAAGCTCATGATAGTCCTACTGCGGGACACCCAGGCTATGCAAAAATATTCAATGCCGTAACAAGGAGCTTTCATTAGGCAGGCTTGAAAAATGATGTCCTTCGGTACTTGAAGCGATGTCTCTCATGCCAAAGGATCAAAGCTAAAAGGGTCAAAGCTGAAAGGGTCGAGATGCCTGGGAAACTTCAACCCTTGGATATTCCCCAAACGAAGTGGGAGTACATTACTATGGATTTTGTCACAAGTCTCCCCATTGTTCAAGCAGGATATGACTCCATTCTGGTAGTAGTGGACTTACTTACCAAAGTAGCTCACCTTATATCAGCAAAGAAGACCTTCAAAGCTTCTGATGTTGCTAGAATATTCATCAAGGAAGTCCTCAAACTTCATGGTCTCCCAAAAAGGATAGTAGCTGACCAGGATTTTGACTTCACTTCAAAGTGCCTATAAACTCCAACTCCAACTCTGGTAGAATTTGCCTACAATGCATCTTATCATCAGAGCATAGGAATGTCACCATTCAAAGCACTCTCTATGGGCAAGAATGCTTGTTTCCTCTAAATTTCTCTGATCCAGGAAAATGCTCGAAGAGATGGAGGAACAAACCAAGGCAATCCAAAAGGATATTAAAGCTGCCCAAGATGGATAAAAGCATTATGCTGACACCAAGAGGTCTAAAAGGATCTTCAAGGAAGGAGACAAAGTTCTTCTATGAGTGCTACCCAAACGAAGTTCTCTATCACTTGGGAAATATAAGAAGCTCAGCCCTAGGTATTGTGGTCCCTATACAGTTATCAAGCCTTTAGGTAAAAGTGCCTACAAACTCCAACTCCCAGCCAATATCAAAGTCCACAATGTATTTCATGTAAGTTTGTTAAAACTTATGTACCCAGTCTTGATCATTAACCTACTCAAGGAGTCCTTGAATTACAGCCCAATAGCATCATAGATTCTAGGGGAAGGCAACTCCGAAATAGAACTCTTGTAGAACATCTAGTACAGTGGAAAGATTACCCTGAAGAGGATGCAACTTGGGAAGATGAAGGTACACTCTTAAAGGATTATCTCCAATTCATGATGAGTCATCTTGATTTCTTTAAGGGGGGAAGGATGTAACATACCCATCTTCACTAATAAAGAAATGTCTTGTAATAGATAAATTTATGAGTTTTTATGGTATAAAAATCAATGATTTTATTAAATGAGTCATTTCTACTTAGAGTCTCTAAATTTTGAGCCCAAATTTGAAATTTATGCGCGATTTTATCCTAATATAGGATTTTACAGCATCCAAAACGGACACCGAATCAAGCTTATACGCAAATTTCAGTCATGTTTAGTTAAAAAGCGATGACCTTTAAACCTTAATAAATGCATGACCGAGCGTCCGATTGACGGATGGTCTGCACCCCAACGACTAGGAGAACCTCCCGGATAAAGAAAAAATTACCTCGCAGTCTGGTACGCAAATCGAGACCGACGCTCCAAATTTGGAAACCTTGCCCCAAAATTTGGACCGTACACACTTACCTGGGTACCCGTATGATAGCTGCACAAGAACCAAAGGACGGTCGCCCACTATGTGGTCCACACGTACCGCTACTTGGACACCCACCATGCTGTCCCAGACCAGATAAGGTACATGCGTACCACTCCTTTCCCTGTTAACCGACAGCATATCTTTCTTACAGAGCCATGCAGGCCACTGATCTACAGCCTTTGCTAGTACACCGTCCTTTCATCCTTGCTTTGCGCAACGCCCGTACTACCCATATCCCATAGTTATATAAACCCCCGGGCAACAAGCATTTTCTGCGTAGCGTATGCTCTGTTGTGCCGTTGTCCGTACCGTCGTCTGTCCCTGTGCAGTGTACTTGCTATAGTAGTACAGCCACCCCTCTCCACACCCCCTCAATTGCCACTTTTCAAATAAGGCAATTTTCCTCCATCTCCCTCTTGCTAGGAGGCAGTGTCAACTCTTCTTCTTCCCCTGTGTGAAGAGACTTACAGCATCCCTCAGCCCTTCTCCCCTTTAGCAAAACACTTTTGTGTTAAGGACATCTCACAATCCCCCCCCCCTTATTTGTGTGGACTTTAGTAAGAGGTTTTAGCCTTAAGAGAGGGTTCTTGCGCTGTGATCTTTTACTCATACGGTGAGCAAACGATCTCAGAATTGAGATCTGATTGGACCGTTTTGATCGCAACAGCGAGCCCTACAAGATGGCCCCTTCTCGAAAACGTCAAAATATTACCTCAAGAGGCGCGCAAAATAACGAGAGTAGAGAAGATGCTCCCGATGCGGCCCCAACCCTCCCTTTACAAGCTCCTCAAGGAAATGGTGGCCAAGTCAGCTTGGTTATCTTTTAGAGAAGAGTTTTTTTTTAATATTAGTGTTAATAAATGTGTATCTTTTCCTTTTAGAATAATGACATAAAATTGTATGAAGCTACGAATTGAGTGTTGTATTCAATGATTTGTATTGAAATTGTTATCTTTAATGAATTGGGTTCTTGGGCAACTCTATTCTAGAAGACCAGGCCAGCGGCTATGCCTTGCATGGATGAGGAAAAAAGCGTTGCCTCTAGAAATCAAGTCTAGTACTTACCCAATCTATGGGTGATTTGATTTTTAGAAGATCACGCTCCCTTGTGGGATAGGACTAGGTCTTACCTATGAATCGTATCCTTGAATCTCTACATGGTCAAGGTGTCGATTAATAGGAAATTTTTTGCAAGGTAAGACTTGGTGGACTATCTTAAGTGTTTCCCTATTTTAGAAGGGGGGAACCTTATAATTGGTATCAGAGCCAATCTTAGCTCCAAGGAATTACCATTTAAGGACTGTTTTGCAATAAATGTTTTACCTAACATAATGTTAATTAATAAAAACATCCTACTAAAACAAACAAGTGGAAGTGATGTTTGAATGATTGTTTAAATGATTCGTTGGATTGAAAAGTTGAAGATGATCCATTTATTTTGTTTTGTCGGTACCCCCAGGGCCGACATCTCTGTGACTATAGATGGGATTCGCATACCTCAGGATCGCTAGGTGTATGACCAAACAAGTGATGCAAGTCTTACCTGCTCACAGAGTAGCTGTGTTGGGACCTACCCCAATCCAGAGTCTACCACCCTTACCATCAGTTTTTAGAGTCTTAGAAACTACAGCAGAATCCCAATATTTCACCTATGTGGACCGCTGTACCCTTATGTCATAGTCAAGCTTAGGAATTTCCCTTGATGGCAAATAAGACTAATTATATTAGTATCAGATCTTTGTAATAAAACTCGTCCTTGTAAATATTTAGAAATAAAATGATTTCTATGTTTTACTCTTCAAAATAAGCGTTGTGCAAATATATATCTTGTAATCTTAAAATTGTTTTTACAATGATGGCCACGACGATCACCCTCCACTTCCCAGTGTGCTTTACATTGATATCCAGGAGAAGAAGCTCTTGCTCAAGCAAATGCAATCTCCCTCCTTTAAAGGAGAAGGTTCAAAGATTGAGAAGGATGCTGAAGTCTGGATTGAAGCGATGGACGATTATTTCTCTACCGCCGGTACTGGAGTAGCAAATCAGTCTATGCTTGCATGGTTTTGCCTCATCGGAGATGCTAAACTCTGGTGCAAACAGTGGTGCCGTGACAAAAGAGTCACCGAGCATTCTCAAACGTGGAAAGACATCAAGCAGGGGCCGTGAAGGAAAGATATCTTCCCCCTTCCCATGAATCCATAAAGATTCTTGGGATGGATTGGTTAATTGCAAACAAAGCTAGCATTCATTGTCACTAGGGGAGTATCACTTTTTAAAGTGAGCATGGCCAAGTAATATCCGTTCAGGGCATAACATAACCTAAATCTAGGGTAGTCAAGGCAAAACATCTTCTCAAGGGAACACGTAAGGGTCAGCAAGTTTTCTTAGCCAAGCTCAACAAAACCATTGAACCTAGTAAGGAGACAGAACCCTCTTGGCTCCAAGAATTCTCTGACATCTTCCCTGACAAGCTTACAGGCCTACTGCCTCCCCGAATCATGAAATTGAGGTGATCCCTGGGACTCAACCCATCTCAAAAACGCGTCCTATAAAATGTCCCTTCCTCAAGCCATTGAACTTAAAGAGCAACTTTCCCAACTCATTGAGCAAGGATTCGTACACCCCAGTAGCTCTCCTTGGGGGGCACCTGTCCTTTTCCAAAAAAAAGAAGGACGGAACTCTCTGCCTCTTCATAGATTATCGAGGGCTGAATCAAGTCACTGTCAAGAATAAGTATGCTATCCCTCGCATCGACGAACTTCTTGACAGGCTTTATGGGGCCAAAGTCTTCTCAAAAATAGATTTGAGTCTGGTTACTATCAGATCATCAAAGTCGAGGAAGCAGATATACCCAAGACAGCCTTCAGTACCGGTTATAACCACTATGAGTTTACTGTAACCTCATTCGGGTTAACCAATGCTCCTGCAACCTTCAACCGCCTAATGCAAGATATATTCCATCCTTACTTGGATGAATTTGTGCTTGTTTTCTTTGATGACATCTTAATCTACTCCAAATCAATGGAAGAGCATGAGGAGCATGTGCGTAGAGTTCTGCAATTGTTGCGCAGACACAAACTCTATGCCAAGAAGAGCAAATGTACCTTCTTTACTCATCAAATTGAGTATCTTGGGTTCATCGTCTTCAAAGATGGCATTTCAATAGTTCCCGCCAAGATCAAAGATATTCTAGAGTGGCCATCCCCTAAATCAGTTCATGAAGTTCATGGGTTTTTGGGAATCACGGGATGGTATAGGATTTTCATTAAAGATTATGCCTTGGTAGTTGCACCTTTGACGGATCTTCTCTCAAGAAGTATTGCAAAATAGTGTGGCTGCCAATCCATCAAAACAGCTTTGATCAGCTCAAGGTCATTATTACTTTTGCCCCAGTCCTGAAACTTCCTGATTTCACCAAGTGGTTACTGATGCCAGTAGTCTAGCACTTGGTGGTGTCCTCCATGAAGCTCATGATAGTCCTACTGCGGGACACCCAGGCTACGCAAAAATATTCAATGCCGTAACAAGGAGCTTTCATTAGGCAGGCTTGAAAAATGATGTCCTTCGGTACTTGAAGCGATGTCTCTCTCATGCCAAAGGATCAAAGCTGAAAGGGTCAAGATGCCTGGGAAACTTCAACCCTTGGATATTCCCCAAATGAAGTGGGAGTGCATTAGTATGGATTTTGTCACAAGTCTCCCCATTGTTCAAGCAGGATATGACTCCATTCTGGTAGTAGTGGACTTACTTACCAAAGTAGCTCACCTTATACCAGCAAAGAAGACCTTCAAAGCTTCTGATGTTGCTAGAATATTCATCAAGGAAGTCCTCAAACTTCATGGTCTCCCAAAAAGGATACTAAGTGACCGAGATTTTGACTTCACTTCAAAGTGCCTATAAACTCCAACTCCAACTCTGGTAGAATTTGCCTACAATGCATCTTATCATCAGAGCATAGGAATGTCACCATTCAAAGCACTCTCTATGGGCAAGAATGCTTGTTTCCTCTAAATTTCTCTGATCCAAGAAAATGCTCGAAGAGATGGAGGAACAAACCAAGGCAATCCAAAAGGATATTAAAGCTGCCAAGATGGATAAAAGCATTATGCTGACACCAAGAGGTCTGACAAGGAAGGAGACAAAGTTCTTCTATGAGTGCTACCCAAACGAAGTTCTCTATCACTTGGGAAATATAAGAAGCTCAGCCCTAGGTATTGTGGTCCCTATACAGTTATCAAGCCTTTAGGTAAAAGTGCCTACAAACTCCAACTCCCAGCCAATATCAAAGTCCACAATGTATTTCATGTAAGTTTGTTAAAACTTATGTACCCAGTCTTGATCATTAACCTACTCAAGGAGTCCTTGAATTACAGCCCAATAGCATCATAGATTCTAGGGAAAGGCAACTCCGAAATAGAACTCTTGTAGAACATCTAGTACAGTGGAAAGATTACCCTGAAGAGGATGCAACTTGGGAAGATGAAGGTACACTCTTAAAGGATTATCTCCAATTCATGATGAGTCATCTTGATTTCTTTAAGGGGGGAAGGATGTAACATACCCATCTTCACTAATAAAGAAATGTCTTGTAATAGATAAATTTATGAGTTTTTATGGTATAAAAATTAATGATTTTATTAAATGAGTCATTTCTACTTAGAGTCTCTAAATTTTGAGCCCAAATTTGAAATTTATGCACGATTTTATCCTAATATAGGATTTTACAGCATCCAAAACGGACACCGAATCAAGCTTATACGCACATTTGAGTCATGTTTAGTTAAAAAGCGATGACCTTTAAACCTTAATAAATGCATGACCGAGCGTCCGATTGACGGATGGTCTGCACCCCAACGACTAGGAGAACCTCCCGGATAAAGAAAAAATTACCTCGCAGTCTGGTACGCAAATCGAGACCGACGCTCCAAATTTGGAAACCTTGCCCCAAAATTTGGACCGTACACACTTACCTGGGTACCCGTATGATAGCTGCACAAGAACCAAAGGACGGTCGCCCACTATGTGGTCCACACGTACCGCTACTTGGACACCCACCATGCTGTCCCAGACCAGATAAGGTACATGCGTACCACTCCTTTCCCTGTTAACCGAAAGCATATCTTTCTTACAGAGCCATGCAGGCCATTGATCTACAGCCTTTGCTAGTACACCGTCCTTTCATCCTTGCTTTGCGCAACGCCCGTACTACCCATATCCCATAGTTATATAAACCCCCGGGCAACAAGCATTTTCTGCGTAGCGTATGCTCTGTTGTGCCGTTGTCCGTACCGTCGTCTGTCCCTGTGCAGTGTACTTGCTATAGTAGTACAGCCACCCCTCTCCACACCCCCTCAATTGCCACTTTTCAAATAAGGCAATTTTCCTCCATCTCCCTCTTGCTAGGAGGCAGTGTCAACTCTTCTTCTTCCCCTGTGTGAAGAGACTTACAGCATCCCTCAGCCCTTCTCCCCTTTAGCAAAACACTTTTGTGTTAAGGACATCTCACAATCCCCCCCCCCTTATTTGTGTGGACTTTAGTAAGAGGTTTTAGCCTTAAGAGAGGGTTCTTGCGCTGTGATCTTTTACTCATACGGTGAGCAAACGATCTCAGAATTGAGATCTGATTGGACCGTTTTGATCGCAACAGCGAGCCCTACAAGATGGCCCCTTCTCGAAAACGTCAAAATATTACCTCAAGAGGCGCGCAAAATAACGAGAGTAGAGAAGATGCTCCCGATGCGGCCCCAACCCTCCCTTTACAAGCTCCTCAAGGAAATGGTGGCCAAGTCAGCTTGGTTATCTTTTAGAGAAAAGTTTTTTTTTAATATTAGTGTTAATAAATGTGTATCTTTTCCTTTTAGAATAATGACATAAAATTGTATGAAGCTACGAATTGAGTGTTGTATTCAATGATTTGTATTGAAATTGTTATCTTTAATGAATTGGGTTCTTGGGCAACTCTATTCTAGAAGACCAGGCCAGCGGCTATGCCTTGCATGGATGAGGAAAAAAGCGTTGCCTCTAGAAATCAAGTCTAGTACTTACCCAATCTATGGGTGATTTGATTTTTAGAAGATCACGCTCCCTTGTGGGATAGGACTAGGTCTTACCTATGAATCGTATCCTTGAATCTCTACATGGTCAAGGTGTCGATTAATAGGAAATTTTTTGCAAGGTAAGACTTGGTGGACTATCTTAAGTGTTTCCCTATTTTAGAAGGGGGGAACCTTATAATTGGTATCAGAGCCAATCTTAGCTCCAAGGAATTACCATTTAAGGACTGTTTTGCAATAAATGTTTTACCTAACATAATGTTAATTAATAAAAACATCCTACTAAAACAAACAAGTGGAAGTGATGTTTGAATGATTGTTTAAATGATTCGTTGGATTGAAAAGTTGAAGATGATCCATTTATTTTGTTTTGTCGGTACCCCCAGGGCCGACATCTCTGTGACTATAGATGGGATTCGCATACCTCAGGATCGCTAGGTGTATGACCAAACAAGTGATGCAAGTCTTACCTGCTCACAGAGTAGCTGTGTTGGGACCTACCCCAATCCAGAGTCTACCACCCTTACCATCAGTTTTTAGAGTCTTAGAAACTACAGCAGAATCCCAATATTTCACTTATGTGGACCGCTGTACCCTTATGTCATAGTCAAGCTTAGGAATTTCCCTTGATGGCAAATAAGACTAATTATATTAGTATCAGATCTTTGTAATAAAACTCGTCCTTGTAAATATTTAGAAATAAAATGATTTCTATGTTTTACTCTTCAAAATAAGCGTTGTGCAAATATATATCTTGTAATCTTAAAATTGTTTTTACAATGATGGCCACGACGATCACCCTCCACTTCCCAGTGTGCTTTACATTGATATCCAGGAGAAGAAGCTCTTGCTCAAGCAAATGCAATCTCCCTCCTTTAAAGGAGAAGGTTCAAAGATTGAGAAGGATGCTGAAGTCTGGATTGAAGCGATGGACGATTATTTCTCTACCGCCGGTACTGGAGTAGCAAATCAGTCTATGCTTGCATGGTTTTGCCTCATCGGAGATGCTAAACTCTGGTGCAAACAGTGGTGCCGTGACAAGGGAGTCACCGAGCATTCTCAAACGTGGAAAGACATCAAGCAGGGGCCGTGAAGGAAAGATATCTTCCCCCTTCCCATGAAT
Source organism: Cibotium barometz (assembly GCF_041138505.1). Classification (NCBI taxonomy): domain Eukaryota; kingdom Viridiplantae; phylum Streptophyta; class Polypodiopsida; order Cyatheales; family Cibotiaceae; genus Cibotium; species Cibotium barometz. The sequence continues at coordinate 20,159,006 of NC_141109.1, forward strand.
CCATAAAGATTCTTGGGATGGATTGGTTAATTGCAAACAAAGCTAGCATTCATTGTCACTAGGGGAGTATCACTTTTTAAAGTGAGCATGGCCAAGTAATATCCGTTCAGGGCATAACATAACCTAAATCTAGGGTAGTCAAGGCAAAACATCTTCTCAAGGGAACACGTAAGGGTCAGCAAGTTTTCTTAGCCAAGCTCAACAAAACCATTGAACCTAGTAAGGAGACAGAACCCTCTTGGCTCCAAGAATTCTCTGACATCTTCCCTGACAAGCTTACAGGCCTACTGCCTCCCCGAATCATGAAATTGAGGTGATCCCTGGGACTCAACCCATCTCAAAAACGCGTCCTATAAAATGTCCCTTCCTCAAGCCATTGAACTTAAAGAGCAACTTTCCCAACTCATTGAGCAAGGATTCGTACACCCCAGTAGCTCTCCTTGGGGGGCACCTGTCCTTTTCCAAAAAAAAGAAGGACGGAACTCTCTGCCTCTTCATAGATTATCGAGGGCTGAATCAAGTCACTGTCAAGAATAAGTATGCTATCCCTCGCATCGACGAACTTCTTGACAGGCTTTATGGGGCCAAAGTCTTCTCAAAAATAGATTTGAGTCTGGTTACTATCAGATCATCAAAGTCGAGGAAGCAGATATACCCAAGACAGCCTTCAGTACCGGTTATAACCACTATGAGTTTACTGTAACCTCATTCGGGTTAACCAATGCTCCTGCAACCTTCAACCGCCTAATGCAAGATATATTCCATCCTTACTTGGATGAATTTGTGCTTGTTTTCTTTGATGACATCTTAATCTACTCCAAATCAATGGAAGAGCATAAGGAGCATGTGCGTAGAGTTCTGCAATTGTTGCGCAGACACAAACTCTATGCCAAGAAGAGCAAATGTACCTTCTTTACTCATCAAATTGAGTATCTTGGGTTCATCGTCTTCAAAGATGGCATTTCAATAGTTCCCGCCAAGATCAAAGATATTCTAGAGTGGCCATGCCCTAAATCAGTTCATGAAGTTCATGGGTTTTTGGGAATCACGGGATGGTATAGGATTTTCATTAAAGATTATGCCTTGGTAGTTGCACCTTTGACGGATCTTCTCTCAAGAAGTATTGCAAAATAGTGTGGCTGCCAATCCATCAAAACAGCTTTGATCAGCTCAAGGTCATTATTACTTTTGCCCCAGTCCTGAAACTTCCTGATTTCACCAAGTGGTTACTGATGCCAGTAGTCTAGCACTTGGTGGTGTCCTCCATGAAGCTCATGATAGTCCTACTGCGGGACACCCAGGCTACGCAAAAATATTCAATGCCGTAACAAGGAGCTTTCATTAGGCAGGCTTGAAAAATGATGTCCTTCGGTACTTGAAGCGATGTCTCTCTCATGCCAAAGGATCAAAGCTGAAAGGGTCAAGATGCCTGGGAAACTTCAACCCTTGGATATTCCCCAAATGAAGTGGGAGTGCATTAGTATGGATTTTGTCACAAGTCTCCCCATTGTTCAAGCAAGATATGACTCCATTCTGGTAGTAGTGGACTTACTTACCAAAGTAGCTCACCTTATACCAGCAAAGAAGACCTTCAAAGCTTCTGATGTTGCTAGAATATTCATCAAGGAAGTCCTCAAACTTCATGGTCTCCCAAAAAGGATACTAAGTGACCGAGATTTTGACTTCACTTCAAAGTGCCTATAAACTCCAACTCCAACTCTGGTAGAATTTGCCTACAATGCATCTTATCATCAGAGCATAGGAATGTCACCATTCAAAGCACTCTCTATGGGCAAGAATGCTTGTTTCCTCTAAATTTCTCTGATCCAAGAAAATGCTCGAAGAGATGGAGGAACAAACCAAGGCAATCCAAAAGGATATTAAAGCTGCCAAGATGGATAAAAGCATTATGCTGACACCAAGAGGTCTGAAAGGATCTTCAAGGAAGGAGACAAAGTTCTTCTATGAGTGCTACCCAAACGAAGTTCTTTATCACTTGGGAAATATAAGAAGCTCAGCCCTAGGTATTGTGGTCCCTATACAGTTATCAAGCCTTTAGGTAAAAGTGCCTACAAACTCCAACTCCCAGCCAATATCAAAGTCCACAATGTATTTCATGTAAGTTTGTTAAAACCTTATGTACCCAGTCTTGATCATTAACCTACTCAAGGAGTCCTTGAATTACAGCCCAATAGCATCATAGATTCTAGGGAAAGGCAACTTCGAAATAGAACTCTTGTAGAACATCTGGTACAGTGGAAAGATTACCCTGAAGAGGATGCAACTTGGGAAGATGAAGCTACACTCTTAAAGGATTATCCCCAATTCATGATGAGTCGTCTTGATTTCTTTAATGGGGGAAGGATGTAACATACCCATCTTCACTAATAAAGAAATGTCTTGTAATAGATAAATTTATGAGTTTTTATGTTTTAAAAATCAATGATTTTATTAAATGAGTCATTTCTACTTAGAGTCTTTAAATTTTGAGCCCAAATTTAGAATTTATGCGTGATTTTACCCTAATATAGGACTTTACAGCATCCAAAACGGACACAGAATCAAGCTTATACACAAATTTCAGTCATTTTTAGTTAAAAAGCGACGACCTTTAAACCTTAATAAATGCATGACTGAGCGTCCGATTGATGAATGGTCTGCACCCCAACGACTAGGAGAACCTCCCGGATCAAAAAAAAAATTACCTCTCAGGCGCAGTCTGGTACGCAAATCGAGACCGACGCTCCAAATTTGGGAACCTTGCCCCAAAATTTGGACCGTACACACTTACCTGGGTACACGTATGATAGCTGCACAAGAACCAAAGGACGGTCGCCCACTATGTGGTCCACACGTACCGCTAATTGGACACCCACCATGCTGTCCCAGACCAGATAAGGTACATGCGTACCACTTCTTTCCCTGTTAACCGACGGCATATCTTTCTTACAGAGCCATTTTTTGCGTAGCGTATGCTTTGTTGTGCCGTTGTCCGTACCGTCGTCTATCCCTGTGCAATGTACTTGCTAGAGTAGTACAGCCACCCCTCTCCACACCCCCTCAATTGCCACTTTTCAAATAAGGCAATTTTCCTCCATCTCCCTCTTGCTAGGAGGCAGTGTCCTTAACTCTTCTTCTCCCCCTGTGTGAAGAGACTTACAGCATCCCTCAGCCCTTCTCCCCTTTAGCAAAACATTTTTGTGTTAAGGACATCTCACAATCCCCCCCCTTATTTGTGTGGACTTTAGTAAGAGGTTTTAGCCTTAAGAGAGGGTTCTTGCGCTATGATCTTTTGCTCATACGGTGAGCGAACGATCTCAAAATTGAGATCTGATTGGACCGTTTCGATCGCGACAGCGAGCCCTACAAGATGGCCCCTTCTCGAAAACGTCAAAATATTACCTCGGGAGGCACGCACAATAACGAGAGTAGAGAAGATGCTCCCGATGCGGCCCCAACCCTCCCTTTACAAGCTGCTCAAGGAAATGGTAGCCAAGTCAGCTTGGTTATCTTTTAGAGAAGAGTTTTTTTTAAAATATTAGTGTTAATAAATGTGTATCTTTTCCTTTTAGAATAATGACGTAAAATTGTATGAAGCTACGAATTGAGTGTTGTATTCAATGATTTGTATTGAAATTGTTATCTTTAATGAATTGGGTTCTTGGGCAACTCTATTCTAGAAGACTAGGCCAGCGGCTATGCCTTGCATGGATGATGAAAAAAGCGTTGCCTCTAGAAATCAAGTCTAGTAGTTACCCAATTTATGATCAATTACCCTATGGGTGATTTGATTTTTAGAAGATCACGCTCCCTTGTGGGATAGGACTAGGTCTTACCTATGAATCGCATACTTGAATCTCTACATGGTCAAGGTGTCGATTAATAGGAAACTTTTTGCAAGTTAAGACTTGGTGGACTATCTTAAGTGTTTCCCTATTTTAGAAGGGGGAACCTTATAATTGGTATCAGAGCCAATCTTAGCTCCAAGGAATTGACAGTTAAGGACTGTTTTGCAATAAATGTTTTACCTAACATAATGCTAATTAATAAAAACATCCTACTAAAACAAACAAGTGGACTTGATGTTTGAATGATTTTTTAAATGATTCGTTGGATTGAAAAGTTGAAGATGATCCATTTATTTTGTTTTGTCGGTAACCCCCAGGGCCGACACCTCTCTGACTATAGATGGGATTCGTATACCTCAGGATCGCTGGGTGTATGACCAAACAAGTGATGCAAGTCTTACCTGCTCACAGAGTAGCTGTGTTGGGACCTACCCCAATCCAGAGTCTACCACCCTTACCATCAGTTTTTAGAGTCTTAGAAACTACAGCAGAACCCCAATATTTCACCTATGTGGACCGCTGTACCCTTATGTCATAGTCAAGCTTAGGAATTTCCCTTGATGGCAAATGAGACTAATTATATTAGTCTCAGATCTTTGTAATAAAACTCGTCCTTGTAAATATTAGAAATAAAATGATTTCTATGTTTTACTCTTCAAAATAAGCGTTGTGCAAATATGAATCTTGTAATCTTAAAATTGTTTTTACAATGATGGCCAGGACGATCACCCTCCACTTCCCAGTGCACTTTACACTGATATCCAGGAGAAGAAGCTCTTGCTCAAGCAAATGCAACCTCCCTCCTTTAAAGGAGAAGGTTCAAAGATTGAGAAGGATGCTGAAGTCTGGATTGAAGCGATGGACGATTATTTCTCTACCGCCGGTACTGGAGTAGCAAATCAGTCTATGCTTGCATTGTTTCGCCTCATCGGAGATGCTAAACTCTGGTGGAAACAGTGGTGCCGTGACAAGGGAGTCACCGAGCATTCTCAAACGTGGGAAGACATCAAGCAGGCCGTGAAGGAAAGATATCTTCCCCCTTCCCATGAATCCATAAAGATTCTTGGGATGGATTGGTTAATTGCAAACAAAGCAAGCATTCATTGTCACTAGGGGAGTATCACTTTTGAAAATGAGCATGGCCAAGTACTATCCGTTCAGGGCATAACATAACCTAAATCTAGGGTAGTCAAGGCAAAACATCTTCTCAAGGGAACACGTAAGGGTCAGCAAGTTTTCTTAGCCAAGCTCAACAAAACCATTGAACCTAGTAAGGAGACAGAACCCTCTTGGCTCCAAGAATTCTCTAACATTTTCCCTGACAAGCTTACAGGCCTACCTCATTGAGCAAGGATTCGTACACCCCAGGAGCTCTCCTTGGGGGGCACCTGTCCTTTTCCAAAAAAAAGGACGGAACTCTCTGCCTCTGCATAGATTATCGAGGGCTGAATCAAGTCACTGTCAAGAATAAGTATGCTATCCCTCGCATCGACGAACTTCTTGACAGGCTTCATGGGGCCAAAGTCTTCTCAAAAATAGATTTGAGATCTGGTTACTATCAGATCATCAAAGTCGAGGAAGCAGATATACCCAAGACAGCCTTCAGTACCGGTTATAACCACTATGAGTTTACCGTAACCTCATTCGGGTTAACCAATGCTCCTGCAACCTTCAACCGCCTAATGCAAGACATATTCCATCCTTACTTGGATGAATTTGTGCTTGTTTTCTTTGATGACATCTTAATCTACTCCAAATCAATGGAAGAGCACGAGGAGCATGTGCGTAGAGTTCTGTAATTGTTGCGCAGACACAAACTCTATGCCAAGAAGAGCAAATGTACCTTCTTTACTCATCAAATTGAGTATCTTGGGTTCATTGTCTTCAAAGATGGCATTTCAATAGTTCCTGCCAAGGTTAAAGATATTCTAGAGTGGCCATCCCCTAAATCAGTTCATGAAGTTCCTGCCAATCCATCAAAACAGCTTTGATCAGCTCAAGGTCATTATTACTTTTGCTCCAGTCCTGAAACTTCCTGATTTCACCAAGTGGTTACTGATGCCAGTAGTCTAGCACTTGGTGGTGTCCTCCATGAAGCTCATGATAGTCCTACTGCGGGACACCCAGGCTATGCAAAAATATTCAATGCCGTAACAAGGAGCTTTCATTAGGCAGGCTTGAAAAATGATGTCCTTCGGTACTTGAAGCGATGTCTCTCTCATGCCAAAGGATCAAAGCTAAAAGGGTCAAAGCTGAAAGGGTCAAGATGCCTGGGATACTTCAACCCTTGGATATTCCCCAAATGAAGTGGGAGTGCATTTCTGTACCGCCGGTACTGGAGTAGCAAATCAGTCTATGCTTGCATGGTTTCACCTCATCGGAGATGCTAAACTCTGGTGGAAACAGTGGTGCCGTGACAAGGGAGTCACCGAGCATTCTCAAACGTGGGAAGACATCAAGCAGGCCGCGAAGGAAAGATATCTTCCCCCTTCCCATGAATCCATAAAGATTCTTGGGATGGATTGGTTAATTGCAAACAAAGCTAGCATTCATTGTCACTAGGGGAGTATTACTTTTGAAAATGAGCATGGCCAAGTACTATCCGTTCAGGGCATAACATAACCTAAATCTAGGGTAGTCAAGGCAAAACATCTTCTCAAGGGAACACGTAAGGGTCAGCAAGTTTTCTTAGCCAAGCTCAACAAAACCATTGAACCTAGTAAGGAGACAGAACCCTCTTGGCTCCAAGAATTCTCTGACATCTTCCCTGACAAGCTTACAGGCCTACCGCCTCCTCGAATCATGAAATTGAGGTGATCCCTGAGACTCAACCCGTCTCAAGCAAATGCAACCTCCCTCCTTTAAAGGAGAAGACTCAAAGATTGAGAAGGATGCTGAAGTCTGGATTGAAGCGATGGACGATTATTTCTCTACCGCCGGTACTGGAGTAGCAAATCAGTCTATGCTTGCATTGTTTCGCCTCATCGGAGATGCTAAACTCTGGTGGAAACAGTGGTGCCGTGAAAAGGGAGTCACCGAGCATTCTCAAACGTGGGAAGACATCAAGCAGGGGCCGTGAAGGAAAGATATCTTCCCCCTTCCCATGAATCCATAAAGATTCTTGGGATGGACTGGTTAATTGCAAAGCTAGCATTCATTGTCACTAGGGGAGTATCACTTTTGAAAATGAGCATGGCCAAGTAATATCCGTTCAGGGCATAACATAACCTAAATCTAGGGTAGTCAAGGCAAAACATCTTCTCAAGGGAACACGTAAGGGTCAGCAAGTTTTCTTAGCCAAGCTCAACAAAACCATTGAACCTAGTAAGGAGACAGAACCCTCTTGGCTCCAAGAATTCTCTAACATCTTCCCTGACAAGCTTACAGGCCTACCGCCTCCTCGAATCATGAAATTTAGGTGATCCCTGGGACTCAACCCGTCTCAAAAACGCGCCGTATAAAATGTCCCTTCCTGAAGCCATTGAACTTAAAGAGCAACTTTCCCAACTCATTGAGCAAGGATTCGTACACCCCAATAGCTCTCCTTGGGGGGCACCTGTCCTTTTCCAAAAAAAAGGACGGAACTCTCTGCCTCGGCATAGATTATCGAGGGCTGAATCAAGTCACTGTCAAGAATAAGTATGCTATCCCTCGCATCGACGAACTTCTTGACAGGCTTCATGGGGCCAAAGTCTTCTCAAAAATAGATTTGAGATCTGGTTACTATTAGATCATCAAAGTCGAGGAAGCAGATATACCCAAGATAGCCTTCAGTACCGGTTATAACCACTATGAGTTTACTGTAACCTCATTCGGGTTAACCAATGCTCCTGCAACCTTCAACCGCGTAATGCAAGATATATTCCATCCTTACTTGGATGAATTTGTGCTTGTTTTCTTTGATGACATCTTAATCTACTCCAAATCAATGGAAGAGCATGAGAAGCATGTGCGTAGAGTTCTGCAATTGTTGCGCAGACACAAACTCTATGCCAAGAAGAGCAAATGTACCTTCTTTACTCATCAAATTGAGTATCTTGGGTTCATCGTCTTCAAAGATGGCATTTCAATAGTTCCCGCCAAGGTTAAAGATATTCTAGAGTGGCCATCCCCTAAATCAGTTCATGAAGTTCGTGGGTTCTTGGGAATCACGGGATGGTATAGGATTTTTATTAAAGATTATGCCTCGGTAGCTGCACCTTTGACGGATCTTCTCTCAAGAAGTATTGCAAAATATTGTGGCTGCCAATCCATCAAAACAGCTTTGATCAGCTCAAGGTCATTATTACTTTTGCCCCAGTCCTGAAACTTCCTGATTTCACCAAGTGGTTACTGATGCCAGTAGTCTAGCACTTGGTGGTGTCCTCCATTAAGCTCATGATAGTCCTACTGCGGGACACCCAGGCTATGCAAAAATATTCAATGCCGTAACAAGGAGCTTTCATTAGGCAGGCTTGAAAAATGATGTCCTTCGGTACTTGAAGCGATGTCTCTCTCATGCCAAAGGATCAAAGCTAAAAGGGTCAAAGCTGAAAGGGTCAAGATGCCTGGGATACTTCAACCCTTGGATATTCCCCAAATGAAGTGGGAGTGCATTTCTGTACCGCCGGTACTGGAATAGCAAATCAGTCTATGCTTGCATGGTTTCGCCTCATCGGAGATGCTAAACTCTGGTGGAAACAGTGGTGCCGTGACAAGGGAGTCACCGAGCATTCTCAAACGTGGGAAGACATCAAGCAGGCCGTGAAGGAAAGATATCTTCCCCCTTCCCATGAATCCATAAAGATTCTTGGGATGGATTGGTTAATTGCAAACAAAGCTAGCATTCATTGTCACTAGGGGAGTATCACTTTTGAAAATGAGCATGGCCAAGTACTATCCGTTCAGGGCATAACATAACCTAAATCTAGGGTAGTCAAGGCAAAACATCTTCTCAAGGGAACACGTAAGGGTCAGCAAGTTTTCTTAGCCAAGCTCAACAAAACCATTGAACCTAGTAAGGAGACAGAACCCTCTTGGCTCCAAGAATTCTCTAACATCTTCCCTGACAAGCTTACAGGCCTACCGCCTCCTCGAATCATGAAATTTAGGTGATCCCTGGGACTCAACCCGTCTCAAAAACGCGCCCTATAAAATGTCCCTTCCTGAAGCCATTGAACTTAAAGAGCAACTTTTCCAACTCATTGAGCAAGGATTCGTACACCCCAGTAGCTCTCCTTGGGGGGCACCTGTCCTTTTCCAAAAAAAAGGACGGAACTCTCTGCCTCTGCATAGATTATCGAGGGCTGAATCAAGTCACTGTCAAGAATAAGTATGCTATCCCTCGCATCGACGAACTTCTTGACAGGCTTCATGGGGCCAAAGTCTTCTCAAAAATAGATTTGAGATCTGGTTACTATTAGATCATCAAAGTCGAGGAAGCAGATATACCCAAGACAGCCTTCAGTACCGGTTATAACCACTATGAGTTTACTGTAACCTCATTCGGGTTAACCAATGCTCCTGCAACCTTCAACCGCCTAATGCAAGATATATTCCATCCTTACTTGGATGAATTTGTGCTTGTTTTCTTTGATGACATCTTAATCTACTCCAAATCAATGGAAGAGCATGAGGAGCATGTGCGTAGAGTTCTGCAATTGTTGCGCAGACACAAACTCTATGCCAAGAAGAGCAAATGTACCTTCTTTACTCATCAAATTGAGTATCTTGGGTTCATCGTCTTCAAAGATGGCATTTCAATAGTTCCCGCCAAGGTTAAAGATATTCTAGAGTGGCCATCCCCTAAATCAGTTCATGAAGTTCGTGGGTTTTTGGGAATCACGGGATGGTATAGGATTTTTATTAAAGATTATGCCTCGGTAGCTGCACCTTTGACGGATCTTCTCTCAAGAAGTATTGCAAAATAGTGTGGCTGCCAATCCATCAAAACAGCTTTGATCAGCTCAAGGTCATTATTACTTTTGCCCCAGTCCTGAAACTTCCTGATTTCACCAAGTGGTTACTGATGCCAGTAGTCTAGCACTTGGTGGTGTCCTCCATTAAGCTCATGATGTCCTACTGCGGGACACCCAGGCTATGCAAAAATATTCAATGCCGTAACAAGGAGCTTTCATTAGGCAGGCTTGAAAAATGATGTCCTTCGGTACTTGAAGCGATGTCTCTCTCATGCCAAAGGATCAAAGCTGAAAGGGTCAAGATGCCTGGGAAACTTCAACCCTTGGATATTCCCCAAATGAAGTGGGAGTGCATTTCTGTACCGTCGGTACTGGAGTAGCAAATCAGTCTATGCTTGCATGGTTTCGCCTCATCGGAGATGCTAAACTCTGGTGGAAACAGTGGTGCCGTGACAAGGGAGTCACCGAGCATTCTCAAACATGGGAAGACATCAAGCAGGCCGTGAAGGAAAGATATCTTTCCCCTTCCCATGAATCCATAAAGATTCTTGGGATGGATTGGTTAATTGCAAACAAAGCTAGCATTCATTGTCACTAGGGGAGTATCACTTTTGAAAATGAGCATGGCCAAGTACTATCCGTTCAGGGCATAACATAACCTAAATCTAGGGTAGTCAAGGCAAAACATCTTCTCAAGGGAACACGTAAGGGTCAGTAAGTTTTCTTAGCCAAGCTCAACAAAACCATTGAACCTAGTAAGGAGACAGAACCCTCTTGGCTCCAAGAATTCTCTGACATCTTCCCTGACAAGCTTACAGGCCTACCGCCTCCTCGAATCATGAAATTGAGGTGATCCCTGGGACTCAACCCGTCTCAAAAACGCGCCCTATAAAATGTCCCTTCCTGAAGCCATTGAACTTAAAGAGCAACTTTCCCAACTCATTGAGCAAGGATTCGTACACCCCAGTAGCTCTCCTTGGTGGGGGGCACCTGTCCTTTTCCAAAAAAAAGAAGGACGGAACTCTATGCCTCTGCATAGATAATCGAGGGCTGAATCAAGTCACTGTCAAGAATAAGTATGCTATCCCTCGCATCGACGAACTTCTTGACAGGCTTCATGGGGCCAAAGTCTTCTCAAAAATAGATTTGAGATCTGGTTACTATCAGATCATCAAAGTCGAGGAAGCAGATATACCCAAGACAGCCTTCAGTACCGGTTATAACCACTATGAGTTTACTGTAACCTCATTCGGGTTAACCAATGCTCCTGCAACCTTCAACCGCCTAATGCAAGACATATTCCATCCTTACTTGGATGAATTTGTGCTTGTTTTCTTTGATGACATCTTAATCTACTCCAAATCAATGGAAGAGCACGAGGAGCATGTGCGTAGAGTTCTGTAATTGTTGCGCAGACACAAACTCTATGCCAAGAAGAGCAAATGTACCTTCTTTACTCATCAAATTGAGTATCTTGGGTTCATTGTCTTCAAAGATGGCATTTCAATAGTTCCTGCCAAGGTTAAAGATATTCTAGAGTGGCCATCCCCTAAATCAGTTCATGAAGTTCGTGGGTTTTTGGGAATCACGGGATGGTATAGGATTTTTTCTAAAGATTATGCCTCGGTAGCTGCACCTTTGACGGATCTTCTCTCAAGAAGTATTGCAAAATAGTGTGGGTGCCAATCCATCAAAACAGCTTTGATCAGCTCAAGGTCATTATTACTTTTGCTCCAGTCCTGAAACTTCCTGATTTCACCAAGTGGTTACTGATGCCAGTAGTCTAGCACTTGGTGGTGTCCTCCATGAAGCTCATGATAGTCCTACTGCGGGACACCCAGGCTATGCAAAAATATTCAATGCCGTAACAAGGAGCTTTCATTAGGCAGGCTTGAAAAATGATGTCCTTCGGTACTTGAAGCGATGTCTCTCTCATGCCAAAGGATCAAAGCTAAAAGGGTCAAAGCTGAAAGGGTCAAGATGCCTGGGATACTTCAACCCTTGGATATTCCCCAAATGAAGTGGGAGTGCATTTCTGTACCGCCGGTACTGGAGTAGCAAATCAGTCTATGCTTGCATGGTTTCACCTCATCGGAGATGCTAAACTCTGGTGGAAACAGTGGTGCCGTGACAAGGGAGTCACCGAGCATTCTCAAACGTGGGAAGACATCAAGCAGGCCGCGAAGGAAAGATATCTTCCCCCTTCCCATGAATCCATAAAGATTCTTGGGATGGATTGGTTAATTGCAAACAAAGCTAGCATTCATTGTCACTAGGGGAGTATTACTTTTGAAAATGAGCATGGCCAAGTACTATCCGTTTAGGGCATAACATAACCTAAATCTAGGGTAGTCAAGGCAAAACATCTTCTCAAGGGAACACGTAAGGGTCAGCAAGTTTTCTTAGCCAAGCTCAACAAAACCATTGAACCTAGTAAGGAGACAGAACCCTCTTGGCTCCAAGAATTCTCTGACATCTTCCCTGACAAGCTTACAGGCCTACCGCCTCCTCGAATCATGAAATTGAGGTGATCCCTGAGACTCAACCCGTCTCAAGCAAATGCAACCTCCCTCCTTTAAAGGAGAAGACTCAAAGATTGAGAAGGATGCTGAAGTCTGGATTGAAGCGATGGACGATTATTTCTCTACCGCCGGTACTGGAGTAGCAAATCAGTCTATGCTTGCATTGTTTCGCCTCATCGGAGATGCTAAACTCTGGTGGAAACAGTGGTGCCGTGAAAAGGGAGTCACCGAGCATTCTCAAACGTGGGAAGACATCAAGCAGGGGCCGTGAAGGAAAGATATCTTCCCCCTTCCCATGAATCCAGAAAGATTCTTGGGATGGACTGGTTAATTGCAAAGCTAGCATTCATTGTCACTAGGGGAGTATCACTTTTGAAAATGAGCATGGCCAAGTAATATCCGTTCAGGGCATAACATAACCTAAATCTAGGGTAGTCAAGGCAAAACATCTTCTCAAGGGAACACGTAAGGGTCAGCAAGTTTTCTTAGCCAAGCTCAACAAAACCATTGAACCTAGTAAGGAGACAGAACCCTCTTGGCTCCAAGAATTCTCTAACATCTTCCCTGACAAGCTTACAGGCCTACCGCCTCCTCGAATCATGAAATTTAGGTGATCCCTGGGACTCAACCCGTCTCAAAAACGCGCCGTATAAAATGTCCCTTCCTGAAGCCATTGAACTTAAAGAGCAACTTTCCCAACTCATTGAGCAAGGATTCGTACACCCCAGTAGCTCTCCTTGGGGGGCACCTGTCCTTTTCCAAAAAAAAGGACGGAACTCTCTGCCTCGGCATAGATTATCGAGGGCTGAATCAAGTCACTGTCAAGAATAAGTATGCTATCCCTCGCATCGACGAACTTCTTGACAGGCTTCATGGGGCCAAAGTCTTCTCAAAAATAGATTTGAGATCTGGTTACTATTAGATCATCAAAGTCGAGGAAGCAGATATACCCAAGATAGCCTTCAGTACCGGTTATAACCACTATGAGTTTACTGTAACCTCATTCGGGTTAACCAATGCTCCTGCAACCTTCAACCGCGTAATGCAAGATATATTCCATCCTTACTTGGATGAATTTGTGCTTGTTTTCTTTGATGACATCTTAATCTACTCCAAATCAATGGAAGAGCATGAGAAGCATGTGCGTAGAGTTCTGCAATTGTTGCGCAGACACAAACTCTATGCCAAGAAGAGCAAATGTACCTTCTTTACTCATCAAATTGAGTATCTTGGGTTCATCGTCTTCAAAGATGGCATTTCAATAGTTCCCGCCAAGGTTAAAGATATTCTAGAGTGGCCATCCCCTAAATCAGTTCATGAAGTTCGTGGGTTCTTGGGAATCACGGGATGGTATAGGATTTTTATTAAAGATTATGCCTCGGTAGCTGCACCTTTGACGGATCTTCTCTCAAGAAGTATTGCAAAATATTGTGGCTGCCAATCCATCAAAACAGCTTTGATCAGCTCAAGGTCATTATTACTTTTGCCCCAGTCCTGAAACTTCCTGATTTCACCAAGTGGTTACTGATGCCAGTAGTCTAGCACTTGGTGGTGTCCTCCATTAAGCTCATGATAGTCCTACTGCGGGACACCCAGGCTATGCAAAAATATTCAATGCCGTAACAAGGAGCTTTCATTAGGCAGGCTTGAAAAATGATGTCCTTCTGTAAGATTCCTCCCCCAAACCCCTTTTTGATGTCTAGTATCTTCTTCTATAATCAATCCCTCTTCAGAAATATAAAAGACTTGTTTCTAACTGTTTTAACCTAGAGAGAGAAAATATTCTAGAGAGAGAATATTCAGATTTTTAATATTTTTAGATAGAAAATTATCTCATCTTATTAAAATAAGTTCCCCTGAAACAGAAATTCAAAAAAGAACTTTCCAATGTGCAATTGGAATTAATTGGAAATGTGTATAACGGACCTTAGTCTAAGGGTCTAGATTTTCAGAAATTTTTGGATTATGGTCCAATTAAGGTTCCTATGGACCAATAGCATCAATCCATGTGTAGGGAAGAGATAAATCCAAATTTGTAAAAAGAAGATACCCAAAAATGAGTAAATGCTCACATAAGGTGAAGAGTTGAAAATGTACAAGGTTTATTAGTAAAAAAACTATGAGCAATATTAAAAATATGAGATATTTTGGGTATCCAAAAATGAGTAAATACTCACATAAGATGAAGAGTTGAAAATGTACAAGGTTTATTAGTAAAAAACTATGAGCAATATTAAAATGATGCCATTATGACACATATGTAAGGAAAGGGAATTCTTTAAAGGAGGTGCATATTTCACATAAGATGAAGAGTTGAAAATGTACAAGGTTTATTAGTAAAAAACTATGAGCAATATTAAAATGATTCCATTATGACACATATGTAAGGAAGGGGAATTCTTTAAAGGAGGTGCATATTTCACATAAGATGAAGAGTTGAAAATGTACAAGGTTTATTAGTAAAAAAAACTATGAGCAATATTAAAATGATTCCATTATGACACATATGTAAGGAAGGGGAGTTCTTTAAAGGAGGTGCATATTTCACATGCTTGAATGAGTTTTAAACTCATAAAAATTGAGATATTTCATCTCTCCTCTCTCCTCATTCAAGTCTAGTTCCAAAAAGTTAGCTTAACTGACCTAAAAATGGTCAAATATTGACCAAACTGATTTAGAAAATTCTAGAATCAGTTTGTTTGGTTAGGAGCTCAATTTTTCCTATAAATAGAAGCCTCCCCCTTGTTGAAAAATAGTTAGTGTTTATGCATCGTTACTCTACTCCACCTAAGCCAAGAACTGTGAATTCATTTAATAATTCACTAGTTTTTGGAGTTTCCCTCTTTCTTCAATCCCCATTAGTGGCTCCATCAACATACTTAACCAATTGATTGGTTGGGGGCCTCTACCGTGAACAAAGAATCAAGCAAGTTGGAAGGTAATTAGTGAATATTGATCTTTCTATAATTTCTCAATGTTTCTCTCTTCTCAACCCCTCTCAAGCTTGAGAAGTTTAATTGGTATGGTTTTTTTTAAATACTATTGAAGTTTGAATAGTAGTGAAGAGTTACATAAGTTAATAAATGCTATTGAAGTTAATTTTTATTTATGTTTAAATTCTAATGATTTTTATGTAAATTCTCTCTCTCACTCAAGAAATGGTCATACTCATGACCCGTTCTCAATCCAAATCAAGCTTTTCATAAAGCTTTTCCTTAACCCAAGCTTAAGCTATGCTTGAGGCCAATTTAATGGCTTTTTTCTATGCTTTTAGTTTATGCATATTGATGATTCAATCCACTATAGATTAATGATCCAATTAGAGATCATTTTAATTATTTCCTTAATGATAAGCTTTATCCCTTAGAAAAAATTGAGATTTATCAGTCATAGCAGCGGAGCTATGGCAAAATTTTTATAAAAATTATGCATAAAATAATTTCATTCAAAGCATAAAAAGAGGACTTCCTACCATATTCTAGGAATTATCATCCTAGATTAATTGAAAGAATTTCATTATAATCATGGAGAAATTGAATTTTAATATCATGCATAAAGGATAATTTTTTTATATCAAAAGTGTTACTTTTATCATTTTTAATTTTCATGCATAGAAGTATGCATAAAGGAAAAAAAAATTATATCAAAAGTGTTACTTTTATCATTTTTTAATTTTTCATGCATAGAAGTATGCATAAAGGAAAATTTTTATATCAAAAGTGATACTTTTATCATTTTTAATTTTCATGCATAGAAGTATGCATAAAGGATAATTTTTTTATATTAAAAGTGTTATTTTTATCATTTTTAACTTTCATGCATAGAAGGATGCATAAAGGAAAATTTTTTATATCAAAAGTGTTACTTTTATCATTTTTAATTTTCATGCATAGAAGTATGCATAAAGGATAATTTTTTTATATCAAAAGTGTTACTTTTATCATTTTTAATTTTCATGCATAGAAGTATGCATAAAGGATAATTTTTTTTATATCAAAAGTGTTACTTTTATCATATTGGATTTCATGCATAGAGGTATGCATAAAAGTTGAATATTTTATTATAAAAGTGTTACTTTTAGCATAATTGAATTTCATGCATAGAGGTATGCATTAAAGATATGAGAAGTGATAAGATATGATAAGATGCATGTGGATGTGGATGTGGATGTATGAATGTGGATGTATGGATGTGGATGTATGGATGTGGATGTGGATGTATGGATGTGGATGTGGATGTATGAATGTGGATGTATGGATGTATGAATGTGGATGTATGGATGTGAATGAGGATGTAGATGTGGATGCATGGATGTAAATGTGGATGTGGATGTATGGATGTATGCATGTAGATGTGGATGCATGAATGTGGATGTATGGATGTGAATGAGGATATAGATGTGGATGTATGGATGTGAATGTGCATGTAGATATGGATGTATATATGTGAATGGGAATGTGGATGTGGATGTATGTATGCATGTGGATGTGGATATGGATGTGTATGTATGAATGTGGATATGGGATGTGGATGTATAAATGAGGATGTGAAAATGGAGATAAGCATGTAGATGTGGATGCATGAATGTGGATGTATGGATGTGAATGAGGATATAGATGTGGATGTATGGATGTGAATGTGCATGTAGATATGGATGTATATATGTGAATGGGAATGTGGATGTGGATGTATGTATGCATGTGGATGTGGATATGGATGTGTATGTATGAATGTGGATATGGGATGTGGATGTATAAATGAGGATGTGAAAATGGAGATAAGCATGTAGATGTGGATGTATGGATGTGAATGTGGATGTGGATGTGGATGTATGAATGTGGATGTATGGATGTGAATGAGGATGTGGATGTGGATGCATGGATGTAAATGTGGATGTGTATGTATGGATGTAGGCATGTAGATGTGGATGCATGAATGTGGATGTATGGATGTGAATGAGGATATAGATGTGGATGTATGGATGTGAATGTGCATGTAGATATGGATGTATAGATGTGAATGAGAATGTGGATGTGGATGTGGATGTATGTATGTATGTATGTGGATGTGGATGTATGAATGAGGACGTGATAATGAATGTATGCATGTGGATGTGGATATGGATGTGTATGTATGAATGCGGATATGGATGTGGATATGGATGTGTAAGTATGAATGTGGATATGGGATGTGGATGTATAAATGAGGATGTGAAAATGGAGATAAGCATGTAGATGTGGATGTATGGATGTGAATGTGGATGTGGATATGGATGTGAATATATGATATGTGATGTGAAGGAATCTGAAGTGAAGAGATGGAAAATGATATGATTGGATGAGTACACATATAAATGAAATGTGGAATAAGTAATGTGGATTGCATGAGGGATAATGTGGAAAAATGAGAGTTAATATAGAAATTGTATTTGTAAACTGTTTGTAAATGCTGTTTGTAAATGGCTGTTTTATGTCAAGAATGCTGGGAAAGCATTTTGACCGTCTTGTGATTAAGGTCGTGGAGACCTAACTGATAAAGTTGCAACTGCTGACGGAGAGTCAATGGAGGACGTCTCGCGTAGCAAGGTCGGCCGAGGTCTTGACCAGCCTCGGTTCGATTAAAATGGTGAGCTTCCGGTACGGTGGATGAGGGACCAAGGAAGCGGCCTATGAGTGAAGCGCTAGGTCACCTGCGAAGGATCCTAGAGGGTGCTGACCATACGGTGCTCGGGCTCTGGGTCGCCCAGGATACCCACGCGTGCGTCGAGGAAGATATTGGAACAAGGAGTAAGAGTTGTTTTGTGAAACCGGGCATGGATCTGGTTGATTGACCTTGCTGGTCTTCAATGGATGAGTCCATGGCTCTTTATATGGATCTGTTGGTTGATCTTGCTGATCTTCAACGAGAGTCCATCTTGATTTTTATAAGTGATTATATTGCCGAGTATTATGGGCTAGGAACTATTGAAAAGGCCCCTGTGTGGACAGGTGGTGAGCGTTCTAGTTGCCAATGATGCCATAGATACTCTGATGAAGGAATGATGGGAAATTATGAATCAACTGGATAATTTGGGAGATTGTGATCAGTGGTACTATGGTTTCATTAAAGGATTGTTTTAAAGTTAGCTGATGCTAAGAAAAAGGCAATTTTCATATTGGGTGTGTAAGTGGTGTGGCTAGTTTTATGTTTGCATGAAATTCCGGCTAGGGGGCCTTGGAACTCTTTTCCTTGGTACCCGGGACAAAACCTAACCAAATTCCAAATTGGATCCCATCACTACAGTGGTTGGGCGGTTGGCTAACCCATGGGATCGGATGGGGTTAGGCTGGACTGATGGATCCGTAAATCGAGACTCAATTTTTGTTATTACGATAGATAAAGTAAATTCCGGATAGTAATTGTTCTATGGATAGGAATCAACGGCTGTGCCTCCTTGGTGGGGAAAAAAGCGTTGATCCCAATGATCCAAGTGCAAGTTTCTTCCTTGATTTGACCAAGTATCTTTATAGATGCAGTCGGATCTGTTTGATCAGTAAGAGTTTTGACTACGTTAGAGTAAAAATTATCCTGGTGGAATCGCCCGTGCTTTCCGGATAAGGGAAGTTTTTCCGGGTCTGGTTTTGGAAAAACCGATGGATTAGTCTTTTGTCCGGATATCCGTGGACGAGGCCCCGAGTGTGGGACCCTGCCTCGCGCAAGAAGTGCTACTTCCGCTGCTAGTACCCGAATCCGTTGCGCGGTGGGAACAGGGATCTCACACCTTCGGTACTTGAAGCGATGTCTCTCTCATGCCAAAGGATCAAAGCTAAAAGGGTCAAAGCTGAAAGGGTCAAGATGCCTGGGATACTTCAACCCTTGGATATTCCCCAAATGAAGTGGGAGTGCATTTCTGTACCGCCGGTACTGGAATAGCAAATCAGTCTATGCTTGCATGGTTTCGCCTCATCGGAGATGCTAAACTCTGGTGGAAACAGTGGTGCCGTGACAAGGGAGTCACCGAGCATTCTCAAACGTGGGAAGACATCAAGCAGGCCGTGAAGGAAAGATATCTTCCCCCTTCCCATGAATCCATAAAGATTCTTGGGATGGATTGGTTAATTGCAAACAAAGCTAGCATTCATTGTCACTAGGGGAGTATCACTTTTGAAAATGAGCATGGCCAAGTACTATCCGTTCAGGGCATAACATAACCTAAATCTAGGGTAGTCAAGGCAAAACATCTTCTCAAGGGAACACGTAAGGGTCAGCAAGTTTTCTTAGCCAAGCTCAACAAAACCATTGAACCTAGTAAGGAGACAGAACCCTCTTGGCTCCAAGAATTCTCTAACATCTTCCCTGACAAGCTTACAGGCCTACCGCCTCCTCGAATCATGAAATTTAGGTGATCCCTGGGACTCAACCCGTCTCAAAAACGCGCCCTATAAAATGTCCCTTCCTGAAGCCATTGAACTTAAAGAGCAACTTTTCCAACTCATTGAGCAAGGATTCGTACACCCCAGTAGCTCTCCTTGGGGGGCACCTGTCCTTTTCCAAAAAAAAGGACGGAACTCTCTGCCTCTGCATAGATTATCGAGGGCTGAATCAAGTCACTGTCAAGAATAAGTATGCTATCCCTCGCATCGACGAACTTCTTGACAGGCTTCATGGGGCCAAAGTCTTCTCAAAAATAGATTTGAGATCTGGTTACTATTAGATCATCAAAGTCGAGGAAGCAGATATACCCAAGACAGCCTTCAGTACCGGTTATAACCACTATGAGTTTACTGTAACCTCATTCGGGTTAACCAATGCTCCTGCAACCTTCAACCGCCTAATGCAAGATATATTCCATCCTTACTTGGATGAATTTGTGCTTGTTTTCTTTGATGACATCTTAATCTACTCCAAATCAATGGAAGAGCATGAGGAGCATGTGCGTAGAGTTCTGCAATTGTTGCGCAGACACAAACTCTATGCCAAGAAGAGCAAATGTACCTTCTTTACTCATCAAATTGAGTATCTTGGGTTCATCGTCTTCAAAGATGGCATTTCAATAGTTCCCGCCAAGGTTAAAGATATTCTAGAGTGGCCATCCCCTAAATCAGTTCATGAAGTTCGTGGGTTTTTGGGAATCACGGGATGGTATAGGATTTTTATTAAAGATTATGCCTCGGTAGCTGCACCTTTGACGGATCTTCTCTCAAGAAGTATTGCAAAATAGTGTGGCTGCCAATCCATCAAAACAGCTTTGATCAGCTCAAGGTCATTATTACTTTTGCCCCAGTCCTGAAACTTCCTGATTTCACCAAGTGGTTACTGATGCCAGTAGTCTAGCACTTGGTGGTGTCCTCCATTAAGCTCATGATGTCCTACTGCGGGACACCCAGGCTATGCAAAAATATTCAATGCCGTAACAAGGAGCTTTCATTAGGCAGGCTTGAAAAATGATGTCCTTCGGTACTTGAAGCGATGTCTCTCTCATGCCAAAGGATCAAAGCTGAAAGGGTCAAGATGCCTGGGAAACTTCAACCCTTGGATATTCCCCAAATGAAGTGGGAGTGCATTTCTGTACCGTCGGTACTGGAGTAGCAAATCAGTCTATGCTTGCATGGTTTCGCCTCATCGGAGATGCTAAACTCTGGTGGAAACAGTGGTGCCGTGACAAGGGAGTCACCGAGCATTCTCAAACATGGGAAGACATCAAGCAGGCCGTGAAGGAAAGATATCTTTCCCCTTCCCATGAATCCATAAAGATTCTTGGGATGGATTGGTTAATTGCAAACAAAGCTAGCATTCATTGTCACTAGGGGAGTATCACTTTTGAAAATGAGCATGGCCAAGTACTATCCGTTCAGGGCATAACATAACCTAAATCTAGGGTAGTCAAGGCAAAACATCTTCTCAAGGGAACACGTAAGGGTCAGTAAGTTTTCTTAGCCAAGCTCAACAAAACCATTGAACCTAGTAAGGAGACAGAACCCTCTTGGCTCCAAGAATTCTCTGACATCTTCCCTGACAAGCTTACAGGCCTACCGCCTCCTCGAATCATGAAATTGAGGTGATCCCTGGGACTCAACCCGTCTCAAAAACGCGCCCTATAAAATGTCCCTTCCTGAAGCCATTGAACTTAAAGAGCAACTTTCCCAACTCATTGAGCAAGGATTCGTACACCCCAGTAGCTCTCCTTGGTGGGGGGCACCTGTCCTTTTCCAAAAAAAAGAAGGACGGAACTCTATGCCTCTGCATAGATAATCGAGGGCTGAATCAAGTCACTGTCAAGAATAAGTATGCTATCCCTCGCATCGACGAACTTCTTGACAGGCTTCATGGGGCCAAAGTCTTCTCAAAAATAGATTTGAGATCTGGTTACTATCAGATCATCAAAGTCGAGGAAGCAGATATACCCAAGACAGCCTTCAGTACCGGTTATAACCACTATGAGTTTACTGTAACCTCATTCGGGTTAACCAATGCTCCTGCAACCTTCAACCGCTTAATGCAAGATATATTCCATCCTTACTTGGATGAATTTGTGCTTGTTTTCTTTGATGACATCTTAATCTACTCCAAATCAATGGAAGAGAATGAGGAGCATGTGCGTAGAGTTCTGCAACTGTTGCGCAGACACAAACTCTATGCCAACAAGAGCAAATGTACCTTCTTTACTCATCCAATTGAGTATCTTGGGTTCATCGTCTTCAAAGATGGCATTTCAATAGTTCCTGCCAAGGTTAAAGATATTCTAGACTGGCCATCCCCTAAATCAGTTCATGAAGTTCGTGGGTTTTTGGGAATCACGGGATGGTATAGGATTTTTATTAAAGATTATGCCTTGGTAGCTGCACCTTTGACGGATCTTCTCTCAAGAAGTATTGCAAAATAGTGTGGCTGCCAATCCATCAAAACAGCTTTGATCAGCTCAAGGTCATTATTACTTTTACCCCAGTCCTGAAACTTCCTGATTTCACCAAGTGGTTACTGATGCCAGTAGTCTAGCACTTGGTGGTGTCCTCCATGAAGCTCATGATAGTCCTACTGCGGGACACCCAGGCTATGCAAAAATATTCAATGCCGTAACAAGGAGCTTTCATTAGGCAGGCTTGAAAAATGATGTCCTTCGGTACTTGAAGCGATGTCTCTCATGCCAAAGGATCAAAGCTAAAAGGGTCAAAGCTGAAAGGGTCGAGATGCCTGGGAAACTTCAACCCTTGGATATTCCCCAAACGAAGTGGGAGTACATTACTATGGATTTTGTCACAAGTCTCCCCATTGTTCAAGCAGGATATGACTCCATTCTGGTAGTAGTGGACTTACTTACCAAAGTAGCTCACCTTATATCAGCAAAGAAGACCTTCAAAGCTTCTGATGTTGCTAGAATATTCATCAAGGAAGTCCTCAAACTTCATGGTATCCCAAAAAGGATAGTAGCTGACCAGGATTTTGACTTCACTTCAAAGTGCCTATAAACTCCAACTCCAACTCTGGTAGAATTTGCCTACAATGCATCTTATCATCAGAGCATAGGAATGTCACCATTCAAAGCACTCTCTATGGGCAAGAATGCTTGTTTCCTCTAAATTTCTCTGATCCAGGAAAATGCTCGAAGAGATGGAGGAACAAACCAAGGCAATCCAAAAGGATATTAAAGCTGCCCAAGATGGATAAAAGCATTATGCTGACACCAAGAGGTCTAAAAGGATCTTCAAGGAAGGAGACAAAGTTCTTCTATGAGTGCTACCCAAACGAAGTTCTCTATCACTTGGGAAATATAAGAAGCTCAGCCCTAGGTATTGTGGTCCCTATACAGTTATCAAGCCTTTAGGTAAAAGTGCCTACAAACTCCAACTCCCAGCCAATATCAAAGTCCACAATGTATTTCATGTAAGTTTGTTAAAACTTATGTACCCAGTCTTGATCATTAACCTACTCAAGGAGTCCTTGAATTACAGCCCAATAGCATCATAGATTCTAGGGAAAGGCAACTCCGAAATAGAACTCTTGTAGAACATCTAGTACAGTGGAAAGATTACCCTGAAGAGGATGCAACTTGGGAAGATGAAGGTACACTCTTAAAGGATTATCTCCAATTCATGATGAGTCATCTTGATTTCTTTAAGGGGGGAAGGATGTAACATACCCATCTTCACTAATAAAGAAATGTCTTGTAATAGATAAATTTATGAGTTTTTATGGTATAAAAATCAATGATTTTATTAAATGAGTCATTTCTACTTAGAGTCTCTAAATTTTGAGCCCAAATTTGAAATTTATGCGCGATTTTATCCTAATATAGGATTTTACAGCATCCAAAACGGACACCGAATCAAGCTTATACGCAAATTTCAGTCATGTTTAGTTAAAAAGCGATGACCTTTAAACCTTAATAAATGCATGACCGAGCGTCCGATTGACGGATGGTCTGCACCCCAACGACTAGGAGAACCTCCCGGATAAAGAAAAAATTACCTCGCAGTCTGGTACGCAAATCGAGACCGACGCTCCAAATTTGGAAACCTTGCCCCAAAATTTGGACCGTACACACTTACCTGGGTACCCGTATGATAGCTGCACAAGAACCAAAGGACGGTCGCCCACTATGTGGTCCACACGTACCGCTACTTGGACACCCACCATGCTGTCCCAGACCAGATAAGGTACATGCGTACCACTCCTTTCCCTGTTAACCGACAGCATATCTTTCTTACAGAGCCATGCAGGCCACTGATCTACAGCCTTTGCTAGTACACCGTCCTTTCATCCTTGCTTTGCGCAACGCCCGTACTACCCATATCCCATAGTTATATAAACCCCCGGGCAACAAGCATTTTCTGCGTAGCGTATGCTCTGTTGTGCCGTTGTCCGTACCGTCGTCTGTCCCTGTGCAGTGTACTTGCTATAGTAGTACAGCCACCCCTCTCCACACCCCCTCAATTGCCACTTTTCAAATAAGGCAATTTTCCTCCATCTCCCTCTTGCTAGGAGGCAGTGTCAACTCTTCTTCTTCCCCTGTGTGAAGAGACTTACAGCATCCCTCAGCCCTTCTCCCCTTTAGCAAAACACTTTTGTGTTAAGGACATCTCACAATCCCCCCCCCCTTATTTGTGTGGACTTTAGTAAGAGGTTTTAGCCTTAAGAGAGGGTTCTTGCGCTGTGATCTTTTACTCATACGGTGAGCAAACGATCTCAGAATTGAGATCTGATTGGACCGTTTTGATCGCAACAGCGAGCCCTACAAGATGGCCCCTTCTCGAAAACGTCAAAATATTACCTCAAGAGGCGCGCAAAATAACGAGAGTAGAGAAGATGCTCCCGATGCGGCCCCAACCCTCCCTTTACAAGCTCCTCAAGGAAATGGTGGCCAAGTCAGCTTGGTTATCTTTTAGAGAAGAGTTTTTTTTTAATATTAGTGTTAATAAATGTGTATCTTTTCCTTTTAGAATAATGACATAAAATTGTATGAAGCTACGAATTGAGTGTTGTATTCAATGATTTGTATTGAAATTGTTATCTTTAATGAATTGGGTTCTTGGGCAACTCTATTCTAGAAGACTAGGCCAGCGGCTATGCCTTGCATGGATGAGGAAAAAAGCGTTGCCTCTAGAAATCAAGTCTAGTACTTACCCAATCTATGGGTGATTTGATTTTTAGAAGATCACGCTCCCTTGTGGGATAGGACTAGGTCTTACCTATGAATCGTATCCTTGAATCTCTACATGGTCAAGGTGTCGATTAATAGGAAATTTTTTGCAAGGTAAGACTTGGTGGACTATCTTAAGTGTTTCCCTATTTTAGAAGGGGGGAACCTTATAATTGGTATCAGAGCCAATCTTAGCTCCAAGGAATTACCATTTAAGGACTGTTTTGCAATAAATGTTTTACCTAACATAATGTTAATTAATAAAAACATCCTACTAAAACAAACAAGTGGAAGTGATGTTTGAATGATTGTTTAAATGATTCGTTGGATTGAAAAGTTGAAGATGATCCATTTATTTTGTTTTGTCGGTACCCCCAGGGCCGACATCTCTGTGACTATAGATGGGATTCGCATACCTCAGGATCGCTAGGTGTATGACCAAACAAGTGATGCAAGTCTTACCTGCTCACAGAGTAGCTGTGTTGGGACCTACCCCAATCCAGAGTCTACCACCCTTACCATCAGTTTTTAGAGTCTTAGAAACTACAGCAGAATCCCAATATTTCACTTATGTGGACTGCTGTACCCTTATGTCATAGTCAAGCTTAGGAATTTCCCTTGATGGCAAATAAGACTAATTATATTAGTATCAGATCTTTGTAATAAAACTCGTCCTTATAAATATTTAGAAATAAAATGATTTCTATGTTTTACTCTTCAAAATAAGCGTTGTGCAAATATATATCTTGTAATCTTAAAATTGTTTTTACAATGATGGCCACGACGATCACCCTCCACTTCCCAGTGTGCTTTACATTGATATCCAGGAGAAGAAGCTCTTGCTCAAGCAAATGCAATCTCCCTCCTTTAAAGGAGAAGGTTCAAAGATTGAGAAGGATGCTGAAGTCTGGATTGAAGCGATGGACGATTATTTCTCTACCGCCGGTACTGGAGTAGCAAATCAGTCTATGCTTGCATGGTTTTGCCTCATCGGAGATGCTAAACTCTGGTGCAAACAGTGGTGCCGTGACAAGGGAGTCACCGAGCATTCTCAAACGTGGAAAGACATCAAGCAGGGGCCGTGAAGGAAAGATATCTTCCCCCTTCCCATGAATCCATAAAGATTCTTGGGATGGATTGGTTAATTGCAAACAAAGCTAGCATTCATTGTCACTAGGGGAGTATCACTTTTTAAAGTGAGCATGGCCAAGTAATATCCGTTCAGGGCATAACATAACCTAAATCTAGGGTAGTCAAGGCAAAACATCTTCTCAAGGGAACACGTAAGGGTCAGCAAGTTTTCTTAGCCAAGCTCAACAAAACCATTGAACCTAGTAAGGAGACAGAACCCTCTTGGCTCCAAGAATTCTCTGACATCTTCCCTGACAAGCTTACAGGCCTACTGCCTCCCCGAATCATGAAATTGAGGTGATCCCTGGGACTCAACCCATCTCAAAAACGCGTCCTATAAAATGTCCCTTCCTCAAGCCATTGAACTTAAAGAGCAACTTTCCCAACTCATTGAGCAAGGATTCGTACACCCCAGTAGCTCTCCTTGGGGGGCACCTGTCCTTTTCCAAAAAAAAGAAGGACGGAACTCTCTGCCTCTTCATAGATTATCGAGGGCTGAATCAAGTCACTGTCAAGAATAAGTATGCTATCCCTCGCATCGACGAACTTCTTGACAGGCTTTATGGGGCCAAAGTCTTCTCAAAAATAGATTTGAGTCTGGTTACTATCAGATCATCAAAGTCGAGGAAGCAGATATACCCAAGACAGCCTTCAGTACCGGTTATAACCACTATGAGTTTACTGTAACCTCATTCGGGTTAACCAATGCTCCTGCAACCTTCAACCGCCTAATGCAAGATATATTCCATCCTTACTTGGATGAATTTGTGCTTGTTTTCTTTGATGACATCTTAATCTACTCCAAATCAATGGAAGAGCATGAGGAGCATGTGCGTAGAGTTCTGCAATTGTTGCGCAGACACAAACTCTATGCCAAGAAGAGCAAATGTACCTTCTTTACTCATCAAATTGAGTATCTTGGGTTCATCGTCTTCAAAGATGGCATTTCAATAGTTCCCGCCAAGATCAAAGATATTCTAGAGTGGCCATCCCCTAAATCAGTTCATGAAGTTCGTGGGTTTTTGGGAATCACGGGATGGTATAGGATTTTCATTAAAGATTATGCCTTGGTAGTTGCACCATTGACGGATCTTCTCTCAAGAAGTATTGCAAAATAGTGTGGCTGCCAATCCATCAAAACAGCTTTGATCAGCTCAAGGTCATTATTACTTTTGCCCCAGTCCTGAAACTTCCTGATTTCACCAAGTGGTTACTGATGCCAGTAGTCTAGCACTTGGTGGTGTCCTCCATGAAGCTCATGATAGTCCTACTGCGGGACACCCAGGCTACGCAAAAATATTCAATGCCGTAACAAGGAGCTTTCATTAGGCAGGCTTGAAAAATGATGTCCTTCGGTACTTGAAGCGATGTCTCTCTCATGCCAAAGGATCAAAGCTGAAAGGGTCAAGATGCCTGGGAAACTTCAACCCTTGGATATTCCCCAAATGAAGTGGGAGTGCATTAGTATGGATTTTGTCACAAGTCTCCCCATTGTTCAAGCAGGATATGACTCCATTCTGGTAGTAGTGGACTTACTTACCAAAGTAGCTCACCTTATACCAGCAAAGAAGACCTTCAAAGCTTCTGATGTTGCTAGAATATTCATCAAGGAAGTCCTCAAACTTCATGGTCTCCCAAAAAGGATACTAAGTGACCGAGATTTTGACTTCACTTCAAAGTGCCTATAAACTCCAACTCCAACTCTGGTAGAATTTGCCTACAATGCATCTTATCATCAGAGCATAGGAATGTCACCATTCAAAGCACTCTCTATGGGCAAGAATGCTTGTTTCCTCTAAATTTCTCTGATCCAAGAAAATGCTCGAAGAGATGGAGGAACAAACCAAGGCAATCCAAAAGGATATTAAAGCTGCCAAGATGGATAAAAGCATTATGCTGACACCAAGAGGTCTGAAAGGATCTTCAAGGAAGGAGACAAAGTTCTTCTATGAGTGCTACCCAAACGAAGTTCTCTATCACTTGGGAAATATAAGAAGCTCAGCCCTAGGTATTGTGGTCCCTATACAGTTATCAAGCCTTTAGGTAAAAGTGCCTACAAACTCCAACTCCCAGCCAATATCAAAGTCCACAATGTATTTCATGTAAGTTTGTTAAAACTTATGTACCCAGTCTTGATCATTAACCTACTCAAGGAGTCCTTGAATTACAGCCCAATAGCATCATAGATTCTAGGGAAAGGCAACTCCGAAATAGAACTCTTGTAGAACATCTAGTACAGTGGAAAGATTACCCTGAAGAGGATGCAACTTGGGAAGATGAAGGTACACTCTTAAAGGATTATCTCCAATTCATGATGAGTCATCTTGATTTCTTTAAGGGGGGAAGGATGTAACATACCCATCTTCACTAATAAAGAAATGTCTTGTAATAGATAAATTTATGAGTTTTTATGGTATAAAAATCAATGATTTTATTAAATGAGTCATTTCTACTTAGAGTCTCTAAATTTTGAGCCCAAATTTGAAATTTATGCGCGATTTTATCCTAATATAGGATTTTACAGCATCCAAAACGGACACCGAATCAAGCTTATACGCAAATTTCAGTCATGTTTAGTTAAAAAGCGATGACCTTTAAACCTTAATAAATGCATGACCGAGCGTCCGATTGACGGATGGTCTGCACCCCAACGACTAGGAGAACCTCCCGGATAAAGAAAAAATTACCTCGCAGTCTGGTACGCAAATCGAGACCGACGCTCCAAATTTGGAAACCTTGCCCCAAAATTTGGACCGTACACACTTACCTGGGTACCCGTATGATAGCTGCACAAGAACCAAAGGACGGTCGCCCACTATGTGGTCCACACGTACCGCTACTTGGACACCCACCATGCTGTCCCAGACCAGATAAGGTACATGCGTACCACTCCTTTCCCTGTTAACCGACAGCATATCTTTCTTACAGAGCCATGCAGGCCACTGATCTACAGCCTTTGCTAGTACACCGTCCTTTCATCCTTGCTTTGCGCAACGCCCGTACTACCCATATCCCATAGTTATATAAACCCCCGGGCAACAAGCATTTTCTGCGTAGCGTATGCTCTGTTGTGCCGTTGTCCGTACCGTCGTCTGTCCCTGTGCAGTGTACTTGCTATAGTAGTACAGCCACCCCTCTCCACACCCCCTCAATTGCCACTTTTCAAATAAGGCAATTTTCCTCCATCTCCCTCTTGCTAGGAGGCAGTGTCAACTCTTCTTCTTCCCCTGTGTGAAGAGACTTACAGCATCCCTCAGCCCTTCTCCCCTTTAGCAAAACACTTTTGTGTTAAGGACATCTCACAATCCCCCCCCCCTTATTTGTGTGGACTTTAGTAAGAGGTTTTAGCCTTAAGAGAGGGTTCTTGCGCTGTGATCTTTTACTCATACGGTGAGCAAACGATCTCAGAATTGAGATCTGATTGGACCGTTTTGATCGCAACAGCGAGCCCTACAAGATGGCCCCTTCTCGAAAACGTCAAAATATTACCTCAAGAGGCGCGCAAAATAACGAGAGTAGAGAAGATGCTCCCGATGCGGCCCCAACCCTCCCTTTACAAGCTCCTCAAGGAAATGGTGGCCAAGTCAGCTTGGTTATCTTTTAGAGAAGAGTTTTTTTTTAATATTAGTGTTAATAAATGTGTATCTTTTCCTTTTAGAATAATGACATAAAATTGTATGAAGCTACGAATTGAGTGTTGTATTCAATGATTTGTATTGAAATTGTTATCTTTAATGAATTGGGTTCTTGGGCAACTCTATTCTAGAAGACCAGGCCAGCGGCTATGCCTTGCATGGATGAGGAAAAAAGCGTTGCCTCTAGAAATCAAGTCTAGTACTTACCCAATCTATGGGTGATTTGATTTTTAGAAGATCACGCTCCCTTGTGGGATAGGACTAGGTCTTACCTATGAATCGTATCCTTGAATCTCTACATGGTCAAGGTGTCGATTAATAGGAAATTTTTTGCAAGGTAAGACTTGGTGGACTATCTTAAGTGTTTCCCTATTTTAGAAGGGGGGAACCTTATAATTGGTATCAGAGCCAATCTTAGCTCCAAGGAATTACCATTTAAGGACTGTTTTGCAATAAATGTTTTACCTAACATAATGTTAATTAATAAAAACATCCTACTAAAACAAACAAGTGGAAGTGATGTTTGAATGATTGTTTAAATGATTCGTTGGATTGAAAAGTTGAAGATGATCCATTTATTTTGTTTTGTCGGTACCCCCAGGGCCGACATCTCTGTGACTATAGATGGGATTCGCATACCTCAGGATCGCTAGGTGTATGACCAAACAAGTGATGCAAGTCTTACCTGCTCACAGAGTAGCTGTGTTGGGACCTACCCCAATCCAGAGTCTACCACCCTTACCATCAGTTTTTAGAGTCTTAGAAACTACAGCAGAACCCCAATATTTCACCTATGTGGACCGCTGTACCCTTATGTCATAGTCAAGCTTAGGAATTTCCCTTGATGGCAAATAAGACTAATTATATTAGTATCAGATCTTTGTAATAAAACTCGTCCTTGTAAATATTTAGAAATAAAATGATTTCTATGTTTTACTCTTCAAAATAAGCGTTGTGCAAATATATATCTTGTAATCTTAAAATTATTTTTACAATGATGGCCACGACGATCACCCTCCACTTCCCAGTGTGCTTTACATTGATATCCAGGAGAAGAAGCTCTTGCTCAAGCAAATGCAATCTCCCTCCTTTAAAGGAGAAGGTTCAAAGATTGAGAAGGATGCTGAAGTCTGGATTGAAGCGATGGACGATTATTTCTCTACCGCCGGTACTGGAGTAGCAAATCAGTCTATGCTTGCATGGTTTTGCCTCATCGGAGATGCTAAACTCTGGTGCAAACAGTGGTGCCGTGACAAGGGAGTCACCGAGCATTCTCAAACGTGGAAAGACATCAAGTAGGGGCCGTGAAGGAAAGATATCTTCCCCCTTCCCATGAATCCATAAAGATTCTTGGGATGGATTGGTTAATTGCAAACAAAGCTAGCATTCATTGTCACTAGGGGAGTATCACTTTTTAAAGTGAGCATGGCCAAGTAATATCCGTTCAGGGCATAACATAACCTAAATCTAGGGTAGTCAAGGCAAAACATCTTCTCAAGGGAACACGTAAGGGTCAGCAAGTTTTCTTAGCCAAGCTCAACAAAACCATTGAACCTAGTAAGGAGACAGAACCCTCTTGGCTCCAAGAATTCTCTGACATCTTCCCTGACAAGCTTACAGGCCTACTGCCTCCCCGAATCATGAAATTGAGGTGATCCCTGGGACTCAACCCATCTCAAAAACGCGTCCTATAAAATGTCCCTTCCTCAAGCCATTGAACTTAAAGAGCAACTTTCCCAACTCATTGAGCAAGGATTCGTACACCCCAGTAGCTCTCCTTGGGGGGCACCTGTCCTTTTCCAAAAAAAAGAAGGACGGAACTCTCTGCCTCTTCATAGATTATCGAGGGCTGAATCAAGTCACTGTCAAGAATAAGTATGCTATCCCTCGCATCGACGAACTTCTTGACAGGCTTTATGGGGCCAAAGTCTTCTCAAAAATAGATTTGAGTCTGGTTACTATCAGATCATCAAAGTCGAGGAAGCAGATATACCCAAGACAGCCTTCAGTACCGGTTATAACCACTATGAGTTTACTGTAACCTCATTCGGGTTAACCAATGCTCCTGCAACCTTCAACCGCCTAATGCAAGATATATTCCATCCTTACTTGGATGAATTTGTGCTTGTTTTCTTTGATGACATCTTAATCTACTCCAAATCAATGGAAGAGCATGAGGAGCATGTGCGTAGAGTTCTGCAATTGTTGCGCAGACACAAACTCTATGCCAAGAAGAGCAAATGTACCTTCTTTACTCATCAAATTGAGTATCTTGGGTTGATCGTCTTCAAAGATGGCATTTCAATAGTTCCCGCCAAGATCAAAGATATTCTAGAGTGGCCATCCCCTAAATTAGTTCATGAAGTTCATGGGTTTTTGGGAATCACGGGATGGTATAGGATTTTCATTAAAGATTATGCCTTGGTAGTTGCACCTTTGACGGATCTTCTCTCAAGAAGTATTGCAAAATAGTGTGGCTGCCAATCCATCAAAACAGCTTTGATCAGCTCAAGGTCATTATTACTTTTGCCCCAGTCCTGAAACTTCCTGATTTCACCAAGTGGTTACTGATGCCAGTAGTCTAGCACTTGGTGGTGTCCTCCATGAAGCTCATGATAGTCCTACTGCGGGACACCCAGGCTACGCAAAAATATTCAATGCCGTAACAAGGAGCTTTCATTAGGCAGGCTTGAAAAATGATGTCCTTCGGTACTTGAAGCGATGTCTCTCTCATGCCAAAGGATCAAAGCTGAAAGGGTCAAGATGCCTGGGAAACTTCAACCCTTGGATATTCCCCAAATGAAGTGGGAGTGCATTAGTATGGATTTTGTCACAAGTCTCCCCATTGTTCAAGCAGGATATGACTCCATTCTGGTAGTAGTGGACTTACTTACCAAAGTAGCTCACCTTATACCAGCAAAGAAGACCTTCAAAGCTTCTGATGTTGCTAGAATATTCATCAAGGAAGTCCTCAAACTTCATGGTCTCCCAAAAAGGATACTAAGTGACCGAGATTTTGACTTCACTTCAAAGTGCCTATAAACTCCAACTCCAACTCTGGTAGAATTTGCCTACAATGCATCTTATCATCAGAGCATAGGAATGTCACCATTCAAAGCACTCTCTATGGGCAAGAATGCTTGTTTCCTCTAAATTTCTCTGATCCAAGAAAATGCTCGAAGAGATGGAGGAACAAACCAAGGCAATCCAAAAGGATATTAAAGCTGCCAAGATGGATAAAAGCATTATGCTGACACCAAGAGGTCTGAAAGGATCTTCAAGGAAGGAGACAAAGTTCTTCTATGAGTGCTACCCAAACGAAGTTCTCTATCACTTGGGAAATATAAGAAGCTCAGCCCTAGGTATTGTGGTCCCTATACAGTTATCAAGCCTTTAGGTAAAAGTGCCTACAAACTCCAACTCCCAGCCAATATCAAAGTCCACAATGTATTTCATGTAAGTTTGTTAAAACCTTATGTACCCAGTCTTGATCATTAACCTACTCAAGGAGTCCTTGAATTACAGCCCAATAGCATCATAGATTCTAGGGAAAGGCAACTTCGAAATAGAACTCTTGTAGAACATCTGGTACAGTGGAAAGATTACCCTGAAGAGGATGCAACTTGGGAAGATGAAGCTACACTCTTAAAGGATTATCCCCAATTCATGATGAGTCGTCTTGATTTCTTTAATGGGGGAAGGATGTAACATACCCATCTTCACTAATAAAGAAATGTCTTGTAATAGATAAATTTATGAGTTTTTATGTTTTAAAAATCAATGATTTTATTAAATGAGTCATTTCTACTTAGAGTCTTTAAATTTTGAGCCCAAATTTAGAATTTATGCGTGATTTTACCCTAATATAGGACTTTACAGCATCCAAAACGGACACGGAATCAAGCTTATACACAAATTTCAGTCATTTTTAGTTAAAAAGCGACGACCTTTAAACCTTAATAAATGCATGACTGAGCGTCCGATTGATGAATGGTCTGCACCCCAACGACTAGGAGAACCTCCCGGATCAAAAAAAAAATTACCTCTCAGGCGCAGTCTGGTACGCAAATCGAGACCGACGCTCCAAATTTGGGAACCTTGCCCCAAAATTTGGACCGTACACACTTACCTGGGTACACGTATGATAGCTGCACAAGAACCAAAGGACGGTCGCCCACTATGTGGTCCACACGTACCGCTAATTGGACACCCACCATGCTGTCCCAGACCAGATAAGGTACATGCGTACCACTTCTTTCCCTGTTAACCGACGGCATATCTTTCTTACAGAGCCATTTTTTGCGTAGCGTATGCTTTGTTGTGCCGTTGTCCGTACCGTCGTCTATCCCTGTGCAATGTACTTGCTAGAGTAGTACAGCCACCCCTCTCCACACCCCCTCAATTGCCACTTTTCAAATAAGGCAATTTTCCTCCATCTCCCTCTTGCTAGGAGGCAGTGTCCTTAACTCTTCTTCTCCCCCTGTGTGAAGAGACTTACAGCATCCCTCAGCCCTTCTCCCCTTTAGCAAAACATTTTTGTGTTAAGGACATCTCACAATCCCCCCCCTTATTTGTGTGGACTTTAGTAAGAGGTTTTAGCCTTAAGAGAGGGTTCTTGCGCTATGATCTTTTGCTCATACGGTGAGCGAACGATCTCAAAATTGAGATCTGATTGGACCGTTTCGATCGCGACAGCGAGCCCTACAAGATGGCCCCTTCTCGAAAACGTCAAAATATTACCTCGGGAGGCACGCACAATAACGAGAGTAGAGAAGATGCTCCCGATGCGGCCCCAACCCTCCCTTTACAAGCTGCTCAAGGAAATGGTAGCCAAGTCAGCTTGGTTATCTTTTAGAGAAGAGTTTTTTTTAAAATATTAGTGTTAATAAATGTGTATCTTTTCCTTTTAGAATAATGACGTAAAATTGTATGAAGCTACGAATTGAGTGTTGTATTCAATGATTTGTATTGAAATTGTTATCTTTAATGAATTGGGTTCTTGGGCAACTCTATTCTAGAAGACTAGGCCAGCGGCTATGCCTTGCATGGATGATGAAAAAAGCGTTGCCTCTAGAAATCAAGTCTAGTAGTTACCCAATTTATGATCAATTACCCTATGGGTGATTTGATTTTTAGAAGATCACGCTCCCTTGTGGGATAGGACTAGGTCTTACCTATGAATCGCATACTTGAATCTCTACATGGTCAAGGTGTCGATTAATAGGAAACTTTTTGCAAGTTAAGACTTGGTGGACTATCTTAAGTGTTTCCCTATTTTAGAAGGGGGAACCTTATAATTGGTATCAGAGCCAATCTTAGCTCCAAGGAATTGACAGTTAAGGACTGTTTTGCAATAAATGTTTTACCTAACATAATGCTAATTAATAAAAACATCCTACTAAAACAAACAAGTGGACTTGATGTTTGAATGATTTTTTAAATGATTCGTTGGATTGAAAAGTTGAAGATGATCCATTTATTTTGTTTTGTCGGTAACCCCCAGGGCCGACACCTCTCTGACTATAGATGGAATTCGTATACCTCAGGATCGCTGGGTGTATGACCAAACAAGTGATGCAAGTCTTACCTGCTCACAGAGTAGCTGTGTTGGGACCTACCCCAATCCAGAGTCTACCACCCTTACCATCAGTTTTTAGAGTCTTAGAAACTACAGCAGAACTCCAATATTTCACCTATGTGGACCGCTGTACCCTTATGTCATAGTCAAGCTTAGGAATTTCCCTTGATGGCAAATGAGACTAATTATATTAGTCTCAGATCTTTGTAATAAAACTCGTCCTTGTAAATATTAGAAATAAAATGATTTCTATGTTTTACTCTTCAAAATAAGCGTTGTGCAAATATGAATCTTGTAATCTTAAAATTGTTTTTACAATGATGGCCAGGACGATCACCCTCCACTTCCCAGTGCACTTTACACTGATATCCAGGAGAAGAAGCTCTTGCTCAAGCAAATGCAACCTCCCTCCTTTAAAGGAGAAGGTTCAAAGATTGAGAAGGATGCTGAAGTCTGGATTGAAGCGATGGACGATTATTTCTCTACCGCCGGTACTGGAGTAGCAAATCAGTCTATGCTTGCATTGTTTCGCCTCATCGGAGATGCTAAACTCTGGTGGAAACAGTGGTGCCGTGACAAGGGAGTCACCGAGCATTCTCAAACGTGGGAAGACATCAAGCAGGCCGTGAAGGAAAGATATCTTCCCCCTTCCCATGAATCCATAAAGATTCTTGGGATGGATTGGTTAATTGCAAACAAAGCAAGCATTCATTGTCACTAGGGGAGTATCACTTTTGAAAATGAGCATGGCCAAGTACTATCCGTTCAGGGCATAACATAACCTAAATCTAGGGTAGTCAAGGCAAAACATCTTCTCAAGGGAACACGTAAGGGTCAGCAAGTTTTCTTAGCCAAGCTCAACAAAACCATTGAACCTAGTAAGGAGACAGAACCCTCTTGGCTCCAAGAATTCTCTAACATTTTCCCTGACAAGCTTACAGGCCTACCGCCTCCTCGAATCATGAAATTTAGGTGATCCCTGGGACTCAACCCGTCTCAAAAACGCGCCCTATAAAATGTCCCTTCCTGAAGCCATTGAACTTAAAGAGCAACTTTCCCAACTCATTGAGCAAGGATTCGTACACCCCAGGAGCTCTCCTTGGGGGGCACCTGTCCTTTTCCAAAAAAAAG
Source organism: Cibotium barometz (assembly GCF_041138505.1). Classification (NCBI taxonomy): domain Eukaryota; kingdom Viridiplantae; phylum Streptophyta; class Polypodiopsida; order Cyatheales; family Cibotiaceae; genus Cibotium; species Cibotium barometz. Next base: position 20,195,364 of record NC_141109.1, read on the forward strand.
GACGGAACTCTCTGCCTCTGCATAGATTATCGAGGGCTGAATCAAGTCACTGTCAAGAATAAGTATGCTATCCCTCGCATCGACGAACTTCTTGACAGGCTTCATGGGGCTAAAGTCTTCTCAAAAATAGATTTGAGATCTGGTTACTATCAGATCATCAAAGTCGAGGAAGCAGATATACCCAAGACAGCCTTCAGTACCGGTTATAACCACTATGAGTTTACTGTAACCTCATTCGGGTTAACCAATGCTCCTGCAACCTTCAACCGCCTAATGCAAGACATATTCCATCCTTACTTGGATGAATTTGTGCTTGTTTTCTTTGATGACATCTTAATCTACTCCAAATCAATGGAAGAGCACGAGGAGCATGTGCGTAGAGTTCTGTAATTGTTGCGCAGACACAAACTCTATGCCAAGAAGAGCAAATGTACCTTCTTTACTCATCAAATTGAGTATCTTGGGTTCATTGTCTTCAAAGATGGCATTTCAATAGTTCCTGCCAAGGTTAAAGATATTCTAGAGTGGCCATCCCCTAAATCAGTTCATGAAGTTCGTGGGTTTTTGGGAATCACGGGATGGTATAGGATTTTTTCTAAAGATTATGCCTCGGTAGCTGCACCTTTGACGGATCTTCTCTCAAGAAGTATTGCAAAATAGTGTGGCTGCCAATCCATCAAAACAGCTTTGATCAGCTCAAGGTCATTATTACTTTTGCCCCAGTCCTGAAACTTCCTGATTTCACCAAGTGGTTACTGATGCCAGTAGTCTAGCACTTGGTGGTGTCCTCCATGAAGCTCATGATAGTCCTACTGCGGGACACCCAGGCTATGCAAAAATATTCAATGCCGTAACAAGGAGCTTTCATTAGGCAGGCTTGAAAAATGATGTCCTTCGGTACTTGAAGCGATGTCTCTCTCATGCCAAAGGATCAAAGCTAAAAGGGTCAAAGCTGAAAGGGTCAAGATGCCTGGGATACTTCAACCCTTGGATATTCCCCAAATGAAGTGGGAGTGCATTTCTGTACCGCCGGTACTGGAGTAGCAAATCAGTCTATGCTTGCATGGTTTCACCTCATCGGAGATGCTAAACTCTGGTGGAAACAGTGGTGCCGTGACAAGGGAGTCACCGAGCATTCTCAAACGTGGGAAGACATCAAGTAGGCCGCGAAGGAAAGATATCTTCCCCCTTCCCATGAATCCATAAAGATTCTTGGGATGGATTGGTTAATTGCAAACAAAGCTAGCATTCATTGTCACTAGGGGAGTATTACTTTTGAAAATGAGCATGGCCAAGTACTATCCGTTCAGGGCATAACATAACCTAAATCTAGGGTAGTCAAGGCAAAACATCTTCTCAAGGGAACACGTAAGGGTCAGCAAGTTTTCTTAGCCAAGCTCAACAAAACCATTGAACCTAGTAAGGAGACAGAACCCTCTTGGCTCCAAGAATTCTCTGACATCTTTCCTGACAAGCTTACAGGCCTACCGCCTCCTCGAATCATGAAATTGAGGTGATCCCTGAGACTCAACCCGTCTCAAGCAAATGCAACCTCCCTCCTTTAAAGGAGAAGACTGAAAGATTGAGAAGGATGCTGAAGTCTGGATTGAAGCGATGGACGATTATTTCTCTACCGCCGGTACTGGAGTAGCAAATCAGTCTATGCTTGCATTGTTTCGCCTCATCGAAGATGCTAAACTCTGGTGGAAACAGTGGTGCCGTGAAAAGGGAGTCACCGAGCATTCTCAAACGTGGGAAGACATCAAGCAGGGGCCGTGAAGGAAAGATATCTTCCCCCTTCCCATGAATCCATAAAGATTCTTGGGATGGACTGGTTAATTGCAAAGCTAGCATTCATTGTCACTAGGGGAGTATCACTTTTGAAAATGAGCATGGCCAAGTAATATCCGTTCAGGGCATAACATAACCTAAATCTAGGGTAGTCAAGGCAAAACATCTTCTCAAGGGAACACGTAAGGGTCAGCAAGTTTTCTTAGCCAAGCTCAACAAAACCATTGAACCTAGTAAGGAGACAGAACCCTCTTGGCTCCAAGAATTCTCTAACATCTTCCCTGACAAGCTTACAGGCCTACCGCCTCCTCGAATCATGAAATTTAGGTGATCCCTGGGACTCAACCCGTCTCAAAAACGCGCCGTATAAAATGTCCCTTCCTGAAGCCATTGAACTTAAAGAGCAACTTTCCCAACTCATTGAGCAAGGATTCGTACACCCCAGTAGCTCTCCTTGGGGGCACCTGTCCTTTTCCAAAAAAAAGGACGGAACTCTCTGCCTCTGCATAGATTATCGAGGGCTGAATCAAGTCACTGTCAAGAATAAGTATGCTATCCCTCGCATCGACGAACTTCTTGACAGGCTTCATGGGGCCAAAGTCTTCTCAAAAATAGATTTGACATCTGGTTACTATTAGATCATCAAAGTCGAGGAAGCAGATATACCCAAGATAGCCTTCAGTACCGGTTATAACCACTATGAGTTTACTGTAACCTCATTCGGGTTAACCAATGCTCCTGCAACCTTCAACCGCGTAATGCAAGATATATTCCATCCTTACTTGGATGAATTTGTGCTTGTTTTCTTTGATGACATCTTAATCTACTCCAAATCAATGGAAGAGCATGAGAAGCATGTGCGTAGAGTTCTGCAATTGTTGCGCAGACACAAACTCTATGCCAAGAAGAGCAAATGTACCTTCTTTACTCATCAAATTGAGTATCTTGGGTTCATCGTCTTCAAAGATGGCATTTCAATAGTTCCCGCCAAGGTTAAAGATATTCTAGAGTGGCCATCCCCTAAATCAGTTCATGAAGTTCGTGGGTTCTTGGGAATCACGGGATGGTATAGGATTTTTATTAAAGATTATGCCTCGGTAGCTGCACCTTTGACGGATCTTCTCTCAAGAAGTATTGCAAAATATTGTGGCTGCCAATCCATCAAAACAGCTTTGATCAGCTCAAGGTCATTATTACTTTTGCCCCAGTCCTGAAACTTCCTGATTTCACCAAGTGGTTACTGATGCCAGTAGTCTAGCACTTGGTGGTGTCCTCCATTAAGCTCATGATAGTCCTACTGCGGGACACCCAGGCTATGCAAAAATATTCAATGCCGTAACAAGGAGCTTTCATTAGGCAGGCTTGAAAAATGATGTCCTTCGGTACTTGAAGCGATGTCTCTCTCATGCCAAAGGATCAAAGCTAAAAGGGTCAAAGCTGAAAGGGTCAAGATGCCTGGGATACTTCAACCCTTGGATATTCCCCAAATGAAGTGGGAGTGCATTTCTGTACCGCCGGTACTGGAATAGCAAATCAGTCTATGCTTGCATGGTTTCGCCTCATCGGAGATGCTAAACTCTGGTGGAAACAGTGGTGCCGTGACAAGGGAGTCACCGAGCATTCTCAAACGTGGGAAGACATCAAGCAGGCCGTGAAGGAAAGATATCTTCCCCCTTCCCATGAATCCATAAAGATTCTTGGGATGGATTGGTTAATTGCAAACAAAGCTAGCATTCATTGTCACTAGGGGAGTATCACTTTTGAAAATGAGCATGGCCAAGTACTATCCGTTCAGGGCATAACATAACCTAAATCTAGGGTAGTCAAGGCAAAACATCTTCTCAAGGGAACACGTAAGGGTCAACAAGTTTTCTTAGCCAAGCTCAACAAAACCATTGAACCTAGTAAGGAGACAGAACCCTCTTGGCTCCAAGAATTCTCTAACATTTTCCCTGACAAGCTTACAGGCCTACCGCCTCCTCGAATCATGAAATTTAGGTGATCCCTGGGACTCAACCCGTCTCAAAAACGCGCCCTATAAAATGTCCCTTCCTGAAGCCATTGAACTTAAAGAGCAACTTTCCCAACTCATTGAGCAAGGATTCGTACACCCCAGGAGCTCTCCTTGGGGGGCACCTGTCCTTTTCCAAAAAAAAGGACGGAACTCTCTGCCTCTGCATAGATTATCGAGGGCTGAATCAAGTCACTGTCAAGAATAAGTATGCTATCCCTCGCATCGACGAACTTCTTGACAGGCTTCATGGGGCCAAAGTCTTCTCAAAAATAGATTTGAGATCTGGTTACTATCAGATCATCAAAGTCGAGGAAGCAGATATACCCAAGACAGCCTTCAGTACCGGTTATAACCACTATGAGTTTACTGTAACCTCATTCGGGTTAACCAATGCTCCTGCAACCTTCAACCGCCTAATGCAAGACATATTCCATCCTTACTTGGATGAATTTGTGCTTGTTTTCTTTGATGACATCTTAATCTACTCCAAATCAATGGAAGAGCACGAGGAGCATGTGCGTAGAGTTCTGTAATTGTTGCGCAGACACAAACTCTATGCCAAGAAGAGCAAATGTACCTTCTTTACTCATCAAATTGAGTATCTTGGGTTCATTGTCTTCAAAGACGGCATTTCAATAGTTCCTGCCAAGGTTAAAGATATTCTAGAGTGGCCATCCCCTAAATCAGTTCATGAAGTTCGTGGGTTTTTGGGAATCACGGGATGGTATAGGATTTTTTCTAAAGATTATGCCTCGGTAGCTGCACCTTTGACGGATCTTCTCTCAAGAAGTATTGCAAAATAGTGTGGCTGCCAATCCATCAAAACAGCTTTGATCAGCTCAAGGTCATTATTACTTTTGCCCGAGTCCTGAAACTTCCTGATTTCACCAAGTGGTTACTGATGCCAGTAGTCTAGCACTTGGTGGTGTCCTCCATGAAGCTCATGATAGTCCTACTGCGGGACACCCAGGCTATGCAAAAATATTCAATGCCGTAACAAGGAGCTTTCATTAGGCAGGCTTGAAAAATGATGTCCTTCGGTACTTGAAGCGATGTCTCTCTCATGCCAAAGGATCAAAGCTAAAAGGGTCAAAGCTGAAAGGGTCAAGATGCCTGGGATACTTCAACCCTTGGATATTCCCCAAATGAAGTGGGAGTGCATTTCTGTACCGCCGGTACTGGAGTAGCAAATCAGTCTATGCTTGCATGGTTTCACCTCATCGGAGATGCTAAACTCTGGTGGAAACAGTGGTGCCGTGACAAGGGAGTCACCGAGCATTCTCAAACGTGGGAAGACATCAAGCAGGCCGCGAAGGAAAGATATCTTCCCCCTTCCCATGAATCCATAAAGATTCTTGGGATGGATTGGTTAATTGCAAACAAAGCTAGCATTCATTGTCACTAGGGGAGTATTACTTTTGAAAATGAGCATGGCCAAGTACTATCCGTTCAGGGCATAACATAACCTAAATCTAGGGTAGTCAAGGCAAAACATCTTCTCAAGGGAACACGTAAGGGTCAGCAAGTTTTCTTAGCCAAGCTCAACAAAACCATTGAACCTAGTAAGGAGACAGAACCCTCTTGGCTCCAAGAATTCTCTGACATCTTCCCTGACAAGCTTACAGGCCTACCGCCTCCTCGAATCATGAAATTGAGGTGATCCCTGAGACTCAACCCGTCTCAAGCAAATGCAACCTCCCTCCTTTAAAGGAGAAGACTGAAAGATTGAGAAGGATGCTGAAGTCTGGATTGAAGCGATGGACGATTATTTCTCTACCGCCGGTACTGGAGTAGCAAATCAGTCTATGCTTGCATTGTTTCGCCTCATCGGAGATGCTAAACTCTGGTGGAAACAGTGGTGCTGTGAAAAGGGAGTCACCGAGCATTCTCAAACGTGGGAAGACATCAAGCAGGGGCCGTGAAGGAAAGATATCTTCCCCCTTCCCATGAATCCATAAAGATTCTTGGGATGGACTGGTTAATTGCAAAGCTAGCATTCATTGTCACTAGGGGAGTATCACTTTTGAAAATGAGCATGGCCAAGTAATATCCGTTCAGGGCATAACATTACCTAAATCTAGGGTAGTCAAGGCAAAACATCTTCTCAAGGGAACACGTAAGGGTCAGCAAGTTTTCTTAGCCAAGCTCAACAAAACCATTGAACCTAGTAAGGAGACAGAACCCTCTTGGCTCCAAGAATTCTCTAACATCTTCCCTGACAAGCTTACAGGCCTACCGCCTCCTCGAATCATGAAATTTAGGTGATCCCTGGGACTCAACCCGTCTCAAAAACGCGCCGTATAAAATGTCCCTTCCTGAAGCCATTGAACTTAAAGAGCAACTTTCCCAACTCATTGAGCAAGGATTCGTACACCCCAGTAGCTCTCCTTGGGGGGCACCTGTCCTTTTCCAAAAAAAAGGACGGAACTCTCTGCCTCTGCATAGATTATCGAGGGCTGAATCAAGTCACTGTCAAGAATAAGTATGCTATCCCTCGCATCGACGAACTTCTTGACAGGCTTCATGGGGCCAAAGTCTTCTCAAAAATAGATTTGAGATCTGGTTACTATTAGATCATCAAAGTCGAGGAAGCAGATATACCCAAGATAGCCTTCAGTACCGGTTATAACCACTATGAGTTTACTGTAACCTCATTCGGGTTAACCAATGCTCCTGCAACCTTCAACTGCGTAATGCAAGATATATTCCATCCTTACTTGGATGAATTTGTGCTTGTTTTCTTTGATGACATCTTAATCTACTCCAAATCAATGGAAGAGCATGAGAAGCATGTGCGTAGAGTTCTGCAATTGTTGCGCAGACACAAACTCTATGCCAAGAAGAGCAAATGTACCTTCTTTACTCATCAAATTGAGTATCTTGGGTTCATCGTCTTCAAAGATGGCATTTCAATAGTTCCCGCCAAGGTTAAAGATATTCTAGAGTGGCCATCCCCTAAATCAGTTCATGAAGTTCGTGGGTTCTTGGGAATCACGGGATGGTATAGGATTTTTATTAAAGATTATGCCTCGGTAGCTGCACCTTTGACGGATCTTCTCTCAAGAAGTATTGCAAAATATTGTGGCTGCCAATCCATCAAAACAGCTTTGATCAGCTCAAGGTCATTATTACTTTTGCCCCAGTCCTGAAACTTCCTGATTTCACCAAGTGGTTACTGATGCCAGTAGTCTAGCACTTGGTGGTGTCCTCCATTAAGCTCATGATAGTCCTACTGCAGGACACCCAGGCTATGCAAAAATATTCAATGCCGTAACAAGGAGCTTTCATTAGGCAGGCTTGAAAAATGATGTCCTTCGGTACTTGAAGCGATGTCTCTCTCATGCCAAAGGATCAAAGCTAAAAGGGTCAAAGCTGAAAGGGTCAAGATGCCTGGGATACTTCAACCCTTGGATATTCCCCAAATGAAGTGGGAGTGCATTTCTGTACCGCCGGTACTGGAATAGCAAATCAGTCTATGCTTGCATGGTTTCGCCTCATCGGAGATGCTAAACTCTGGTGGAAACAGTGGTGCCGTGACAAGGGAGTCACCGAGCATTCTCAAACGTGGGAAGACATCAAGCAGGCCGTGAAGGAAAGATATCTTCCCCCTTCCCATGAATCCATAAAGATTCTTGGGATGGATTGGTTAATTGCAAACAAAGCTAGCATTCATTGTCACTAGGGGAGTATCACTTTTGAAAATGAGCATGGCCAAGTACTATCCGTTCAGGGCATAACATAACCTAAATCTAGGGTAGTCAAGGCAAAACATCTTCTCAAGGGAACACGTAAGGGTCAGCAAGTTTTCTTAGCCAAGCTCAACAAAACCATTGAACCTAGTAAGGAGACAGAACCCTCTTGGCTCCAAGAATTCTCTAACATCTTCCCTGACAAGCTTACAGGCCTACCGCCTCCTCGAATCATGAAATTTAGGTGATCCCTGGGACTCAACCCGTCTCAAAAACGCGCCCTATAAAATGTCCCTTCCTGAAGCCATTGAACTTAAAGAGCAACTTTTCCAACTCATTGAGCAAGGATTCGTACACCCCAGTAGCTCTCCTTGGGGGGCACCTGTCCTTTTCCAAAAAAAAGGACGGAACTCTCTGCCTCTGCATAGATTATCGAGGGCTGAATCAAGTCACTGTCAAGAATAAGTATGCTATCCCTCGCATCGACGAACTTCTTGATAGGCTTCATGGGGCCAAAGTCTTCTCAAAAATAGATTTGAGATCTGGTTACTATTAGATCATCAAAGTCGAGGAAGCAGATATACCCAAGACAGCCTTCAGTACCGGTTATAACCACTATGAGTTTACTGTAACCTCATTCGGGTTAACCAATGCTCCTGCAACCTTCAACCGCCTAATGCAAGATATATTCCATCCTTACTTGGATGAATTTGTGCTTGTTTTCTTTGATGACATCTTAATCTACTCCAAATCAATGGAAGAGCATGAGGAGCATGTGCGTAGAGTTCTGCAATTGTTGCGCAGACACAAACTCTATGCCAAGAAGAGCAAATGTACCTTCTTTACTCATCAAATTGAGTATCTTGGGTTCATCGTCTTCAAAGATGGCATTTCAATAGTTCCCGCCAAGGTTAAAGATATTTTAGAGTGGCCATCCCCTAAATCAGTTCATGAAGTTCGTGGGTTTTTGGGAATCACGGGATGGTATAGGATTTTTATTAAAGATTATGCCTCGGTAGCTGCACCTTTGACGGATCTTCTCTCAAGAAGTATTGCAAAATAGTGTGGCTGCCAATCCATCAAAACAGCTTTGATCAGCTCAAGGTCATTATTACTTTTGCCCCAGTCCTGAAACTTCCTGATTTCACCAAGTGGTTACTGATGCCAGTAGTCTAGCACTTGGTGGTGTCCTCCATTAAGCTCATGATGTCCTACTGCGGGACACCCAGGCTATGCAAAAATATTCAATGCCGTAACAAGGAGCTTTCATTAGGCAGGCTTGAAAAATGATGTCCTTCGGTACTTGAAGCGATGTCTCTCTCATGCCAAAGGATCAAAGCTGAAAGGGTCAAGATGCCTGGGAAACTTCAACCCTTGGATATTCCCCAAATGAAGTGGGAGTGCATTTCTGTACCGTCGGTACTGGAGTAGCAAATCAGTCTATGCTTGCATGGTTTCGCCTCATCGGAGATGCTAAACTCTGGTGGAAACAGTGGTGCCGTGACAAGGGAGTCACCGAGCATTCTCAAACATGGGAAGACATCAAGCAGGCCGTGAAGGAAAGATATCTTTCCCCTTCCCATGAATCCATAAAGATTCTTGGGATGGATTGGTTAATTGCAAACAAAGCTAGCATTCATTGTTACTAGGGGAGTATCACTTTTGAAAATGAGCATGGCCAAGTACTATCCGTTCAGGGCATAACATAACCTAAATCTAGGGTAGTCAAGGCAAAACATCTTCTCAAGGGAACACGTAAGGGTCAGTAAGTTTTCTTAGCCAAGCTCAACAAAACCATTGAACCTAGTAAGGAGACAGAACCCTCTTGGCTCCAAGAATTCTCTGACATCTTCCCTGACAAGCTTACAGGCCTACCGCCTCCTCGAATCATGAAATTGAGGTGATCCCTGGGACTCAACCCGTCTCAAAAACGCGCCCTATAAAATGTCCCTTCCTGAAGCCATTGAACTTAAAGAGCAACTTTCCCAACTCATTGAGCAAGGATTCGTACACCCCAGTAGCTCTCCTTGGTGGGGGGCACCTGTCCTTTTCCAAAAAAAAGAAGGACGGAACTCTATGCCTCTGCATAGATAATCGAGGGCTGAATCAAGTCACTGTCAAGAATAAGTATGCTATCCCTCGCATCGACGAACTTTTTGACAGGCTTCATGGGGCCAAAGTCTTCTCAAAAATAGATTTGAGATCTGGTTACTATCAGATCATCAAAGTCGAGGAAGCAGATATACCCAAGACAGCCTTCAGTACCGGTTATAACCACTATGAGTTTACTGTAACCTCATTCGGGTTAACCAATGCTCCTGCAACCTTCAACCGCCTAATGCAAGATATATTCCATCCTTACTTGGATGAATTTGTGCTTGTTTTCTTTGATGACATCTTAATCTACTCCAAATCAATGGAAGAGCATGAGAAGCATGTGCGTAGAGTTCTGCAATTGTTGCACAGACACAAACTCTATGCCAAGAAGAGCAAATGTACCTTCTTTACTCATCAAATTGAGTATCTTGGGTTCATCGTCTTCAAAGATGGCATTTCAATAGTTCCCGCCAAGGTTAAAGATATTCTAGAGTGGCCATCCCCTAAATCAGTTCATGAAGTTCGTGGGTTCTTGGGAATCACGGGATGGTATAGGATTTTTATTAAAGATTATGCCTTGGTAGCTGCACCTTTGACGGATCTTCTCTCAAGAAGTATTGCAAAATAGTGTGGCTGCCAATCCATCAAAACAGCTTTGATCAGCTCAAGGTCATTATTACTTTTGCCCCAGTCCTGAAACTTCCTGATTTCACCAAGTGGTTACTGATGCCAGTAGTCTAGCACTTGGTGGTGTCCTCCATGAAGCTCATGATAGTCCTACTGCGGGACACCCAGGCTATGCAAAAATATTCAATGCCGTAACAAGGAGCTTTCATTAGGCAGGCTTGAAAAATGATGTCCTTCGGTACTTGAAGCGATGTCTCTCATGCCAAAGGATCAAAGCTAAAAGGGTCAAAGCTGAAAGGGTCGAGATGCCTGGGAAACTTCAACCCTTGGATATTCCCCAAACGAAGTGGGAGTACATTACTATGGATTTTGTCACAAGTCTCCCCATTGTTCAAGCAGGATATGACTCCATTCTGGTAGTAGTGGACTTACTTACCAAAGTAGCTCACCTTATATCAGCAAAGAAGACCTTCAAAGCTTCTGATGTTGCTAGAATATTCATCAAGGAAGTCCTCAAACTTCATGGTCTCCCAAAAAGGATAGTAGCTGACCAGGATTTTGACTTCACTTCAAAGTGCCTATAAACTCCAACTCCAACTCTGGTAGAATTTGCCTACAATGCATCTTATCATCAGAGCATAGGAATGTCACCATTCAAAGCACTCTCTATGGGCAAGAATGCTTGTTTCCTCTAAATTTCTCTGATCCAGGAAAATGCTCGAAGAGATGGAGGAACAAACCAAGGCAATCCAAAAGGATATTAAAGCTGCCCAAGATGGATAAAAGCATTATGCTGACACCAAGAGGTCTAAAAGGATCTTCAAGGAAGGAGACAAAGTTATTCTATGAGTGCTACCCAAACGAAGTTCTCTATCACTTGGGAAATATAAGAAGCTCAGCCCTAGGTATTGTGGTCCCTATACAGTTATCAAGCCTTTAGGTAAAAGTGCCTACAAACTCCAACTCCCAGCCAATATCAAAGTCCACAATGTATTTCATGTAAGTTTGTTAAAACTTATGTACCCAGTCTTGATCATTAACCTACTCAAGGAGTCCTTGAATTACAGCCCAATAGCATCATAGATTCTAGGGAAAGGCAACTCCGAAATAGAACTCTTGTAGAACATCTAGTACAGTGGAAAGATTACCCTGAAGAGGATGCAACTTGGGAAGATGAAGGTACACTCTTAAAGGATTATCTCCAATTCATGATGAGTCATCTTGATTTCTTTAAGGGGGGAAGGATGTAACATACCCATCTTCACTAATAAAGAAATGTCTTGTAATAGATAAATTTATGAGTTTTTATGGTATAAAAATCAATGATTTTATTAAATGAGTCATTTCTACTTAGAGTCTCTAAATTTTGAGCCCAAATTTGAAATTTATGCGCGATTTTATCCTAATATAGGATTTTACAGCATCCAAAACGGACACCGAATCAAGCTTATACGCAAATTTCAGTCATGTTTAGTTAAAAAGCGATGACCTTTAAACCTTAATAAATGCATGACCGAGCGTCCGATTGACGGATGGTCTGCACCCCAACGACTAGGAGAACCTCCCGGATAAAGAAAAAATTACCTCGCAGTCTGGTACGCAAATCGAGTCCGACGCTCCAAATTTGGAAACCTTGCCCCAAAATTTGGACCGTACACACTTACCTGGGTACCCGTATGATAGCTGCACAAGAACCAAAGGACGGTCGCCCACTATGTGGTCCACACGTACCGCTACTTGGACACCCACCATGCTGTCCCAGACCAGATAAGGTACATGCGTACCACTCCTTTCCCTGTTAACCGACAGCATATCTTTCTTACAGAGCCATGCAGGCCACTGATCTACAGCCTTTGCTAGTACACCGTCCTTTCATCCTTGCTTTGCGCAACGCCCGTACTACCCATATCCCATAGTTATATAAACCCCCGGGCAACAAGCATTTTCTGCGTAGCGTATGCTCTGTTGTGCCGTTGTCCGTACCGTCGTCTGTCCCTGTGCAGTGTACTTGCTATAGTAGTACAGCCACCCCTCTCCACACCCCCTCAATTGCCACTTTTCAAATAAGGCAATTTTCCTCCATCTCCCTCTTGCTAGGAGGCAGTGTCAACTCTTCTTCTTCCCCTGTGTGAAGAGACTTACAGCATCCCTCAGCCCTTCTCCCCTTTAGCAAAACACTTTTGTGTTAAGGACATCTCACAATCCCCCCCCCCTTATTTGTGTGGACTTTAGTAAGAGGTTTTAGCCTTAAGAGAGGGTTCTTGCGCTGTGATCTTTTACTCATACGGTGAGCAAACGATCTCAGAATTGAGATCTGATTGGACCGTTTTGATCGCAACAGCGAGCCCTACAAGATGGCCCCTTCTCGAAAACGTCAAAATATTACCTCAAGAGGCGCGCAAAATAACGAGAGTAGAGAAGATGCTCCCGATGCGGCCCCAACCCTCCCTTTACAAGCTCCTCAAGGAAATGGTGGCCAAGTCAGCTTGGTTATCTTTTAGAGAAGAGTTTTTTTTTAATATTAGTGTTAATAAATGTGTATCTTTTCCTTTTAGAATAATGACATAAAATTGTATGAAGCTACGAATTGAGTGTTGTATTCAATGATTTGTATTGAAATTGTTATCTTTAATGAATTGGGTTCTTGGGCAACTCTATTCTAGAAGACCAGGCCAGCGGCTATGCCTTGCATGGATGAGGAAAAAAGCGTTGCCTCTAGAAATCAAGTCTAGTACTTACCCAATCTATGGGTGATTTGATTTTTAGAAGATCACGCTCCCTTGTGGGATAGGACTAGGTCTTACCTATGAATCGTATCCTTGAATCTCTACATGGTCAAGGTGTCGATTAATAGGAAATTTTTTGCAAGGTAAGACTTGGTGGACTATCTTAAGTGTTTCCCTATTTTAGAAGGGGGGAACCTTATAATTGGTATCAGAGCCAATCTTAGCTCCAAGGAATTACCATTTAAGGACTGTTTTGCAATAAATGTTTTACCTAACATAATGTTAATTAATAAAAACATCCTACTAAAACAAACAAGTGGAAGTGATGTTTGAATGATTGTTTAAATGATTCGTTGGATTGAAAAGTTGAAGATGATCCATTTATTTTGTTTTGTCGGTACCCCCAGGGCCGACATCTCTGTGACTATAGATGGGATTCGCATACCTCAGGATCGCTAGGTGTATGACCAAACAAGTGATGCAAGTCTTACCTGCTCACAGAGTAGCTGTGTTGGGACCTACCCCAATCCAGAGTCTACCACCCTTACCATCAGTTTTTAGAGTCTTAGAAACTACAGCAGAATCCCAATATTTCACCTATGTGGACCGCTGTACCCTTATGTCATAGTCAAGCTTAGGAATTTCCCTTGATGGCAAATAAGACTAATTATATTAGTATCAGATCTTTGTAATAAAACTCGTCCTTGTAAATATTTAGAAATAAAATGATTTCTATGTTTTACTCTTCAAAATAAGCGTTGTGCAAATATATATCTTGTAATCTTAAAATTGTTTTTACAATGATGGCCACGACGATCACCCTCCACTTCCCAGTGTGCTTTACATTGATATCCAGGAGAAGAAGCTCTTGCTCAAGCAAATGCAATCTCCCTCCTTTAAAGGAGAAGGTTCAAAGATTGAGAAGGATGCTGAAGTCTGGATTGAAGCGATGGACGATTATTTCTCTACCGCCGGTACTGGAGTAGCAAATCAGTCTATGCTTGCATGGTTTTGCCTCATCGGAGATGCTAAACTCTGGTGCAAACAGTGGTGCCGTGACAAGGGAGTCACCGAGCATTCTCAAACGTGGAAAGACATCAAGCAGGGGCCGTGAAGGAAAGATATCTTCCCCCTTCCCATGAATCCATAAAGATTCTTGGGATGGATTGGTTAATTGCAAACAAAGCTAGCATTCATTGTCACTAGGGGAGTATCACTTTTTAAAGTGAGCATGGCCAAGTAATATCCGTTCAGGGCATAACATAACCTAAATCTAGGGTAGTCAAGGCAAAACATCTTCTCAAGGGAACACGTAAGGGTCAGCAAGTTTTCTTAGCCAAGCTCAACAAAACCATTGAACCTAGTAAGGAGACAGAACCCTCTTGGCTCCAAGAATTCTCTGACATCTTCCCTGACAAGCTTACAGGCCTACTGCCTCCCCGAATCATGAAATTGAGGTGATCCCTGGGACTCAACCCATCTCAAAAACGCGTCCTATAAAATGTCCCTTCCTCAAGCCATTGAACTTAAAGAGCAACTTTCCCAACTCATTGAGCAAGGATTCGTACACCCCAGTAGCTCTCCTTGGGGGGCACCTGTCCTTTTCCAAAAAAAAGAAGGACGGAACTCTCTGCCTCTTCATAGATTATCGAGGGCTGAATCAAGTCACTGTCAAGAATAAGTATGCTATCCCTCGCATCGACGAACTTCTTGACAGGCTTTATGGGGCCAAAGTCTTCTCAAAAATAGATTTGAGTCTGGTTACTATCAGATCATCAAAGTCGAGGAAGCAGATATACCCAAGACAGCCTTCAGTACCGGTTATAACCACTATGAGTTTACTGTAACCTCATTCGGGTTAACCAATGCTCCTGCAACCTTCAACCGCCTAATGCAAGATATATTCCATCCTTACTTGGATGAATTTGTGCTTGTTTTCTTTGATGACATCTTAATCTACTCCAAATCAATGGAAGAGCATGAGGAGCATGTGCGTAGAGTTCTGCAATTGTTGCGCAGACACAAACTCTATGCCAAGAAGAGCAAATGTACCTTCTTTACTCATCAAATTGAGTATCTTGGGTTCATCGTCTTCAAAGATGGCATTTCAATAGTTCCCGCCAAGATCAAAGATATTCTAGAGTGGCCATCCCCTAAATCAGTTCATGAAGTTCATGGGTTTTTGGGAATCACGGGATGGTATAGGATTTTCATTAAAGATTATGCCTTGGTAGTTGCACCTTTGACGGATCTTCTCTCAAGAAGTATTGCAAAATAGTGTGGCTGCCAATCCATCAAAACAGCTTTGATCAGCTAAAGGTCATTATTACTTTTGCCCCAGTCCTGAAACTTCCTGATTTCACCAAGTGGTTACTGATGCCAGTAGTCTAGCACTTGGTGGTGTCCTCCATGAAGCTCATGATAGTCCTACTGCGGGACACCCAGGCTACGCAAAAATATTCAATGCCGTAACAAGGAGCTTTCATTAGGCAGGCTTGAAAAATGATGTCCTTCGGTACTTGAAGCGATGTCTCTCTCATGCCAAAGGATCAAAGCTGAAAGGGTCAAGATGCCTGGGAAACTTCAACCCTTGGATATTCCCCAAATGAAGTGGGAGTGCATTAGTATGGATTTTGTCACAAGTCTCCCCATTGTTCAAGCAGGATATGACTCCATTCTGGTAGTAGTGGACTTACTTACCAAAGTAGCTCACCTTATACCAGCAAAGAAGACCTTCAAAGCTTCTGATGTTGCTAGAATATTCATCAAGGAAGTCCTCAAACTTCATGGTCTCCCAAAAAGGATACTAAGTGACCGAGATTTTGACTTCACTTCAAAGTGCCTATAAACTCCAACTCCAACTCTGGTAGAATTTGCCTACAATGCATCTTATCATCAGAGCATAGGAATGTCACCATTCAAAGCACTCTCTATGGGCAAGAATGCTTGTTTCCTCTAAATTTCTCTGATCCAAGAAAATGCTCGAAGAGATGGAGGAACAAACCAAGGCAATCCAAAAGGATATTAAAGCTGCCAAGATGGATAAAAGCATTATGCTGACACCAAGAGGTCTGACAAGGAAGGAGACAAAGTTCTTCTATGAGTGCTACCCAAACGAAGTTCTCTATCACTTGGGAAATATAAGAAGCTCAGCCCTAGGTATTGTGGTCCCTATACAGTTATCAAGCCTTTAGGTAAAAGTGCCTACAAACTCCAACTCCCAGCCAATATCAAAGTCCACAATGTATTTCATGTAAGTTTGTTAAAACTTATGTACCCAGTCTTGATCATTAACCTACTCAAGGAGTCCTTGAATTACAGCCCAATAGCATCATAGATTCTAGGGAAAGGCAACTCCGAAATAGAACTCTTGTAGAACATCTAGTACAGTGGAAAGATTACCCTGAAGAGGATGCAACTTGGGAAGATGAAGGTACACTCTTAAAGGATTATCTCCAATTCATGATGAGTCATCTTGATTTCTTTAAGGGGGGAAGGATGTAACATACCCATCTTCACTAATAAAGAAATGTCTTGTAATAGATAAATTTATGAGTTTTTATGGTATAAAAATCAATGATTTTATTAAATGAGTCATTTCTACTTAGAGTCTCTAAATTTTGAGCCCAAATTTGAAATTTATGCGCGATTTTATCCTAATATAGGATTTTACAGCATCCAAAACGGACACCGAATCAAGCTTATACGCAAATTTCAGTCATGTTTAGTTAAAAAGCGATGACCTTTAAACCTTAATAAATGCATGACCGAGCGTCCGATTGACGGATGGTCTGCACCCCAACGACTAGGAGAACCTCCCGGATAAAGAAAAAATTACCTCGCAGTCTGGTACGCAAATCGAGACCGACGCTCCAAATTTGGAAACCTTGCCCCAAAATTTGGACCGTACACACTTACCTGGGTACCCGTATGATAGCTGCACAAGAACCAAAGGACGGTCGCCCACTATGTGGTCCACACGTACCGCTACTTGGACACCCACCATGCTGTCCCAGACCAGATAAGGTACATGCGTACCACTCCTTTCCCTGTTAACCGAAAGCATATCTTTCTTACAGAGCCATGCAGGCCATTGATCTACAGCCTTTGCTAGTACACCGTCCTTTCATCCTTGCTTTGCGCAATGCCCGTACTACCCATATCCCATAGTTATATAAACCCCCGGGCAACAAGCATTTTCTGCGTAGCGTATGCTCTGTTGTGCCGTTGTCCGTACCGTCGTCTGTCCCTGTGCAGTGTACTTGCTATAGTAGTACAGCCACCCCTCTCCACACCCCCTCAATTGCCACTTTTCAAATAAGGCAATTTTCCTCCATCTCCCTCTTGCTAGGAGGCAGTGTCAACTCTTCTTCTTCCCCTGTGTGAAGAGACTTACAGCATCCCTCAGCCCTTCTCCCCTTTAGCAAAACACTTTTGTGTTAAGGACATCTCACAATCCCCCCCCCCTTATTTGTGTGGACTTTAGTAAGAGGTTTTAGCCTTAAGAGAGGGTTCTTGCGCTGTGATCTTTTACTCATACGGTGAGCAAACGATCTCAGAATTGAGATCTGATTGGACCGTTTTGATCGCAACAGCGAGCCCTACAAGATGGCCCCTTCTCGAAAACGTCAAAATATTACCTCAAGAGGCGCGCAAAATAACGAGAGTAGAGAAGATGCTCCCGATGCGGCCCCAACCCTCCCTTTACAAGCTCCTCAAGGAAATGGTGGCCAAGTCAGCTTGGTTATCTTTTAGAGAAAAGTTTTTTTTTAATATTAGTGTTAATAAATGTGTATCTTTTCCTTTTAGAATAATGACATAAAATTGTATGAAGCTACGAATTGAGTGTTGTATTCAATGATTTGTATTGAAATTGTTATCTTTAATGAATTGGGTTCTTGGGCAACTCTATTCTAGAAGACCAGGCCAGCGGCTATGCCTTGCATGGATGAGGAAAAAAGCGTTGCCTCTAGAAATCAAGTCTAGTACTTACCCAATCTATGGGTGATTTGATTTTTAGAAGATCACGCTCCCTTGTGGGATAGGACTAGGTCTTACCTATGAATCGTATCCTTGAATCTCTACATGGTCAAGGTGTCGATTAATAGGAAATTTTTTGCAAGGTAAGACTTGGTGGACTATCTTAAGTGTTTCCCTATTTTAGAAGGGGGGAACCTTATAATTGGTATCAGAGCCAATCTTAGCTCCAAGGAATTACCATTTAAGGACTGTTTTGCAATAAATGTTTTACCTAACATAATGTTAATTAATAAAAACATCCTACTAAAACAAACAAGTGGAAGTGATGTTTGAATGATTGTTTAAATGATTCGTTGGATTGAAAAGTTGAAGATGATCCATTTATTTTGTTTTGTCGGTACCCCCAGGGCCGACATCTCTGTGACTATAGATGGGATTCGCATACCTCAAGATCGCTAGGTGTATGACCAAACAAGTGATGCAAGTCTTACCTGCTCACAGAGTAGCTGTGTTGGGACCTACCCCAATCCAGAGTCTACCACCCTTACCATCAGTTTTTAGAGTCTTAGAAACTACAGCAGAATCCCAATATTTCACTTATGTGGACCGCTGTACCCTTATGTCATAGTCAAGCTTAGGAATTTCCCTTGATGGCAAATAAGACTAATTATATTAGTATCAGATCTTTGTAATAAAACTCGTCCTTGTAAATATTTAGAAATAAAATGATTTCTATGTTTTACTCTTCAAAATAAGCGTTGTGCAAATATATATCTTGTAATCTTAAAATTGTTTTTACAATGATGGCCACGACGATCACCCTCCACTTCCCAGTGTGCTTTACATTGATATCCAGGAGAAGAAGCTCTTGCTCAAGCAAATGCAATCTCCCTCCTTTAAAGGAGAAGGTTCAAAGATTGAGAAGGATGCTGAAGTCTGGATTGAAGCGATGGACGATTATTTCTCTACCGCCGGTACTGGAGTAGCAAATCAGTCTATGCTTGCATGGTTTTGCCTCATCGGAGATGCTAAACTCTGGTGCAAACAGTGGTGCCGTGACAAGGGAGTCACCGAGCATTCTCAAACGTGGAAAGACATCAAGCAGGGGCCGTGAAGGAAAGATATCTTCCCCCTTCCCATGAATCCATAAAGATTCTTGGGATGGATTGGTTAATTGCAAACAAAGCTAGCATTCATTGTCACTAGGGGAGTATCACTTTTTAAAGTGAGCATGGCCAAGTAATATCCGTTCAGGGCATAACATAACCTAAATCTAGGGTAGTCAAGGCAAAACATCTTCTCAAGGGAACACGTAAGGGTCAGCAAGTTTTCTTAGCCAAGCTCAACAAAACCATTGAACCTAGTAAGGAGACAGAACCCTCTTGGCTCCAAGAATTCTCTGACATCTTCCCTGACAAGCTTACAGGCCTACTGCCTCCCCGAATCATGAAATTGAGGTGATCCCTGGGACTCAACCCATCTCAAAAACGCGTCCTATAAAATGTCCCTTCCTCAAGCCATTGAACTTAAAGAGCAACTTTCCCAACTCATTGAGCAAGGATTCGTACACCCCAGTAGCTCTCCTTGGGGGGCACCTGTCCTTTTCCAAAAAAAAGAAGGACGGAACTCTCTGCCTCTTCATAGATTATCGAGGGCTGAATCAAGTCACTGTCAAGAATAAGTATGCTATCCCTCGCATCGACAAACTTCTTGACAGGCTTTATGGGGCCAAAGTCTTCTCAAAAATAGATTTGAGTCTGGTTACTATCAGATCATCAAAGTCGAGGAAGCAGATATACCCAAGACAGCCTTCAGTACCGGTTATAACCACTATGAGTTTACTGTAACCTCATTCGGGTTAACCAATGCTCCTGCAACCTTCAACCGCCTAATGCAAGATATATTCCATCCTTACTTGGATGAATTTGTGCTTGTTTTCTTTGATGACATCTTAATCTACTCCAAATCAATGGAAGAGCATGAGGAGCATGTGCGTAGAGTTCTGCAATTGTTGCGCAGACACAAACTCTATGCCAAGAAGAGCAAATGTACCTTCTTTACTCATCAAATTGAGTATCTTGGGTTCATCGTCTTCAAAGATGGCATTTCAATAGTTCCCGCCAAGATCAAAGATATTCTAGAGTGGCCATCCCCTAAATCAGTTCATGAAGTTCATGGGTTTTTGGGAATCACGGGATGGTATAGGATTTTCATTAAAGATTATGCCTTGGTAGTTGCACCTTTGACGGATCTTCTCTCAAGAAGTATTGCAAAATAGTGTGGCTGCCAATCCATCAAAACAGCTTTGATCAGCTCAAGGTCATTATTACTTTTGCCCCAGTCCTGAAACTTCCTGATTTCACCAAGTGGTTACTGATGCCAGTAGTCTAGCACTTGGTGGTGTCCTCCATGAAGCTCATGATAGTCCTACTGCGGGACACCCAGGCTACGCAAAAATATTCAATGCCGTAACAAGGAGCTTTCATTAGGCAGGCTTGAAAAATGATGTCCTTCGGTACTTGAAGCGATGTCTCTCTCATGCCAAAGGATCAAAGCTGAAAGGGTCAAGATGCCTGGGAAACTTCAACCCTTGGATATTCCCCAAATGAAGTGGGAGTGCATTAGTATGGATTTTGTCACAAGTCTCCCCATTGTTCAAGCAAGATATGACTCCATTCTGGTAGTAGTGGACTTACTTACCAAAGTAGCTCACCTTATACCAGCAAAGAAGACCTTCAAAGCTTCTGATGTTGCTAGAATATTCATCAAGGAAGTCCTCAAACTTCATGGTCTCCCAAAAAGGATACTAAGTGACCGAGATTTTGACTTCACTTCAAAGTGCCTATAAACTCCAACTCCAACTCTGGTAGAATTTGCCTACAATGCATCTTATCATCAGAGCATAGGAATGTCACCATTCAAAGCACTCTCTATGGGCAAGAATGCTTGTTTCCTCTAAATTTCTCTGATCCAAGAAAATGCTCGAAGAGATGGAGGAACAAACCAAGGCAATCCAAAAGGATATTAAAGCTGCCAAGATGGATAAAAGCATTATGCTGACACCAAGAGGTCTGAAAGGATCTTCAAGGAAGGAGACAAAGTTCTTCTATGAGTGCTACCCAAACGAAGTTCTCTATCACTTGGGAAATATAAGAAGCTCAGCCCTAGGTATTGTGGTCCCTATACAGTTATCAAGCCTTTAGGTAAAAGTGCCTACAAACTCCAACTCCCAGCCAATATCAAAGTCCACAATGTATTTCATGTAAGTTTGTTAAAACCTTATGTACCCAGTCTTGATCATTAACCTACTCAAGGAGTCCTTGAATTACAGCCCAATAGCATCATAGATTCTAGGGAAAGGCAACTTCGAAATAGAACTCTTGTAGAACATCTGGTACAGTGGAAAGATTACCCTGAAGAGGATGCAACTTGGGAAGATGAAGCTACACTCTTAAAGGATTATCCCCAATTCATGATGAGTCGTCTTGATTTCTTTAATGGGGGAAGGATGTAACATACCCATCTTCACTAATAAAGAAATGTCTTGTAATAGATAAATTTATGAGTTTTTATGGTTTAAAAATCAATGATTTTATTAAATGAGTCATTTCTACTTAGAGTCTTTAAATTTTGAGCCCAAATTTGGAATTTATGCGTGATTTTACCCTAATATAGGACTTTACAGCATCCAAAACGGACACGGAATCAAGCTTATACACAAATTTCAGTCATTTTTAGTTAAAAAGCGACGACCTTTAAACCTTAATAAATGCATGACTGAGCGTCCGATTGATGAATGGTCTGCACCCCAACGACTAGGAGAACCTCCCGGATCAAAAAAAAAATTACCTCTCAGGCGCAGTCTGGTACGCAAATCGAGACCGACGCTCCAAATTTGGGAACCTTGCCCCAAAATTTGGACCGTACACACTTACCTGGGTACACGTATGATAGCTGCACAAGAACCAAAGGACGGTC
Organism: Cibotium barometz; assembly: GCF_041138505.1. Lineage (NCBI taxonomy): Eukaryota > Viridiplantae > Streptophyta > Polypodiopsida > Cyatheales > Cibotiaceae > Cibotium > Cibotium barometz. The sequence goes on from NC_141109.1 coordinate 20,217,266, forward strand.
GCCCACTATGTGGTCCACACGTACCGCTAATTGGACACCCACCATGCTGTCCCAGACCAGATAAGGTACATGCGTACCACTTCTTTCCCTGTTAACCGACGGCATATCTTTCTTACAGAGCCATTTTTTGCGTAGCGTATGCTTTGTTGTGCCGTTGTCCGTACCGTCGTCTATCCCTGTGCAATGTACTTGCTAGAGTAGTACAGCCACCCCTCTCCACACCCCCTCAATTGCCACTTTTCAAATAAGGCAATTTTCCTCCATCTCCCTCTTGCTAGGAGGCAGTGTCCTTAACTCTTCTTCTCCCCCTGTGTGAAGAGACTTACAGCATCCCTCAGCCCTTCTCCCCTTTAGCAAAACATTTTTGTGTTAAGGACATCTCACAATCCCCCCCCTTATTTGTGTGGACTTTAGTAAGAGGTTTTAGCCTTAAGAGAGGGTTCTTGCGCTATGATCTTTTGCTCATACGGTGAGCGAACGATCTCAAAATTGAGATCTGATTGGACCGTTTCGATCGCGACAGCGAGCCCTACAAGATGGCCCCTTCTCGAAAACGTCAAAATATTACCTCGGGAGGCACGCACAATAACGAGAGTAGAGAAGATGCTCCCGATGCGGCCCCAACCCTCCCTTTACAAGCTGCTCAAGGAAATGGTAGCCAAGTCAGCTTGGTTATCTTTTAGAGAAGAGTTTTTTTTAAAATATTAGTGTTAATAAATGTGTATCTTTTCCTTTTAGAATAATGACGTAAAATTGTATGAAGCTACGAATTGAGTGTTGTATTCAATGATTTGTATTGAAATTGTTATCTTTAATGAATTGGGTTCTTGGGCAACTCTATTCTAGAAGACTAGGCCAGCGGCTATGCCTTGCATGGATGATGAAAAAAGCGTTGCCTCTAGAAATCAAGTCTAGTAGTTACCCAATTTATGATCAATTACCCTATGGGTGATTTGATTTTTAGAAGATCACGCTCCCTTGTGGGATAGGACTAGGTCTTACCTATGAATCGCATACTTGAATCTCTACATGGTCAAGGTGTCGATTAATAGGAAACTTTTTGCAAGTTAAGACTTGGTGGACTATCTTAAGTGTTTCCCTATTTTAGAAGGGGGAACCTTATAATTGGTATCAGAGCCAATCTTAGCTCCAAGGAATTGACAGTTAAGGACTGTTTTGCAATAAATGTTTTACCTAACATAATGCTAATTAATAAAAACATCCTACTAAAACAAACAAGTGGACTTGATGTTTGAATGATTTTTTAAATGATTCGTTGGATTGAAAAGTTGAAGATGATCCATTTATTTTGTTTTGTCGGTAACCCCCAGGGCCGACACCTCTCTGACTATAGATGGGATTCGTATACCTCAGGATCGCTGGGTGTATGACCAAACAAGTGATGCAAGTCTTACCTGCTCACAGAGTAGCTGTGTTGGGACCTACCCCAATCCAGAGTCTACCACCCTTATCATCAGTTTTTAGAGTCTTAGAAACTACAGCAGAACCCCAATATTTCACCTATGTGGACCGCTGTACCCTTATGTCATAGTCAAGCTTAGGAATTTCCCTTGATGGCAAATGAGACTAATTATATTAGTCTCAGATCTTTGTAATAAAACTCGTCCTTGTAAATATTAGAAATAAAATGATTTCTATGTTTTACTCTTCAAAATAAGCGTTGTGCAAATATGAATCTTGTAATCTTAAAATTGTTTTTACAATGATGGCCAGGACGATCACCCTCCACTTCCCAGTGCACTTTACACTGATATCCAGGAGAAGAAGCTCTTGCTCAAGCAAATGCAACCTCCCTCCTTTAAAGGAGAAGGTTCAAAGATTGAGAAGGATGCTGAAGTCTGGATTGAAGCGATGGACGATTATTTCTCTACCGCCGGTACTGGAGTAGCAAATCAGTCTATGCTTGCATTGTTTCGCCTCATCGGAGATGCTAAACTCTGGTGGAAACAGTGGTGCCGTGACAAGGGAGTCACCGAGCATTCTCAAACGTGGGAAGACATCAAGCAGGCCGTGAAGGAAAGATATCTTCCCCCTTCCCATGAATCCATAAAGATTCTTGGGATGGATTGGTTAATTGCAAACAAAGCAAGCATTCATTGTCACTAGGGGAGTATCACTTTTGAAAATGAGCATGGCCAAGTACTATCCGTTCAGGGCATAACATAACCTAAATCTAGGGTAGTCAAGGCAAAACATCTTCTCAAGGGAACACGTAAGGGTCAGCAAGTTTTCTTAGCCAAGCTCAACAAAACCATTGAACCTAGTAAGGAGACAGAACCCTCTTGGCTCCAAGAATTCTCTAACATTTTCCCTGACAAGCTTACAGGCCTACCGCCTCCTCGAATCATGAAATTTAGGTGATCCCTGGGACTCAACCCGTCTCAAAAACGCGCCCTATAAAATGTCCCTTCCTGAAGCCATTGAACTTAAAGAGCAACTTTCCCACCTCATTGAGCAAGGATTCGTACACCCCAGGAGCTCTCCTTGGGGGGCACCTGTCCTTTTCCAAAAAAAAGGACGGAACTCTCTGCCTCTGCATAGATTATCGAGGGCTGAATCAAGTCACTGTCAAGAATAAGTATGCTATCCCTCGCATCGACGAACTTCTTGACAGGCTTCATGGGGCCAAAGTCTTCTCAAAAATAGATTTGAGATCTGGTTACTATCAGATCATCAAAGTCGAGGAAGCAGATATACCCAAGACAGCCTTCAGTACCGGTTATAACCACTATGAGTTTACTGTAACCTCATTCGGGTTAACCAATGCTCCTGCAACCTTCAACCGCCTAATGCAAGACATATTCCATCCTTACTTGGATGAATTTGTGCTTGTTTTCTTTGATGACATCTTAATCTACTCCAAATCAATGGAAGAGCACGAGGAGCATGTGCGTAGAGTTCTGTAATTGTTGCGCAGACACAAACTCTATGCCAAGAAGAGCAAATGTACCTTCTTTACTCATCAAATTGAGTATCTTGGGTTCATCGTCTTCAAAGATGGCATTTCAATAGTTCCTGCCAAGGTTAAAGATATTCTAGAGTGGCCATCCCCTAAATCAGTTCATGAAGTTCGTGGGTTTTTGGGAATCACGGGATGGTATAGGATTTTTATTAAAGATTATGCCTCGGTAGCTGCACCTTTGACGGATCTTCTCTCAAGAAGTATTGCAAAATAGTGTGGCTGCCAATCCATCAAAACAGCTTTGATCAGCTCAAGGTCATTATTACTTTTGCCCAAGTCCTGAAACTTCCTGATTTCACCAAGTGGTTACTGATGCCAGTAGTCTAGCACTTGGTGGTGTCCTCCATGAAGCTCATGATAGTCCTACTGCGGGACACCCAGGCTATGCAAAAATATTCAATGCCGTAACAAGGAGCTTTCATTAGGCAGGCTTGAAAAATGATGTCCTTCGGTACTTGAAGCGATGTCTCTCTCATGCCAAAGGATCAAAGCTAAAAGGGTCAAAGCTGAAAGGGTCAAGATGCCTGGGATACTTCAACCCTTGGATATTCCCCAAATGAAGTGGGAGTGCATTTCTGTACCGCCGGTACTGGAGTAGCAAATCAGTCTATGCTTGCATGGTTTCACCTCATCGGAGATGCTAAACTCTGGTGGAAACAGTGGTGCCGTGACAAGGGAGTCACCGAGCATTCTCAAACGTGGGAAGACATCAAGCAGGCCGCGAAGGAAAGATATCTTCCCCCTTCCCATGAATCCATAAAGATTCTTGGGATGGATTGGTTAATTGCAAACAAAGCTAGCATTCATTGTCACTAGGGGAGTATTACTTTTGAAAATGAGCATGGCCAAGTACTATCCGTTCAGGGCATAACATAACCTAAATCTAGGGTAGTCAAGGCAAAACATCTTCTCAAGGGAACACGTAAGGGTCAGCAAGTTTTCTTAGCCAAGCTCAACAAAACCATTGAACCTAGTAAGGAGACAGAACCCTCTTGGCTCCAAGAATTCTCTGACATCTTCCCTGACAAGCTTACAGGCCTACCGCCTCCTCGAATCATGAAATTGAGGTGATCCCTGAGACTCAACCCGTCTCAAGCAAATGCAACCTCCCTCCTTTAAAGGAGAAGACTCAAAGATTGAGAAGGATGCTGAAGTCTGGATTGAAGCGATGGACGATTATTTCTCTACCGCCGGTACTGGAGTAGCAAATCAGTCTATGCTTGCATTGTTTCGCCTCATCGGAGATGCTAAACTCTGGTGGAAACAGTGGTGCCGTGAAAAGGGAGTCACCGAGCATTCTCAAACGTGGGAAGACATCAAGCAGGGGCCGTGAAGGAAAGATATCTTCCCCCTTCCCATGAATCCATAAAGATTCTTGGGATGGACTGGTTAATTGCAAAGCTAGCATTCATTGTCACTAGGGGAGTATCACTTTTGAAAATGAGCATGGCCAAGTAATATCCGTTCAGGGCATAACATAACCTAAATCTAGGGTAGTCAAGGCAAAACATCTTCTCAAGGGAACACGTAAGGGTCAGCAAGTTTTCTTAGCCAAGCTTAACAAAACCATTGAACCTAGTAAGGAGACAGAACCCTCTTGGCTCCAAGAATTCTCTAACATCTTCCCTGACAAGCTTACAGGCCTACCGCCTCCTCGAATCATGAAATTTAGGTGATCCCTGGGACTCAACCCGTCTCAAAAACGCGCCGTATAAAATGTCCCTTCCTGAAGCCATTGAACTTAAAGAGCAACTTTCCCAACTCATTGAGCAAGGATTCGTACACCCCAGTAGCTCTCCTTGGGGGGCACCTGTCCTTTTCCAAAAAAAAGGACGGAACTCTCTGCCTCGGCATAGATTATCGAGGGCTGAATCAAGTCACTGTCAAGAATAAGTATGCTATCCCTCGCATCGACGAACTTCTTGACAGGCTTCATGGGGCCAAAGTCTTCTCAAAAATAGATTTGAGATCTGGTTACTATTAGATCATCAAAGTCGAGGAAGCAGATATACCCAAGATAGCCTTCAGTACCGGTTATAACCACTATGAGTTTACTGTAACCTCATTCGGGTTAACCAATGCTCCTGCAACCTTCAACCGCGTAATGCAAGATATATTCCATCCTTACTTGGATGAATTTGTGCTTGTTTTCTTTGATGACATCTTAATCTACTCCAAATCAATGGAAGAGCATGAGAAGCATGTGCGTAGAGTTCTGCAATTGTTGCGCAGACACAAACTCTATGCCAAGAAGAGCAAATGTACCTTCTTTACTCATCAAATTGAGTATCTTGGGTTCATCGTCTTCAAAGATGGCATTTCAATAGTTCCCGCCAAGGTTAAAGATATTCTAGAGTGGCCATCCCCTAAATCAGTTCATGAAGTTCGTGGGTTCTTGGGAATCACGGGATGGTATAGGATTTTTATTAAAGATTATGCCTCGGTAGCTGCACCTTTGACGGATCTTCTCTCAAGAAGTATTGCAAAATATTGCGGCTGCCAATCCATCAAAACAGCTTTGATCAGCTCAAGGTCATTATTACTTTTGCCCCAGTCCTGAAACTTCCTGATTTCACCAAGTGGTTACTGATGCCAGTAGTCTAGCACTTGGTGGTGTCCTCCATTAAGCTCATGATAGTCCTACTGCGGGACACCCAGGCTATGCAAAAATATTCAATGCCGTAACAAGGAGCTTTCATTAGGCAGGCTTGAAAAATGATGTCCTTCGGTACTTGAAGCGATGTCTCTCTCATGCCAAAGGATCAAAGCTAAAAGGGTCAAAGCTGAAAGGGTCAAGATGCCTGGGATACTTCAACCCTTGGATATTCCCCAAATGAAGTGGGAGTGCATTTCTGTACCGCCGGTACTGGAATAGCAAATCAGTCTATGCTTGCATGGTTTCGCCTCATCGGAGATGCTAAACTCTGGTGGAAACAGTGGTGCCGTGACAAGGGAGTCACCGAGCATTCTCAAACGTGGGAAGACATCAAGCAGGCCGTGAAGGAAAGATATCTTCCCCCTTCCCATGAATCCATAAAGATTCTTGGGATGGATTGGTTAATTGCAAACAAAGCTAGCATTCATTGTCACTAGGGGAGTATCACTTTTGAAAATGAGCATGGCCAAGTACTATCCGTTCAGGGCATAACATAACCTAAATCTAGGGTAGTCAAGGCAAAACATCTTCTCAAGGGAACACGTAAGGGTCAGCAAGTTTTCTTAGCCAAGCTCAACAAAACCATTGAACCTAGTAAGGAGACAGAACCCTCTTGGCTCCAAGAATTCTCTAACATCTTCCCTGACAAGCTTACAGGCCTACCGCCTCCTCGAATCATGAAATTTAGGTGATCCCTGGGACTCAACCCGTCTCAAAAACGCGCCCTATAAAATGTCCCTTCCTGAAGCCATTGAACTTAAAGAGCAACTTTTCCAACTCATTGAGCAAGGATTCGTACACCCCAGTAGCTCTCCTTGGGGGGCACCTGTCCTTTTCCAAAAAAAAGGACGGAACTCTCTGCCTCTGCATAGATTATCGAGGGCTGAATCAAGTCACTGTCAAGAATAAGTATGCTATCCCTCGCATCGACGAACTTCTTGACAGGCTTCATGGGGCCAAAGTCTTCTCAAAAATAGATTTGAGATCTGGTTACTATTAGATCATCAAAGTCGAGGAAGCAGATATACCCAAGACAGCCTTCAGTACCGGTTATAACCACTATGAGTTTACTGTAACCTCATTCGGGTTAACCAATGCTCCTGCAACCTTCAACCGCCTAATGCAAGATATATTCCATCCTTACTTGGATGAATTTGTGCTTGTTTTCTTTGATGACATCTTAATCTACTCCAAATCAATGGAAGAGCATGAGGAGCATGTGCGTAGAGTTCTGCAATTGTTGCGCAGACACAAACTCTATGCCAAGAAGAGCAAATGTACCTTCTTTACTCATCAAATTGAGTATCTTGGGTTCATCGTCTTCAAAGATGGCATTTCAATAGTTCCCGCCAAGGTTAAAGATATTCTAGAGTGGCCATCCCCTAAATCAGTTCATGAAGTTCGTGGGTTTTTGGGAATCACGGGATGGTATAGGATTTTTATTAAAGATTATGCCTCGGTAGCTGCACCTTTGACGGATCTTCTCTCAAGAAGTATTGCAAAATAGTGTGGCTGCCAATCCATCAAAACAGCTTTGATCAGCTCAAGGTCATTATTACTTTTGCCCCAGTCCTGAAACTTCCTGATTTCACCAAGTGGTTACTGATGCCAGTAGTCTAGCACTTGGTGGTGTCCTCCATGAAGCTCATGATAGTCCTACTGCGGGACACCCAGGCTATGCAAAAATATTCAATGCCGTAACAAGGAGCTTTCATTAGGCAGGCTTGAAAAATGATGTCCTTCGGTACTTGAAGCGATGTCTCTCATGCCAAAGGATCAAAGCTAAAAGGGTCAAAGCTGAAAGGGTCGAGATGCCTGGGAAACTTCAACCCTTGGATATTCCCCAAACGAAGTGGGAGTACATTACTATGGATTTTGTCACAAGTCTCCCCATTGTTCAAGCAGGATATGACTCCATTCTGGTAGTAGTGGACTTACTTACCAAAGTAGCTCACCTTATACCAGCAAAGAAGACCTTCAAAGCTTCTGATGTTGCTAGAATATTCATCAAGGAAGTCCTCAAACTTCATGGTCTCCCAAAAAGGATACTAAGTGACCGAGATTTTGACTTCACTTCAAAGTGCCTATAAACTCCAACTCCAACTCTGGTAGAATTTGCCTACAATGCATCTTATCATCAGAGCATAGGAATGTCACCATTCAAAGCACTCTCTATGGGCAAGAATGCTTGTTTCCTCTAAATTTCTCTGATCCAAGAAAATGCTCGAAGAGATGGAGGAACAAACCAAGGCAATCCAAAAGGATATTAAAGCTGCCAAGATGGATAAAAGCATTATGCTGACACCAAGAGGTCCGAAAGGATCTTCAAGGAAGGAGACAAAGTTCTTCTATGAGTGCTACCCAAACGAAGTTCTCTATCACTTGGGAAATATAAGAAGCTCAGCCCTAGGTATTGTGGTCCCTATACAGTTATCAAGCCTTTAGGTAAAAGTGCCTACAAACTCCAACTCCCAGCCAATATCAAAGTCCACAATGTATTTCATGTAAGTTTGTTAAAACTTATGTACCCAGTCTTGATCATTAACCTACTCAAGGAGTCCTTGAATTACAGCCCAATAGCATCATAGATTCTAGGGAAAGGCAACTCCGAAATAGAACTCTTGTAGAACATCTAGTACAGTGGAAAGATTACCCTGAAGAGGATGCAACTTGGGAAGATGAAGGTACACTCTTAAAGGATTATCTCCAATTCATGATGAGTCATCTTGATTTCTTTAAGGGGGGAAGGATGTAACATACCCATCTTCACTAATAAAGAAATGTCTTGTAATAGATAAATTTATGAGTTTTTATGGTATAAAAATCAATGATTTTATTAAATGAGTCATTTCTACTTAGAGTCTCTAAATTTTGAGCCCAAATTTGAAATTTATGCGCGATTTTATCCTAATATAGGATTTTACAGCATCCAAAACGGACACCGAATCAAGCTTATACGCAAATTTCAGTCATGTTTAGTTAAAAAGCGATGACCTTTAAACCTTAATAAATGCATGACCGAGCGTCCGATTGACGGATGGTCTGCACCCCAACGACTAGGAGAACCTCCCGGATAAAGAAAAAATTACCTCGCAGTCTGGTACGCAAATCGAGACCGACGCTCCAAATTTGGAAACCTTGCCCCAAAATTTGGACCGTACACACTTACCTGGGTACCCGTATGATAGCTGCACAAGAACCAAAGGACGGTCGCCCACTATGTGGTCCACACGTACCGCTACTTGGACACCCACCATGCTGTCCCAGACCAGATAAGGTACATGCGTACCACTCCTTTCCCTGTTAACCGACAGCATATCTTTCTTACAGAGCCATGCAGGCCACTGATCTACAGCCTTTGCTAGTACACCGTCCTTTCATCCTTGCTTTGCGCAACGCCCGTACTACCCATATCCCATAGTTATATAAACCCCCGGGCAACAAGCATTTTCTGCGTAGCGTATGCTCTGTTGTGCCGTTGTCCGTACCGTCGTCTGTCCCTGTGCAGTGTACTTGCTATAGTAGTACAGCCACCCCTCTCCACACCCCCTCAATTGCCACTTTTCAAATAAGGCAATTTTCCTCCATCTCCCTCTTGCTAGGAGGCAGTGTCAACTCTTCTTCTTCCCCTGTGTGAAGAGACTTACAGCATCCCTCAGCCCTTCTCCCCTTTAGCAAAACACTTTTGTGTTAAGGACATCTCACAATCCCCCCCCCCTTATTTGTGTGGACTTTAGTAAGAGGTTTTAGCCTTAAGAGAGGGTTCTTGCGCTGTGATCTTTTACTCATACGGTGAGCAAACGATCTCAGAATTGAGATCTGATTGGACCGTTTTGATCGCAACAGCGAGCCCTACAAGATGGCCCCTTCTCGAAAACGTCAAAATATTACCTCAAGAGGCGCGCAAAATAACGAGAGTAGAGAAGATGCTCCCGATGCGGCCCCAACCCTCCCTTTACAAGCTCCTCAAGGAAATGGTGGCCAAGTCAGCTTGGTTATCTTTTAGAGAAGAGTTTTTTTTTAATATTAGTGTTAATAAATGTGTATCTTTTCCTTTTAGAATAATGACATAAAATTGTATGAAGCTACGAATTGAGTGTTGTATTCAATGATTTGTATTGAAATTGTTATCTTTAATGAATTGGGTTCTTGGGCAACTCTATTCTAGAAGACCAGGCCAGCGGCTATGCCTTGCATGGATGAGGAAAAAAGCGTTGCCTCTAGAAATCAAGTCTAGTACTTACCCAATCTATGGGTGATTTGATTTTTAGAAGATCACGCTCCCTTGTGGGATAGGACTAGGTCTTACCTATGAATCGTATCCTTGAATCTCTACATGGTCAAGGTGTCGATTAATAGGAAATTTTTTGCAAGGTAAGACTTGGTGGACTATCTTAAGTGTTTCCCTATTTTAGAAGGGGGGAACCTTATAATTGGTATCAGAGCCAATCTTAGCTCCAAGGAATTACCATTTAAGGACTGTTTTGCAATAAATGTTTTACCTAACATAATGTTAATTAATAAAAACATCCTACTAAAACAAACAAGTGGAAGTGATGTTTGAATGATTGTTTAAATGATTCGTTGGATTGAAAAGTTGAAGATGATCCATTTATTTTGTTTTGTCGGTACCCCCAGGGCCGACATCTCTGTGACTATAGATGGGATTCGCATACCTCAGGATCGCTAGGTGTATGACCAAACAAGTGATGCAAGTCTTACCTGCTCACAGAGTAGCTGTGTTGGGACCTACCCCAATCCAGAGTCTACCACCCTTACCATCAGTTTTTAGAGTCTTAGAAACTACAGCAGAATCCCAATATTTCACTTATGTGGACTGCTGTACCCTTATGTCATAGTCAAGCTTAGGAATTTCCCTTGATGGCAAATAAGACTAATTATATTAGTATCAGATCTTTGTAATAAAACTCGTCCTTATAAATATTTAGAAATAAAATGATTTCTATGTTTTACTCTTCAAAATAAGCGTTGTGCAAATATATATCTTGTAATCTTAAAATTGTTTTTACAATGATGGCCACGACGATCACCCTCCACTTCCCAGTGTGCTTTACATTGATATCCAGGAGAAGAAGCTCTTGCTCAAGCAAATGCAATCTCCCTCCTTTAAAGGAGAAGGTTCAAAGATTGAGAAGGATGCTGAAGTCTGGATTGAAGCGATGGACGATTATTTCTCTACCGCCGGTACTGGAGTAGCAAATCAGTCTATGCTTGCATGGTTTTGCCTCATCGGAGATGCTAAACTCTGGTGCAAACAGTGGTGCCGTGACAAGGGAGTCACCGAGCATTCTCAAACGTGGAAAGACATCAAGCAGGGGCCGTGAAGGAAAGATATCTTCCCCCTTCCCATGAATCCATAAAGATTCTTGGGATGGATTGGTTAATTGCAAACAAAGCTAGCATTCATTGTCACTAGGGGAGTATCACTTTTTAAAGTGAGCATGGCCAAGTAATATCCGTTCAGGGCATAACATAACCTAAATCTAGGGTAGTCAAGGCAAAACATCTTCTCAAGGGAACACGTAAGGGTCAGCAAGTTTTCTTAGCCAAGCTCAACAAAACCATTGAACCTAGTAAGGAGACAGAACCCTCTTGGCTCCAAGAATTCTCTGACATCTTCCCTGACAAGCTTACAGGCCTACTGCCTCCCCGAATCATGAAATTGAGGTGATCCCTGGGACTCAACCCATCTCAAAAACGCGTCCTATAAAATGTCCCTTCCTCAAGCCATTGAACTTAAAGAGCAACTTTCCCAACTCATTGAGCAAGGATTCGTACACCCCAGTAGCTCTCCTTGGGGGGCACCTGTCCTTTTCCAAAAAAAAGAAGGACGGAACTCTCTGCCTCTTCATAGATTATCGAGGGCTGAATCAAGTCACTGTCAAGAATAAGTATGCTATCCCTCGCATCGACGAACTTCTTGACAGGCTTTATGGGGCCAAAGTCTTCTCAAAAATAGATTTGAGTCTGGTTACTATCAGATCATCAAAGTCGAGGAAGCAGATATACCCAAGACAGCCTTCAGTACCGGTTATAACCACTATGAGTTTACTGTAACCTCATTCGGGTTAACCAATGCTCCTGCAACCTTCAACCGCCTAATGCAAGATATATTCCATCCTTACTTGGATGAATTTGTGCTTAATTTCTTTGATGACATCTTAATCTACTCCAAATCAATGGAAGAGCATGAGGAGCATGTGCGTAGAGTTCTGCAATTGTTGCGCAGACACAAACTCTATGCCAAGAAGAGCAAATGTACCTTCTTTACTCATCAAATTGAGTATCTTGGGTTCATCGTCTTCAAAGATGGCATTTCAATAGTTCCCGCCAAGATCAAAGATATTCTAGAGTGGCCATCCCCTAAATCAGTTCATGAAGTTCGTGGGTTTTTGGGAATCACGGGATGGTATAGGATTTTCATTAAAGATTATGCCTTGGTAGTTGCACCTTTGACGGATCTTCTCTCAAGAAGTATTGCAAAATAGTGTGGCTGCCAATCCATCAAAACAGCTTTGATCAGCTCAAGGTCATTATTACTTTTGCCCCAGTCCTGAAACTTCCTGATTTCACCAAGTGGTTACTGATGCCAGTAGTCTAGCACTTGGTGGTGTCCTCCATGAAGCTCATGATAGTCCTACTGCGGGACACCCAGGCTACGCAAAAATATTCAATGCCGTAACAAGGAGCTTTCATTAGGCAGGCTTGAAAAATGATGTCCTTCGGTACTTGAAGCGATGTCTCTCTCATGCCAAAGGATCAAAGCTGAAAGGGTCAAGATGCCTGGGAAACTTCAACCCTTGGATATTCCCCAAATGAAGTGGGAGTGCATTAGTATGGATTTTGTCACAAGTCTCCCCATTGTTCAAGCAGGATATGACTCCATTCTGGTAGTAGTGGACTTACTTACCAAAGTAGCTCACCTTATACCAGCAAAGAAGACCTTCAAAGCTTCTGATGTTGCTAGAATATTCATCAAGGAAGTCCTCAAACTTCATGGTCTCCCAAAAAGGATACTAAGTGACCGAGATTTTGACTTCACTTCAAAGTGCCTATAAACTCCAACTCCAACTCTGGTAGAATTTGCCTACAATGCATCTTATCATCAGAGCATAGGAATGTCACCATTCAAAGCACTCTCTATGGGCAAGAATGCTTGTTTCCTCTAAATTTCTCTGATCCAAGAAAATGCTCGAAGAGATGGAGGAACAAACCAAGGCAATCCAAAAGGATATTAAAGCTGCCAAGATGGATAAAAGCATTATGCTGACACCAAGAGGTCTGAAAGGATCTTCAAGGAAGGAGACAAAGTTCTTCTATGAGTGCTACCCAAACGAAGTTCTCTATCACTTGGGAAATATAAGAAGCTCAGCCCTAGGTATTGTGGTCCCTATACAGTTATCAAGCCTTTAGGTAAAAGTGCCTACAAACTCCAACTCCCAGCCAATATCAAAGTCCACAATGTATTTCATGTAAGTTTGTTAAAACTTATGTACCCAGTCTTGATCATTAACCTACTCAAGGAGTCCTTGAATTACAGCCCAATAGCATCATAGATTCTAGGGAAAGGCAACTCCGAAATAGAACTCTTGTAGAACATCTAGTACAGTGGAAAGATTACCCTGAAGAGGATGCAACTTGGGAAGATGAAGGTACACTCTTAAAGGATTATCTCCAATTCATGATGAGTCATCTTGATTTCTTTAAGGGGGGAAGGATGTAACATACCCATCTTCACTAATAAAGAAATGTCTTGTAATAGATAAATTTATGAGTTTTTATGGTATAAAAATCAATGATTTTATTAAATGAGTCATTTCTACTTAGAGTCTCTAAATTTTGAGCCCAAATTTGAAATTTATGCGCGATTTTATCCTAATATAGGATTTTACAGCATCCAAAACGGACACCGAATCAAGCTTATACGCAAATTTCAGTCATGTTTAGTTAAAAAGCGATGACCTTTAAACCTTAATAAATGCATGACCGAGCGTCCGATTGACGGATGGTCTGCACCCCAACGACTAGGAGAACCTCCCGGATAAAGAAAAAATTACCTCGCAGTCTGGTACGCAAATCGAGACCGACGCTCCAAATTTGGAAACCTTGCCCCAAAATTTGGACCGTACACACTTACCTGGGTACCCGTATGATAGCTGCACAAGAACCAAAGGACGGTCGCCCACTATGTGGTCCACACGTACCGCTACTTGGACACCCACCATGCTGTCCCAGACCAGATAAGGTACATGCGTACCACTCCTTTCCCTGTTAACCGACAGCATATCTTTCTTACAGAGCCATGCAGGCCACTGATCTACAGCCTTTGCTAGTACACCGTCCTTTCATCCTTGCTTTGCGCAACGCCCGTACTACCCATATCCCATAGTTATATAAACCCCCGGGCAACAAGCATTTTCTGCGTAGCGTATGCTCTGTTGTGCCGTTGTCCGTACCGTCGTCTGTCCCTGTGCAGTGTACTTGCTATAGTAGTACAGCCACCCCTCTCCACACCCCCTCAATTGCCACTTTTCAAATAAGGCAATTTTCCTCCATCTCCCTCTTGCTAGGAGGCAGTGTCAACTCTTCTTCTTCCCCTGTGTGAAGAGACTTACAGCATCCCTCAGCCCTTCTCCCCTTTAGCAAAACACTTTTGTGTTAAGGACATCTCACAATCCCCCCCCCCTTATTTGTGTGGACTTTAGTAAGAGGTTTTAGCCTTAAGAGAGGGTTCTTGCGCTGTGATCTTTTACTCATACGGTGAGCAAACGATCTCAGAATTGAGATCTGATTGGACCGTTTTGATCGCAACAGCGAGCCCTACAAGATGGCCCCTTCTCGAAAACGTCAAAATATTACCTCAAGAGGCGCGCAAAATAACGAGAGTAGAGAAGATGCTCCCGATGCGGCCCCAACCCTCCCTTTACAAGCTCCTCAAGGAAATGGTGGCCAAGTCAGCTTGGTTATCTTTTAGAGAAGAGTTTTTTTTTAATATTAGTGTTAATAAATGTGTATCTTTTCCTTTTAGAATAATGACATAAAATTGTATGAAGCTACGAATTGAGTGTTGTATTCAATGATTTGTATTGAAATTGTTATCTTTAATGAATTGGGTTCTTGGGCAACTCTATTCTAGAAGACCAGGCCAGCGGCTATGCCTTGCATGGATGAGGAAAAAAGCGTTGCCTCTAGAAATCAAGTCTAGTACTTACCCAATCTATGGGTGATTTGATTTTTAGAAGATCACGCTCCCTTGTGGGATAGGACTAGGTCTTACCTATGAATCGTATCCTTGAATCTCTACATGGTCAAGGTGTCGATTAATAGGAAATTTTTTGCAAGGTAAGACTTGGTGGACTATCTTAAGTGTTTCCCTATTTTAGAAGGGGGGAACCTTATAATTGGTATCAGAGCCAATCTTAGCTCCAAGGAATTACCATTTAAGGACTGTTTTGCAATAAATGTTTTACCTAACATAATGTTAATTAATAAAAACATCCTACTAAAACAAACAAGTGGAAGTGATGTTTGAATGATTGTTTAAATGATTCGTTGGATTGAAAAGTTGAAGATGATCCATTTATTTTGTTTTGTCGGTACCCCCAGGGCCGACATCTCTGTGACTATAGATGGGATTCGCATACCTCAGGATCGCTAGGTGTATGACCAAACAAGTGATGCAAGTCTTACCTGCTCACAGAGTAGCTGTGTTGGGACCTACCCCAATCCAGAGTCTACCACCCTTACCATCAGTTTTTAGAGTCTTAGAAACTACAGCAGAACCCCAATATTTCACCTATGTGGACCGCTGTACCCTTATGTCATAGTCAAGCTTAGGAATTTCCCTTGATGGCAAATAAGACTAATTATATTAGTATCAGATCTTTGTAATAAAACTCGTCCTTGTAAATATTTAGAAATAAAATGATTTCTATGTTTTACTCTTCAAAATAAGCGTTGTGCAAATATATATCTTGTAATCTTAAAATTGTTTTTACAATGATGGCCACGACGATCACCCTCCACTTCCCAGTGTGCTTTACATTGATATCCAGGAGAAGAAGCTCTTGCTCAAGCAAATGCAATCTCCCTCCTTTAAAGGAGAAGGTTCAAAGATTGAGAAGGATGCTGAAGTCTGGATTGAAGCGATGGACGATTATTTCTCTACCGCCGGTACTGGAGTAGCAAATCAGTCTATGCTTGCATGGTTTTGCCTCATCGGAGATGCTAAACTCTGGTGCAAACAGTGGTGCCGTGACAAGGGAGTCACCGAGCATTCTCAAACGTGGAAAGACATCAAGCAGGGGCCGTGAAGGAAAGATATCTTCCCCCTTCCCATGAATCCATAAAGATTCTTGGGATGGATTGGTTAATTGCAAACAAAGCTAGCATTCATTGTCACTAGGGGAGTATCACTTTTTAAAGTGAGCATGGCCAAGTAATATCCGTTCAGGGCATAACATAACCTAAATCTAGGGTAGTCAAGGCAAAACATCTTCTCAAGGGAACACGTAAGGGTCAGCAAGTTTTCTTAGCCAAGCTCAACAAAACCATTGAACCTAGTAAGGAGACAGAACCCTCTTGGCTCCAAGAATTCTCTGACATCTTCCCTGACAAGCTTACAGGCCTACTGCCTCCCCGAATCATGAAATTGAGGTGATCCCTGGGACTCAACCCATCTCAAAAACGCGTCCTATAAAATGTCCCTTCCTCAAGCCATTGAACTTAAAGAGCAACTTTCCCAACTCATTGAGCAAGGATTCGTACACCCCAGTAGCTCTCCTTGGGGGGCACCTGTCCTTTTCCAAAAAAAAGGAGGACGGAACTCTCTGCCTCTTCATAGATTATCGAGGGCTGAATCAAGTCACTGTCAAGAATAAGTATGCTATCCCTCGCATCGACGAACTTCTTGACAGGCTTTATGGGGCCAAAGTCTTCTCAAAAATAGATTTGAGTCTGGTTACTATCAGATCATCAAAGTCGAGGAAGCAGATATACCCAAGACAGCCTTCAGTACCGGTTATAACCACTATGAGTTTACTGTAACCTCATTCGGGTTAACCAATGCTCCTGCAACCTTCAACCGCCTAATGCAAGATATATTCCATCCTTACTTGGATGAATTTGTGCTTGTTTTCTTTGATGACATCTTAATCTACTCCAAATCAATGGAAGAGCATGAGGAGCATGTGCGTAGAGTTCTGCAATTGTTGCGCAGACACAAACTCTATGCCAAGAAGAGCAAATGTACCTTCTTTACTCATCAAATTGAGTATCTTGGGTTCATCGTCTTCAAAGATGGCATTTCAATAGTTCCCGCCAAGATCAAAGATATTCTAGAGTGGCCATCCCCTAAATCAGTTCATGAAGTTCATGGGTTTTTGGGAATCACGGGATGGTATAGGATTTTCATTAAAGATTATGCCTTGGTAGTTGCACCTTTGACGGATCTTCTCTCAAGAAGTATTGCAAAATAGTGTGGCTGCCAATCCATCAAAACAGCTTTGATCAGCTCAAGGTCATTATTACTTTTGCCCCAGTCCTGAAACTTCCTGATTTCACCAAGTGGTTACTGATGCCAGTAGTCTAGCACTTGGTGGTGTCCTCCATGAAGCTCATGATAGTCCTACTGCGGGACACCCAGGCTACGCAAAAATATTCAATGCCGTAACAAGGAGCTTTCATTAGGCAGGCTTGAAAAATGATGTCCTTCGGTACTTGAAGCGATGTCTCTCTCATGCCAAAGGATCAAAGCTGAAAGGGTCAAGATGCCTGGGAAACTTCAACCCTTGGATATTCCCCAAATGAAGTGGGAGTGCATTAGTATGGATTTTGTCACAAGTCTCCCCATTGTTCAAGCAGGATATGACTCCATTCTGGTAGTAGTGGACTTACTTACCAAAGTAGCTCACCTTATACCAGCAAAGAAGACCTTCAAAGCTTCTGATGTTGCTAGAATATTCATCAAGGAAGTCCTCAAACTTCATGGTCTCCCAAAAAGGATACTAAGTGACCGAGATTTTGACTTCACTTCAAAGTGCCTATAAACTCCAACTCCAACTCTGGTAGAATTTGCCTACAATGCATCTTATCATCAGAGCATAGGAATGTCACCATTCAAAGCACTCTCTATGGGCAAGAATGCTTGTTTCCTCTAAATTTCTCTGATCCAAGAAAATGCTCGAAGAGATGGAGGAACAAACCAAGGCAATCCAAAAGGATATTAAAGCTGCCAAGATGGATAAAAGCATTATGCTGACACCAAGAGGTCTGAAAGGATCTTCAAGGAAGGAGACAAAGTTCTTCTATGAGTGCTACCCAAACGAAGTTCTCTATCACTTGGGAA
The DNA here is from genome assembly GCF_041138505.1 of Cibotium barometz. Taxonomy (NCBI): domain Eukaryota; kingdom Viridiplantae; phylum Streptophyta; class Polypodiopsida; order Cyatheales; family Cibotiaceae; genus Cibotium; species Cibotium barometz. Next base: position 20,235,272 of record NC_141109.1, read on the forward strand.
ATATAAGAAGCTCAGCCCTAGGTATTGTGGTCCCTATACAGTTATCAAGCCTTTAGGTAAAAGTGCCTACAAACTCCAACTCCCAGCCAATATCAAAGTCCACAATGTATTTCATGTAAGTTTGTTAAAACCTTATGTACCCAGTCTTGATCATTAACCTACTCAAGGAGTCCTTGAATTACAGCCCAATAGCATCATAGATTCTAGGGAAAGGCAACTTCGAAATAGAACTCTTGTAGAACATCTGGTACAGTGGAAAGATTACCCTGAAGAGGATGCAACTTGGGAAGATGAAGCTACACTCTTAAAGGATTATCCCCAATTCATGATGAGTCGTCTTGATTTCTTTAATGGGGGAAGGATGTAACATACCCATCTTCACTAATAAAGAAATGTCTTGTAATAGATAAATTTATGAGTTTTTATGTTTTAAAAATCAATGATTTTATTAAATGAGTCATTTCTACTTAGAGTCTTTAAATTTTGAGCCCAAATTTAGAATTTATGCGTGATTTTACCCTAATATAGGACTTTACAGCATCCAAAACGGACACGGAATCAAGCTTATACACAAATTTCAGTCATTTTTAGTTAAAAAGCGACGACCTTTAAACCTTAATAAATGCATGACTGAGCGTCCGATTGATGAATGGTCTGCACCCCAACGACTAGGAGAACCTCCCGGATCAAAAAAAAAATTACCTCTCAGGCGCAGTCTGGTACGCAAATCGAGACCGACGCTCCAAATTTGGGAACCTTGCCCCAAAATTTGGACCGTACACACTTACCTGGGTACACGTATGATAGCTGCACAAGAACCAAAGGACGGTCGCCCACTATGTGGTCCACACGTACCGCTAATTGGACACCCACCATGCTGTCCCAGACCAGATAAGGTACATGCGTACCACTTCTTTCCCTGTTAACCGACGGCATATCTTTCTTACAGAGCCATTTTTTGCGTAGCGTATGCTTTGTTGTGCCGTTGTCCGTACCGTCGTCTATCCCTGTGCAATGTACTTGCTAGAGTAGTACAGCCACCCCTCTCCACACCCCCTCAATTGCCACTTTTCAAATAAGGCAATTTTCCTCCATCTCCCTCTTGCTAGGAGGCAGTGTCCTTAACTCTTCTTCTCCCCCTGTGTGAAGAGACTTACAGCATCCCTCAGCCCTTCTCCCCTTTAGCAAAACATTTTTGTGTTAAGGACATCTCACAATCCCCCCCCTTATTTGTGTGGACTTTAGTAAGAGGTTTTAGCCTTAAGAGAGGGTTCTTGCGCTATGATCTTTTGCTCATACGGTGAGCGAACGATCTCAAAATTGAGATCTGATTGGACCGTTTCGATCGCGACAGCGAGCCCTACAAGATGGCCCCTTCTCGAAAACGTCAAAATATTACCTCGGGAGGCACGCACAATAACGAGAGTAGAGAAGATGCTCCCGATGCGGCCCCAACCCTCCCTTTACAAGCTGCTCAAGGAAATGGTAGCCAAGTCAGCTTGGTTATCTTTTAGAGAAGAGTTTTTTTTAAAATATTAGTGTTAATAAATGTGTATCTTTTCCTTTTAGAATAATGACGTAAAATTGTATGAAGCTACGAATTGAGTGTTGTATTCAATGATTTGTATTGAAATTGTTATCTTTAATGAATTGGGTTCTTGGGCAACTCTATTCTAGAAGACTAGGCCAGCGGCTATGCCTTGCATGGATGATGAAAAAAGCGTTGCCTCTAGAAATCAAGTCTAGTAGTTACCCAATTTATGATCAATTACCCTATGGGTGATTTGATTTTTAGAAGATCACGCTCCCTTGTGGGATAGGACTAGGTCTTACCTATGAATCGCATACTTGAATCTCTACATGGTCAAGGTGTCGATTAATAGGAAACTTTTTGCAAGTTAAGACTTGGTGGACTATCTTAAGTGTTTCCCTATTTTAGAAGGGGGAACCTTATAATTGGTATCAGAGCCAATCTTAGCTCCAAGGATGTAAGATTCCTCCCCCAACCCCCTTTTTGATGTCTAGTATCTTCCCCCGTAATCAATCCCTCTTCAGAAATATAAAGACCTTGTTTCTAACTGTTTTAACCTAGAGAGAGAAAATATTCTAGAGAGAGAATATTCAGATTATGAATATTTTTGGATAGAAAAATAACTCATCTTATTAAAATAAGTTTCCCTGAAACAGAAATTCAAAAAGAAATTTCCAATGTGCAATTGGAATTAATTGGAAATAGGTATAAAGAACCTTAGTCTAAGGGCCTAGATTTTCAGAATTCTTTAGACTATGGTCCAATTAAGGTTTCTATGGGCCAATAGCATCAATCCATGTGTAGGGAGGAGATAAATCCAAATTGTAAAAGAAGATACCCAAAAATGAGTAAATGCTCACATAAGATGAAGAGTTGAAAATGTACAAGGTTTATTAGTAAATAAACTCATATGTAAGGAAGAGGAGTTCTTTAAAGGAGGTGCATATTTCACATAAGATGAAGAGTTGAAAATGTACAAGGTTTATTAGTAAATAAACACATATGTAAGGAAGGGGAGTTCTTTAAAGGAGGTGCATATTTCACATAAGATGAAGAGTTGAAAATGTACAAGGCTTATTAGTAAAAAAACTATGACACATATGTAAGGAAGAGGAGTTCTTTAAAGGAGGTGCATATTTCACATAAGATGAAGAGTTGAAAATGTACAAGGTTTATTAGTAAAAAACTATGAGCAATACAATTTTGACACATATGTAAGGAAGGGGAATTCTTTAAAGGAGGTGCATATTTCACATGCTTGAATGAGTTTTAAACTCATAAAAATTGAGATATTTCATCTCTCCTCTCTCCTCATTCAAGTCTAGTTCCAGAAAGTTAGCTTAACTGACCTAAAAATGGTCAAAAAGTGACCAAACTGACTTAGAAAATTCTAGAATCAGTTTGTTTGGTTAGGAGCTCAAATTTTCCTATAAATAGAAGCCTCCCCTTGTTGAAAAAAACATAGTCTCTTATGCTTTGTTACTCTACTCCACCTAAGCCAAAATACATAGTCTCTTATGCTTTGTTACTCTACTCCACCTAAGCCAAATTAGATAGTCTCTTATGCTTTGTTACTCTACTCCACCTAAGCCAAAATACATAGTCTCTTATGCTTTGTTACTCTACTCCACCTAAGCCAAAATACATAGTCTCTTATGCTTTGTTACTCTACTCCACCTAAGCCAAAATACATAGTCTCTTATGCTTTGTTACTCTACTCCACCTAAGCCAAAATACATAGTCTCTTATGCTTTGTTACTCTACTCCACCTAAGCCAAATTAGATAGAGTCTTATGCTTTGTTACTCTACTCCACCTAAGCTAAAATATATAGTGTCTTATGCCTTGTTACTCTACTCTACCTAAGCCAAGAACTGTGAATTCTTTAATAATTCACTAGTTTTTGATACCTCTCTCTTTCTTCAATCTCCATTGGTGGCTCCATCAACATACTAAACCAATTGATTGGTTGGGGGCCTCTACCGTGAATAAAGAATCAAGCAAATCATAAGGTAAGTATATTGAATTTCGATCTTTTCTATGATTTCTCAATGATTCTCTCTTCTCAACCCCTCTCAAGCTTGAGAAGTTTAATTGGTATGGTTTTTTAAATGCTATTGAAGTTAATTGGTGAATAGTAGTGAAGAGTTACATAATTTAATAAATGCTATAGAAATTAATTTCCATTTATGTTTAAATTCTAATGGTTTTTATGTAAATTCTCTCTCTCACTCAAGAAATGGGCATACTCATGACCCATTCTCAATCCAAATGAAGCTTTTCATAAAGCTTTTCCGTAATCCAAGATTAAGTGAGGCTTGAGACCAAATTAATGGCTTTTTGCTATGCTTTTAGTTTATGCACATTGATGATTCAATCCATTATGGATTGATGACCCAATTAGAGACCATTCTAATTGTTTTCTTAATGATCCAATTAGAGACCATTATGGATTGATGATCCAATTAGAGACCATTCTAATTATTTCTTTAATAATGAGCTTTATCCCTTAGAAAAAAATTGAGATTTATCAGTCATAGTAGCGGAGCTATGGCAAAATTTTTATAGAAATTACGCATAAAATAAATTCATTCAAAACATAAAAAGAGGACTTCCTACCATATTCTAGGAACTATCATCCTAGATTAATTAAAAGAATTTTATTATGCATGGAGATGTGGATGTTTGCATGTAGATGTAGATGTATAGATGTAGATGTGGATGTGGAGGTGGATGGATGCATGTAGATGTAGATGTATAGATGTAGATGTGAATGGAGATGTGGATGTATGCATGTAGATGTAGATGTATAGATATGGATGTGGATGTATACATGTAGATGTAGATGTATAGATACGGATGTGGATGTGGAGGTGGATGTATACATGTAGATGTAGATGTATAGATGTAGATGTGGATGTGGAGGTAGATGGATACATGTAGATGTAGATGTATAGATGTAGATGGGAATGGAAATATGGATGTATGCATGTAGATGTAGATGTATAGATGTAGATGGGAATGGAAATATGGATGTATGCATGTAGATGTAGATGTATAGATGTAGATGTGGATGTGGAGGTAGATGGATGCATGTAGATGTAGATGTATAGATGTAGATGGGAATGGAGATATGGATGTATGCATGTAGATATAGATGTATAGATGTAGATGTGGATGTGGAGGTGGATGGATGCATGTAGATGTAGATGTGAATGGAGATGTGGATGTATGCATGTAGATGTAGATGTATGGAGGTGAATGTGAATGTGGATGTGGATGTATGCATAGAGATGTAGGTGTATGCATGTAGATGTGAATGTACCCATATAGATGTGGATGTATGGATGTGAATATACGATATGCGATGTGAGGGAATCTGAAGTGATGAGATAGAAATGATGTGATGGGATGAGTATACATATAAATGGAATATGGAATAAGTAATGTAGATTGATGAGGGATAAGGTGGAAAAATGAAAGTTAAAATAGAAATTGTGTTGTAAACTGTTTGTAAATACTGTTTGTAAATGCTGTTTGTAAATGATTGTTTTATGTCAAGAATGCTGGGGGGAGCATTTTGACCGTCTTGTGATTAAAGTCGTGATGGTAAAGTTGCAACTGCTGACGGGGAGTCAATGAAGGACGTCTCGCGTAGCAAGGTCGGCCGAGGTCTTGACCAGCCTCGGTGCGATTAAAATGGTGAGCTTCCGGTACGGTGGATGAGGGGCCAAGGAAGCGGCCTATGCGTGAAGCGCTAGGTTACCTGCGAAGGATCCTAGAGGGTGCTGACCATACGGTGCTCGGGCTCTGGGTTGCCTAGGATACCCACGCGTGCGTCGAGGAAGATATTGGAACAGAGTTGGAGTTGTTTTCTGAAATCGAGCATGGATCTGGTTGATTGACCTTGCTGGTCTTCAATGGATGAGTCCATGGCTCCTTATATGGATCTGTTGGTTGATCTTGCTGATCTTCAACGAGAGTCCATCTTGTTAAGTGATTATATTGCCAAGTATTATGGGCTAGGAACTATCGAAACGGCTCCTGAGCATTCTAGTTACCAATGATGCCATATATACTCTGATGAAGGAATGATGGAAAATTATTAAAGGCTAGGAACTATCGAAACGGCCCCTGAGCGTTCTAGTTGCCAATGATGCCATATATACTCTGATGAAGGAATGATGGAAAATTAAGAATCAATGAGATAAATTGGAAGATGCTGATCAATGATACTATGGTTTTATTAAAGGATTGTTTTAAACTGGTTGAATCTGGTTGGAAAAAAGGCAATTTCATATTGGGTGTGTGAGTGGTGTGACTAGTTTTATTTTGCATGAACATCCGGCTAGGGGGCCTTGGAACTCTTTTCCTTGGTACCCGGGACAAAACCTAACCAAATTTTTTAATTGGATCCCATCACTACAGTGGTTGGGCGGTTGGCTAACCCATGGGATTGGATGGGGTTAGGCTGGACTGATGGATCCGTAAACCGAGACTCAAACTTTTGTTTTTACGATAGAAAAAAAAAATAAAAATAAATCCCGGACAGTAACTGTTCTATGGATAGGAATCAACGGCTGTGCCTCTTGAATGGGGAAAAAAGCGTTGATCCCAATGATCCAAGTGCAAGTTTCTTCCTTGAACTGACTAAGTATCTTATAGATGTAATCGGATCATCTCGATCAGAAATGATCTTGACTACGTTAGAGTAAAAAGTTATCCTGGTGGAATCGCCCGTGCTTTCCGGTAAAGGAAGTTTTTTCCGGGTTCGGTTTTGGAACATGTGAGATCCCTGTTCCCACCGCGCAACGGATTCGGGGTACTAGCAGTGGAAGTAGCACTTCTTGCGCGAGGCAGGGTCCCACACTCGGGGCCTCGTCCACGGATATCCGGACAAAAGACTAATCCGTCGGTTTTTCCAAAACCAGACCCGGAAAAACTTCCTTTATCCGGAAAGCACGGCGATTCCACCAGGATAATTTTTACTCTAACGTAGTCAAAACCCTTACTGATCAAACAGATCCGACTGCATCAATAAAGATACTTGGTCAGATCAAGGAAGAAACTTGCACTTGGATCATTGGGATCAATGCTTTTTTCCCCACCAAGGAGGCACAGCCGTTGATTCCTATCCATAGAACAATTACTATCCGGGATTTACTTTATCTATCGTAATAACAGAAATTGAGTCTCGATTTACGGATCCATCAGTCCAGCCTAACCCCATCCAATCCCATGGGTTAGCCAACCGCCCAACCACTGTAGTGATGGGATCCAATTTGGAATTTGGTTAGGTTTTGTCCCGGGTACCAAGGAAAAGAGTTCCAAGGCCCCCTAGCCGGAAGTTCATGCAAACATAAAACTAGCCACACCACTTACACACCCAATATGAAAATTGCCTTTTTCTTAGCATCAGCTAACTTTAAAACAATCCTTTAATGAAACCATGGTACCACTGATCGCAATCTTCCAATTTATCCAGTTGAATCATAATTTCCCATCATTCCTTCATCAGAGTATCTATGGCATCATTGGCAACTAGAACGCTCACCACCTGTCCACACAGGGGCCTTTTCAATAGTTCCTAGCCCATAATACTCGGCAATATAATCACTTATAAAAATCAAGATGGACTCTCGTTGAAGATCAGCAAGATCAACCAACAGATCCATATAAAGAGCCATGGACTCATCCATTGAAGACCAGCAAGGTCAATCAACCAGATCCATGCCCGGTTTCACAAAACAAGTCTTACTCCTTGTTCCAATATCTTCCTCGACGCACGCGTGGGTATCCTAGGCGACCCAGAGCCCGAGCACCGTATGGTCAGCACCCTCTAGGATCCTTCGCAGGTGACCTAGCGCTTCACTCATAGGCCGCTTCCTTGGTCCCTTATCCACCGTACCGGAAGCTCACCATTTTAATCGAACCGAGGCTGGTCAAGACCTCGGCCGAGACCTTGCTACGTGAGACGTCCTCCATTGACTCTCTGTCAGCAGTTGCAACTTTATCAGTTAGGTCTCCACGACCTTAATCACAAGACGGTCAAAATGCTTTCCCAACATTCTTGACATAAAACAACCATTTACAAACAGCATTTACAAACAGTTTACAAATACAATTTTCTATATTAACTCTCATTTTTCCACATTATCCCTCATATAATCCACATTACTTATTCCACATTCCATTTATATGTGTACTCATCCAATCACATCATTTTCCATCTCTTCACTTCAGATTCCTTCACATCACATATCATATATTCACATCCATACATCCACATCCATATCCACATCCACATCCACATTCACATCCATACATCCACATCTACATGCTTACCTCCATTTTCACATCCTCATTTATACATCCACATCCCATATCCACATTCATACATACACATCCATATCCACATCCATACATCCACATCCACATCCATACATCCACATACATACATCCACTATCACGTCCTCATTTATACATCCACATCCATATACATACATACATCCACATCTACATCCACATTCACATACATCCACATCCACATTCCCATTCACATCTATACATCCACATGCATACATACATCTATATCCACATTCCCATTCACATCTATACATCCACATCTACATCCACATACATACATCCACATCTATATCCACATTCACATACATCCACCTCCACATTCCCATTCACATCTATACATCCACATCTACATCCACATCCACATTCCACATTCATATCTATACAGCCACATCTATATCCACATTCACATCTATGCATATACATCTTCATGCATACATCCATTTTCACATTCATACATCCACACTCATCGTCATGCATACATCCATTTTCACATTCATACATCCACACTCCCATCTCCACATCCACACATCCACATACATACATCTCTTATCGCATCCTATCCCTTCCCATATCTATTTATAGAATGTAAGGGAATTCTTATATTTGATATAAAATTTCTTTACGCATCTAATTATGCATAAATTCCATTTAAGGATACTAACTCTTTCGAAATAAAAATCAATCTTTTATGCATCTTCCTATGCATAAATTCATTTTAAATGAGAATGACACTTTGAATTAAAATTCAATCTTTTATGCATCTTCCTATGCATACATTCATTTTAGATGAGAATGACACTTTTGAATTAAAATCAATCTTTTATGCATCTTCTTATGCATAAATTCAATTTAGATGAGAATGACACTTTTGAATTAAAAATCAATCTTTTATGCATAAATTCAATTTAGATGAGAATGACACTTTTGAATTAAAAATCAATCTTTTATGCATCTTCTTATGCATAAATTCAATTTAGATAAGAATGACACTTTTGAATTAAAAATCAATCTTTTATGCATCTTCTTATGCATAAATTCAATTTAGTAGGAATTACACTTTTAGAATAAAAGAATTTCTCTTATGCATCTAATTTATGCATAAAATCTATTTATGATGAAAATCACACTTTTAGTATAAAAATATCTTTTATGCATAACTCTATGCATGAAATCCAATTATGATAAAAGTAACATTTTTACAATATAATAATCATCTTTTATGCATACCTCTATGCAAGAATTTCAAATGTGATAAAAGTAACACTTTTACAATAAAATAATCATTTAAAAAAATATTTTTACAATAAGATAATCATTTTTTTTTCATATCCCTATGCATGAAATTCAATATGCTAAAAGTAACACTTTTGATATAAAAATTTATCCATTATGCATACTTCTATGCATGAAAATAAAAATGATAAAAGTGCAACTTTTGATATAAAAATTTATCCATTATGCATACTTCTATGCATGAAAATAAAAAAGATAAAAGTATCACTTTTGATATAAAAATTTATCCATTATGTATACTTCTATGCATGTAAATAAAAATGATAAAAGTAACACTTTTGATATAAAAATTTATCCATTATGCATACTTCTATGCATGTAAATAAAAATGATAAAAGTAACACTTTTGATATAAAAATTTATCCATTATGCATACTTCTATGCATGTAAATAAAAATGATAAAAGTAACACTTTTGATATAAAAACTTATTCTTTATGCATAATATAAAAATTTAATTTCTCCATGATTATAATGAAATTCTTTCAATTAATGTAGGATGATAATTCCTAGAATATGGTAGGAAGTCCTCTTTTTATGCTTTGAATGAAATTATTTTATGCGTAATTTTTATAAAAATTTTACCATAGCTCCGCTGCTAATACTGATAAATCTCAATTTTTTTAAGGGATAAAGCTTATCATTAAGGAAATAATTAGAATGGTCTCTAATTGGATCATCAATCCATAATGGATTGAATCATCAATATGCATGAACTAAAAGCATAGAAAAAAGCCATTAATTTGGCCTCAAGTATAGCTTAATCTTGGATTAAGGAAAAGCTTTATGAAAAGCTTCATTTGGATTGAGAATGGGTCATGAGTATGACCATTTCTTGAGTGAGAGAGAGAAATTACATAAAAACCATTAGAATTTAAACATAAATGGAAATTAACTTCAATAGCATTTTTTAAATTATGTAACTCTTCACTAATATTCACCAATTAACTTCAATAGCATTAAAAAAATCATACCAATTAAGCTTCTCAAGCTTGAGAGGGGTTGAGAAGAGAGAAACATTGAGAAATTATAGAAAAGATCAATATTCACTAATTACCTTACAAATTGCTTGATTCTTTGTTCACGGTAGAGGCCCCCAACCAATCAATTGGTTAAGTATGTTGATGGAGCCACTAATGGGGATTGAAGAAAGAGGGAAGCTCCAAAAACTAGTGAATTATTAAATGAATTCACAGTTCTTGGCTTAGGTGGAGTAGAGTAACGATGCATAAACACTATATATTTTTCAACAAGGGGGAGGCTTCTATTTATAGGAAAAATTGAGCTCCTAACCAAACAAACTGATTCTAGAATTTTCTAAATCAGTTTGGTCAATATTTGACCATTTTTAGGTCAGTTAAGCTAACTTTTTGGAACTAGACTTGAATGAGGAGAGAGGAGAGATGAAATATCTCAATTTTTATGAGTTTAAAACTCATTCAAGCATGTGAAATATGCACCTCCTTTAAAGAACTCCCCTTCCTTACATATGTGTCATAATGGAATCATTTTAATATTGCTCATAGTTTTTTTACTAATAAACCTTGTACATTTTCAACTCTTCATCTTATGTGAAATATGCACCTCCTTTAAAGAACTCCCCTTCCTTACATATGTGTCATAATGAAATCATTTTAATATTGCTCATAGTTTTTTACTAATAAACCTTGTACATTTTCAACTCTTCATCTTATGTGAAATATGCACCTCCTTTAAAGAACTCCCCTTCCTTACATATGTGTCATAATGAAATCATTTTAATATTGCTCATAGTTTTTTACTAATAAACCTTGTACATTTTCAACTCTTCATCTTATGTGAGCATTTACTCATTTTTGGATACCCAAAATATCTCATATTTTTAATATTGCACATAATTTTTTACTAATAAACCTTGTACATTTTCAACTCTTCACCTCATGTGAGCATTTACTCATTTTTGGGTGTTTTCTTTTTACAAGTTGGATTTATCTCCTCCCTACACATGGATTGATGCTATTGCTCCATAGGAACCTTAATTGGACCATAGTCTAAAGATTTCTGAAAATCTAGACCCTTAGGCTAAGGTTCTTTATACCTATTTTCAATTAATTCCAATTGCACATTGGAAAATTCTTTTTGAATTTCTGTTTCAGGGGAACTCATCTGAATTAGAAGAGATATTTTTCTATCCAAAAATATTCAAAATCTGAATATTCTCTCTCTAGAATATTTTTCTCTCTCTAGGCTAAAACAGATAGAAACAAGGTCTTTATATTTCTGAAGAGGGATTGATTACAAGGAAAGATACTAGACATCAAAAAGGGGGTGGGGGAGGAATCTTACATTCTACCCCACTTAAAAAATACGAGATGTCCTCATCTCGCAAACTGGGATAATTTCTCAAGATGCACGAATATGAGACTTAGAGAAAAATTTTAATCAAGATTAACCACCAAGAAACGTCTTAAAGAGAGCAAGATTCAAAATAAGAACAAGATTTAAACTTTATTCATTCTCGGAACTTATACAGTAAAGATAGAAGAACTCTTTACACTTCCATAAGCCCGTCCATCATATGATCACAAAAGCAGTCCTCACAAGCTGCACAAGTATAAGGTAACTCATCTATGGGAATAATTCTATTGGTTATTGCTACACCTATCTCAGTGGTATGAGGTAATCTAACAAAAGGACCTCTGAGAGGCAAGCCAAAAACGGGATAAAGGCATATCTTCTCATGAGGAAGAAAACATGCCAGTAAGAAGACCCGCTCAGAAAACCCAAGATGCCTTGATCTCATGACACAGTAGTATCGGGGACCCAAACCCAAAGCTTCAATAACCATGGCCAAGCGGACATTGTTACGAAAGTGCTGCTGACCCCAGGGTGTTACCCTAGTTATGTTTTGATAGGTCCGCCATTTGGTTTGCGCTACAGAAGTTCCCAAGTGAGGGAAAAGTGAGCGCTCATACTGCTCTATAAAATCCTTCTTCACAGATTCACTTGCGTCTTGAAGGTGAGGAATCATTATGGATAAAACTAGTTCTTGTTGCCAAGCCATGAAGGAGATTAAGAAAGAAAGGAGATCGATGGAAGTAAGATTACTGTGAGCGACAAGTAAAAGTTACGACTTATATAAAGGAAGGAGCTAGCGTAACTTAGAAGCCAACGGTAACTTGCCACTGAAGTTTTACCGTCTTTCCATGATTTGGGTTTGACACATTTTTCTACAGAAGGCATTAAGAATTTTGAGATGAAGAGATAAAAGAAGCTTGTAGGCTAAGTCACCTACTTTCATTGAATTCAGATATAAGGCTCACAATATTTGGGGGATAACTTCATATACTCCCCAAGAGATAAAGAACTTCTTTTGGGCCGTACTCGAATGAAGACCAAAACCTTGATATCCAAAACATCGATTCTCACTTCTGAACTCATTGTTCTGAATCCTTAAAATAGGTGGGACTCTTGAGAAGTATTCTAGGAAAAGGGTCTTCCTTTGTTAAATAGAACTTTCTTTTATTTTAGAGAGGGAATAATTATAAGATCAGAAAGGGAGATTCTTACTCCTGTATACCTCAAAGGCTGGGGAGGAATCTTACATTCTACCCCACTTAAAAAGTGCGAGATGTCCTCATCTCGCAAGGTAGAGGACAACTCTTTTTCTTAACATCTAATTTTATTTTGGGGTTCCTTATATTCTGGTCAACCCAACAGAACACTGGGATAAATATCCCTTATATAGAACTCATCATTAATATTCAGATCATATCATTCATATCTCTAACATGATAATGGTCCATTAGACCGAAAATTTTTCTTCTGAACATTCCTCCACGGGAATTTCAGTCAAGCAAGTTCTCAATTTGTCATCCCTTAACTTGATCTACTGATCAAGTGTTAACAGTAACAATTTGACAGCACAACCCACTAATCTCATAGTGATTTGCTGAATTCATTATCATCATTCCAGTTATGAATATCATTACTGGGACTCGTCCCATTCATCCTCATTGTGGTTTTGTTCAGATTTTTATATTTCAACTAATTTCAGAAATCATCATTTTTCAATCAGAATTTTCAATCAGAATCCAATTCAATTCATCAATTCTCAAACAGAATTAAAAATCATATCAACCACATTCGAATTCATCATCTAGATAGCATTAACGCTTATAATTTCAAGTCTTAGATTTACTCGTATATACTGTCAGTAAAGAGCTGCAGTATACTCTCGGTATATACGGGTAGTCGTGGCTCTTGGAATTATAAGGTAAATACCATCATGTCTAGGCCGCAAGCAAGTCAGGGGTTCTATATATTTGCGATACTTCCATCTGAAGACCCAATTACCAATTTATAAATTTTAGTTTGAATATCAAATTGTATGACTTATATCACACAATTACAACCTTTTTGTGTTTCTTGATAAATGTTTGACATATTTGTCTTCTCAGTTGATCTTTATTAACCAAATGCTCTGATACCAACTGTGAGATCCCTGTTCCCACCGCGCAACGGATTCGGGGTACTAGCAGCGGAAGTAGCACTTCTTGCGCGAGGCAGGGTCCCACACTCGGGGCCTCGTCCACGGATATCCGGACAAAAGACTAATCCGTCGGTTTTTCCAAAACCAGACCCGGAAAAACTTCCTTTATCCGGAAAGCACGGCGATTCCACCAGGATAATTTTTACTCTAACGTAGTCAAAACCCTTACTGATCAAACAGATCCGACTGCATCAATAAAGATACTTGGTCAGATCAAGGAAGAAACTTGCACTTGGATCATTGGGATCAATGCTTTTTTCCCCACCAAGGAGGCACAGCCGTTGATTCCTATCCATAGAACAATTACTATCCGGGATTTACTTTATCTATCGTAATAACAGAAATTGAGTCTCGATTTACGGATCCATCAGTCCAGCCTAACCCCATCCAATCCCATGGGTTAGCCAACCGCCCAACCACTGTAGTGATGGGATCCAATTTGGAATTTGGTTAGGTTTTGTCCCGGGTACCAAGGAAAAGAGTTCCAAGGCCCCCTAGCCGGAAGTTCATGCAAACATAAAACTAGCCACACCACTTACACACCCAATATGAAAATTGCCTTTTTCTTAGCATCAGCTAACTTTAAAACAATCCTTTAATGAAACCATGGTACCACTGATCGCAATCTTCCAATTTATCCAGTTGAATCATAATTTCCCATCATTCCTTCATCAGAGTATCTATGGCATCATTGGCAACTAGAACGCTCACCACCTGTCCACACAGGGGCCTTTTCAATAGTTCCTAGCCCATAATACTCGGCAATATAATCACTTATAAAAATCAAGATGGACTCTCGTTGAAGATCAGCAAGATCAACCAACAGATCCATATAAAGAGCCATGGACTCATCCATTGAAGACCAGCAAGGTCAATCAACCAGATCCATGCCCGGTTTCACAAAACAAGTCTTACTCCTTGTTCCAATATCTTCCTCGACGCACGCGTGGGTATCCTAGGCGACCCAGAGCCCGAGCACCGTATGGTCAGCACCCTCTAGGATCCTTCGCAGGTGACCTAGCGCTTCACTCATAGGCCGCTTCCTTGGTCCCTTATCCACCGTACCGGAAGCTCACCATTTTAATCGAACCGAGGCTGGTCAAGACCTCGGCCGAGACCTTGCTACGTGAGACGTCCTCCATTGACTCTCTGTCAGCAGTTGCAACTTTATCAGTTAGGTCTCCACGACCTTAATCACAAGACGGTCAAAATGCTTTCCCAACATTCTTGACATAAAACAACCATTTACAAACAGCATTTACAAACAGTTTACAAATACAATTTTCTATATTAACTCTCATTTTTCCACATTATCCCTCATATAATCCACATTACTTATTCCACATTCCATTTATATGTGTACTCATCCAATCACATCATTTTCCATCTCTTCACTTCAGATTCCTTCACATCACATATCATATATTCACATCCATACATCCACATCCATATCCACATCCACATCCACATTCACATCCATACATCCACATCTACATGCTTACCTCCATTTTCACATCCTCATTTATACATCCACATCCCATATCCACATTCATACATACACATCCATATCCACATCCATACATCCACATCCACATCCATACATCCACATACATACATCCACTATCACGTCCTCATTTATACATCCACATCCATATACATACATACATCCACATCTACATCCACATTCACATACATCCACATCCACATTCCCATTCACATCTATACATCCACATGCATACATACATCTATATCCACATTCCCATTCACATCTATACATCCACATCTACATCCACATACATACATCCACATCTATATCCACATTCACATACATCCACCTCCACATTCCCATTCACATCTATACATCCACATCTACATCCACATCCACATTCCACATTCATATCTATACAGCCACATCTATATCCACATTCACATCTATGCATATACATCTTCATGCATACATCCATTTTCACATTCATACATCCACACTCATCGTCATGCATACATCCATTTTCACATTCATACATCCACACTCCCATCTCCACATCCACACATCCACATACATACATCTCTTATCGCATCCTATCCCTTCCCATATCTATTTATAGAATGTAAGGGAATTCTTATATTTGATATAAAATTTCTTTACGCATCTAATTATGCATAAATTCCATTTAAGGATACTAACTCTTTCGAAATAAAAATCAATCTTTTATGCATCTTCCTATGCATAAATTCATTTTAAATGAGAATGACACTTTGAATTAAAATTCAATCTTTTATGCATCTTCCTATGCATACATTCATTTTAGATGAGAATGACACTTTTGAATTAAAATCAATCTTTTATGCATCTTCTTATGCATAAATTCAATTTAGATGAGAATGACACTTTTGAATTAAAAATCAATCTTTTATGCATAAATTCAATTTAGATGAGAATGACACTTTTGAATTAAAAATCAATCTTTTATGCATCTTCTTATGCATAAATTCAATTTAGATAAGAATGACACTTTTGAATTAAAAATCAATCTTTTATGCATCTTCTTATGCATAAATTCAATTTAGTAGGAATTACACTTTTAGAATAAAAGAATTTCTCTTATGCATCTAATTTATGCATAAAATCTATTTATGATGAAAATCACACTTTTAGTATAAAAATATCTTTTATGCATAACTCTATGCATGAAATCCAATTATGATAAAAGTAACATTTTTACAATATAATAATCATCTTTTATGCATACCTCTATGCAAGAATTTCAAATGTGATAAAAGTAACACTTTTACAATAAAATAATCATTTAAAAAAATATTTTTACAATAAGATAATCATTTTTTTTTCATATCCCTATGCATGAAATTCAATATGCTAAAAGTAACACTTTTGATATAAAAATTTATCCATTATGCATACTTCTATGCATGAAAATAAAAATGATAAAAGTGCAACTTTTGATATAAAAATTTATCCATTATGCATACTTCTATGCATGAAAATAAAAAAGATAAAAGTATCACTTTTGATATAAAAATTTATCCATTATGTATACTTCTATGCATGTAAATAAAAATGATAAAAGTAACACTTTTGATATAAAAATTTATCCATTATGCATACTTCTATGCATGTAAATAAAAATGATAAAAGTAACACTTTTGATATAAAAATTTATCCATTATGCATACTTCTATGCATGTAAATAAAAATGATAAAAGTAACACTTTTGATATAAAAACTTATTCTTTATGCATAATATAAAAATTTAATTTCTCCATGATTATAATGAAATTCTTTCAATTAATGTAGGATGATAATTCCTAGAATATGGTAGGAAGTCCTCTTTTTATGCTTTGAATGAAATTATTTTATGCGTAATTTTTATAAAAATTTTACCATAGCTCCGCTGCTAATACTGATAAATCTCAATTTTTTTAAGGGATAAAGCTTATCATTAAGGAAATAATTAGAATGGTCTCTAATTGGATCATCAATCCATAATGGATTGAATCATCAATATGCATGAACTAAAAGCATAGAAAAAAGCCATTAATTTGGCCTCAAGTATAGCTTAATCTTGGATTAAGGAAAAGCTTTATGAAAAGCTTCATTTGGATTGAGAATGGGTCATGAGTATGACCATTTCTTGAGTGAGAGAGAGAAATTACATAAAAACCATTAGAATTTAAACATAAATGGAAATTAACTTCAATAGCATTTTTTAAATTATGTAACTCTTCACTAATATTCACCAATTAACTTCAATAGCATTAAAAAAATCATACCAATTAAGCTTCTCAAGCTTGAGAGGGGTTGAGAAGAGAGAAACATTGAGAAATTATAGAAAAGATCAATATTCACTAATTACCTTACAAATTGCTTGATTCTTTGTTCACGGTAGAGGCCCCCAACCAATCAATTGGTTAAGTATGTTGATGGAGCCACTAATGGGGATTGAAGAAAGAGGGAAGCTCCAAAAACTAGTGAATTATTAAATGAATTCACAGTTCTTGGCTTAGGTGGAGTAGAGTAACGATGCATAAACACTATATATTTTTCAACAAGGGGGAGGCTTCTATTTATAGGAAAAATTGAGCTCCTAACCAAACAAACTGATTCTAGAATTTTCTAAATCAGTTTGGTCAATATTTGACCATTTTTAGGTCAGTTAAGCTAACTTTTTGGAACTAGACTTGAATGAGGAGAGAGGAGAGATGAAATATCTCAATTTTTATGAGTTTAAAACTCATTCAAGCATGTGAAATATGCACCTCCTTTAAAGAACTCCCCTTCCTTACATATGTGTCATAATGGAATCATTTTAATATTGCTCATAGTTTTTTTACTAATAAACCTTGTACATTTTCAACTCTTCATCTTATGTGAAATATGCACCTCCTTTAAAGAACTCCCCTTCCTTACATATGTGTCATAATGAAATCATTTTAATATTGCTCATAGTT
Organism: Cibotium barometz; assembly: GCF_041138505.1. Classification (NCBI taxonomy): domain Eukaryota; kingdom Viridiplantae; phylum Streptophyta; class Polypodiopsida; order Cyatheales; family Cibotiaceae; genus Cibotium; species Cibotium barometz. Next base: position 20,253,458 of record NC_141109.1, read on the forward strand.
TTTTACTAATAAACCTTGTACATTTTCAACTCTTCATCTTATGTGAAATATGCACCTCCTTTAAAGAACTCCCCTTCCTTACATATGTGTCATAATGAAATCATTTTAATATTGCTCATAGTTTTTTACTAATAAACCTTGTACATTTTCAACTCTTCATCTTATGTGAGCATTTACTCATTTTTGGATACCCAAAATATCTCATATTTTTAATATTGCACATAATTTTTTACTAATAAACCTTGTACATTTTCAACTCTTCACCTCATGTGAGCATTTACTCATTTTTGGGTGTTTTCTTTTTACAAGTTGGATTTATCTCCTCCCTACACATGGATTGATGCTATTGCTCCATAGGAACCTTAATTGGACCATAGTCTAAAGATTTCTGAAAATCTAGACCCTTAGGCTAAGGTTCTTTATACCTATTTTCAATTAATTCCAATTGCACATTGGAAAATTCTTTTTGAATTTCTGTTTCAGGGGAACTCATCTGAATTAGAAGAGATATTTTTCTATCCAAAAATATTCAAAATCTGAATATTCTCTCTCTAGAATATTTTTCTCTCTCTAGGCTAAAACAGATAGAAACAAGGTCTTTATATTTCTGAAGAGGGATTGATTACAGGGAAAGATACTAGACATCAAAAAGGGGGTGGGGGAGGAATCTTACAGAACAACCGACGGATTAGTCTCTTATCCGGATATCCGTGGGCGAGGCCCCGAGTGTGGGACCCCTGTCCCACGCGAGAAGCGCTACTTCCGCTGCCAGTACCCCGAATCCGTTGCTCGGTGGGAACAGGGATCTTACAGTTGGTATCAGAGCATTTGGTTAATAAAGATCAACTGAGAAGACAAATATGTCAAAAATTTATCAAGAAACACAAAAAGGTTATAATTGTGTGATATAATTCATACAATTTGATATTCAAACTGAAATTCATAAGTTGGTAATTGGTTCTCCAGATAGAAGTACCGCGATTATATAGAATCCCTGACTTGCTTGAGGCCTAGACATGATAGTATTTACTTTATAATTCCAAGGGCCGTGACTACGCGTATATACCGAGAGTATACTGCAGCTCTTTACTGACAGTATATACGAGTAAATCTAAGACTTGAAATTATAAGCGTTAATGCTATCTAGATGATGATTTCGAATGTGATTGATATGATTTTTAATTCTGTTTGAGAATGAATGAATTGATTTGGATTCTGATTGAAAATGCTGATTGAAAAATGTTGATTTTTAAAAATTAGTTGAAATATAATGAAACCACAATGAGGGGGAATGGGACGAGTCCCTGTGATGATATTCATAACTAGAATGATGATAATGAATTCAGCAAATAACTATGAGATTAGTGGGTTGTGCTGTCAGATTGCTGCTATTAATACTTGACTGGTAGATCAAGTTAAGGGATGTCAAATTGAGAACTTGCTTGACTGAAGTTTCCGTGGAGGAATGTTCCGAAGGAAACTTTTCGGTCTAATGGACCATTATCATGTTAAAGATATGAATGACATGATCTGAATGAATTGTTATTTAATGATGAGTTCTATATAAGGGATATTTATCCCAGTGTTCTGTTGGGTTGACCAGAATATAAGGAACCCTAGAATAAAATTGGATCTTAAGAAAAAGAGATGTCCTCTACCTTGCGAGATGAGGACATCTCGCACTTTTTAAGTGGGGTAGAATGTAAGATTCTTCCCCAGCCTTCGAGGTATACAGGAGTAAGAATCTCCTTTCTGATCTTATAATTATTCCCTCTCTAAAATAAAAGAAAGTTTCTGTTTAAAAAAGGAATACCCTTTTCCTAAAATACTTCTCAGGAGTCACGCCTATTTTAAGGATTTAGAACAATGAGTTTAGAAGTGAGAATCGGTGTTTTGGATACCAAGGTTTTGGTTTTCATTCGAGTATGGCCCAAAAGAAGTTCTTTATCTCTTGGGGAGTATAAGAAGTTATCCCCCAGATATTGTGATCCTTATATCTGAATTCAATGAAAGTAGGTGACTTAGCCTACAAGTTTCTTTTATCTCCTCATCTCAAAATTCTTAATGCCTTCTATAGAAAAATGTGTCAAACACAAATCATGGAAAGACGGTAAAACTTCAGTGGCAAGTTACCGTTGGCTTCTAGGTTACGCTAGCTCCTTCCTTTATATAAGTCGTAACTTCTACTTGTCGCTCACAGTAATCTTACTCCCATCAATCTCCTTTCTTTCTTAATCTCCTTCATGGCTTGGCAACAGGAATTAGTTTTATCCCTGATGATTTCTCACCTTCAAGACGCAAGAGAGTCTGTGAAGAAAGACTTTATAGAACAGTATGAGCGCTCACTTTTTCCTCACCTAGGAACTTCTGTAGCGCAGACCAAATGGCGGACCTATCAAAACATAACTAGGGTAACACCCTGGGGTCAGCAACACTTTCGTAACAATGTCCGCTTGGCCATGGTTATTGAAGCTTTGGGTTTGGGTCCCCGATACTACTGTGTCATGAGATCAAGGCATCTTGGGTTTTCTGAGCGGGTCTTTTTACTGGCATGTTTTCTTCCTCATGAGAAGATATGCCTTTACCCCGTTTTTGGCTTGCCTCTCAGAGGTCCTTTTGTTAGATCACCTCATACCACTGAGATAGGTGCGGCAATAACCAGCAGAATCATTCCCATAGATGAGTTACCCTATACTTGTGCAGCTTGTGAGGACTGCTTTTGTGACCATATGATGGATGGGCTTATGGAAGTGTAAAGAGTTCTTCTATCTTTACTGTATAAGTCCCGTGAATGAGTAAAGTTTAAATCTTGTTCTTATTTTGAATCTTGCTCTCTTTAAGACTTTTCTTGGTGGTTAATCTTGATTAAAAATTTTCTCTAAGTCTCATATTCGTGCATCTTGCGAAATTATCCCAAGTTGCGAGATGAGGACATCTCGCGTTTTTTAAGTGGGGTAGAATGTAAGATTCCTCCCCCAACCCCCTTTTTGATGTCTAGTATCTTCCCCCGTAATCAATCCCTCTTCAGAAATATAAAGACCTTGTTTCTAACTGTTTTAACCTAGAGAGAGAAAATATTCTAGAGAGAGAATATTCAGATTATGAATATTTTTGGATAGAAAAATAACTCATCTTATTAAAATAAGTTTCCCTGAAACAGAAATTCAAAAAGAAATTTCCAATGTGCAATTGGAATTAATTGGAAATAGGTATAAAGAACCTTAGTCTAAGGGCCTAGATTTTCAGAATTCTTTAGACTATGGTCCAATTAAGGTTTCTATGGGCCAATAGCATCAATCCATGTGTAGGGAGGAGATAAATCCAAATTGTAAAAGAAGATACCCAAAAATGAGTAAATGCTCACATAAGATGAAGAGTTGAAAATGTACAAGGTTTATTAGTAAATAAACTCATATGTAAGGAAGAGGAGTTCTTTAAAGGAGGTGCATATTTCACATAAGATGAAGAGTTGAAAATGTACAAGGTTTATTAGTAAATAAACACATATGTAAGGAAGGGGAGTTCTTTAAAGGAGGTGCATATTTCACATAAGATGAAGAGTTGAAAATGTACAAGGCTTATTAGTAAAAAAACTATGACACATATGTAAGGAAGAGGAGTTCTTTAAAGGAGGTGCATATTTCACATAAGATGAAGAGTTGAAAATGTACAAGGTTTATTAGTAAAAAACTATGAGCAATACAATTTTGACACATATGTAAGGAAGGGGAATTCTTTAAAGGAGGTGCATATTTCACATGCTTGAATGAGTTTTAAACTCATAAAAATTGAGATATTTCATCTCTCCTCTCTCCTCATTCAAGTCTAGTTCCAGAAAGTTAGCTTAACTGACCTAAAAATGGTCAAAAAGTGACCAAACTGACTTAGAAAATTCTAGAATCAGTTTGTTTGGTTAGGAGCTCAAATTTTCCTATAAATAGAAGCCTCCCCTTGTTGAAAAAAACATAGTCTCTTATGCTTTGTTACTCTACTCCACCTAAGCCAAAATACATAGTCTCTTATGCTTTGTTACTCTACTCCACCTAAGCCAAATTAGATAGTCTCTTATGCTTTGTTACTCTACTCCACCTAAGCCAAAATACATAGTCTCTTATGCTTTGTTACTCTACTCCACCTAAGCCAAAATACATAGTCTCTTATGCTTTGTTACTCTACTCCACCTAAGCCAAAATACATAGTCTCTTATGCTTTGTTACTCTACTCCACCTAAGCCAAAATACATAGTCTCTTATGCTTTGTTACTCTACTCCACCTAAGCCAAATTAGATAGAGTCTTATGCTTTGTTACTCTACTCCACCTAAGCTAAAATATATAGTGTCTTATGCCTTGTTACTCTACTCTACCTAAGCCAAGAACTGTGAATTCTTTAATAATTCACTAGTTTTTGATACCTCTCTCTTTCTTCAATCTCCATTGGTGGCTCCATCAACATACTAAACCAATTGATTGGTTGGGGGCCTCTACCGTGAATAAAGAATCAAGCAAATCATAAGGTAAGTATATTGAATTTCGATCTTTTCTATGATTTCTCAATGATTCTCTCTTCTCAACCCCTCTCAAGCTTGAGAAGTTTAATTGGTATGGTTTTTTAAATGCTATTGAAGTTAATTGGTGAATAGTAGTGAAGAGTTACATAATTTAATAAATGCTATAGAAATTAATTTCCATTTATGTTTAAATTCTAATGGTTTTTATGTAAATTCTCTCTCTCACTCAAGAAATGGGCATACTCATGACCCATTCTCAATCCAAATGAAGCTTTTCATAAAGCTTTTCCGTAATCCAAGATTAAGTGAGGCTTGAGACCAAATTAATGGCTTTTTGCTATGCTTTTAGTTTATGCACATTGATGATTCAATCCATTATGGATTGATGACCCAATTAGAGACCATTCTAATTGTTTTCTTAATGATCCAATTAGAGACCATTATGGATTGATGATCCAATTAGAGACCATTCTAATTATTTCTTTAATAATGAGCTTTATCCCTTAGAAAAAAATTGAGATTTATCAGTCATAGTAGCGGAGCTATGGCAAAATTTTTATAGAAATTACGCATAAAATAAATTCATTCAAAACATAAAAAGAGGACTTCCTACCATATTCTAGGAACTATCATCCTAGATTAATTAAAAGAATTTTATTATGCATGGAGATGTGGATGTTTGCATGTAGATGTAGATGTATAGATGTAGATGTGGATGTGGAGGTGGATGGATGCATGTAGATGTAGATGTATAGATGTAGATGTGAATGGAGATGTGGATGTATGCATGTAGATGTAGATGTATAGATATGGATGTGGATGTATACATGTAGATGTAGATGTATAGATACGGATGTGGATGTGGAGGTGGATGTATACATGTAGATGTAGATGTATAGATGTAGATGTGGATGTGGAGGTAGATGGATACATGTAGATGTAGATGTATAGATGTAGATGGGAATGGAAATATGGATGTATGCATGTAGATGTAGATGTATAGATGTAGATGGGAATGGAAATATGGATGTATGCATGTAGATGTAGATGTATAGATGTAGATGTGGATGTGGAGGTAGATGGATGCATGTAGATGTAGATGTATAGATGTAGATGGGAATGGAGATATGGATGTATGCATGTAGATATAGATGTATAGATGTAGATGTGGATGTGGAGGTGGATGGATGCATGTAGATGTAGATGTGAATGGAGATGTGGATGTATGCATGTAGATGTAGATGTATGGAGGTGAATGTGAATGTGGATGTGGATGTATGCATAGAGATGTAGGTGTATGCATGTAGATGTGAATGTACCCATATAGATGTGGATGTATGGATGTGAATATACGATATGCGATGTGAGGGAATCTGAAGTGATGAGATAGAAATGATGTGATGGGATGAGTATACATATAAATGGAATATGGAATAAGTAATGTAGATTGATGAGGGATAAGGTGGAAAAATGAAAGTTAAAATAGAAATTGTGTTGTAAACTGTTTGTAAATACTGTTTGTAAATGCTGTTTGTAAATGATTGTTTTATGTCAAGAATGCTGGGGGGAGCATTTTGACCGTCTTGTGATTAAAGTCGTGATGGTAAAGTTGCAACTGCTGACGGGGAGTCAATGAAGGACGTCTCGCGTAGCAAGGTCGGCCGAGGTCTTGACCAGCCTCGGTGTGATTAAAATGGTGAGCTTCCGGTACGGTGGATGAGGGGCCAAGGAAGCGGCCTATGCGTGAAGCGCTAGGTTACCTGCGAAGGATCCTAGAGGGTGCTGACCATACGGTGCTCGGGCTCTGGGTTGCCTAGGATACCCACGCGTGCGTCGAGGAAGATATTGGAACAGAGTTGGAGTTGTTTTCTGAAATCGAGCATGGATCTGGTTGATTGACCTTGCTGGTCTTCAATGGATGAGTCCATGGCTCCTTATATGGATCTGTTGGTTGATCTTGCTGATCTTCAACGAGAGTCCATCTTGTTAAGTGATTATATTGCCAAGTATTATGGGCTAGGAACTATCGAAACGGCTCCTGAGCATTCTAGTTACCAATGATGCCATATATACTCTGATGAAGGAATGATGGAAAATTATTAAAGGCTAGGAACTATCGAAACGGCCCCTGAGCGTTCTAGTTGCCAATGATGCCATATATACTCTGATGAAGGAATGATGGAAAATTAAGAATCAATGAGATAAATTGGAAGATGCTGATCAATGATACTATGGTTTTATTAAAGGATTGTTTTAAACTGGTTGAATCTGGTTGGAAAAAAGGCAATTTCATATTGGGTGTGTGAGTGGTGTGACTAGTTTTATTTTGCATGAACATCCGGCTAGGGGGCCTTGGAACTCTTTTCCTTGGTACCCGGGACAAAACCTAACCAAATTTTTTAATTGGATCCCATCACTACAGTGGTTGGGCGGTTGGCTAACCCATGGGATTGGATGGGGTTAGGCTGGACTGATGGATCCGTAAACCGAGACTCAAACTTTTGTTTTTACGATAGAAAAAAAAAATAAAAATAAATCCCGGACAGTAACTGTTCTCTGGATAGGAATCAACGGCTGTGCCTCTTGAATGGGGAAAAAAGCGTTGATCCCAATGATCCAAGTGCAAGTTTCTTCCTTGAACTGACTAAGTATCTTATAGATGTAATCGGATCATCTCGATCAGAAATGATCTTGACTACGTTAGAGTAAAAAGTTATCCTGGTGGAATCGCCCGTGCTTTCCGGTAAAGGAAGTTTTTTCCGGGTTCGGTTTTGGAACAACCGACGGATTAGTCTCTTATCCGGATATCCGTGGGCGAGGCCCCGAGTGTGGGACCCCTGTCCCACACGAGAAGCGCTACTTCCGCTGCCAGTACCCCGAATCCGTTGCTCGGTGGGAACAGGGATCTTACAAAGGAATTGACAGTTAAGGACTGTTTTGCAATAAATGTTTTACCTAACATAATGCTAATTAATAAAAACATCCTACTAAAACAAACAAGTGGACTTGATGTTTGAATGATTTTTTAAATGATTCGTTGGATTGAAAAGTTGAAGATGATCCATTTATTTTGTTTTGTCGGTAACCCCCAGGGCCGACACCTCTCTGACTATAGATGGAATTCGTATACCTCAGGATCGCTGGGTGTATGACCAAACAAGTGATGCAAGTCTTACCTGCTCACAGAGTAGCTGTGTTGGGACCTACCCCAATCCAGAGTCTACCACCCTTACCATCAGTTTTTAGAGTCTTAGAAACTACAGCAGAACCCCAATATTTCACCTATGTGGACCGCTGTACCCTTATGTCATAGTCAAGCTTAGGAATTTCCCTTGATGGCAAATGAGACTAATTATATTAGTCTCAGATCTTTGTAATAAAACTCGTCCTTGTAAATATTAGAAATAAAATGATTTCTATGTTTTACTCTTCAAAATAAGCGTTGTGCAAATATGAATCTTGTAATCTTAAAATTGTTTTTACAATGATGGCCAGGACGATCACCCTCCACTTCCCAGTGCACTTTACACTGATATCCAGGAGAAGAAGCTCTTGCTCAAGCAAATGCAACCTCCCTCCTTTAAAGGAGAAGGTTCAAAGATTGAGAAGGATGCTGAAGTCTGGATTGAAGCGATGGACGATTATTTCTCTACCGCCGGTACTGGAGTAGCAAATCAGTCTATGCTTGCATTGTTTCGCCTCATCGGAGATGCTAAACTCTGGTGGAAACAGTGGTGCCGTGACAAGGGAGTCACCGAGCATTCTCAAACGTGGGAAGACATCAAGCAGGCCGTGAAGGAAAGATATCTTCCCCCTTCCCATGAATCCATAAAGATTCTTGGGATGGATTGGTTAATTGCAAACAAAGCAAGCATTCATTGTCACTAGGGGAGTATCACTTTTGAAAATGAGCATGGCCAAGTACTATCCGTTCAGGGCATAACATAACCTAAATCTAGGGTAGTCAAGGCAAAACATCTTCTCAAGGGAACACGTAAGGGTCAGCAAGTTTTCTTAGCCAAGCTCAACAAAACCATTGAACCTAGTAAGGAGACAGAACCCTCTTGGCTCCAAGAATTCTCTAACATTTTCCCTGACAAGCTTACAGGCCTACCGCCTCCTCGAATCATGAAATTTAGGTGATCCCTGGGACTCAACCCGTCTCAAAAACGCGCCCTATAAAATGTCCCTTCCTGAAGCCATTGAACTTAAAGAGCAACTTTCCCAACTCATTGAGCAAGGATTCGTACACCCCAGGAGCTCTCCTTGGGGGGCACCTGTCCTTTTCCAAAAAAAAGGACGGAACTCTCTGCCTCTGCATAGATTATCGAGGGCTGAATCAAGTCACTGTCAAGAATAAGTATACTATCCCTCGCATCGACGAACTTCTTGACAGGCTTCATGGGGCTAAAGTCTTCTCAAAAATAGATTTGAGATCTGGTTACTATCAGATCATCAAAGTCGAGGAAGCAGATATACCCAAGACAGCCTTCAGTACCGGTTATAACCACTATGAGTTTACTGTAACCTCATTCGGGTTAACCAATGCTCCTGCAACCTTCAACCGCCTAATGCAAGACATATTCCATCCTTACTTGGATGAATTTGTGCTTGTTTTCTTTGATGACATCTTAATCTACTCCAAATCAATGGAAGAGCACGAGGAGCATGTGCGTAGAGTTCTGTAATTGTTGCGCAGACACAAACTCTATGCCAAGAAGAGCAAATGTACCTTCTTTACTCATCAAATTGAGTATCTTGGGTTCATTGTCTTCAAAGATGGCATTTCAATAGTTCCTGCCAAGGTTAAAGATATTCTAGAGTGGCCATCCCCTAAATCAGTTCATGAAGTTCGTGGGTTTTTGGGAATCACGGGATGGTATAGGATTTTTTCTAAAGATTATGCCTCGGTAGCTGCACCTTTGACGGATCTTCTCTCAAGAAGTATTGCAAAATAGTGTGGCTGCCAATCCATCAAAACAGCTTTGATCAGCTCAAGGTCATTATTACTTTTGCCCCAGTCCTGAAACTTCCTGATTTCACCAAGTGGTTACTGATGCCAGTAGTCTAGCACTTGGTGGTGTCCTCCATGAAGCTCATGATAGTCCTACTGCGGGACACCCAGGCTATGCAAAAATATTCAATGCCGTAACAAGGAGCTTTCATTAGGCAGGCTTGAAAAATGATGTCCTTCGGTACTTGAAGCGATGTCTCTCTCATGCCAAAGGATCAAAGCTAAAAGGGTCAAAGCTGAAAGGGTCAAGATGCCTGGGATACTTCAACCCTTGGATATTCCCCAAATGAAGTGGGAGTGCATTTCTGTACCGCCGGTACTGGAGTAGCAAATCAGTCTATGCTTGCATGGTTTCACCTCATCGGAGATGCTAAACTCTGGTGGAAACAGTGGTGCCGTGACAAGGGAGTCACCGAGCATTCTCAAACGTGGGAAGACATCAAGTAGGCCGCGAAGGAAAGATATCTTCCCCCTTCCCATGAATCCATAAAGATTCTTGGGATGGATTGGTTAATTGCAAACAAAGCTAGCATTCATTGTCACTAGGGGAGTATTACTTTTGAAAATGAGCATGGCCAAGTACTATCCGTTCAGGGCATAACATAACCTAAATCTAGGGTAGTCAAGGCAAAACATCTTCTCAAGGGAACACGTAAGGGTCAGCAAGTTTTCTTAGCCAAGCTCAACAAAACCATTGAACCTAGTAAGGAGACAGAACCCTCTTGGCTCCAAGAATTCTCTGACATCTTTCCTGACAAGCTTACAGGCCTACCGCCTCCTCGAATCATGAAATTGAGGTGATCCCTGAGACTCAACCCGTCTCAAGCAAATGCAACCTCCCTCCTTTAAAGGAGAAGACTGAAAGATTGAGAAGGATGCTGAAGTCTGGATTGAAGCGATGGACGATTATTTCTCTACCGCCGGTACTGGAGTAGCAAATCAGTCTATGCTTGCATTGTTTCGCCTCATCGAAGATGCTAAACTCTGGTGGAAACAGTGGTGCCGTGAAAAGGGAGTCACCGAGCATTCTCAAACGTGGGAAGACATCAAGCAGGGGCCGTGAAGGAAAGATATCTTCCCCCTTCCCATGAATCCATAAAGATTCTTGGGATGGACTGGTTAATTGCAAAGCTAGCATTCATTGTCACTAGGGGAGTATCACTTTTGAAAATGAGCATGGCCAAGTAATATCCGTTCAGGGCATAACATAACCTAAATCTAGGGTAGTCAAGGCAAAACATCTTCTCAAGGGAACACGTAAGGGTCAGCAAGTTTTCTTAGCCAAGCTCAACAAAACCATTGAACCTAGTAAGGAGACAGAACCCTCTTGGCTCCAAGAATTCTCTAACATCTTCCCTGACAAGCTTACAGGCCTACCGCCTCCTCGAATCATGAAATTTAGGTGATCCCTGGGACTCAACCCGTCTCAAAAACGCGCCGTATAAAATGTCCCTTCCTGAAGCCATTGAACTTAAAGAGCAACTTTCCCAACTCATTGAGCAAGGATTCGTACACCCCAGTAGCTCTCCTTGGGGGCACCTGTCCTTTTCCAAAAAAAAGGACGGAACTCTCTGCCTCTGCATAGATTATCGAGGGCTGAATCAAGTCACTGTCAAGAATAAGTATGCTATCCCTCGCATCGACGAACTTCTTGACAGGCTTCATGGGGCCAAAGTCTTCTCAAAAATAGATTTGACATCTGGTTACTATTAGATCATCAAAGTCGAGGAAGCAGATATACCCAAGATAGCCTTCAGTACCGGTTATAACCACTATGAGTTTACTGTAACCTCATTCGGGTTAACCAATGCTCCTGCAACCTTCAACCGCTTAATGCAAGATATATTCCATCCTTACTTGGATGAATTTGTGCTTGTTTTCTTTGATGACATCTTAATCTACTCCAAATCAATGGAAGAGCATGAGAAGCATGTGCGTAGAGTTCTGCAATTGTTGCGCAGACACAAACTCTATGCCAAGAAGAGCAAATGTACCTTCTTTACTCATCAAATTGAGTATCTTGGGTTCATCGTCTTCAAAGATGGCATTTCAATAGTTCCCGCCAAGGTTAAAGATATTCTAGAGTGGCCATCCCCTAAATCAGTTCATGAAGTTCGTGGGTTCTTGGGAATCACGGGATGGTATAGGATTTTTATTAAAGATTATGCCTCGGTAGCTGCACCTTTGACGGATCTTCTCTCAAGAAGTATTGCAAAATATTGTGGCTGCCAATCCATCAAAACAGCTTTGATCAGCTCAAGGTCATTATTACTTTTGCCCCAGTCCTGAAACTTCCTGATTTCACCAAGTGGTTACTGATGCCAGTAGTCTAGCACTTGGTGGTGTCCTCCATTAAGCTCATGATAGTCCTACTGCGGGACACCCAGGCTATGCAAAAATATTCAATGCCGTAACAAGGAGCTTTCATTAGGCAGGCTTGAAAAATGATGTCCTTCGGTACTTGAAGCGATGTCTCTCTCATGCCAAAGGATCAAAGCTAAAAGGGTCAAAGCTGAAAGGGTCAAGATGCCTGGGATACTTCAACCCTTGGATATTCCCCAAATGAAGTGGGAGTGCATTTCTGTACCGCCGGTACTGGAATAGCAAATCAGTCTATGCTTGCATGGTTTCGCCTCATCGGAGATGCTAAACTCTGGTGGAAACAGTGGTGCCGTGACAAGGGAGTCACCGAGCATTCTCAAACGTGGGAAGACATCAAGCAGGCCGTGAAGGAAAGATATCTTCCCCCTTCCCATGAATCCATAAAGATTCTTGGGATGGATTGGTTAATTGCAAACAAAGCTAGCATTCATTGTCACTAGGGGAGTATCACTTTTGAAAATGAGCATGGCCAAGTACTATCCGTTCAGGGCATAACATAACCTAAATCTAGGGTAGTCAAGGCAAAACATCTTCTCAAGGGAACACGTAAGGGTCAGCAAGTTTTCTTAGCCAAGCTCAACAAAACCATTGAACCTAGTAAGGAGACAGAACCCTCTTGGCTCCAAGAATTCTCTAACATCTTCCCTGACAAGCTTACAGGCCTACCGCCTCCTCGAATCATGAAATTTAGGTGATCCCTGGGACTCAACCCGTCTCAAAAACGCGCCCTATAAAATGTCCCTTCCTGAAGCCATTGAACTTAAAGAGCAACTTTTCCAACTCATTGAGCAAGGATTCGTACACCCCAGTAGCTCTCCTTGGGGGGCACCTGTCCTTTTCCAAAAAAAAGGACGGAACTCTCTGCCTCTGCATAGATTATCGAGGGCTGAATCAAGTCACTGTCAAGAATAAGTATGCTATCCCTCGCATCGACGAACTTCTTGACAGGCTTCATGGGGCCAAAGTCTTCTCAAAAATAGATTTGAGATCTGGTTACTATTAGATCATCAAAGTCGAGGAAGCAGATATACCCAAGACAGCCTTCAGTACCGGTTATAACCACTATGAGTTTACTGTAACCTCATTCGGGTTAACCAATGCTCCTGCAACCTTCAACCGCCTAATGCAAGATATATTCCATCCTTACTTGGATGAATTTGTGCTTGTTTTCTTTGATGACATCTTAATCTACTCCAAATCAATGGAAGAGCATGAGGAGCATGTGCGTAGAGTTCTGCAATTGTTGCGCAGACACAAACTCTATGCCAAGAAGAGCAAATGTACCTTCTTTACTCATCAAATTGAGTATCTTGGGTTCATCGTCTTCAAAGATGGCATTTCAATAGTTCCCGCCAAGGTTAAAGATATTCTAGAGTGGCCATCCCCTAAATCAGTTCATGAAGTTCGTGGGTTCTTGGGAATCACGGGATGGTATAGGATTTTTTCTAAAGATTATGCCTCGGTAGCTGCACCTTTGACGGATCTTCTCTCAAGAAGTATTGCAAAATAGTGTGGCTGCCAATCCATCAAAACAGCTTTGATCAGCTCAAGGTCATTATTACTTTTGTCCCAGTCCTGAAACTTCCTGATTTCACCAAGTGGTTACTGATGCCAGTAGTCTAGCACTTGGTGGTGTCCTCCATTAAGCTCATGATGTCCTACTGCGGGACACCCAGGCTATGCAAAAATATTCAATGCCGTAACAAGGAGCTTTCATTAGGCAGGCTTGAAAAATGATGTCCTTCGGTACTTGAAGCGATGTCTCTCTCATGCCAAAGGATCAAAGCTGAAAGGGTCAAGATGCCTGGGAAACTTCAACCCTTGGATATTCCCCAAATGAAGTGGGAGTGCATTTCTGTACCGTCGGTACTGGAGTAGCAAATCAGTCTATGCTTGCATGGTTTCGCCTTATCGGAGATGCTAAACTCTGGTGGAAACAGTGGTGCCGTGACAAGGGAGTCACCGAGCATTCTCAAACATGGGAAGACATCAAGCAGGCCGTGAAGGAAAGATATCTTTCCCCTTCCCATGAATCCATAAAGATTCTTGGGATGGATTGGTTAATTGCAAACAAAGCTAGCATTCATTGTCACTAGGGGAGTATCACTTTTGAAAATGAGCATGGCCAAGTACTATCCGTTCAGGGCATAACATAACCTAAATCTAGGGTAGTCAAGGCAAAACATCTTCTCAAGGGAACACGTAAGGGTCAGTAAGTTTTCTTAGCCAAGCTCAACAAAACCATTGAACCTAGTAAGGAGACAGAACCCTCTTGGCTCCAAGAATTCTCTGACATCTTCCCTGACAAGCTTACAGGCCTACCGCCTCCTCGAATCATGAAATTGAGGTGATCCCTGGGACTCAACCCGTCTCAAAAACGCGCCCTATAAAATGTCCCTTCCTGAAGCCATTGAACTTAAAGAGCAACTTTCCCAACTCATTGAGCAAGGATTCGTACACCCCAGTAGCTCTCCTTGGTGGGGGGCACCTGTCCTTTTCCAAAAAAAAGAAGGACGGAACTCTATGCCTCTGCATAGATAATCGAGGGCTGAATCAAGTCACTGTCAAGAATAAGTATGCTATCCCTCGCATCGACGAACTTCTTGACAGGCTTCATGGGGCCAAAGTCTTCTCAAAAATAGATTTGAGATCTGGTTACTATCAGATCATCAAAGTCGAGGAAGCAGATATACCCAAGACAGCCTTCAGTACCGGTTATAACCACTATGAGTTTACTGTAACCTCATTCGGGTTAACCAATGCTCCTGCAACCTTCAACCGCTTAATGCAAGATATATTCCATCCTTACTTGGATGAATTTGTGCTTGTTTTCTTTGATGACATCTTAATCTACTCCAAATCAATGGAAGAGAATGAGGAGCATGTGCGTAGAGTTCTGCAACTGTTGCGCAGACACAAACTCTATGCCAACAAGAGCAAATGTACCTTCTTTACTCATCAAATTGAGTATCTTGGGTTCATCGTCTTCAAAGATGGCATTTCAATAGTTCCTGCCAAGGTTAAAGATATTCTAGACTGGCCATCCCCTAAATCAGTTCATGAAGTTCGTGGGTTTTTGGGAATCACGGGATGGTATAGGATTTTTATTAAAGATTATGCCTTGGTAGCTGCACCTTTGACGGATCTTCTCTCAAGAAGTATTGCAAAATAGTGTGGCTGCCAATCCATCAAAACAGCTTTGATCAGCTCAAGGTCATTATTACTTTTGCCCCAGTCCTGAAACTTCCTGATTTCACCAAGTGGTTACTGATGCCAGTAGTCTAGCACTTGGTGGTGTCCTCCATGAAGCTCATGATAGTCCTACTGCGGGACACCCAGGCTATGCAAAAATATTCAATGCCGTAACAAGGAGCTTTCATTAGGCAGGCTTGAAAAATGATGTCCTTCGGTACTTGAAGCGATGTCTCTCATGCCAAAGGATCAAAGCTAAAAGGGTCAAAGCTGAAAGGGTCGAGATGCCTGGGAAACTTCAACCATTGGATATTCCCCAAACGAAGTGGGAGTACATTACTATGGATTTTGTCACAAGTCTCCCCATTGTTCAAGCAGGATATGACTCCATTCTGGTAGTAGTGGACTTACTTACCAAAGTAGCTCACCTTATATCAGCAAAGAAGACCTTCAAAGCTTCTGATGTTGCTAGAATATTCATCAAGGAAGTCCTCAAACTTCATGGTCTCCCAAAAAGGATAGTAGCTGACCAGGATTTTGACTTCACTTCAAAGTGCCTATAAACTCCAACTCCAACTCTGGTAGAATTTGCCTACAATGCATCTTATCATCAGAGCATAGGAATGTCACCATTCAAAGCACTCTCTATGGGCAAGAATGCTTGTTTCCTCTAAATTTCTCTGATCCAGGAAAATGCTCGAAGAGATGGAGGAACAAACCAAGGCAATCCAAAAGGATATTAAAGCTGCCCAAGATGGATAAAAGCATTATGCTGATACCAAGAGGTCTAAAAGGATCTTCAAGGAAGGAGACAAAGTTCTTCTATGAGTGCTACCCAAACGAAGTTCTCTATCACTTGGGAAACATAAGAAGCTCAGCCCTAGGTATTGTGGTCCCTATACAGTTATCAAGCCTTTAGGTAAAAGTGCCTACAAACTCCAACTCCCAGCCAATATCAAAGTCCACAATGTATTTCATGTAAGTTTGTTAAAACTTATGTACCCAGTCTTGATCATTAACCTACTCAAGGAGTCCTTGAATTACAGCCCAATAGCATCATAGATTCTAGGGAAAGGCAACTCCGAAATAGAACTCTTGTAGAACATCTAGTACAGTGGAAAGATTACCCTGAAGAGGATGCAACTTGGGAAGATGAAGCTACACTCTTAAAGGATTATCTCCAATTCATGATGAGTCATCTTGATTTCTTTAAGGGGGGAAGGATGTAACATACCCATCTTCACTAATAAAGAAATGTCTTGTAATAGATAAATTTATGAGTTTTTATGGTATAAAAATCAATGATTTTATTAAATGAGTCATTTCTACTTAGAGTCTCTAAATTTTGAGCCCAAATTTGAAATTTATGCGCGATTTTATCCTAATATAGGATTTTACAGCATCCAAAACGGACACCGAATCAAGCTTATACGCAAATTTCAGTCATTTTTAGTTAAAAAGCGATGACCTTTAAACCTTAATAAATGCATGACCGAGCGTCCGATTGACGGATGGTCTGCACCCCAACGACTAGGAGAACCTCCCGGATAAAGAAAAAATTACCTCGCAATCTGGTACGCAAATCGAGACCGACGCTCCAAATTTGGAAACCTTGCCCCAAAATTTGGACCGTACACACTTACCTGGGTACCCGTATGATAGCTGCACAAGAACCAAAGGACGGTCGCCCACTATGTGGTCCACACGTACCGCTACTTGGACACCCACCATGCTGTCCCAGACCAGATAAGGTACATGCGTACCACTCCTTTCCCTGTTAACCGACAGCATATCTTTCTTACAGAGCCATGCAGGCCACTGATCTACAGCCTTTGCTAGTACACCGTCCTTTCATCCTTGCTTTGCGCAACGCCCGTACTACCCATATCCCATAGTTATATAAACCCCCGGGCAACAAGCATTTTCTGCGTAGCGTATGCTCTGTTGTGCCGTTGTCCGTACCGTCGTCTGTCCCTGTGCAGTGTACTTGCTATAGTAGTACAGCCACCCCTCTCCACACCCCCTCAATTGCCACTTTTCAAATAAGGCAATTTTCCTCCATCTCCCTCTTGCTAGGAGGCAGTGTCAACTCTTCTTCTTCCCCTGTGTGAAGAGACTTACAGCATCCCTCAGCCCTTCTCCCCTTTAGCAAAACACTTTTGTGTTAAGGACATCTCACAATCCCCCCCCCCCTTATTTGTGTGGACTTTAGTAAGAGGTTTTAGCCTTAAGAGAGGGTTCTTGCGCTGTGATCTTTTACTCATACGGTGAGCAAACGATCTCAGAATTGAGATCTGATTGGACCGTTTTGATCGCAACAGCGAGCCCTACAAGATGGCCCCTTCTCGAAAACGTCAAAATATTACCTCAAGAGGCGTGCAAAATAACGAGAGTAGAGAAGATGCTCCCGATGCGGCCCCAACCCTCCCTTTACAAGCTCCTCAAGGAAATGGTGGCCAAGTCAGCTTGGTTATCTTTTAGAGAAGAGTTTTTTTTTTAATATTAGTGTTAATAAATGTGTATCTTTTCCTTTTAGAATAATGACATAAAATTGTATGAAGCTACGAATTGAGTGTTGTATTCAATGATTTGTATTGAAATTGTTATCTTTAATGAATTGGGTTCTTGGGCAACTCTATTCTAGAAGACCAGGCCAGCGGCTATGCCTTGCATGGATGAGGAAAAAAGCGTTGCCTCTAGAAATCAAGTCTAGTACTTACCCAATCTATGGGTGATTTGATTTTTAGAAGATCACGCTCCCTTGTGGGATAGGACTAGGTCTTACCTATGAATCGTATCCTTGAATCTCTACATGGTCAAGGTGTCGATTAATAGGAAATTTTTTGCAAGGTAAGACTTGGTGGACTATCTTAAGTGTTTCCCTATTCTAGAAGGGGGGAACCTTATAATTGGTATCAGAGCCAATCTTAGCTCCAAGGAATTACCATTTAAGGACTGTTTTGCAATAAATGTTTTACCTAACATAATGTTAATTAATAAAAACATCCTACTAAAACAAACAAGTGGAAGTGATGTTTGAATGATTGTTTAAATGATTCGTTGGATTGAAAAGTTGAAGATGATCCATTTATTTTGTTTTGTCGGTACCCCCAGGGCCGACATCTCTGTGACTATAGATGGGATTCGCATACCTCAGGATCGCTAGGTGTATGACCAAACAAGTGATGCAAGTCTTACCTGCTCACAGAGTAGCTGTGTTGGGACCTACCCCAATCCAGAGTCTACCACCCTTACCATCAGTTTTTAGAGTCTTAGAAACTACAGCAGAACCCCAATATTTCACCTATGTGGACCGCTGTACCCTTATGTCATAGTCAAGCTTAGGAATTTCCCTTGATGGCAAATAAGACTAATTATATTAGTATCAGATCTTTGTAATAAAACTCGTCCTTG
Organism: Cibotium barometz; assembly: GCF_041138505.1. Taxonomy (NCBI): domain Eukaryota; kingdom Viridiplantae; phylum Streptophyta; class Polypodiopsida; order Cyatheales; family Cibotiaceae; genus Cibotium; species Cibotium barometz. Next base: position 20,271,969 of record NC_141109.1, read on the forward strand.
TAAATATTTAGAAATAAAATGATTTCTATGTTTTACTCTTCAAAATAAGCGTTGTGCAAATATATATCTTGTAATCTTAAAATTGTTTTTACAATGATGGCCACGACGATCACCCTCCACTTCCCAGTGTGCTTTACATTGATATCCAGGAGAAGAAGCTCTTGCTCAAGCAAATGCAATCTCCCTCCTTTAAAGGAGAAGGTTCAAAGATTGAGAAGGATGCTGAAGTCTGGATTGAAGCGATGGACGATTATTTCTCTACCACCGGTACTGGAGTAGCAAATCAGTCTATGCTTGCATGGTTTTGCCTCATCGGAGATGCTAAACTCTGGTGCAAACAGTGGTGCCGTGACAAGGGAGTCACCGAGCATTCTCAAACGTGGAAAGACATCAAGCAGGGGCCGTGAAGGAAAGATATCTTCCCCCTTCCCATGAATCCATAAAGATTCTTGGGATGGATTGGTTAATTGCAAACAAAGCTAGCATTCATTGTCACTAGGGGAGTATCACTTTTTAAAGTGAGCATGGCCAAGTAATATCCGTTCAGGGCATAACATAACCTAAATCTAGGGTAGTCAAGGCAAAACATCTTCTCAAGGGAACACGTAAGGGTCAGCAAGTTTTCTTAGCCAAGCTCAACAAAACCATTGAACCTAGTAAGGAGACAGAACCCTCTTGGCTCCAAGAATTCTCTAACATCTTCCCTGACAAGCTTACAGGCCTACCGCCTCCTCGAATCATGAAATTTAGGTGATCCCTGGGACTCAACCCGTCTCAAAAACGCGCCCTATAAAATGTCCCTTCCTGAAGCCATTGAACTTAAAGAGCAACTTTTCCAACTCATTGAGCAAGGATTCGTACACCCCAGTAGCTCTCCTTGGGGGGCACCTGTCCTTTTCCAAAAAAAAGGACGGAACTCTCTGCCTCTGCATAGATTATCGAGGGCTGAATCAAGTCACTGTCAAGAATAAGTATGCTATCCCTCGCATCGACGAACTTCTTGACAGGCTTCATGGGGCCAAAGTCTTCTCAAAAATAGATTTGAGATCTGGTTACTATTAGATCATCAAAGTCGAGGAAGCAGATATACCCAAGACAGCCTTCAGTACCGGTTATAACCACTATGAGTTTACTGTAACCTCATTCGGGTTAACCAATGCTCCTGCAACCTTCAACCGCCTAATGCAAGATATATTCCATCCTTACTTGGATGAATTTGTGCTTGTTTTCTTTGATGACATCTTAATCTACTCCAAATCAATGGAAGAGCATGAGGAGCATGTGCGTAGAGTTCTGCAATTGTTGCGCAGACACAAACTCTATGCCAAGAAGAGCAAATGTACCTTCTTTACTCATCAAATTGAGTATCTTGGGTTCATCGTCTTCAAAGATGGCATTTCAATAGTTCCCGCCAAGGTTAAAGATATTCTAGAGTGGCCATCCCCTAAATCAGTTCATGAAGTTCGTGGGTTTTTGGGAATCACGGGATGGTATAGGATTTTTATTAAAGATTATGCCTCGGTAGCTGCACCTTTGACGGATCTTCTCTCAAGAAGTATTGCAAAATAGTGTGGCTGCCAATCCATCAAAACAGCTTTGATCAGCTCAAGGTCATTATTACTTTTGCCCCAGTCCTGAAACTTCCTGATTTCACCAAGTGGTTACTGATGCCAGTAGTCTAGCACTTGGTGGTGTCCTCCATTAAGCTCATGATGTCCTACTGCGGGACACCCAGGCTATGCAAAAATATTCAATGCCGTAACAAGGAGCTTTCATTAGGCAGGCTTGAAAAATGATGTCCTTCGGTACTTGAAGCGATGTCTCTCTCATGCCAAAGGATCAAAGCTGAAAGGGTCAAGATGCCTGGGAAACTTCAACCCTTGGATATTCCCCAAATGAAGTGGGAGTGCATTTCTGTACCGTCGGTACTGGAGTAGCAAATCAGTCTATGCTTGCATGGTTTCGCCTCATAGGAGATGCTAAACTCTGGTGGAAACAGTGGTGCCGTGACAAGGGAGTCACCGAGCATTCTCAAACATGGGAAGACATCAAGCAGGCCGTGAAGGAAAGATATCTTTCCCCTTCCCATGAATCCATAAAGATTCTTGGGATGGATTGGTTAATTGCAAACAAAGCTAGCATTCATTGTCACTAGGGGAGTATCACTTTTGAAAATGAGCATGGCCAAGTACTATCCGTTCAGGGCATAACATAACCTAAATCTAGGGTAGTCAAGGCAAAACATCTTCTCAAGGGAACACGTAAGGGTCAGTAAGTTTTCTTAGCCAAGCTCAACAAAACCATTGAACCTAGTAAGGAGACAGAACCCTCTTGGCTCCAAGAATTCTCTGACATCTTCCCTGACAAGCTTACAGGCCTACCGCCTCCTCGAATCATGAAATTGAGGTGATCCCTGGGACTCAACCCGTCTCAAAAACGCGCCCTATAAAATGTCCCTTCCTGAAGCCATTGAACTTAAAGAGCAACTTTCCCAACTCATTGAGCAAGGATTCGTACACCCCAGTAGCTCTCCTTGGTGGGGGGCACCTGTCCTTTTCCAAAAAAAAGAAGGACGGAACTCTATGCCTCTGCATAGATAATCGAGGGCTGAATCAAGTCACTGTCAAGAATAAGTATGCTATCCCTCGCATCGACGAACTTCTTGACAGGCTTCATGGGGCCAAAGTCTTCTCAAAAATAGATTTGAGATCTGGTTACTATCAGATCATCAAAGTCGAGGAAGCAGATATACCCAAGACAGCCTTCAGTACCGGTTATAACCACTATGAGTTTACTGTAACCTCATTCGGGTTAACCAATGCTCCTGCAACCTTCAACCGCCTAATGCAAGATATATTCCATCCTTACTTGGATGAATTTGTGCTTGTTTTCTTTGATGACATCTTAATCTACTCCAAATCAATGGAAGAGCATGAGGAGCATGTGCGTAGAGTTCTGCAATTGTTGCACAGACACAAACTCTATGCCAAGAAGAGCAAATGTACCTTCTTTACTCATCAAATTGAGTATCTTGGGTTCATCGTCTTCAAAGATGGCATTTCAATAGTTCCCGCCAAGATCAAAGATATTCTAGAGTGGCCATCCCCTAAATCAGTTCATGAAGTTCATGGGTTTTTGGGAATCACGGGATGGTATAGGATTTTCATTAAAGATTATGCCTCGGTAGCTGCACCTTTGACGGATCTTCTCTCAAGAAGTATTGCAAAATAGTGTGGCTGCCAATCCATCAAAACAGCTTTGATCAGCTCAAGGTCATTATTACTTTTGCCCCAGTCCTGAAACTTCCTGATTTCACCAAGTGGTTACTGATGCCAGTAGTCTAGCACTTGGTGGTGTCCTCCATGAAGCTCATGATAGTCCTACTGCGGGACACCCAGGCTACGCAAAAATATTCAATGCCGTAACAAGGAGCTTTCATTAGGCAGGCTTGAAAAATGATGTCCTTCGGTACTTGAAGCGATGTCTCTCTCATGCCAAAGGATCAAAGCTGAAAGGGTCAAGATGCCTGGGAAACTTCAACCCTTGGATATTCCCCAAATGAAGTGGGAGTGCATTAGTATGGATTTTGTCACAAGTCTCCCCATTGTTCAAGCAGGATATGACTCCATTCTGGTAGTAGTGGACTTACTTACCAAAGTAGCTCACCTTATACCAGCAAAGAAGACCTTCAAAGCTTTTGATGTTGCTAGAATATTTATCAAGGAAGTCCTCAAACTTCATGGTCTCCCAAAAAGGATACTAAGTGACCGAGATTTTGACTTCACTTCAAAGTGCCTATAAACTCCAACTCCAACTCTGGTAGAATTTGCCTACAATGCATCTTATCATCAGAGCATAGGAATGTCACCATTCAAAGCACTCTCTATGGGCAAGAATGCTTGTTTCCTCTAAATTTCTCTGATCCAAGAAAATGCTCGAAGAGATGGAGGAACAAACCAAGGCAATCCAAAAGGATATTAAAGCTGCCAAGATGGATAAAAGCATTATGCTGACACCAAGAGGTCTGAAAGGATCTTCAAGGAAGGAGACAAAGTTCTTCTATGAGTGCTACCCAAACGAAGTTCTCTATCACTTGGGAAATATAAGAAGCTCAGCCCTAGGTATTGTGGTCCCTATACAGTTATCAAGCCTTTAGGTAAAAGTGCCTACAAACTCCAACTCCCAGCCAATATCAAAGTCCACAATGTATTTCATGTAAGTTTGTTAAAACCTTATGTACCCAGTCTTGATCATTAACCTACTCAAGGAGTCCTTGAATTACAACCCAATAGCATCATAGATTCTAGGGAAAGGCAACTTCGAAATAGAACTCTTGTAGAACATCTGGTACAGTGGAAAGATTACCCTGAAGAGGATGCAACTTGGGAAGATGAAGCTACACTCTTAAAGGATTATCCCCAATTCATGATGAGTCGTCTTGATTTCTTTAATGGGGGAAGGATGTAACATACCCATCTTCACTAATAAAGAAATGTCTTGTAATAGATAAATTTATGAGTTTTTATGGTTTAAAAATCAATGATTTTATTAAATGAGTCATTTCTACTTAGAGTCTTTAAATTTTGAGCCCAAATTTGGAATTTATGCGTGATTTTACCCTAATATAGGACTTTACAGCATCCAAAACGGACACGGAATCAAGCTTATACACAAATTTCAGTCATTTTTAGTTAAAAAGCGACGACCTTTAAACCTTAATAAATGCATGACCGAGCGTCCGATTGATGAATGGTCTGCACCCCAACGACTAGGAGAACCTCCCGGATCAAAAAAAAAATTACCTCTCAGGCGCAGTCTGGTACGCAAATCGAGACCGACGCTCCAAATTTGGGAACCTTGCCCCAAAATTTGGACCGTACACACTTACCTGGGTACACGTATGATAGCTGCACAAGAACCAAAGGACGGTCGCCCACTATGTGGTCCACACGTACCGCTAATTGGACACCCACCATGCTGTCCCAGACCAGATAAGGTACATGCGTACCACTTCTTTCCCTGTTAACCGACGGCATATCTTTCTTACAGAGCCATTTTTTGCGTAGCGTATGCTTTGTTGTGCCGTTGTCCGTACCGTCGTCTATCCCTGTGCAATGTACTTGCTAGAGTAGTACAGCCACCCCTCTCCACACCCCCTCAATTGCCACTTTTCAAATAAGGCAATTTTCCTCCATCTCCCTCTTGCTAGGAGGCAGTGTCCTTAACTCTTCTTCTCCCCCTGTGTGAAGAGACTTACAGCATCCCTCAGCCCTTCTCCCCTTTAGCAAAACATTTTTGTGTTAAGGACATCTCACAATCCCCCCCCTTATTTGTGTGGACTTTAGTAAGAGGTTTTAGCCTTAAGAGAGGGTTCTTGCGCTATGATCTTTTTCTCATACGGTGAGCGAACGATCTCAAAATTGAGATCTGATTGGACCGTTTCGATCGCGACAGCGAGCCCTACAAGATGGCCCCTTCTCGAAAACGTCAAAATATTACCTCGGGAGGCACGCACAATAACGCGAGAGTAGAGAAGATGCTCCCGATGCGGCCCCAACCCTCCCTTTACAAGCTGCTCAAGGAAATGGTAGCCAAGTCAGCTTGGTTATCTTTTAGAGAAGAGTTTTTTTTAAAATATTAGTGTTAATAAATGTGTATCTTTTCCTTTTAGAATAATGACGTAAAATTGTATGAAGCTACGAATTGAGTGTTGTATTCAATGATTTGTATTGAAATTGTTATCTTTAATGAATTGGGTTCTTGGGCAACTCTATTCTAGAAGACTAGGCCAGCGGCTATGCCTTGCATGGATGATGAAAAAAGCGTTGCCTCTAGAAATCAAGTCTAGTAGTTACCCAATTTATGATCAATTACCCTATGGGTGATTTGATTTTTAGAAGATCACGCTCCCTTGTGGGATAGGACTAGGTCTTACCTATGAATCGCATACTTGAATCTCTACATGGTCAAGGTGTCGATTAATAGGAAACTTTTTGCAAGTTAAGACTTGGTGGACTATCTTAAGTGTTTCCCTATTTTAGAAGGGGGAACCTTATAATTGGTATCAGAGCCAATCTTAGCTCCAAGGAATTGACAGTTAAGGACTGTTTTGCAATAAATGTTTTACCTAACATAATGCTAATTAATAAAAACATCCTACTAAAACAAACAAGTGGACTTGATGTTTGAATGATTTTTTAAATGATTCGTTGGATTGAAAAGTTGAAGATGATCCATTTATTTTGTTTTGTCGGTAACCCCCAGGGCCGACACCTCTCTGACTATAGATGGGATTCGTATACCTCAGGATCGCTGGGTGTATGACCAAACAAGTGATGCAAGTCTTACCTGCTCACAGAGTAGCTGTGTTGGGACCTACCCCAATCCAGAGTCTACCACCCTTACCATCAGTTTTTAGAGTCTTAGAAACTACAGCAGAACCCCAATATTTCACCTATGTGGACCGCTGTACCCTTATGTCATAGTCAAGCTTAGGAATTTCCCTTGATGGCAAATGAGACTAATTATATTAGTCTCAGATCTTTGTAATAAAACTCGTCCTTGTAAATATTAGAAATAAAATTATTTCTATGTTTTACTCTTCAAAATAAGCGTTGTGCAAATATGAATCTTGTAATCTTAAAATTGTTTTTACAATGATGGCCAGGACGATCACCCTCCACTTCCCAGTGCACTTTACACTGATATCCAGGAGAAGAAGCTCTTGCTTAAGCAAATGCAACCTCCCTCCTTTAAAGGAGAAGGTTCAAAGATTGAGAAGGATGCTGAAGTCTGGATTGAAGCGATGGACGATTATTTCTCTACCGCCGGTACTGGAGTAGCAAATCAGTCTATGCTTGCATTGTTTCGCCTCATCGGAGATGCTAAACTCTGGTGGAAACAGTGGTGCCGTGACAAGGGAGTCACCGAGCATTCTCAAACGTGGGAAGACATCAAGCAGGCCGTGAAGGAAAGATATCTTCCCCCTTCCCATGAATCCATAAAGATTCTTGGGATGGATTGGTTAATTGCAAACAAAGCTAGCATTCATTGTCACTAGGGGAGTATCACTTTTGAAAATGAGCATGGCCAAGTACTATCCGTTCAGGGCATAACATAACCTAAATCTAGGGTAGTCAAGGCAAAACATCTTCTCAAGGGAACACGTAAGGGTCAGCAAGTTTTCTTAGCCAAGCTCAACAAAACCATTGAACCTAGTAAGGAGACAGAACCCTCTTGGCTCCAAGAATTCTCTAACATTTTCCCTGACAAGCTTACAGGCCTACCGCCTCCTCGAATCATGAAATTTAGGTGATCCCTGGGACTCAACCCGTCTCAAAAACGCGCCCTATAAAATGTCCCTTCCTGAAGCCATTGAACTTAAAGAGCAACTTTCCCAACTCATTGAGCAAGGATTCGTACACCCCAGGAGCTCTCCTTGGGGGGCACCTGTCCTTTTTCAAAAAAAACGACGGAACTCTCTGCCTCTGCATAGATTATCGAGGGCTGAATCAAGTCACTGTCAAGAATAAGTATGCTATCCCTCGCATCGACGAACTTCTTGACAGGCTTCATGGGGCCAAAGTCTTCTCAAAAATAGATTTGAGATCTGGTTACTATCAGATCATCAAAGTCGAGGAAGCAGATATACCCAAGACAGCCTTCAGTACCGGTTATAACCACTATGAGTTTACTGTAACCTCATTCGGGTTAACCAATGCTCCTGCAACCTTCAACCGCCTAATGCAAGACATATTCCATCCTTACTTGGATGAATTTGTGCTTGTTTTCTTTGATGACATCTTAATCTACTCCAAATCAATGGAAGAGCACGAGGAGCATGTGCGTAGAGTTCTGTAATTGTTGCGCAGACACAAACTCTATGCCAAGAAGAGCAAATGTACCTTCTTTACTCATCAAATTGAGTATCTTGGGTTCATTGTCTTCAAAGATGGCATTTCAATAGTTCCTGCCAAGGTTAAAGATATTCTAGAGTGGCCATCCCCTAAATCAGTTCATGAAGTTCGTGGGTTTTTGGGAATCACGGGATGGTATAGGATTTTCTCTAAAGATTATGCCTCGGTAGCTGCACCTTTGACGGATCTTCTCTCAAGAAGTATTGCAAAATAGTGTGGCTGCCAATCCATCAAAACAGCTTTGATCAGCTCAAGGTCATTATTACTTTTGCCCCAGTCCTGAAACTTCCTGATTTCACCAAGTGGTTACTGATGCCAGTAGTCTAGCACTTGGTGGTGTCCTCCATGAAGCTCATGATAGTCCTACTGCGGGACACCCAGGCTATGCAAAAATATTCAATGCCGTAACAAGGAGCTTTCATTAGGCAGGCTTGAAAAATGATGTCCTTCGGTACTTGAAGCGATGTCTCTCTCATGCCAAAGGATCAAAGCTAAAAGGGTCAAAGCTGAAAGGGTCAAGATGCCTGGGATACTTCAACCCTTGGATATTCCCCAAATGAAGTGGGAGTGCATTTCTGTACCGCCGGTACTGGAGTAGCAAATCAGTCTATGCTTGCATGGTTTCACCTCATCGGAGATGCTAAACTCTGGTGGAAACAGTGGTGCCGTGACAAGGGAGTCACCGAGCATTCTCAAACGTGGGAAGACATCAAGCAGGCCGCGAAGGAAAGATATCTTCCCCCTTCCCATGAATCCATAAAGATTCTTGGGATGGATTGGTTAATTGCAAACAAAGCTAGCATTCATTGTCACTAGGGGAGTATTACTTTTGAAAATGAGCATGGCCAAGTACTATCCGTTCAGGGCATAACATAACCTAAATCTAGGGTAGTCAAGGCAAAACATCTTCTCAAGGAAACACGTAAGGGTCAGCAAGTTTTCTTAGCCAAGCTCAACAAAACCATTGAACCTAGTAAGGAGACAGAACCCTCTTGGCTCCAAGAATTCTCTGACATCTTCCCTGACAAGCTTACAGGCCTACCGCCTCCTCGAATCATGAAATTGAGGTGATCCCTGAGACTCAACCCGTCTCAAGCAAATGCAACCTCCCTCCTTTAAAGGAGAAGACTCAAAGATTGAGAAGGATGCTGAAGTCTGGATTGAAGCGATGGATGATTATTTCTCTACCGCCGGTACTGGAGTAGCAAATCAGTCTATGCTTGCATTGTTTCGCCTCATCGGAGATGCTAAACTCTGGTGGAAACAGTGGTGCCGTGAAAAGGGAGTCACCGAGCATTCTCAAACGTGGGAAGACATCAAGCAGGGGCCGTGAAGGAAAGATATCTTCCCCCTTCCCATGAATCCATAAAGATTCTTGGGATGGACTGGTTAATTGCAAAGCTAGCATTCATTGTCACTAGGGGAGTATCACTTTTGAAAATGAGCATGGCCAAGTAATATCCGTTCAGGGCATAACATAACCTAAATCTAGGGTAGTCAAGGCAAAACATCTTCTCAAGGGAACACGTAAGGGTCAGCAAGTTTTCTTAGCCAAGCTCAACAAAACCATTGAACCTAGTAAGGAGACAGAACCCTCTTGGCTCCAAGAATTCTCTAACATCTTCCCTGACAAGCTTACAGGCCTACCGCCTCCTCGAATCATGAAATTTAGGTGATCCCTAGGACTCAACCCGTCTCAAAAACGCGCCCTATAAAATGTCCCTTCCTGAAGCCATTGAACTTAAAGAGCAACTTTCCCAACTCATTGAGCAAGGATTCGTACACCCCAGTAGCTCTCCTTGGGGGGCACCTGTCCTTTTCCAAAAAAAACGACGGAACTCTCTGCCTCTGCATAGATTATCGAGGGCTGAATCAAGTCACTGTCAAGAATAAGTATGCTATCCCTCGCATCGACGAACTTCTTGACAGGCTTCATGGGGCCAAAGTCTTCTCAAAAATAGATTTGAGATCTGGTTACTATTAGATCATCAAAGTCGAGGAAGCAGATATACCCAAGATAGCCTTCAGTACCGGTTATAACCACTATGAGTTTACTGTAACCTCATTCGGGTTAACCAATGCTCCTGCAACCTTCAACCGCGTAATGCAAGATATATTCCATCCTTACTTGGATGAATTTGTGCTTGTTTTCTTTGATGACATCTTAATCTACTCCAAATCAATGGAAGAGCATGAGAAGCATGTGCGTAGAGTTCTGCAATTGTTGCGCAGACACAAACTCTATCCCAAGAAGAGCAAATGTACCTTCTTTACTCATCAAATTGAGTATCTTGGGTTCATCGTCTTCAAAGATGGCATTTCAATAGTTCCCGCCAAGGTTAAAGATATTCTAGAGTGGCCATCCCCTAAATCAGTTCATGAAGTTCGTGGGTTCTTGGGAATCACGGGATGGTATAGGATTTTTATTAAAGATTATGCCTCGGTAGCTGCACCTTTGACGGATCTTCTCTCAAGAAGTATTGCAAAATATTGTGGCTGCCAATCCATCAAAACAACTTTGATCAGCTCAAGGTCATTATTACTTTTGCCCCAGTCCTGAAACTTCCTGATTTCACCAAGTGGTTACTGATGCCAGTAGTCTAGCACTTGGTGGTGTCCTCCATTAAGCTCATGATAGTTCTACTGCGGGACACCCAGGCTATGCAAAAATATTCAATGCCGTAACAAGGAGCTTTCATTAGGCAGGCTTGAAAAATGATGTCCTTCGGTACTTGAAGCGATGTCTCTCTCATGCCAAAGGATCAAAGCTAAAAGGGTCAAAGCTGAAAGGGTCAAGATGCCTGGGATACTTCAACCCTTGGATATTCCCCAAATGAAGTGGGAGTGCATTTCTGTACCGCCGGTACTGGAATAGCAAATCAGTCTATGCTTGCATGGTTTCGCCTCATCGGAGATGCTAAACTCTGGTGGAAACAGTGGTGCCGTGACAAGGGAGTCACCGAGCATTCTCAAACGTGGGAAGACATCAAGCAGGCCGTGAAGGAAAGATATCTTCCCCCTTCCCATGAATCCATAAAGATTCTTGGGATGGATTGGTTAATTGCAAACAAAGCTAGCATTCATTGTCACTAGGGGAGTATCACTTTTGAAAATGAGCATGGCCAAGTACTATCCGTTCAGGGCATAACATAACCTAAATCTAGGGTAGTCAAGGCAAAACATCTTCTCAAGGGAACACGTAAGGGTCAGCAAGTTTTCTTAGCCAAGCTCAACAAAACCATTGAACCTAGTAAGGAGACAGAACCCTCTTGGCTCCAAGAATTCTCTAACATCTTCCCTGACAAGCTTACAGGCCTACCGCCTCCTCGAATCATGAAATTTAGGTGATCCCTGGGACTCAACCCGTCTCAAAAACGCGCCCTATAAAATGTCCCTTCCTGAAGCCATTGAACTTAAAGAGCAACTTTTCCAACTCATTGAGCAAGGATTCGTACACCCCAGTAGCTCTCCTTGGGGGGCACCTGTCCTTTTCCAAAAAAAAGGACGGAACTCTCTGCCTCTGCATAGATTATCGAGGGCTGAATCAAGTCACTGTCAAGAATAAGTATGCTATCCCTCGCATCGACGAACTTCTTGACAGGCTTCATGGGGCCAAAGTCTTCTCAAAAATAGATTTGAGATCTGGTTACTATTAGATCATCCAAGTCGAGGAAGCAGATATACCCAAGACAGCCTTCAGTACCGGTTATAACCACTATGAGTTTACTGTAACCTCATTCGGGTTAACCAATGCTCCTGCAACCTTCAACCGCCTAATGCAAGATATATTCCATCCTTACTTGGATGAATTTGTGCTTGTTTTCTTTGATGACATCTTAATCTACTCCAAATCAATGGAAGAGCATGAGGAGCATGTGCGTAGAGTTCTGCAATTGTTGCGCAGACACAAACTCTATGCCAAGAAGAGCAAATGTACCTTCTTTACTCATCAAATTGAGTATCTTGGGTTCATCGTCTTCAAAGATGGCATTTCAATAGTTCCCGCCAAGGTTAAAGATATTCTAGAGTGGCCATCCCCTAAATCAGTTCATGAAGTTCGTGGGTTTTTGGGAATCACGGGATGGTATAGGATTTTTATTAAAGATTATGCCTCGGTAGCTGCACCTTTGACGGATCTTCTCTCAAGAAGTATTGCAAAATAGTGTGGCTGCCAATCCATCAAAACAGCTTTGATCAGCTCAAGGTCATTATTACTTTTGCCCCAGTCCTGAAACTTCCTGATTTCACCAAGTGGTTACTGATGCCAGTAGTCTAGCACTTGGTGGTGTCCTCCATTAAGCTCATGATGTCCTACTGCGGGACACCTAGGCTATGCAAAAATATTCAATGCCGTAACAAGGAGCTTTCATTAGGCAGGCTTGAAAAATGATGTCCTTCGGTACTTGAAGCGATGTCTCTCTCATGCCAAAGGATCAAAGCTGAAAGGGTCAAGATGCCTGGGAAACTTCAACCCTTGGATATTCCCCAAATGAAGTGGGAGTGCATTTCTGTACCGTCGGTACTGGAGTAGCAAATCAGTCTATGCTTGCATGGTTTCGCCTCATCGGAGATGCTAAACTCTGGTGGAAACAGTGGTGCCGTGACAAGGGAGTCACCGAGCATTCTCAAACATGGGAAGACATCAAGCAGGCCGTGAAGGAAAGATATCTTTCCCCTTCCCATGAATCCATAAAGATTCTTGGGATGGATTGGTTAATTGCGAACAAAGCTAGCATTCATTGTCACTAGGGGAGTATCACTTTTGAAAATGAGCATGGCCAAGTACTATCCGTTCAGGGCATAACATAACCTAAATCTAGGGTAGTCAAGGCAAAACATCTTCTCAAGGGAACACGTAAGGGTCAGTAAGTTTTCTTAGCCAAGCTCAACAAAACCATTGAACCTAGTAAGGAGACAGAACCCTCTTGGCTCCAAGAATTCTCTGACATCTTCCCTGACAAGCTTACAGGCCTACCGCCTCCTCGAATCATGAAATTGAGGTGATCCCTGGGACTCAACCCGTCTCAAAAACGCGCCCTATAAAATGTCCCTTCCTGAAGCCATTGAACTTAAAGAGCAACTTTCCCAACTCATTGAGCAAGGATTCGTACACCCCAGTAGCTCTCCTTGGTGGGGGGCACCTGTCCTTTTCCAAAAAAAAGAAGGACGGAACTCTATGCCTCTGCATAGATAATCGAGGGCTGAATCAAGTCACTGTCAAGAATAAGTATGCTATCCCTCGCATCGACGAACTTCTTGACAGGCTTCATGGGGCCAAAGTCTTCTCAAAAATAGATTTGAGATCTGGTTACTATCAGATCATCAAAGTCGAGGAAGCAGATATACCCAAGACAGCCTTCAGTACCGGTTATAACCACTATGAGTTTACTGTAACCTCATTCGGGTTAACCAATGCTCCTGCAACCTTCAACCGCTTAATGCAAGATATATTCCATCCTTACTTGGATGAATTTGTGCTTGTTTTCTTTGATGACATCTTAATCTACTCCAAATCAATGGAAGAGAATGAGGAGCATGTGCGTAGAGTTCTGCAACTGTTGCGCAGACACAAACTCTATGCCAACAAGAGCAAATGTACCTTCTTTACTCATCAAATTGAGTATCTTGGGTTCATCGTCTTCAAAGATGGCATTTCAATAGTTCCTGCCAAGGTTAAAGATATTCTAGACTGGCCATCCCCTAAATTAGTTCATGAAGTTCGTGGGTTTTTGGGAATCACGGGATGGTATAGGATTTTTATTAAAGATTATGCCTTGGTAGCTGCACCTTTGACGGATCTTCTCTCAAGAAGTATTGCAAAATAGTGTGGCTGCCAATCCATCAAAACAGCTTTGATCAGCTCAAGGTCATTATTACTTTTGCCCCAGTCCTGAAACTTCCTGATTTCACCAAGTGGTTACTGATGCCAGTAGTCTAGCACTTGGTGGTGTCCTCCATGAAGCTCATGATAGTCCTACTGCGGGACACCCAGGCTATGCAAAAATATTCAATGCCGTAACAAGGAGCTTTCATTAGGCAGGCTTGAAAAATGATGTCCTTCGGTACTTGAAGCGATGTCTCTCATGCCAAAGGATCAAAGCTAAAAGGGTCAAAGCTGAAAGGGTCGAGATGCCTGGGAAACTTCAACCCTTGGATATTCCCCAAACGAAGTGGGAGTACATTACTATGGATTTTGTCACAAGTCTCCCCATTGTTCAAGCAGGATATGACTCCATTCTGGTAGTAGTGGACTTACTTACCAAAGTAGCTCACCTTATATCAGCAAAGAAGACCTTCAAAGCTTCTGATGTTGCTAGAATATTCATCAAGGAAGTCCTCAAACTTCATGGTCTCCCAAAAAGGATAGTAGCTGACCAGGATTTTGACTTCACTTCAAAGTGCCTATAAACTCCAACTCCAACTCTGGTAGAATTTGCCTACAATGCATCTTATCATCAGAGCATAGGAATGTCACCATTCAAAGCACTCTCTATGGGCAAGAATGCTTGTTTCCTCTAAATTTCTCTGATCCAGGAAAATGCTCGAAGAGATGGAGGAACAAACCAAGGCAATCCAAAAGGATATTAAAGCTGCCCAAGATGGATAAAAGCATTATGCTGACACCAAGAGGTCTAAAAGTATCTTCAAGGAAGGAGACAAAGTTCTTCTATGAGTGCTACCCAAACGAAGTTCTCTATCACTTGGTAAATATAAGAAGCTCAGCCCTAGGTATTGTGGTCCCTATACAGTTATCAAGCCTTTAGGTAAAAGTGCCTACAAACTCCAACTCCCAGCCAATATCAAAGTCCACAATGTATTTCATGTAAGTTTGTTAAAACTTATGTACCCAGTCTTGATCATTAACCTACTCAAGGAGTCCTTGAATTACAGCCCAATAGCATCATAGATTCTAGGGAAAGGCAACTCCGAAATAGAACTCTTGTAGAACATCTAGTACAGTGGAAAGATTACCCTGAAGAGGATGCAACTTGGGAAGATGAAGCTACACTCTTAAAGGATTATCTCCAATTCATGATGAGTCATCTTGATTTCTTTAAGGGGGGAAGGATGTAACATACCCATCTTCACTAATAAAGAAATGTCTTGTAATAGATAAATTTATGAGTTTTTATGGTATAAAAATCAATGATTTTATTAAATGAGTCATTTCTACTTAGAGTCTCTAAATTTTGAGCCCAAATTTGAAATTTATGCGCGATTTTATCCTAATATAGGATTTTACAGCATCCAAAACGGACACCGAATCAAGCTTATACGCAAATTTCAGTCATGTTTAGTTAAAAAGCGATGACCTTTAAACCTTAATAAATGCATGACCGAGCGTCCGATTGACGGATGGTCTGCACCCCAACGACTAGGAGAACCTCCCGGATAAAGAAAAAATTACCTCGCAATCTGGTACGCAAATCGAGACCGACGCTCCAAATTTGGAAACCTTGCCCCAAAATTTGGACCGTACACACTTACCTGGGTACCCGTATGATAGCTGCACAAGAACCAAAGGACGGTCGCCCACTATGTGGTCCACACGTACCGCTACTTGGACACCCACCATGCTGTCCCAGACCAGATAAGGTACATGCGTACCACTCCTTTCCCTGTTAACCGACAGCATATCTTTCTTACAGAGCCATGCAGGCCACTGATCTACAGCCTTTGCTAGTACACCGTCCTTTCATCCTTGCTTTGCGCAACGCCCGTACTACCCATATCCCATAGTTATATAAACCCCCGGGCAACAAGCATTTTCTGCGTAGCGTATGCTCTGTTGTGTCGTTGTCCGTACCGTCGTCTGTCCCTATGCAGTGTACTTGCTATAGTAGTACAGCCACCCCTCTCCACACCCCCTCAATTGCCACTTTTCAAATAAGGCAATTTTCCTCCATCTCCCTCTTGCTAGGAGGCAGTGTCAACTCTTCTTCTTCCCCTGTGTGAAGAGACTTACAGCATCCCTCAGCCCTTCTCCCCTTTAGCAAAACACTTTTGTGTTAAGGACATCTCACAATCCCCCCCCCTTATTTGTGTGGACTTTAGTAAGAGGTTTTAGCCTTAAGAGAGGGTTCTTGCGCTGTGATCTTTTACTCATACGGTGAGCAAACGATCTCAGAATTGAGATCTGATTGGACCGTTTTGATCGCAACAGCGAGCCCTACAAGATGGCTCCTTCTCGAAAACGTCAAAATATTACCTCAAGAGGCGCGCAAAATAACGAGAGTAGAGAAGATGCTCCCGATGCGGCCCCAACCCTCCCTTTACAAGCTCCTCAAGGAAATGGTGGCCAAGTCAGCTTGGTTATCTTTTAGAGAAGAGTTTTTTTTTTAATATTAGTGTTAATAAATGTGTATCTTTTCCTTTTAGAATAATGACATAAAATTGTATGAAGCTACGAATTGAGTGTTGTATTCAATGATTTGTATTGAAATTGTTATCTTTAATGAATTGGGTTCTTGGGCAACTCTATTCTAGAAGACCAGGCCAGCGGCTATGCCTTGCATGGATGAGGAAAAAAGCGTTGCCTCTAGAAATCAAGTCTAGTACTTACCCAATCTATGGGTGATTTGATTTTTAGAAGATCACGCTCCCTTGTGGGATAGGACTAGGTCTTACCTATGAATCGTATCCTTGAATCTCTACATGGTCAAGGTGTCGATTAATAGGAAATTTTTTGCAAGGTAAGACTTGGTGGACTATCTTAAGTGTTTCCCTATTTTAGAAGGGGGGAACCTTATAATTGGTATCAGAGCCAATCTTAGCTCCAAGGAATTACCATTTAAGGACTGTTTTGCAATAAATGTTTTACCTAACATAATGTTAATTAATAAAAACATCCTACTAAAACAAACAAGTGGAAGTGATGTTTGAATGATTGTTTAAATGATTCGTTGGATTGAAAAGTTGAAGATGATCCATTTATTTTGTTTTGTCGGTACCCCCAGGGCCGACATCTCTGTGACTATAGATGGGATTCGCATACCTTAGGATCGCTAGGTGTATGACCAAACAAGTGATGCAAGTCTTACCTGCTCACAGAGTAGCTGTGTTGGGACCTACCCCAATCCAGAGTCTACCACCCTTACCATCAGTTTTTAGAGTCTTAGAAACTACAGCAGAACCCCAATATTTCACCTATGTGGACCGCTGTACCCTTATGTCATAGTCAAGCTTAGGAATTTCCCTTGATGGCAAATAAGACTAATTATATTAGTATCAGATCTTTGTAATAAAACTCGTCCTTGTAAATATTTAGAAATAAAATGATTTCTATGTTTTACTCTTCAAAATAAGCGTTGTGCAAATATATATCTTGTAATCTTAAAATTGTTTTTACAATGATGGCCACGACGATCACCCTCCACTTCCCAGTGTGCTTTACATTGATATCCAGGAGAAGAAGCTCTTGCTCAAGCAAATGCAATCTCCCTCCTTTAAAGGAGAAGGTTCAAAGATTGAGAAGGATGCTGAAGTCTGGATTGAAGCGATGGACGATTATTTCTCTACCGCCGGTACTGGAGTAGCAAATCAGTCTATGCTTGCATGGTTTTGCCTCATCGGAGATGCTAAACTCTGGTGCAAACAGTGGTGCCGTGACAAGGGAGTCACCGAGCATTCTCAAACGTGGAAAGACATCAAGCAGGGGCCGTGAAGGAAAGATATCTTCCCCCTTCCCATGAATCCATAAAGATTCTTGGGATGGATTGGTTAATTGCAAACAAAGCTAGCATTCATTGTCACTAGGGGAGTATCACTTTTTAAAGTGAGCATGGCCAAGTAATATCCGTTCAGGGCATAACATAACCTAAATCTAGGGTAGTCAAGGCAAAACATCTTCTCAAGGGAACACGTAAGGGTCAGCAAGTTTTCTTAGCCAAGCTCAACAAAACCATTGAACCTAGTAAGGAGACAGAACCCTCTTGGCTCCAAGAATTCTCTGACATCTTCCCTGACAAGCTTACAGGCCTACCGCCTCCTCGAATCATGAAATTGAGGTGATCCCTGGGACTCAACCCATCTCAAAAACGCGTCCTATAAAATGTCCCTTCCTCAAGCCATTGAACTTAAAGAGCAACTTTCCCAACTCATTGAGCAAGGATTCGTACACCCCAGTAGCTCTCCTTGGGGGGCACCTGTCCTTTTCCAAAAAAAAGAAGGACGGAACTCTCTGCCTCTGCATAGATTATCGAGGGCTGAATCAAGTCACTGTCAAGAATAAGTATGCTATCCCTCGCATCGACGAACTTCTTGACAGGCTTTGAGGGGCCAAAGTCTTCTCAAAAATAGATTTGAGTCTGGTTACTATCAGATCATCAAAGTCGAGGAAGCAGATATACCCAAGATAGCCTTCAGTACCGGTTATAACCACTATGAGTTTACTGTAACCTCATTCGGGTTAACCAATGCTCCTGCAACCTTCAACCGCCTAATGCAAGATATATTCCATCCTTACTTGGATGAATTTGTGCTTGTTTTCTTTGATGACATCTTAATCTACTCCAAATCAATGGAAGAGCATGAGGAGCATGTGCGTAGAGTTCTGCAATTGTTGCGCAGACACAAACTCTATGCCAAGAAGAGCAAATGTACCTTCTTTACTCATCAAATTGAGTATCTTGGGTTCATCGTCTTCAAAGATGGCATTTCAATAGTTCCCGCCAAGATCAAAGATATTCTAGAGTGGCCATCCCCTAAATCAGTTCATGAAGTTCATGGGTTTTTGGGAATCACGGGATGGTATAGGATTTTCATTAAAGATTATGCCTTGGTAGTTGCACCTTTGACGGATCTTCTCTCAAGAAGTATTGCAAAATAGTGTGGCTGCCAATCCATCAAAACAGCTTTGATCAGCTCAAGGTCATTATTACTTTTGCCCCAGTCCTGAAACTTCCTGATTTCACCAAGTGGTTACTGATGCCAGTAGTCTAGCACTTGGTGGTGTCCTCCATGAAGCTCATGATAGTCCTACTGCGGGACACCCAGGCTACGCAAAAATATTCAATGCCGTAACAAGGAGCTTTCATTAGGCAGGCTTGAAAAATGATGTCCTTCGGTACTTGAAGCGATGTCTCTCTCATGCCAAAGGATCAAAGCTGAAAGGGTCAAGATGCCTGGGAAACTTCAACCCTTGGATATTCCCCAAATGAAGTGGGAGTGCATTAGTATGGATTTTGTCACAAGTCTCCCCATTGTTCAAGCAGGATATGACTCCATTCTGGTAGTAGTGGACTTACTTACCAAAGTAGCTCACCTTATACCAGCAAAGAAGACCTTCAAAGCTTCTGATGTTGCTAGAATATTCATCAAGGAAGTCCTCAAACTTCATGGTCTCCCAAAAAGGATACTAAGTGACCGAGATTTTGACTTCACTTCAAAGTGCCTATAAACTCCAACTCCAACTCTGGTAGAATTTGCCTACAATGCATCTTATCATCAGAGCATAGGAATGTCACCATTCAAAGCACTCTCTATGGGCAAGAATGCTTGTTTCCTCTAAATTTCTCTGATCCAGGAAAATGCTCGAAGAGATGGAGGAACAAACCAAGGCAATCCAAAAGGATATTAAAGCTGCCAAGATGGATAAAAGCATTATGCTGACACCAAGAGGTCTGAAAGGATCTTCAAGGAAGGAGACAAAGTTCTTCTATGAGTGCTACCCAAACGAAGTTCTCTATCACTTGGGAAATATAAGAAGCTCAGCCCTAGGTATTGTGGTCCCTATACAGTTATCAAGCCTTTAGGTAAAAGTGCCTACAAACTCCAACTCCCAGCCAATATCAAAGTCCACAATGTATTTCATGTAAGTTTGTTAAAACCTTATGTACCCAATCTTGATCATTAACCTACTCAAGGAGTCCTTGAATTACAGCCCAATAGCATCATAGATTCTAGGGAAAGGCAACTTCGAAATAGAACTCTTGTAGAACATCTGGTACAGTGGAAAGATTACCCTGAAGAGGATGCAACTTGGGAAGATGAAGCTACACTCTTAAAGGATTATCCCCAATTCATGATGAGTCGTCTTGATTTCTTTAATGGGGGAAGGATGTAACATACCCATCTTCACTAATAAAGAAATGTCTTGTAATAGATAAATTTATGAGTTTTTATGGTTTAAAAATCAATGATTTTATTAAATGAGTCATTTCTACTTAGAGTCTTTAAATTTTGAGCCCAAATTTGGAATTTATGCGTGATTTTACCCTAATATAGGACTTTACAGCATCCAAAACGGACACGGAATCAAGCTTATACACAAATTTCAGTCATTTTTAGTTAAAAAGCGACGACCTTTAAACCTTAATAAATGCATGACTGAGCGTCCGATTGATGAATGGTCTGCACCCCAACGACTAGGAGAACCTCCCGGATCAAAAAAAAAATTACCTCTCAGGCGCAGTCTGGTACGCAAATCGAGACCGACGCTCCAAATTTGGGAACCTTGCCCCAAAATTTGGACCGTACACACTTACCTGGGTACACGTATGATAGCTGCACAAGAACCAAAGGACGGTCGCCCACTATGTGGTCCACACGTACCGCTAATTGGACACCCACCATGCTGTCCCAGACCAGATAAGGTACATGCGTACCACTTCTTTCCTGTTAACCGA
This sequence comes from Cibotium barometz, assembly GCF_041138505.1. Lineage (NCBI taxonomy): Eukaryota > Viridiplantae > Streptophyta > Polypodiopsida > Cyatheales > Cibotiaceae > Cibotium > Cibotium barometz. The sequence continues at coordinate 20,292,511 of NC_141109.1, forward strand.
CGGCATATCTTTCTTACAGAGCCATTTTTTGCGTAGCGTATGCTTTGTTGTGCCGTTGTCCGTACCGTCGTCTATCCCTGTGCAATGTACTTGCTAGAGTAGTACAGCCACCCCTCTCCACACCCCCTCAATTGCCACTTTTCAAATAAGGCAATTTTCCTCCATCTCCCTCTTGCTAGGAGGCAGTGTCCTTAACTCTTCTTCTCCCCCTGTGTGAAGAGACTTACAGCATCCCTCAGCCCTTCTCCCCTTTAGCAAAACATTTTTGTGTTAAGGACATCTCACAATCCCCCCCCTTATTTGTGTGGACTTTAGTAAGAGGTTTTAGCCTTAAGAGAGGGTTCTTGCGCTATGATCTTTTTCTCATACGGTGAGCGAACGATCTCAAAATTGAGATCTGATTGGACCGTTTCGATCGCGACAGCGAGCCCTACAAGATGGCCCCTTCTCGAAAACGTTAAAATATTACCTCGGGAGGCACGCACAATAACGAGAGTAGAGAAGATGCTCCCGATGCGGCCCCAACCCTCCCTTTACAAGCTGCTCAAGGAAATGGTAGCCAAGTCAGCTTGGTTATCTTTTAGAGAAGAGTTTTTTTTAAAATATTAGTGTTAATAAATGTGTATCTTTTCCTTTTAGAATAATGACGTAAAATTGTATGAAGCTACGAATTGAGTGTTGTATTCAATGATTTGTATTGAAATTGTTATCTTTAATGAATTGGGTTCTTGGGCAACTCTATTCTAGAAGACTAGGCCAGCGGCTATGCCTTGCATGGATGATGAAAAAAGCGTTGCCTCTAGAAATCAAGTCTAGTACTTACCCAATCTATGGGTGATTTGATTTTTAGAAGATCACGCTCCCTTGTGGGATAGGACTAGGTCTTACCTATGAATCGCATACTTGAATCTCTACATGGTCAAGGTGTCGATTAATAGGAAACTTTTTGCAAGTTAAGACTTGGTGGACTATCTTAAGTGTTTCCCTATTTTAGAAGGGGGAACCTTATAATTGGTATCAGAGCCAATCTTAGCTCCAAGGAATTGACAGTTAAGGACTGTTTTGCAATAAATGTTTTACCTAACATAATGCTAATTAATAAAAACATCCTACTAAAACAAACAAGTGGACTTGATGTTTGAATGATTTTTTAAATGATTCGTTGGATTGAAAAGTTGAAGATGATCCATTTATTTTGTTTTGTCGGTAACCCCCAGGGCCGACACCTCTCTGACTATAGATGGGATTCGTATACCTCAGGATCGCTGGGTGTATGACCAAACAAGTGATGCAAGTCTTACCTGCTCACAGAGTAGCTGTGTTGGGACCTACCCCAATCCAGAGTCTACCACCCTTACCATCAGTTTTTAGAGTCTTAGAAACTACAGCAGAACCCCAATATTTCACCTATGTGGACCGCTGTACCCTTATGTCATAGTCAAGCTTAGGAATTTCCCTTGATGGCAAATGAGACTAATTATATTAGTCTCAGATCTTTGTAATAAAACTCGTCCTTGTAAATATTAGAAATAAAATTATTTCTATGTTTTACTCTTCAAAATAAGCGTTGTGCAAATATGAATCTTGTAATCTTAAAATTGTTTTTACAATGATGGCCAGGACGATCACCCTCCACTTCCCAGTGCACTTTACACTGATATCCAGGAGAAGAAGCTCTTGCTTAAGCAAATGCAACCTCCCTCCTTTAAAGGAGAAGGTTCAAAGATTGAGAAGGATGCTGAAGTCTGGATTGAAGCAATGGACGATTATTTCTCTACCGCCGGTACTGGAGTAGCAAATCAGTCTATGCTTGCATTGTTTCGCCTCATCGGAGATGCTAAACTCTGGTGGAAACAGTGGTGCCGTGACAAGGGAGTCACCGAGCATTCTCAAACGTGGGAAGACATCAAGCAGGCCGTGAAGGAAAGATATCTTCCCCCTTCCCATGAATCCATAAAGATTCTTGGGATGGATTGGTTAATTGCAAACAAAGCTAGCATTCATTGTCACTAGGGGAGTATCACTTTTGAAAATGAGCATGGCCAAGTACTATCCGTTCAGGGCATAACATAACCTAAATCTAGGGTAGTCAAGGCAAAACATCTTCTCAAGGGAACACGTAAGGGTCAGCAAGTTTTCTTAGCCAAGCTCAACAAAACCATTGAACCTAGTAAGGAGACAGAACCCTCTTGGCTCCAAGAATTCTCTAACATTTTCCCTGACAAGCTTACAGGCCTACCGCCTCCTCGAATCATGAAATTTAGGTGATCCCTGGGACTCAACCCGTCTCAAAAACGCGCCCTATAAAATGTCCCTTCCTGAAGCCATTGAACTTAAAGAGCAACTTTCCCAACTCATTGAGCAAGGATTCGTACACCCCAGGAGCTCTCCTTGGGGGGCACCTGTCCTTTTCCAAAAAAAAGGACGGAACTCTCTGCCTCTGCATAGATTATCGAGGGCTGAATCAAGTCACTGTCAAGAATAAGTATGCTATCCCTCGCATCAACGAACTTCTTGACAGGCTTCATGGGGCCAAAGTCTTCTCAAAAATAGATTTGAGATCTGGTTACTATCAGATCATCAAAGTCGAGGAAGCAGATATACCCAAGACAGCCTTCAGTACCGGTTATAACCACTATGAGTTTACTGTAACCTCATTCGGGTTAACCAATGCTCCTGCAACCTTCAACCGCCTAATGCAAGACATATTCCATCCTTACTTGGATGAATTTGTGCTTGTTTTCTTTGATGACATCTTAATCTACTCCAAATCAATGGAAGAGCACGAGGAGCATGTGCGTAGAGTTCTGTAATTGTTGCGCAGACACAAACTCTATGCCAAGAAGAGCAAATGTACCTTCTTTACTCATCAAATTGAGTATCTTGGGTTCATTGTCTTCAAAGATGGCATTTCAATAGTTCCTGCCAAGGTTAAAGATATTCTAGAGTGGCCATCCCCTAAATCAGTTCATGAAGTTCGTGGGTTTTTGGGAATCACGGGATGGTATAGGATTTTCTCTAAAGATTATGCCTCGGTAGCTGCACCTTTGACGGATCTTCTCTCAAGAAGTATTGCAAAATAGTGTGGCTGCCAATCCATCAAAACAGCTTTGATCAGCTCAAGGTCATTATTACTTTTGCCCCAGTCCTGAAACTTCCTGATTTCACCAAGTGGTTACTGATGCCAGTAGTCTAGCACTTGGTGGTGTCCTCCATGAAGCTCATGATAGTCCTACTGCGGGACACCCAGGCTATGCAAAAATATTCAATGCCGTAACAAGGAGCTTTCATTAGGCAGGCTTGAAAAATGATGTCCTTCGGTACTTGAAGCGATGTCTCTCTCATGCCAAAGGATCAAAGCTAAAAGGGTCAAAGCTGAAAGGGTCAAGATGCCTGGGATACTTCAACCCTTGGATATTCCCCAAATGAAGTGGGAGTGCATTTCTGTACCGCCGGTACTGGAGTAGCAAATCAGTCTATGCTTGCATGGTTTCACCTCATCGGAGATGCTAAACTCTGGTGGAAACAGTGGTGCCGTGACAAGGGAGTCACCGAGCATTCTCAAACGTGGGAAGACATCAAGCAGGCCGCGAAGGAAAGATATCTTCCCCCTTCCCATGAATCCATAAAGATTCTTGGGATGGATTGGTTAATTGCAAACAAAGCTAGCATTCATTGTCACTAGGGGAGTATTACTTTTGAAAATGAGCATGGCCAAGTACTATCCGTTCAGGGCATAACATAACCTAAATCTAGGGTAGTCAAGGCAAAACATCTTCTCAAGGAAACACGTAAGGGTCAGCAAGTTTTCTTAGCCAAGCTCAACAAAACCATTGAACCTAGTAAGGAGACAGAACCCTCTTGGCTCCAAGAATTCTCTGACATCTTCCCTGACAAGCTTACAGGCCTACCGCCTCCTCGAATCATGAAATTGAGGTGATCCCTGAGACTCAACCCGTCTCAAGCAAATGCAACCTCCCTCCTTTAAAGGAGAAGACTCAAAGATTGAGAAGGATGCTGAAGTCTGGATTGAAGCGATGGACGATTATTTCTCTACCGCCGGTACTGGAGTAGCAAATCAGTCTATGCTTGCATTGTTTCGCCTCATCGGAGATGCTAAACTCTGGTGGAAACAGTGGTGCCGTGACAAGGGAGTCACCGAGCATTCTCAAACGTGGGAAGACATCAAGCAGGCCGTGAAGGAAAGATATCTTCCCCCTTCCCATGAATCCATAAAGATTCTTGGGATGGATTGGTTAATTGCAAACAAAGCTAGCATTCATTGTCACTAGGGGAGTATCACTTTTGAAAATGAGCATGGCCAAGTACTATCCGTTCAGGGCATAACATAACCTAAATCTAGGGTAGTCAAGGCAAAACATCTTCTCAAGGGAACACGTAAGGGTCAGCAAGTTTTCTTAGCCAAGCTCAACAAAACCATTGAACCTAGTAAGGAGACAGAACCCTCTTGGCTCCAAGAATTCTCTAACATTTTCCCTGACAAGCTTACAGGCCTACCGCCTCCTCGAATCATGAAATTTAGGTGATCCCTGGGACTCAACCCGTCTCAAAAACGCGCCCTATAAAATGTCCCTTCCTGAAGCCATTGAACTTAAAGAGCAACTTTCCCAACTCATTGAGCAAGGATTCGTACACCCCAGGAGCTCTCCTTGGGGGGCACCTGTCCTTTTCCAAAAAAAAGGACGGAACTCTCTGCCTCTGCATAGATTATCGAGGGCTGAATCAAGTCACTGTCAAGAATAAGTATGCTATCCCTCGCATCGACGAACTTCTTGACAGGCTTCATGGGGCCAAAGTCTTCTCAAAAATAGATTTGAGATCTGGTTACTATCAGATCATCAAAGTCGAGGAAGCAGATATACCCAAGACAGCCTTCAGTACCGGTTATAACCACTATGAGTTTACTGTAACCTCATTCGGGTTAACCAATGCTCCTGCAACCTTCAACCGCCTAATGCAAGACATATTCCATCCTTACTTGGATGAATTTGTGCTTGTTTTCTTTGATGACATCTTAATCTACTCCAAATCAATGGAAGAGCACGAGGAGCATGTGCGTAGAGTTCTGTAATTGTTGCGCAGACACAAACTCTATGCCAAGAAGAGCAAATGTACCTTCTTTACTCATCAAATTGAGTATCTTGGGTTCATTGTCTTCAAAGATGGCATTTCAATAGTTCCTGCCAAGGTTAAAGATATTCTAGAGTGGCCATCCCCTAAATCAGTTCATGAAGTTCGTGGGTTTTTGGGAATCACGGGATGGTATAGGATTTTCTCTAAAGATTATGCCTCGGTAGCTGCACCTTTGACGGATCTTCTCTCAAGAAGTATTGCAAAATAGTGTGGCTGCCAATCCATCAAAACAGCTTTGATCAGCTCAAGGTCATTATTACTTTTGCCCCAGTCCTGAAACTTCCTGATTTCACCAAGTGGTTACTGATGCCAGTAGTCTAGCACTTGGTGGTGTCCTCCATGAAGCTCATGATAGTCCTACTGCGGGACACCCAGGCTATGCAAAAATATTCAATGCCGTAACAAGGAGCTTTCATTAGGCAGGCTTGAAAAATGATGTCCTTCGGTACTTGAAGCGATGTCTCTCTCATGCCAAAGGATCAAAGCTAAAAGGGTCAAAGCTGAAAGGGTCAAGATGCCTGGGATACTTCAACCCTTGGATATTCCCCAAATGAAGTGGGAGTGCATTTCTGTACCGCCGGTACTGGAGTAGCAAATCAGTCTATGCTTGCATGGTTTCACCTCATCGGAGATGCTAAACTCTGGTGGAAACAGTGGTGCCGTGACAAGGGAGTCACCGAGCATTCTCAAACGTGGGAAGACATCAAGCAGGCCGCGAAGGAAAGATATCTTCCCCCTTCCCATGAATCCATAAAGATTCTTGGGATGGATTGGTTAATTGCAAACAAAGCTAGCATTCATTGTCACTAGGGGAGTATTACTTTTGAAAATGAGCATGGCCAAGTACTATCCGTTCAGGGCATAACATAACCTAAATCTAGGGTAGTCAAGGCAAAACATCTTCTCAAGGAAACACGTAAGGGTCAGCAAGTTTTCTTAGCCAAGCTCAACAAAACCATTGAACCTAGTAAGGAGACAGAACCCTCTTGGCTCCAAGAATTCTCTGACATCTTCCCTGACAAGCTTACAGGCCTACCGCCTCCTCGAATCATGAAATTGAGGTGATCCCTGAGACTCAACCCGTCTCAAGCAAATGCAACCTCCCTCCTTTAAAGGAGAAGACTCAAAGATTGAGAAGGATGCTGAAGTCTGGATTGAAGCGATGGACGATTATTTCTCTACCGCCGGTACTGGAGTAGCAAATCAGTCTATGCTTGCATTGTTTCGCCTCATCGGAGATGCTAAACTCTGGTGGAAACAGTGGTGCCGTGACAAGGGAGTCACCGAGCATTCTCAAACGTGGGAAGACATCAAGCAGGCCGTGAAGGAAAGATATCTTCCCCCTTCCCATGAATCCATAAAGATTCTTGGGATGGATTGGTTAATTGCAAACAAAGCTAGCATTCATTGTCACTAGGGGAGTATCACTTTTGAAAATGAGCATGGCCAAGTACTATCCGTTCAGGGCATAACATAACCTAAATCTAGGGTAGTCAAGGCAAAACATCTTCTCAAGGGAACACGTAAGGGTCAGCAAGTTTTCTTAGCCAAGCTCAACAAAACCATTGAACCTAGTAAGGAGACAGAACCCTCTTGGCTCCAAGAATTCTCTAACATTTTCCCTGACAAGCTTACAGGCCTACCGCCTCCTCGAATCATGAAATTTAGGTGATCCCTGGGACTCAACCCGTCTCAAAAACGCGCCCTATAAAATGTCCCTTCCTGAAGCCATTGAACTTAAAGAGCAACTTTCCCAACTCATTGAGCAAGGATTCGTACACCCCAGGAGCTCTCCTTGGGGGGCACCTGTCCTTTTCCAAAAAAAAGGACGGAACTCTCTGCCTCTGCATAGATTATCGAGGGCTGAATCAAGTCACTGTCAAGAATAAGTATGCTATCCCTCGCATCGACGAACTTCTTGACAGGCTTCATGGGGCCAAAGTCTTCTCAAAAATAGATTTGAGATCTGGTTACTATCAGATCATCAAAGTCGAGGAAGCAGATATACCCAAGACAGCCTTCAGTACCGGTTATAACCACTATGAGTTTACTGTAACCTCATTCGGGTTAACCAATGCTCCTGCAACCTTCAACCGCCTAATGCAAGACATATTCCATCCTTACTTGGATGAATTTGTGCTTGTTTTCTTTGATGACATCTTAATCTACTCCAAATCAATGGAAGAGCACGAGGAGCATGTGCGTAGAGTTCTGTAATTGTTGCGCAGACACAAACTCTATGCCAAGAAGAGCAAATGTACCTTCTTTACTCATCAAATTGAGTATCTTGGGTTCATTGTCTTCAAAGATGGCATTTCAATAGTTCCTGCCAAGGTTAAAGATATTCTAGAGTGGCCATCCCCTAAATCAGTTCATGAAGTTCGTGGGTTTTTGGGAATCACGGGATGGTATAGGATTTTCTCTAAAGATTATGCCTCGGTAGCTGCACCTTTGACGGATCTTCTCTCAAGAAGTATTGCAAAATAGTGTGGCTGCCAATCCATCAAAACAGCTTTGATCAGCTCAAGGTCATTATTACTTTTGCCCCAGTCCTGAAACTTCCTGATTTCACCAAGTGGTTACTGATGCCAGTAGTCTAGCACTTGGTGGTGTCCTCCATGAAGCTCATGATAGTCCTACTGCGGGACACCCAGGCTATGCAAAAATATTCAATGCCGTAACAAGGAGCTTTCATTAGGCAGGCTTGAAAAATGATGTCCTTCGGTACTTGAAGCGATGTCTCTCTCATGCCAAAGGATCAAAGCTAAAAGGGTCAAAGCTGAAAGGGTCAAGATGCCTGGGATACTTCAACCCTTGGATATTCCCCAAATGAAGTGGGAGTGCATTTCTGTACCGCCGGTACTGGAGTAGCAAATCAGTCTATGCTTGCATGGTTTCACCTCATCGGAGATGCTAAACTCTGGTGGAAACAGTGGTGCCGTGACAAGGGAGTCACCGAGCATTCTCAAACGTGGGAAGACATCAAGCAGGCCGCGAAGGAAAGATATCTTCCCCCTTCCCATGAATCCATAAAGATTCTTGGGATGGATTGGTTAATTGCAAACAAAGCTAGCATTCATTGTCACTAGGGGAGTATTACTTTTGAAAATGAGCATGGCCAAGTACTATCCGTTCAGGGCATAACATAACCTAAATCTAGGGTAGTCAAGGCAAAACATCTTCTCAAGGAAACACGTAAGGGTCAGCAAGTTTTCTTAGCCAAGCTCAACAAAACCATTGAACCTAGTAAGGAGACAGAACCCTCTTGGCTCCAAGAATTCTCTGACATCTTCCCTGACAAGCTTACAGGCCTACCGCCTCCTCGAATCATGAAATTGAGGTGATCCCTGAGACTCAACCCGTCTCAAGCAAATGCAACCTCCCTCCTTTAAAGGAGAAGACTCAAAGATTGAGAAGGATGCTGAAGTCTGGATTGAAGCGATGGACGATTATTTCTCTACCGCCGGTACTGGAGTAGCAAATCAGTCTATGCTTGCATTGTTTCGCCTCATCGGAGATGCTAAACTCTGGTGGAAACAGTGGTGCCGTGACAAGGGAGTCACCGAGCATTCTCAAACGTGGGAAGACATCAAGCAGGCCGTGAAGGAAAGATATCTTCCCCCTTCCCATGAATCCATAAAGATTCTTGGGATGGATTGGTTAATTGCAAACAAAGCTAGCATTCATTGTCACTAGGGGAGTATCACTTTTGAAAATGAGCATGGCCAAGTACTATCCGTTCAGGGCATAACATAACCTAAATCTAGGGTAGTCAAGGCAAAACATCTTCTCAAGGGAACACGTAAGGGTCAGCAAGTTTTCTTAGCCAAGCTCAACAAAACCATTGAACCTAGTAAGGAGACAGAACCCTCTTGGCTCCAAGAATTCTCTAACATTTTCCCTGACAAGCTTACAGGCCTACCGCCTCCTCGAATCATGAAATTTAGGTGATCCCTGGGACTCAACCCGTCTCAAAAATGCGCCCTATAAAATGTCCCTTCCTGAAGCCATTGAACTTAAAGAGCAACTTTCCCAACTCATTGAGCAAGGATTCGTACACCCCAGGAGCTCTCCTTGGGGGGCACCTGTCCTTTTCCAAAAAAAAGGACGGAACTCTCTGCCTCTGCATAGATTATCGAGGGCTGAATCAAGTCACTGTCAAGAATAAGTATGCTATCCCTCGCATCGACGAACTTCTTGACAGGCTTCATGGGGCCAAAGTCTTCTCAAAAATAGATTTGAGATCTGGTTACTATCAGATCATCAAAGTCGAGGAAGCAGATATACCCAAGACAGCCTTCAGTACCGGTTATAACCACTATGAGTTTACTGTAACCTCATTCGGGTTAACCAATGCTCCTGCAACCTTCAACCGCCTAATGCAAGACATATTCCATCCTTACTTGGATGAATTTGTGCTTGTTTTCTTTGATGACATCTTAATCTACTCCAAATCAATGGAAGAGCACGAGGAGCATGTGCGTAGAGTTCTGTAATTGTTGCGCAGACACAAACTCTATGCCAAGAAGAGCAAATGTACCTTCTTTACTCATCAAATTGAGTATCTTGGGTTCATTGTCTTCAAAGATGGCATTTCAATAGTTCCTGCCAAGGTTAAAGATATTCTAGAGTGGCCATCCCCTAAATCAGTTCATGAAGTTCGTGGGTTTTTGGGAATCACGGGATGGTATAGGATTTTCTCTAAAGATTATGCCTCGGTAGCTGCACCTTTGACGGATCTTCTCTCAAGAAGTATTGCAAAATAGTGTGGCTGCCAATCCATCAAAATAGCTTTGATCAGCTCAAGGTCATTATTACTTTTGCCCCAGTCCTGAAACTTCCTGATTTCACCAAGTGGTTACTGATGCCAGTAGTCTAGCACTTGGTGGTGTCCTCCATGAAGCTCATGATAGTCCTACTGCGGGACACCCAGGCTATGCAAAAATATTCAATGCCGTAACAAGGAGCTTTCATTAGGCAGGCTTGAAAAATGATGTCCTTCGGTACTTGAAGCGATGTCTCTCTCATGCCAAAGGATCAAAGCTAAAAGGGTCAAAGCTGAAAGGGTCAAGATGCCTGGGATACTTCAACCCTTGGATATTCCCCAAATGAAGTGGGAGTGCATTTCTGTACCGCCGGTACTGGAGTAGCAAATCAGTCTATGCTTGCATGGTTTCACCTCATCGGAGATGCTAAACTCTGGTGGAAACAGTGGTGCCGTGACAAGGGAGTCACCGAGCATTCTCAAACGTGGGAAGACATCAAGCAGGCCGCGAAGGAAAGATATCTTCCCCCTTCCCATGAATCCATAAAGATTCTTGGGATGGATTGGTTAATTGCAAACAAAGCTAGCATTCATTGTCACTAGGGGAGTATTACTTTTGAAAATGAGCATGGCCAAGTACTATCCGTTCAGGGCATAACATAACCTAAATCTAGGGTAGTCAAGGCAAAACATCTTCTCAAGGAAACACGTAAGGGTCAGCAAGTTTTCTTAGCCAAGCTCAACAAAACCATTGAACCTAGTAAGGAGACAGAACCCTCTTGGCTCCAAGAATTCTCTGACATCTTCCCTGACAAGCTTACAGGCCTACCGCCTCCTCGAATCATGAAATTGAGGTGATCCCTGAGACTCAACCCGTCTCAAGCAAATGCAACCTCCCTCCTTTAAAGGAGAAGACTCAAAGATTGAGAAGGATGCTGAAGTCTGGATTGAAGCGATGGATGATTATTTCTCTACCGCCGGTACTGGAGTAGCAAATCAGTCTATGCTTGCATTGTTTCGCCTCATCGGAGATGCTAAACTCTGGTGGAAACAGTGGTGCCGTGAAAAGGGAGTCACCGAGCATTCTCAAACGTGGGAAGACATCAAGCAGGGGCCGTGAAGGAAAGATATCTTCCCCCTTCCCATGAATCCATAAAGATTCTTGGGATGGACTGGTTAATTGCAAAGCTAGCATTCATTGTCACTAGGGGAGTATCACTTTTGAAAATGAGCATGGCCAAGTAATATCCGTTCAGGGCATAACATAACCTAAATCTAGGGTAGTCAAGGCAAAACATCTTCTCAAGGGAACACGTAAGGGTCAGCAAGTTTTCTTAGCCAAGCTCAACAAAACCATTGAACCTAGTAAGGAGACAGAACCCTCTTGGCTCCAAGAATTCTCTAACATCTTCCCTGACAAGCTTACAGGCCTACCGCCTCCTCGAATCATGAAATTTAGGTGATCCCTAGGACTCAACCCGTCTCAAAAACGCGCCCTATAAAATGTCCCTTCCTGAAGCCATTGAACTTAAAGAGCAACTTTCCCAACTCATTGAGCAAGGATTCGTACACCCCAGTAGCTCTCCTTGGGGGGCACCTGTCCTTTTCCAAAAAAAACGACGGAACTCTCTGCCTCTGCATAGATTATCGAGGGCTGAATCAAGTCACTGTCAAGAATAAGTATGCTATCCCTCGCATCGACGAACTTCTTGACAGGCTTCATGGGGCCAAAGTCTTCTCAAAAATAGATTTGAGATCTGGTTACTATTAGATCATCAAAGTCGAGGAAGCAGATATACCCAAGATAGCCTTCAGTACCGGTTATAACCACTATGAGTTTACTGTAACCTCATTCGGGTTAACCAATGCTCCTGCAACCTTCAACCGCGTAATGCAAGATATATTCCATCCTTACTTGGATGAATTTGTGCTTGTTTTCTTTGATGACATCTTAATCTACTCCAAATCAATGGAAGAGCATGAGAAGCATGTGCGTAGAGTTCTGCAATTGTTGCGCAGACACAAACTCTATGCCAAGAAGAGCAAATGTACCTTCTTTACTCATCAAATTGAGTATCTTGGGTTCATCGTCTTCAAAGATGGCATTTCAATAGTTCCCGCCAAGGTTAAAGATATTCTAGAGTGGCCATCCCCTAAATCAGTTCATGAAGTTCGTGGGTTCTTGGGAATCACGGGATGGTATAGGATTTTTATTAAAGATTATGCCTCGGTAGCTGCACCTTTGACGGATCTTCTCTCAAGAAGTATTGCAAAATATTGTGGCTGCCAATCCATCAAAACAACTTTGATCAGCTCAAGGTCATTATTACTTTTGCCCCAGTCCTGAAACTTCCTGATTTCACCAAGTGGTTACTGATGCCAGTAGTCTAGCACTTGGTGGTGTCCTCCATTAAGCTCATGATAGTCCTACTGCGGGACACCCAGGCTATGCAAAAATATTCAATGCCGTAACAAGGAGCTTTCATTAGGCAGGCTTGAAAAATGATGTCCTTCGGTACTTGAAGCGATGTCTCTCTCATGCCAAAGGATCAAAGCTAAAAGGGTCAAAGCTGAAAGGGTCAAGATGCCTGGGATACTTCAACCCTTGGATATTCCCCAAATGAAGTGGGAGTGCATTTCTGTACCGCCGGTACTGGAATAGCAAATCAGTCTATGCTTGCATGGTTTCGCCTCATCGGAGATGCTAAACTCTGGTGGAAACAGTGGTGCCGTGACAAGGGAGTCACCGAGCATTCTCAAACGTGGGAAGACATCAAGCAGGCCGTGAAGGAAAGATATCTTCCCCCTTTCCATGAATCCATAAAGATTCTTGGGATGGATTGGTTAATTGCAAACAAAGCTAGCATTCATTGTCACTAGGGGAGTATCACTTTTGAAAATGAGCATGGCCAAGTACTATCCGTTCAGGGCATAACATAACCTAAATCTAGGGTAGTCAAGGCAAAACATCTTCTCAAGGGAACACGTAAGGGTCAGCAAGTTTTCTTAGCCAAGCTCAACAAAACCATTGAACCTAGTAAGGAGACAGAACCCTCTTGGCTCCAAGAATTCTCTAACATCTTCCCTGACAAGCTTACAGGCCTACCGCCTCCTCGAATCATGAAATTTAGGTGATCCCTGGGACTCAACCCGTCTCAAAAACGCGCCCTATAAAATGTCCCTTCCTGAAGCCATTGAACTTAAAGAGCAACTTTTCCAACTCATTGAGCAAGGATTCGTACACCCCAGTAGCTCTCCTTGGGGGGCACCTGTCCTTTTCCAAAAAAAAGGACAGAACTCTCTGCCTCTGCATAGATTATCGAGGGCTGAATCAAGTCACTGTCAAGAATAAGTATGCTATCCCTCGCATCGACGAACTTCTTGACAGGCTTCATGGGGCCAAAGTCTTCTCAAAAATAGATTTGAGATCTGGTTACTATTAGATCATCAAAGTCGAGGAAGCAGATATACCCAAGACAGCCTTCAGTACCGGTTATAACCACTATGAGTTTACTGTAACCTCATTCGGGTTAACCAATGCTCCTGCAACCTTCAACCGCCTAATGCAAGATATATTCCATCCTTACTTGGATGAATTTGTGCTTGTTTTCTTTGATGACATCTTAATCTACTCCAAATCAATGGAAGAGCATGAGGAGCATGTGCGTAGAGTTCTGCAATTGTTGCGCAGACACAAACTCTATGCCAAGAAGAGCAAATGTACCTTCTTTACTCATCAAATTGAGTATCTTGGGTTCATCGTCTTCAAAGATGGCATTTCAATAGTTCCCGCCAAGGTTAAAGATATTCTAGAGTGGCCATCCCCTAAATCAGTTCATGAAGTTCGTGGGTTTTTGGGAATCACGGGATGGTATAGGATTTTTATTAAAGATTATGCCTCGGTAGCTGCACCTTTGACGGATCTTCTCTCAAGAAGTATTGCAAAATAGTGTGGCTGCCAATCCATCAAAACAGCTTTGATCAGCTCAAGGTCATTATTACTTTTGCCCCAGTCCTGAAACTTCCTGATTTCACCAAGTGGTTACTGATGCCAGTAGTCTAGCACTTGGTGGTGTCCTCCATTAAGCTCATGATGTCCTACTGCGGGACACCTAGGCTATGCAAAAATATTCAATGCCGTAACAAGGAGCTTTCATTAGGCAGGCTTGAAAAATGATGTCCTTCGGTACTTGAAGCGATGTCTCTCTCATGCCAAAGGATCAAAGCTGAAAGGGTCAAGATGCCTGGGAAACTTCAACCCTTGGATATTCCCCAAATGAAGTGGGAGTGCATTTCTGTACCGTCGGTACTGGAGTAGCAAATCAGTCTATGCTTGCATGGTTTCGCCTCATCGGAGATGCTAAACTCTGGTGGAAACAGTGGTGCCGTGACAAGGGAGTCACCGAGCATTCTCAAACATGGGAAGACATCAAGCAGGCCGTGAAGGAAAGATATCTTTCCCCTTCCCATGAATCCATAAAGATTCTTGGGATGGATTGGTTAATTGCAAACAAAGCTAGCATTCATTGTCACTAGGGGAGTATCACTTTTGAAAATGAGCATGGCCAAGTACTATCCGTTCAGGGCATAACATAACCTAAATCTAGGGTAGTCAAGGCAAAACATCTTCTCAAGGGAACACGTAAGGGTCAGTAAGTTTTCTTAGCCAAGCTCAACAAAACCATTGAACCTAGTAAGGAGACAGAACCCTCTTGGCTCCAAGAATTCTCTGACATCTTCCCTGACAAGCTTACAGGCCTACCGCCTCCTCAAATCATGAAATTGAGGTGATCCCTGGGACTCAACCCGTCTCAAAAACGCGCCCTATAAAATGTCCCTTCCTGAAGCCATTGAACTTAAAGAGCAACTTTCCCAACTCATTGAGCAAGGATTCGTACACCCCAGTAGCTCTCCTTGGTGGGGGGCACCTGTCCTTTTCCAAAAAAAAGAAGGACGGAACTCTATGCCTCTGCATAGATAATCGAGGGCTGAATCAAGTCACTGTCAAGAATAAGTATGCTATCCCTCGCATCGACGAACTTCTTGACAGGCTTCATGGGGCCAAAGTCTTCTCAAAAATAGATTTGAGATCTGGTTACTATCAGATCATCAAAGTCGAGGAAGCAGATATACCCAAGACAGCCTTCAGTACCGGTTATAACCACTATGAGTTTACTGTAACCTCATTCGGGTTAACCAATGCTCCTGCAACCTTCAACCGCTTAATGCAAGATATATTCCATCCTTACTTGGATGAATTTGTGCTTGTTTTCTTTGATGACATCTTAATCTACTCCAAATCAATGGAAGAGAATGAGGAGCTGTGCGTAGAGTTCTGCAACTGTTGCGCAGACACAAACTCTATGCCAACAAGAGCAAATGTACCTTCTTTACTCATCAAATTGAGTATCTTGGGTTCATCGTCTTCAAAGATGGCATTTCAATAGTTCCTGCCAAGGTTAAAGATATTCTAGACTGGCCATCCCCTAAATCAGTTCATGAAGTTCGTGGGTTTTTGGGAATCACGGGATGGTATAGGATTTTTATTAAAGATTATGCCTTGGTAGCTGCACCTTTGACGGATCTTCTCTCAAGAAGTATTGCAAAATAGTGTGGCTGCCAATCCATCAAAACAGCTTTGATCAGCTCAAGGTCATTATTACTTTTGCCCCAGTCCTGAAACTTCCTGATTTCACCAAGTGGTTACTGATGCCAGTAGTCTAGCACTTGGTGGTGTCCTCCATGAAGCTCATGATAGTCCTACTGTGGGACACCCAGGCTATGCAAAAATATTCAATGCCGTAACAAGGAGCTTTCATTAGGCAGGCTTGAAAAATGATGTCCTTCGGTACTTGAAGCGATGTCTCTCATGCCAAAGGATCAAAGCTAAAAGGGTCAAAGCTGAAAGGGTCGAGATGCCTGGGAAACTTCAACCCTTGGATATTCCCCAAACGAAGTGGGAGTACATTACTATGGATTTTGTCACAAGTCTCCCCATTGTTCAAGCAGGATATGACTCCATTCTGGTAGTAGTGGACTTACTTACCAAAGTAGCTCACCTTATATCAGCAAAGAAGACCTTCAAAGCTTCTGATGTTGCTAGAATATTCATCAAGGAAGTCCTCAAACTTCATGGTCTCCCAAAAAGGATAGTAGCTGACCAGGATTTTGACTTCACTTCAAAGTGCCTATAAACTCCAACTCCAACTCTGGTAGAATTTGCCTACAATGCATCTTATCATCAGAGCATAGGAATGTCACCATTCAAAGCACTCTCTATGGGCAAGAATGCTTGTTTCCTCTAAATTTCTCTGATCCAGGAAAATGCTCGAAGAGATGGAGGAACAAACCAAGGCAATCCAAAAGGATATTAAAGCTGCCCAAGATGGATAAAAGCATTATGCTGATACCAAGAGGTCCAAAAGGATCTTCAAGGAAGGAGACAAAGTTCTTCTATGAGTGCTACCCAAACGAAGTTCTCTATCACTTGGGAAACATAAGAAGCTCAGCCCTAGGTATTGTGGTCCCTATACAGTTATCAAGCCTTTAGGTAAAAGTGCCTACAAACTCCAACTCCCAGCCAATATCAAAGTCCACAATGTATTTCATGTAAGTTTGTTAAAACTTATGTACCCAGTCTTGATCATTAACCTACTCAAGGAGTCCTTGAATTACAGCCCAATAGCATCATAGATTCTAGGGAAAGGCAACTCCGAAATAGAACTCTTGTAGAACATCTAGTACAGTGGAAAGATTACCCTGAAGAGGATGCAACTTGGGAAGATGAAGCTACACTCTTAAAGGATTATCTCCAATTCATGATGAGTCATCTTGATTTCTTTAAGGGGGGAAGGATGTAACATACCCATCTTCACTAATAAAGAAATGTCTTGTAATAGATAAATTTATGAGTTTTTATGGTATAAAAATCAATGATTTTATTAAATGAGTCATTTCTACTTAGAGTCTCTAAATTTTGAGCCCAAATTTGAAATTTATGCGCGATTTTATCCTAATATAGGATTTTACAGCATCCAAAACGGACACCGAATCAAGCTTATACGCAAATTTCAGTCATTTTTAGTTAAAAAGCGATGACCTTTAAACCTTAATAAATGCATGACCGAGCGTCCGATTGACGGATGGTCTGCACCCCAACGACTAGGAGAACCTCCCGGATAAAGAAAAAATTACCTCGCAGTCTGGTACACAAATCGAGACCGACGCTCCAAATTTGGAAACCTTGCCCCAAAATTTGGACCGTACACACTTACCTGGGTACCCGTATGATAGCTGCACAAGAACCAAAGGACGGTCGCCCACTATGTGGTCCACACGTACCGCTACTTGGACACCCACCATGCTGTCCCAGACCAGATAAGGTACATGCGTACCACTCCTTTCCCTGTTAACCGACAGCATATCTTTCTTACAGAGCCATGCAGGCCACTGATCTACAGCCTTTGCTAGTACACCGTCCTTTCATCCTTGCTTTGCGCAACGCCCGTACTACCCATATCCCATAGTTATATAAACCCCCGGGCAACAAGCATTTTCTGCGTAGCGTATGCTCTGTTGTGCCGTTGTCCGTACCGTCGTCTGTCCCTGTGCAGTGTACTTGCTATAGTAGTACAGCCACCCCTCTCCACACCCCCTCAATTGCCACTTTTCAAATAAGGCAATTTTCCTCCATCTCCCTCTTGCTAGGAGGCAGTGTCAACTCTTCTTCTTCCCCTGTGTGAAGAGACTTACAGCATCCCTCAGCCCTTCTCCCCTTTAGCAAAACACTTTTGTGTTAAGGACATCTCACAATCCCCCCCCCCTTATTTGTGTGGACTTTAGTAAGAGGTTTTAGCCTTAAGAGAGGGTTCTTGCGCTGTGATCTTTTACTCATACGGTGAGCAAACGATCTCAGAATTGAGATCTGATTGGACCGTTTTGATCGCAACAGCGAGCCCTACAAGATGGCCCCTTCTCGAAAACGTCAAAATATTACCTCAAGAGGCGCGCAAAATAACGAGAGTAGAGAAGATGCTCCCGATGCGGCCCCAACCCTCCCTTTACAAGCTCCTCAAGGAAATGGTGGCCAAGTCAGCTTGGTTATCTTTTAGAGAAGAGTTTTTTTTTAATATTAGTGTTAATAAATGTGTATCTTTTCCTTTTAGAATAATGACATAAAATTGTATGAAGCTACGAATTGAGTGTTGTATTCAATGATTTGTATTGAAATTGTTATCTTTAATGAATTGGGTTCTTGGGCAACTCTATTCTAGAAGACCAGGCCAGCGGCTATGCCTTGCATGGATGAGGAAAAAAGCGTTGCCTCTAGAAATCAAGTCTAGTACTTACCCAATCTATGGGTGATTTGATTTTTAGAAGATCACGCTCCCTTGTGGGATAGGACTAGGTCTTACCTATGAATCGTATCCTTGAATCTCTACATGGTCAAGGTGTCGATTAATAGGAAATTTTTTGCAAGGTAAGATTTGGTGGACTATCTTAAGTGTTTCCCTATTTTAGAAGGGGGGAACCTTATAATTGGTATCAGAGCCAATCTTAGCTCCAAGGAATTACCATTTAAGGACTGTTTTGCAATAAATGTTTTACCTAACATAATGTTAATTAATAAAAACATCCTACTAAAACAAACAAGTGGAAGTGATGTTTGAATGATTGTTTAAATGATTCGTTGGATTGAAAAGTTGAAGATGATCCATTTATTTTGTTTTGTCGGTACCCCCAGGGCCGACATCTCTGTGACTATAGATGGGATTCGCATACCTCAGGATCGCTAGGTGTATGACCAAACAAGTGATGCAAGTCTTACCTGCTCACAGAGTAGCTGTGTTGGGACCTACCCCAATCCAGAGTCTACCACCCTTACCATCAGTTTTTAGAGTCTTAGAAACTACAGCAGAACCCCAATATTTCACCTATGTGGACCGCTGTACCCTTATGTCATAGTCAAGCTTAGGAATTTCCCTTGATGGCAAATAAGACTAATTATATTAGTATCAGATCTTTGTAATAAAACTCGTCCTTGTAAATATTTAGAAATAAAATGATTTCTATGTTTTACTCTTCAAAATAAGCGTTGTGCAAATATATATCTTGTAATCTTAAAATTGTTTTTACAATGATGGCCACGACGATCACCCTCCACTTCCCAGTGTGCTTTACATTGATATCCAGGAGAAGAAGCTCTTGCTCAAGCAAATGCAATCTCCCTCCTTTAAAGGAGAAGGTTCAAAGATTGAGAAGGATGCTGAAGTCTGGATTGAAGCGATGGACGATTATTTCTCTACCGCCGGTACTGGAGTAGCAAATCAGTCTATGCTTGCATGGTTTTGCCTCATCGGAGATGCTAAACTCTGGTGCAAACAGTGGTGCCGTGACAAGGGAGTCACCGAGCATTCTCAAACGTGGAAAGACATCAAGCAGGGGCCGTGAAGGAAAGATATCTTCCCCCTTCCCATGAATCCATAAAGATTCTTGGGATGGATTGGTTAATTGCAAACAAAGCTAGCATTCATTGTCACTAGGGGAGTATCACTTTTTAAAGTGAGCATGGCCAAGTAATATCCGTTCAGGGCATAACATAACCTAAATCTAGGGTAGTCAAGGCAAAACATCTTCTCAAGGGAACACGTAAGGGTCAGCAAGTTTTCTTAGCCAAGCTCAACAAAACCATTGAACCTAGTAAGGAGACAGAACCCTCTTGGCTCCAAGAATTCTCTGACATCTTCCCTGACAAGCTTACAGGCCTACCGCCTCCTCGAATCATGAAATTGAGGTGATCCCTGGGACTCAACCCATCTCAAAAACGCGTCCTATAAAATGTCCCTTCCTCAAGCCATTGAACTTAAAGAGCAACTTTCCCAACTCATTGAGCAAGGATTCGTACACCCCAGTAGCTCTCCTTGGGGGGCACCTGTCCTTTTCCAAAAAAAAAGAAGGACGGAACTCTCTGCCTCTGCATAGATTATCGAGGGCTGAATCAAGTCACTGTCAAGAATAAGTATGCTATCCCTCGCATCGACGAACTTCTTGACAGGCTTTATGGGGCCAAAGTCTTCTCAAAAATAGATTTGAGTCTGGTTACTATCAGATCATCAAAGTCGAGGAAGCAGATATACCCAAGACAGCCTTCAGTACCGGTTATAACCACTATGAGTTTACTGTAACCTCATTCGGGTTAACCAATGCTCCTGCAACCTTCAACCGCCTAATGCAAGATATATTCCATCCTTACTTGGATGAATTTGTGCTTGTTTTCTTTGATGACATCTTAATCTACTCCAAATCAATGGAAGAGCATGAGGAGCATGTGCGTAGAGTTCTGCAATTGTTGCGCAGACACAAACTCTATGCCAAGAAGAGCAAATGTACCTTCTTTACTCATCAAATTGAGTATCTTGGGTTCATCGTCTTCAAAGATGGCATTTCAATAGTTCCCGCCAAGATCAAAGATATTCTAGAGTGGCCATCCCCTAAATCAGTTCATGAAGTTCATGGGTTTTTGGGAATCACGGGATGGTATAGGATTTTCATTAAAGATTATGCCTTGGTAGTTGCACCTTTGACGGATCTTCTCTCAAGAAGTATTGCAAAATAGTGTGGCTGCCAATCCATCAAAACAGCTTTGATCAGCTCAAGGTCATTATTACTTTTGCCCCAGTCCTGAAACTTCCTGATTTCACCAAGTGGTTACTGATGCCAGTAGTCTAGCACTTGGTGGTGTCCTCCATGAAGCTCATGATAGTCCTACTGCGGGACACCCAGGCTACGCAAAAATATTCAATGCCGTAACAAGGAGCTTTCATTAGGCAGGCTTGAAAAATGATGTCCTTCGGTACTTGAAGCGATGTCTCTCTCATGCCAAAGGATCAAAGCTGAAAGGGTCAAGATGCCTGGGAAACTTCAACCCTTGGATATTCCCCAAATGAAGTGGGAGTGCATTAGTATGGATTTTGTCACAAGTCTCCCCATTGTTCAAGCAGGATATGACTCCATTCTAGTAGTAGTGGACTTACTTACCAAAGTAGCTCACCTTATACCAGCAAAGAAGACCTTCAAAGCCTCTGATGTTGCTAGAATATTCATCAAGGAAGTCCTCACACTTCATGGTCTCCCAAAAAGGATACTAAGTGACCGAGATTTTGACTTCACTTCAAAGTGCCTATAAACTCCAACTCCAACTCTGGTAGAATTTGCCTACAATGCATCTTATCATCAGAGCATAGGAATGTCACCATTCAAAGCACTCTCTATGGGCAAGAATGCTTGTTTCCTCTAAATTTCTCTGATCCAGGAAAATGCTCGAAGAGATGGAGGAACAAACCAAGGCAATCCAAAAGGATATTAAAGCTGCCAAGATGGATAAAAGCATTATGCTGACACCAAGAGGTCTGAAAGGATCTTCAAGGAAGGAGACAAAGTTCTTCTATGAGTGCTACCCAAACGAAGTTCTCTATCACTTGGGAAATATAAGAAGCTCAGCCCTAGGTATTGTGGTCCCTATACAGTTATCAAGCCTTTAGGTAAAAGTGCCTACAAACTCCAACTCCCAGCCAATATCAAAGTCCACAATGTATTTCATGTAAGTTTGTTAAAACCTTATGTACCCAGTCTTGATCATTAACCTACTCAAGGAGTCCTTGAATTACAGCCCAATAGCATCATAGATTCTAGGGAAAGGCAACTTCGAAATAGAACTCTTGCAGAACATCTGGTACAGTGGAAAGATTACCCTGAAGAGGATGCAACTTGGGAAGATGAAGCTACACTCTTAAAGGATTATCCCCAATTCATGATGAGTCGTCTTGATTTCTTTAATGGGGGAAGGATGTAACATACCCATCTTCACTAATAAAGAAATGTCTTGTAATAGATAAATTTATGAGTTTTTATGGTTTAAAAATCAATGATTTTATTAAATGAGTCATTTCTACTTAGAGTCTTTAAATTTTGAGCCCAAATTTGGAATTTATGCGTGATTTTACCCTAATATAGGACTTTACAGCATCCAAAACGGACACGGAATCAAGCTTATACACAAATTTCAGTCATTTTTAGTTAAAAAGCGACGACCTTTAAACCTTAATAAATGCATGACTGAGCGTCCGATTGATGAATGGTCTGCACCCCAACGACTAGGAGAACCTCCCGGATCAAAAAAAAAAATTACCTCTCAGGCGCAGTCTGGTACGCAAATCGAGACCGACGCTCCAAATTTGGGAACCTTGCCCCAAAATTTGGACCGTACACACTTACCTGGGTACACGTATGATAGCTGCACAAGAACCAAAGGACGGTCGCCCACTATGTGGTCCACACGTACCGCTAATTGGACACCCACCATGCTGTCCCAGACCAGATAAGGTACATGCGTACCACTTCTTTCCCTGTTAACCGACGGCATATCTTTCTTACAGAGCCATTTTTTGCGTAGCGTATGCTTTGTTGTGCCGTTGTCCGTACCGTCGTCTATCCCTGTGCAATGTACTTGCTAGAGTAGTACAGCCACCCCTCTCCACACCCCCTCAATTGCCACTTTTCAAATAAGGCAATTTTCCTCCATCTCCCTCTTGCTAGGAGGCAGTGTCCTTAACTCTTCTTCTCCCCCTGTGTGAAGAGACTTACAGCATCCCTCAGCCCTTCTCCCCTTTAGCAAAACATTTTTGTGTTAAGGACATCTCACAATCCCCCCCCTTATTTGTGTGGACTTTAGTAAGAGGTTTTAGCCTTAAGAGAGGGTTCTTGCGCTATGATCTTTTTCTCATACGGTGAGCGAACGATCTCAAAATTGAGATCTGATTGGACCGTTTCGATCGCGACAGCGAGCCCTACAAGATGGCCCCTTCTCGAAAACGTCAAAATATTACCTCGGGAGGCACGCACAATAACGAGAGTAGAGAAGATGCTCCCGATGCGGCCCCAACCCTCCCTTTACAAGCTGCTCAAGGAAATGGTAGCCAAGTCAGCTTGGTTATCTTTTAGAGAAGAGTTTTTTTTAAAATATTAGTGTTAATAAATGTGTATCTTTTCCTTTTAGAATAATGACGTAAAATTGTATGAAGCTACGAATTGAGTGTTGTATTCAATGATTTGTATTGAAATTGTTATCTTTAATGAATTGGGTTCTTGGGCAACTCTATTCTAGAAGACTAGGCCAGCGGCTATGCCTTGCATGGATGATGAAAAAAGCGTTGCCTCTAGAAATCAAGTCTAGTACTTACCCAATCTATGGGTGATTTGATTTTTAGAAGATCACGCTCCCTTGTGGGATAGGACTAGGTCTTACCTATGAATCGCATACTTGAATCTCTACATGGTCAAGGTGTCGATTAATAGGAAACTTTTTGCAAGTTAAGACTTGGTGGACTATCTTAAGTGTTTCCCTATTTTAGAAGGGGGAACCTTATAATTGGTATCAGAGCCAATCTTAGCTCCAAGGAATTGACAGTTAAGGACTGTTTTGCAATAAATGTTTTACCTAACATAATGCTAATTAATAAAAACATCCTACTAAAACAAACAAGTGGACTTGATGTTTGAATGATTTTTTAAATGATTCGTTGGATTGAAAAGTTGAAGATGATCCATTTATTTTGTTTTGTCGGTAACCCCCAGGGCCGACACCTCTCTGACTATAGATGGGATTCGTATACCTCAGGATCGCTGGGTGTATGACCAAACAAGTGATGCAAGTCTTACCTGCTCACAGAGTAGCTGTGTTGGGACCTACCCCAATCCAGAGTCTACCACCCTTACCATCAGTTTTTAGAGTCTTAGAAACTACAGCAGAACCCCAATATTTCACCTATGTGGACCGCTGTACCCTTATGTCATAGTCAAGCTTAGGAATTTCCCTTGATGGCAAATGAGACTAATTATATTAGTCTCAGATCTTTGTAATAAAACTCGTCCTTGTAAATATTAGAAATAAAATTATTTCTATGTTTTACTCTTCAAAATAAGCGTTGTGCAAATATGAATCTTGTAATCTTAAAATTGTTTTTACAATGATGGCCAGGACGATCACCCTCCACTTCCCAGTGCACTTTACACTGATATCCAGGAGAAGAAGCTCTTGCTTAAGCAAATGCAACCTCCCTCCTTTAAAGGAGAAGGTTCAAAGATTGAGAAGGATGCTGAAGTCTGGATTGAAGCGATGGACGATTATTTCTCTACCGCCGGTACTGGAGTAGCAAATCAGTCTATGCTTGCATTGTTTCGCCTCATCGGAGATGCTAAACTCTGGTGGAAACAGTGGTGCCGTGACAAGGGAGTCACCGAGCATTCTCAAACGTGGGAAGACATCAAGCAGGCCGTGAAGGAAAGATATCTTCCCCCTTCCCATGAATCCATAAAGATTCTTGGGATGGATTGGTTAATTGCAAACAAAGCTAGCATTCATTGTCACTAGGGGAGTATCACTTTTGAAAATGAGCATGGCCAAGTACTATCCGTTCAGGGCATAACATAACCTAAATCTAGGGTAGTCAAGGCAAAACATCTTCTCAAGGGAACACGTAAGGGTCAGCAAGTTTTCTTAGCCAAGCTCAACAAAACCATTGAACCTAGTAAGGAGACAGAACCCTCTTGGCTCCAAGAATTCTCTAACATTTTCCCTGACAAGCTTACAGGCCTACCGCCTCCTCGAATCATGAAATTTAGGTGATCCCTGGGACTCAACCCGTCTCAAAAACGCGCCCTATAAAATGTCCCTTCCTGAAGCCATTGAACTTAAAGAGCAACTTTCCCAACTCATTGAGCAAGGATTCGTACACCCCAGGAGCTCTCCTTGGGGGGCACCTGTCCTTTTCCAAAAAAAAGGACGGAACTCTCTGCCTCTGCATAGATTATCGAGGGCTGAATCAAGTCACTGTTAAGAATAAGTATGCTATCCCTCGCATCGACGAACTTCTTGACAGGCTTCATGGGGCCAAAGTCTTCTCAAAAATAGATTTGAGATCTGGTTACTATCAGATCATCAAAGTCGAGGAAGCAGATATACCCAAGACAGCCTTCAGTACCGGTTATAACCACTATGAGTTTACTGTAACCTCATTCGGGTTAACCAATGCTCCTGCAACCTTCAACCGCCTAATGCAAGACATATTCCATCCTTACTTGGATGAATTTGTGCTTGTTTTCTTTGATGACATCTTAATCTACTCCAAATCAATGGAAGAGCACGAGGAGCATGTGCGTAGAGTTCTGTAATTGTTGCGCAGACACAAACTCTATGCCAAGAAGAGCAAATGTACCTTCTTTACTCATCAAATTGAGTATCTTGGGTTCATTGTCTTCAAAGATGGCATTTCAATAGTTCCTGCCAAGGTTAAAGATATTCTAGAGTGGCCATCCCCTAAATCAGTTCATGAAGTTCGTGGGTTTTTGGGAATCACGGGATGGTATAGGATTTTCTCTAAAGATTATGCCTCGGTAGCTGCACCTTTGACGGATCTTCTCTCAAGAAGTATTGCAAAATAGTGTGGCTGCCAATCCATCAAAACAGCTTTGATCAGCTCAAGGTCATTATTACTTTTGCCCCAGTCCTGAAACTTCCTGATTTCACCAAGTGGTTACTGATGCCAGTAGTCTAGCACTTGGTGGTGTCCTCCATGAAGCTCATGATAGTCCTATTGCGGGACACCCAGGCTATGCAAAAATATTCAATGCCGTAACAAGGAGCTTTCATTAGGCAGGCTTGAAAAATGATGTCCTTCGGTACTTGAAGCGATGTCTCTCTCATGCCAAAGGATCAAAGCTAAAAGGGTCAAAGCTGAAAGGGTCAAGATGCCTGGGATACTTCAACCCTTGGATATTCCCCAAATGAAGTGGGAGTGCATTTCTGTACCGCCGGTACTGGAGTAGCAAATCAGTCTATGCTTGCATGGTTTCACCTCATCGGAGATGCTAAACTCTGGTGGAAACAGTGGTGCCGTGACAAGGGAGTCACCGAGCATTCTCAAACGTGGGAAGACATCAAGCAGGCCGCGAAGGAAAGATATCTTCCCCCTTCCCATGAATCCATAAAGATTCTTGGGATGGATTGGTTAATTGCAAACAAAGCTAGCATTCATTGTCACTAGGGGAGTATTACTTTTGAAAATGAGCATGGCCAAGTACTATCCGTTCAGGGCATAACATAACCTAAATCTAGGGTAGTCAAGGCAAAACATCTTCTCAAGGAAACACGTAAGGGTCAGCAAGTTTTCTTAGCCAAGCTCAACAAAACCATTGAACCTAGTAAGGAGACAGAACCCTCTTGGCTCCAAGAATTCTCTGACATCTTCCCTGACAAGCTTACAGGCCTACCGCCTCCTCGAATCATGAAATTGAGGTGATCCCTGAGACTCAACCCGTCTCAAGCAAATGCAACCTCCCTCCTTTAAAGGAGAAGACTCAAAGATTGAGAAGGATGCTGAAGTCTGGATTGAAGCGATGGACGATTATTTCTCTACCGCCGGTACTGGAGTAGCAAATCAGTCTATGCTTGCATTGTTTCGCCTCATCGGAGATGCTAAACTCTGGTGGAAACAGTGGTGCCGTGACAAGGGAGTCACCGAGCATTCTCAAACGTGGGAAGACATCAAGCAGGCCGTGAAGGAAAGATATCTTCCCCCTTCCCATGAATCCATAAAGATTCTTGGGATGGATTGGTTAATTGCAAACAAAGCTAGCATTCATTGTCACTAGGGGAGTATCACTTTTGAAAATGAGCATGGCCAAGTACTATCCGTTCAGGGCATAACATAACCTAAATCTAGGGTAGTCAAGGCAAAACATCTTCTCAAGGGAACACGTAAGGGTCAGCAAGTTTTCTTAGCCAAGCTCAACAAAACCATTGAACCTAGTAAGGAGACAGAACCCTCTTGGCTCCAAGAATTCTCTAACATTTTCCCTGACAAGCTTACAGGCCTACCGCCTCCTCGAATCATGAAATTTAGGTGATCCCTGGGACTCAACCCGTCTCAAAAACGCGCCCTATAAAATGTCCCTTCCTGAAGCCATTGAACTTAAAGAGCAACTTTCCCAACTCATTGAGCAAGGATTCGTACACCCCAGGAGCTCTCCTTGGGGGGCACCTGTCCTTTTCCAAAAAAAAGGACGGAACTCTCTGCCTCTGCATAGATTATCGAGGGCTGAATCAAGTCACTGTCAAGAATAAGTATGCTATCCCTCGCATCGACGAACTTCTTGACAGGCTTCATGGGGCCAAAGTCTTCTCAAAAATAGATTTGAGATCTGGTTACTATCAGATCATCAAAGTCGAGGAAGCAGATATACCCAAGACAGCCTTCAGTACCGGTTATAACCACTATGAGTTTACTGTAACCTCATTCGGGTTAACCAATGCTCCTGCAACCTTCAACCGCCTAATGCAAGACATATTCCATCCTTACTTGGATGAATTTGTGCTTGTTTTCTTTGATGACATCTTAATCTACTCCAAATCAATGGAAGAGCACGAGGAGCATGTGCGTAGAGTTCTGTAATTGTTGCGCAGACACAAACTCTATGCCAAGAAGAGCAAATGTACCTTCTTTACTCATCAAATTGAGTATCTTGGGTTCATTGTCTTCAAAGATGGCATTTCAATAGTTCCTGCCAAGGTTAAAGATATTCTAGAGTGGCCATCCCCTAAATCAGTTCATGAAGTTCGTGGGTTTTTGGGAATCACGGGATGGTATAGGATTTTCTCTAAAGATTATGCCTCGGTAGCTGCACCTTTGACGGATCTTCTCTCAAGAAGTATTGCAAAATAGTGTGGCTGCCAATCCATCAAAACAGCTTTGATCAGCTCAAGGTCATTATTACTTTTGCCCCAGTCCTGAAACTTCCTGATTTCACCAAGTGGTTACTGATGCCAGTAGTCTAGCACTTGGTGGTGTCCTCCATGAAGCTCATGATAGTCCTACTGCGGGACACCCAGGCTATGCAAAAATATTCAATGCCGTAACAAGGAGCTTTCATTAGGCAGGCTTGAAAAATGATGTCCTTCGGTACTTGAAGCGATGTCTCTCTCATGCCAAAGGATCAAAGCTAAAAGGGTCAAAGCTGAAAGGGTCAAGATGCCTGGGATACTTCAACCCTTGGATATTCCCCAAATGAAGTGGGAGTGCATTTCTGTACCGCCGGTACTGGAGTAGCAAATCAGTCTATGCTTGCATGGTTTCACCTCATCGGAGATGCTAAACTCTGGTGGAAACAGTGGTGCCGTGACAAGGGAGTCACCGAGCATTCTCAAACGTGGGAAGACATCAAGCAGGCCGCAAAGGAAAGATATCTTTCCCCTTCCCATGAATCCATAAAGATTCTTGGGATGGATTGGTTAATTGCAAACAAAGCTAGCATTCATTGTCACTAGGGGAGTATTACTTTTGAAAATGAGCATGGCCAAGTACTATCCGTTCAGGGCATAACATAACCTAAATCTAGGGTAGTCAAGGCAAAACATCTTCTCAAGGAAACACGTAAGGGTCAGCAAGTTTTCTTAGCCAAGCTCAACAAAACCATTGAACCTAGTAAGGAGACAGAACCCTCTTGGCTCCAAGAATTCTCTGACATCTTCCCTGACAAGCTTACAGGCCTACCGCCTCCTCGAATCATGAAATTGAGGTGATCCCTGAGACTCAACCCGTCTCAAGCAAATGCAACCTCCCTCCTTTAAAGGAGAAGACTCAAAGATTGAGAAGGATGCTGAAGTCTGGATTGAAGCGATGGACGATTATTTCTCTACCGCCGGTACTGGAGTAGCAAATCAGTCTATGCTTGCATTGTTTCGCCTCATCGGAGATGCTAAACTCTGGTGGAAACAGTGGTGCCGTGAAAAGGGAGTCACCGAGCATTCTCAAACGTGGGAAGACATCAAGCAGGGGCCGTGAAGGAAAGATATCTTCCCCCTTCCCATGAATCCATAAAGATTCTTGGGATGGACTGGTTAATTGCAAAGCTAGCATTCATTGTCACTAGGGGAGTATCACTTTTGAAAATGAGCATGGCCAAGTAATATCCGTCAGGGCATAACATAACCTAAATCTAGGGTAGTCAAGGCAAAACATCTTCTCAAGGGAACACGTAAGGGTCAGCAAGTTTTCTTAGCCAAGCTCAACAAAACCATTGAACCTAGTAAGGAGACAGAACCCTCTTGGCTCCAAGAATTCTCTAACATCTTCCCTGACAAGCTTACAGGCCTACCGCCTCCTCGAATCATGAAATTTAGGTGATCCCTGGGACTCAACCCGTCTCAAAAACGCGCCCTATAAAATGTCCCTTCCTGAAGCCATTGAACTTAAAGAGCAACTTTCCCAACTCATTGAGCAAGGATTCGTACACCCCAGTAGCTCTCCTTGGGGGGCACCTGTCCTTTTCCAAAAAAAACGACGGAACTCTCTGCCTCTGCATAGATTATCGAGGGCTGAATCAAGTCACTGTCAAGAATAAGTATGCTATCCCTCGCATCGACGAACTTCTTGACAGGCTTCATGGGGCCAAAGTCTTCTCAAAAATAGATTTGAGATCTGGTTACTATTAGATCATCAAAGTCGAGGAAGCAGATATACCCAAGATAGCCTTCAGTACCGGTTATAACCACTATGAGTTTACTGTAACCTCATTCGGGTTAACCAATGCTCCTGCAACCTTCAACCGCGTAATGCAAGATATATTCCATGCTTACTTGGATGAATTTGTGCTTGTTTTCTTTGATGACATCTTAATCTACTCCAAATCAATGGAAGAGCATGAGAAGCATGTGCGTAGAGTTCTGCAATTGTTGCGCAGACACAAACTCTATGCCAAGAAGAGCAAATGTACCTTCTTTACTCATCAAATTGAGTATCTTGGGTTCATCGTCTTCAAAGATGGCATTTCAATAGTTCCCGCCAAGGTTAAAGATATTCTAGAGTGGCCATCCCCTAAATCAGTTCATGAAGTTCGTGGGTTCTTGGGAATCACGGGATGGTATAGGATTTTTATTAAAGATTATGCCTCGGTAGCTGCACCTTTGACGGATCTTCTCTCAAGAAGTATTGCAAAATATTGTGGCTGCCAATCCATCAAAACAGCTTTGATCAGCTCAAGGTCATTATTACTTTTGCCCCAGTCCTGAAACTTCCTGATTTCACCAAGTGGTTACTGATGCCAGTAGTCTAGCACTTGGTGGTGTCCTCCATTAAGCTCATGATAGTCCTACTGCGGGACACCCAGGCTATGCAAAAATATTCAATGCCGTAACAAGGAGCTTTCATTAGGCAGGCTTGAAAAATGATGTCCTTCGGTACTTGAAGCGATGTCTCTCTCATGCCAAAGGATCAAAGCTAAAAGGGTCAAAGCTGAAAGGGTCAAGATGCCTGGGATACTTCAACCCTTGGATATTCCCCAAATGAAGTGGGAGTGCATTTCTGTACCGCCGGTACTGGAATAGCAAATCAGTCTATGCTTGCATGGTTTCGCCTCATCGGAGATGCTAAACTCTGGTGGAAACAGTGGTGCCGTGACAAGGGAGTCACCGAGCATTCTCAAACGTGGGAAGACATCAAGCAGGCCGTGAAGGAAAGATATCTTCCCCCTTCCCATGAATCCATAAAGATTCTTGGGATGGATTGGTTAATTGCAAACAAAGCTAGCATTCATTGTCACTAGGGGAGTATCACTTTTGAAAATGAGCATGGCCAAGTACTATCCGTTCAGGGCATAACATAACCTAAATCTAGGGTAGTCAAGGCAAAACATCTTCTCAAGGGAACACGTAAGGGTCAACAAGTTTTCTTAGCCAAGCTCAACAAAACCATTGAACCTAGTAAGGAGACAGAACCCTCTTGGCTCCAAGAATTCTCTAACATCTTCCCTGACAAGCTTACAGGCCTACCGCCTCCTCGAATCATGAAATTTAGGTGATCCCTGGGACTCAACCCGTCTCAAAAACGCGCCCTATAAAATGTCCCTTCTTGAAGCCATTGAACTTAAAGAGCAACTTTCCCAACTCATTGAGCAAGGATTCGTACACCCCAGTAGCTCTCCTTGGTGGGGGGCACCTGTCCTTTTCCAAAAAAAAAGAAGGACGGAACTCTATGCCTCTGCATAGATAATCGAGGGCTGAATCAAGTCACTGTCAAGAATAAGTATGCTATCCCTCGCATCGACGAACTTCTTGACAGGCTTCATGGGGCCAAAGTCTTCTCAAAAATAGATTTGAGATCTGGTTACTATCAGATCATCAAAGTCGAGGAAGCAGATATACCCAAGACAGCCTTCAGTACCGGTTATAACCACTATGAGTTTACTGTAACCTCATTCGGGTTAACCAATGCTCCTGCAACCTTCAACCGCTTAATGCAAGATATATTCCATCCTTACTTGGATGAATTTGTGCTTGTTTTCTTTGATGACATCTTAATCTACTCCAAATCAATGGAAGAGAATGAGGAGCATGTGCGTAGAGTTCTGCAATTGTTGCGCAGACACAAACTCTATGCCAAGAAGAGCAAATGTACCTTCTTTACTCATCAAATTGAGTATCTTGGGTTCATCGTCTTCAAAGATGGCATTTCAATAGTTCCTGCCAAGGTTAAAGATATTCTAGACTGGCCATCCCCTAGATCAGTTCATGAAGTTCGTGGGTTTTTGGGAATCACGGGATGGTATAGGATTTTTATTAAAGATTATGCCTCGGTAGCTGCACCTTTGACGGATCTTCTCTCAAGAAGTATTGCAAAATAGTGTGGCTGCCAATCCATCAAAACAGCTTTGATCAGCTCAAGGTCATTATTACTTTTGCCCCAGTCCTGAAACTTCCTGATTTCACCAAGTGGTTACTGATGCCAGTAGTCTAGCACTTGGTGGTGTCCTCCATGAAGCTCATGATAGTCCTACTGCGGGACACCCAGGCTATGCAAAAATATTCAATGCCGTAACAAGGAGCTTTCATTAGGCAGGCTTTAAAAATGATGTCCTTCGATACTTGAAGCGATGTCTCTCTCATGCCAAAGGATCAAAGCTAAAAGGGTCAAAGCTGAAAGGGTCAAGATGCCTGGGATACTTCAACCCTTGGATATTCCCCAAATGAAGTGGGAGTGCATTTCTGTACCGCCGGTACTGGAGTAGCAAATCAGTCTATGCTTGCATGGTTTCACCTCATCGGAGATGCTAAACTCTGGTGGAAACAGTGGTGCCGTGACAAGGGAGTCACCGAGCATTCTCAAACGTGGGAAGACATCAAGCAGGCCGCGAAGGAAAGATATCTTCCCCCTTCCCATGAATCCATAAAGATTCTTGGGATGGATTGGTTAATTGCAAACAAAGCTAGCATTCATTGTCACTAGGGGAGTATTACTTTTGAAAATGAGCATGGCCAAGTACTATCCGTTCAGGGCATAACATAACCTAAATCTAGGGTAGTCAAGGCAAAACATCTTCTCAAGGAAACACGTAAGGGTCAGCAAGTTTTCTTAGCCAAGCTCAACAAAACCATTGAACCTAGTAAGGAGACAGAACCCTCTTGGCTCCAAGAATTCTCTGACATCTTCCCTGACAAGCTTACAGGCCTACCGCCTCCTCGAATCATGAAATTGAGGTGATCCCTGAGACTCAACCCGTCTCAAGCAAATGCAACCTCCCTCCTTTAAAGGAGAAGACTCAAAGATTGAGAAGGATGCTGAAGTCTGGATTGAAGCGATGGACGATTATTTCTCTACCGCCGGTACTGGAGTAGCAAATCAGTCTATGCTTGCATTGTTTCGCCTCATCGGAGATGCTAAACTCTGGTGGAAACAGTGGTGCCGTGACAAGGGAGTCACCGAGCATTCTCAAACGTGGGAAGACATCAAGCAGGCCGTGAAGGAAAGATATCTTCCCCCTTCCCATGAATCCATAAAGATTCTTGGGATGGATTGGTTAATTGCAAACAAAGCTAGCATTCATTGTCACTAGGGGAGTATCACTTTTGAAAATGAGCATGGCCAAGTACTATCCGTTCAGGGCATAACATAACCTAAATCTAGGGTAGTCAAGGCAAAACATCTTCTCAAGGGAACACGTAAGGGTCAGCAAGTTTTCTTAGCCAAGCTCAACAAAACCATTGAACCTAGTAAGGAGACAGAACCCTCTTGGCTCCAAGAATTCTCTAACATTTTCCCTGACAAGCTTACAGGCCTACCGCCTCCTCGAATCATGAAATTTAGGTGATCCCTGGGACTCAACCCGTCTCAAAAACGTGCCCTATAAAATGTCCCTTCCTGAAGCCATTGAACTTAAAGAGAAACTTTCCCAACTCATTGAGCAAGGATTCGTACACCCCAGGAGCTCTCCTTGGGGGGCACCTGTCCTTTTCCAAAAAAAAGGACGGAACTCTCTGCCTCTGCATAGATTATCGAGGGCTGAATCAAGTCACTGTCAAGAATAAGTATGCTATCCCTCGCATCGACGAACTTCTTGACAGGCTTCATGGGGCCAAAGTCTTCTCAAAAATAGATTTGAGATCTGGTTACTATTAGATCATCAAAGTCGAGGAAGCAGATATACCCAAGACAGCCTTCAGTACCGGTTATAACCACTATGAGTTTACTGTAACCTCATTCGGGTTAACCAATGCTCCTGCAACCTTCAACCGCCTAATGCAAGACATATTCCATCCTTACTTGGATGAATTTGTGCTTGTTTTCTTTGATGACATCTTAATCTACTCCAAATCAATGGAAGAGCACGAGGAGCATGTGCGTAGAGTTCTGTAATTGTTGCGCAGACACAAACTCTATGCCAAGAAGAGCAAATGTACCTTCTTTACTCATCAAATTGAGTATCTTGGGTTCATTGTCTTCAAAGATGGCATTTCAATAGTTCCTGCCAAGGTTAAAGATATTCTAGAGTGGCCATCCCCTAAATCAGTTCATGAAGTTCGTGGGTTTTTGGGAATCACGGGATGGTATAGGATTTTCTCTAAAGATTATGCCTCGGTAGCTGCACCTTTGACGGATCTTCTCTCAAGAAGTATTGCAAAATAGTGTGGCTGCCAATCCATCAAAACAGCTTTGATCAGCTCAAGGTCATTATTACTTTTGCCCCAGTCCTGAAACTTCCTGATTTCACCAAGTGGTTACTGATGCCAGTAGTCTAGCACTTGGTGGTGTCCTCCATGAAGCTCATGATAGTCCTACTGCGGGACACCCAGGCTATGCAAAAATATTCAATGCCGTAACAAGGAGCTTTCATTAGGCAGGCTTTAAAAATGATGTCCTTCGGTACTTGAAGCGATGTCTCTCTCATGCCAAAGGATCAAAGCTAAAAGGGTCAAAGCTGAAAGGGTCAAGATGCCTGGGATACTTCAACCCTTGGATATTCCCCAAATGAAGTGGGAGTGCATTTCTGTACCGCCGGTACTGGAGTAGCAAATCAGTCTATGCTTGCATGGTTTCACCTCATCGGAGATGCTAAACTCTGGTGGAAACAGTGGTGCCGTGACAAGGGAGTCACCGAGCATTCTCAAACGTGGGAAGACATCAAGCAGGCCGCGAAGGAAAGATATCTTCCCCCTTCCCATGAATCCATAAAGATTCTTGGGATGGATTGGTTAATTGCAAACAAAGCTAGCATTCATTGTCACTAGGGGAGTATTACTTTTGAA
This sequence comes from Cibotium barometz, assembly GCF_041138505.1. Taxonomy (NCBI): domain Eukaryota; kingdom Viridiplantae; phylum Streptophyta; class Polypodiopsida; order Cyatheales; family Cibotiaceae; genus Cibotium; species Cibotium barometz. The sequence continues at coordinate 20,327,061 of NC_141109.1, forward strand.
AATGAGCATGGCCAAGTACTATCCGTTCAGGGCATAACATAACCTAAATCTAGGGTAGTCAAGGCAAAACATCTTCTCAAGGAAACACGTAAGGGTCAGCAAGTTTTCTTAGCCAAGCTCAACAAAACCATTGAACCTAGTAAGGAGACAGAACCCTCTTGGCTCCAAGAATTCTCTGACATCTTCCCTGACAAGCTTACAGGCCTACCGCCTCCTCGAATCATGAAATTGAGGTGATCCCTGAGACTCAACCCGTCTCAAGCAAATGCAACCTCCCTCCTTTAAAGGAGAAGACTCAAAGATTGAGAAGGATGCTGAAGTCTGGATTGAAGCGATGGACGATTATTTCTCTACCGCCGGTACTGGAGTAGCAAATCAGTCTATGCTTGCATTGTTTCGCCTCATCGGAGATGCTAAACTCTGGTGGAAACAGTGGTGCCGTGACAAGGGAGTCACCGAGCATTCTCAAACGTGGGAAGACATCAAGCAGGCCGTGAAGGAAAGATATCTTCCCCCTTCCCATGAATCCATAAAGATTCTTGGGATGGATTGGTTAATTGCAAACAAAGCTAGCATTCATTGTCACTAGGGGAGTATCACTTTTGAAAATGAGCATGGCCAAGTACTATCCGTTCAGGGCATAACATAACCTAAATCTAGGGTAGTCAAGGCAAAACATCTTCTCAAGGGAACACGTAAGGGTCAGCAAGTTTTCTTAGCCAAGCTCAACAAAACCATTGAACCTAGTAAGGAGACAGAACCCTCTTGGCTCCAAGAATTCTCTAACATTTTCCCTGACAAGCTTACAGGCCTACCGCCTCCTCGAATCATGAAATTTAGGTGATCCCTGGGACTCAACCCGTCTCAAAAACGTGCCCTATAAAATGTCCCTTCCTGAAGCCATTGAACTTAAAGAGCAACTTTCCCAACTCATTGAGCAAGGATTCGTACACCCCAGGAGCTCTCCTTGGGGGGCACCTGTCCTTTTCCAAAAAAAAGGACGGAACTCTCTGCCTCTGCATAGATTATCGAGGGCTGAATCAAGTCACTGTCAAGAATAAGTATGCTATCCCTCGCATCGACGAACTTCTTGACAGGCTTCATGGGGCCAAAGTCTTCTCAAAAATAGATTTGAGATCTGGTTACTATCAGATCATCAAAGTCGAGGAAGCAGATATACCCAAGACAGCCTTCAGTACCGGTTATAACCACTATGAGTTTACTGTAACCTCATTCGGGTTAACCAATGCTCCTGCAACCTTCAACCGCCTAATGCAAGACATATTCCATCCTTACTTGGATGAATTTGTGCTTGTTTTCTTTGATGACATCTTAATCTACTCCAAATCAATGGAAGAGCACGAGGAGCATGTGCGTAGAGTTCTGTAATTGTTGCGCAGACACAAACTCTATGCCAAGAAGAGCAAATGTACCTTCTTTACTCATCAAATTGAGTATCTTGGGTTCATTGTCTTCAAAGATGGCATTTCAATAGTTCCTGCCAAGGTTAAAGATATTCTAGAGTGGCCATCCCCTAAATCAGTTCATGAAGTTCGTGGGTTTTTGGGAATCACGGGATGGTATAGGATTTTCTCTAAAGATTATGCCTCGGTAGCTGCACCTTTGACGGATCTTCTCTCAAGAAGTATTGCAAAATAGTGTGGCTGCCAATCCATCAAAACAGCTTTGATCAGCTCAAGGTCATTATTACTTTTGCCCCAGTCCTGAAACTTCCTGATTTCACCAAGTGGTTACTGATGCCAGTAGTCTAGCACTTGGTGGTGTCCTCCATGAAGCTCATGATAGTCCTACTGCGGGACACCCAGGCTATGCAAAAATATTCAATGCCGTAACAAGGAGCTTTCATTAGGCAGGCTTTAAAAATGATGTCCTTCGGTACTTGAAGCGATGTCTCTCTCATGCCAAAGGATCAAAGCTAAAAGGGTCAAAGCTGAAAGGGTCAAGATGCCTGGGATACTTCAACCCTTGGATATTCCCCAAATGAAGTGGGAGTGCATTTCTGTACCGCCGGTACTGGAGTAGCAAATCAGTCTATGCTTGCATGGTTTCACCTCATCGGAGATGCTAAACTCTGGTGGAAACAGTGGTGCCGTGACAAGGGAGTCACCGAGCATTCTCAAACGTGGGAAGACATCAAGCAGGCCGCGAAGGAAAGATATCTTCCCCCTTCCCATGAATCCATAAAGATTCTTGGGATGGATTGGTTAATTGCAAACAAAGCTAGCATTCATTGTCACTAGGGGAGTATTACTTTTGAAAATGAGCATGGCCAAGTACTATCCGTTCAGGGCATAACATAACCTAAATCTAGGGTAGTCAAGGCAAAACATCTTCTCAAGGAAACACGTAAGGGTCAGCAAGTTTTCTTAGCCAAGCTCAACAAAACCATTGAACCTAGTAAGGAGACAGAACCCTCTTGGCTCCAAGAATTCTCTGACATCTTCCCTGACAAGCTTACAGGCCTACCGCCTCCTCGAATCATGAAATTGAGGTGATCCCTGAGACTCAACCCGTCTCAAGCAAATGCAACCTCCCTCCTTTAAAGGAGAAGACTCAAAGATTGAGAAGGATGCTGAAGTCTGGATTGAAGCGATGGACGATTATTTCTCTACCGCCGGTACTGGAGTAGCAAATCAGTCTATGCTTGCATTGTTTCGCCTCATCGGAGATGCTAAACTCTGGTGGAAACAGTGGTGCCGTGACAAGGGAGTCACCGAGCATTCTCAAACGTGGGAAGACATCAAGCAGGCCGTGAAGGAAAGATATCTTCCCCCTTCCCATGAATCCATAAAGATTCTTGGGATGGATTGGTTAATTGCAAACAAAGCTAGCATTCATTGTCACTAGGGGAGTATCACTTTTGAAAATGAGCATGGCCAAGTACTATCCGTTCAGGGCATAACATAACCTAAATCTAGGGTAGTCAAGGCAAAACATCTTCTCAAGGGAACACGTAAGGGTCAGCAAGTTTTCTTAGCCAAGCTCAACAAAACCATTGAACCTAGTAAGGAGACAGAACCCTCTTGGCTCCAAGAATTCTCTAACATTTTCCCTGACAAGCTTACAGGCCTACCGCCTCCTCGAATCATGAAATTTAGGTGATCCCTGGGACTCAACCCGTCTCAAAAACGTGCCCTATAAAATGTCCCTTCCTGAAGCCATTGAACTTAAAGAGCAACTTTCCCAACTCATTGAGCAAGGATTCGTACACCCCAGGAGCTCTCCTTGGGGGGCACCTGTCCTTTTCCAAAAAAAAGGACGGAACTCTCTGCCTCTGCATAGATTATCGAGGGCTGAATCAAGTCACTGTCAAGAATAAGTATGCTATCCCTCGCATCGACGAACTTCTTGACAGGCTTCATGGGGCCAAAGTCTTCTCAAAAATAGATTTGAGATCTGGTTACTATCAGATCATCAAAGTCGAGGAAGCAGATATACCCAAGACAGCCTTCAGTACCGGTTATAACCACTATGAGTTTACTGTAACCTCATTCGGGTTAACCAATGCTCCTGCAACCTTCAACCGCCTAATGCAAGACATATTCCATCCTTACTTGGATGAATTTGTGCTTGTTTTCTTTGATGACATCTTAATCTACTCCAAATCAATGGAAGAGCACGAGGAGCATGTGCGTAGAGTTCTGTAATTGTTGCGCAGACACAAACTCTATGCCAAGAAGAGCAAATGTACCTTCTTTACTCATCAAATTGAGTATCTTGGGTTCATTGTCTTCAAAGATGGCATTTCAATAGTTCCTGCCAAGGTTAAAGATATTCTAGAGTGGCCATCCCCTAAATCAGTTCATGAAGTTCGTGGGTTTTTGGGAATCACGGGATGGTATAGGATTTTCTCTAAAGATTATGCCTCGGTAGCTGCACCTTTGACGGATCTTCTCTCAAGAAGTATTGCAAAATAGTGTGGCTGCCAATCCATCAAAACAGCTTTGATCAGCTCAAGGTCATTATTACTTTTGCCCCAGTCCTGAAACTTCCTGATTTCACCAAGTGGTTACTGATGCCAGTAGTCTAGCACTTGGTGGTGTCCTCCATGAAGCTCATGATAGTCCTACTGCGGGACACCCAGGCTATGCAAAAATATTCAATGCCGTAACAAGGAGCTTTCATTAGGCAGGCTTTAAAAATGATGTCCTTCGGTACTTGAAGCGATGTCTCTCTCATGCCAAAGGATCAAAGCTAAAAGGGTCAAAGCTGAAAGGGTCAAGATGCCTGGGATACTTCAACCCTTGGATATTCCCCAAATGAAGTGGGAGTGCATTTCTGTACCGCCGGTACTGGAGTAGCAAATCAGTCTATGCTTGCATGGTTTCACCTCATCGGAGATGCTAAACTCTGGTGGAAACAGTGGTGCCGTGACAAGGGAGTCACCGAGCATTCTCAAACGTGGGAAGACATCAAGCAGGCCGCGAAGGAAAGATATCTTCCCCCTTCCCATGAATCCATAAAGATTCTTGGGATGGATTGGTTAATTGCAAACAAAGCTAGCATTCATTGTCACTAGGGGAGTATTACTTTTGAAAATGAGCATGGCCAAGTACTATCCGTTCAGGGCATAACATAACCTAAATCTAGGGTAGTCAAGGCAAAACATCTTCTCAAGGAAACACGTAAGGGTCAGCAAGTTTTCTTAGCCAAGCTCAACAAAACCATTGAACCTAGTAAGGAGACAGAACCCTCTTGGCTCCAAGAATTCTCTGACATCTTCCCTGACAAGCTTACAGGCCTACCGCCTCCTCGAATCATGAAATTGAGGTGATCCCTGAGACTCAACCCGTCTCAAGCAAATGCAACCTCCCTCCTTTAAAGGAGAAGACTCAAAGATTGAGAAGGATGCTGAAGTCTGGATTGAAGCGATGGACGATTATTTCTCTACCGCCGGTACTGGAGTAGCAAATCAGTCTATGCTTGCATTGTTTCGCCTCATCGGAGATGCTAAACTCTGGTGGAAACAGTGGTGCCGTGACAAGGGAGTCACCGAGCATTCTCAAACGTGGGAAGACATCAAGCAGGCCGTGAAGGAAAGATATCTTCCCCCTTCCCATGAATCCATAAAGATTCTTGGGATGGATTGGTTAATTGCAAACAAAGCTAGCATTCATTGTCACTAGGGGAGTATCACTTTTGAAAATGAGCATGGCCAAGTACTATCCGTTCAGGGCATAACATAACCTAAATCTAGGGTAGTCAAGGCAAAACATCTTCTCAAGGGAACACGTAAGGGTCAGCAAGTTTTCTTAGCCAAGCTCAACAAAACCATTGAACCTAGTAAGGAGACAGAACCCTCTTGGCTCCAAGAATTCTCTAACATTTTCCCTGACAAGCTTACAGGCCTACCGCCTCCTCGAATCATGAAATTTAGGTGATCCCTGGGACTCAACCCGTCTCAAAAACGTGCCCTATAAAATGTCCCTTCCTGAAGCCATTGAACTTAAAGAGCAACTTTCCCAACTCATTGAGCAAGGATTCGTACACCCCAGGAGCTCTCCTTGGGGGGCACCTGTCCTTTTCCAAAAAAAAGGACGGAACTCTCTGCCTCTGCATAGATTATCGAGGGCTGAATCAAGTCACTGTCAAGAATAAGTATGCTATCCCTCGCATCGACGAACTTCTTGACAGGCTTCATGGGGCCAAAGTCTTCTCAAAAATAGATTTGAGATCTGGTTACTATCAGATCATCAAAGTCGAGGAAGCAGATATACCCAAGACAGCCTTCAGTACCGGTTATAACCACTATGAGTTTACTGTAACCTCATTCGGGTTAACCAATGCTCCTGCAACCTTCAACCGCCTAATGCAAGACATATTCCATCCTTACTTGGATGAATTTGTGCTTGTTTTCTTTGATGACATCTTAATCTACTCCAAATCAATGGAAGAGCACGAGGAGCATGTGCGTAGAGTTCTGTAATTGTTGCGCAGACACAAACTCTATGCCAAGAAGAGCAAATGTACCTTCTTTACTCATCAAATTGAGTATCTTGGGTTCATTGTCTTCAAAGATGGCATTTCAATAGTTCCTGCCAAGGTTAAAGATATTCTAGAGTGGCCATCCCCTAAATCAGTTCATGAAGTTCGTGGGTTTTTGGGAATCACGGGATGGTATAGGATTTTCTCTAAAGATTATGCCTCGGTAGCTGCACCTTTGACGGATCTTCTCTCAAGAAGTATTGCAAAATAGTGTGGCTGCCAATCCATCAAAACAGCTTTGATCAGCTCAAGGTCATTATTACTTTTGCCCCAGTCCTGAAACTTCCTGATTTCACCAAGTGGTTACTGATGCCAGTAGTCTAGCACTTGGTGGTGTCCTCCATGAAGCTCATGATAGTCCTACTGCGGGACACCCAGGCTATGCAAAAATATTCAATGCCGTAACAAGGAGCTTTCATTAGGCAGGCTTTAAAAATGATGTCCTTCGGTACTTGAAGCGATGTCTCTCTCATGCCAAAGGATCAAAGCTAAAAGGGTCAAAGCTGAAAGGGTCAAGATGCCTGGGATACTTCAACCCTTGGATATTCCCCAAATGAAGTGGGAGTGCATTTCTGTACCGCCGGTACTGGAGTAGCAAATCAGTCTATGCTTGCATGGTTTCACCTCATCGGAGATGCTAAACTCTGGTGGAAACAGTGGTGCCGTGACAAGGGAGTCACCGAGCATTCTCAAACGTGGGAAGACATCAAGCAGGCCGCGAAGGAAAGATATCTTCCCCCTTCCCATGAATCCATAAAGATTCTTGGGATGGATTGGTTAATTGCAAACAAAGCTAGCATTCATTGTCACTAGGGGAGTATTACTTTTGAAAATGAGCATGGCCAAGTACTATCCGTTCAGGGCATAACATAACCTAAATCTAGGGTAGTCAAGGCAAAACATCTTCTCAAGGAAACACGTAAGGGTCAGCAAGTTTTCTTAGCCAAGCTCAACAAAACCATTGAACCTAGTAAGGAGACAGAACCCTCTTGGCTCCAAGAATTCTCTGACATCTTCCCTGACAAGCTTACAGGCCTACCGCCTCCTCGAATCATGAAATTGAGGTGATCCCTGAGACTCAACCCGTCTCAAGCAAATGCAACCTCCCTCCTTTAAAGGAGAAGACTCAAAGATTGAGAAGGATGCTGAAGTCTGGATTGAAGCGATGGACGATTATTTCTCTACCGCCGGTACTGGAGTAGCAAATCAGTCTATGCTTGCATTGTTTCGCCTCATCGGAGATGCTAAACTCTGGTGGAAACAGTGGTGCCGTGAAAAGGGAGTCACCGAGCATTCTCAAACGTGGGAAGACATCAAGCAGGGGCCGTGAAGGAAAGATATCTTCCCCCTTCCCATGAATCCATAAAGATTCTTGGGATGGACTGGTTAATTGCAAAGCTAGCATTCATTGTCACTAGGGGAGTATCACTTTTGAAAATGAGCATGGCCAAGTACTATCCGTTCAGGGCATAACATAACCTAAATCTAGGGTAGTCAAGGCAAAACATCTTCTCAAGGGAACACGTAAGGGTCAGCAAGTTTTCTTAGCCAAGCTCAACAAAACCATTGAACCTAGTAAGGAGACAGAACCCTCTTGGCTCCAAGAATTCTCTAACATCTTCCCTGACAAGCTTACAGGCCTACCGCCTCCTCGAATCATGAAATTTAGGTGATCCCTGGGACTCAACCCGTCTCAAAAACGCGCCCTATAAAATGTCCCTTCTTGAAGCCATTGAACTTAAAGAGCAACTTTCCCAACTCATTGAGCAAGGATTCGTACACCCCAGTAGCTCTCCTTGGTGGGGGGCACCTGTCCTTTTCCAAAAAAAAAGAAGGACGGAACTCTATGCCTCTGCATAGATAATCGAGGGCTGAATCAAGTCACTGTCAAGAATAAGTATGCTATCCCTCGCATCGACGAACTTCTTGACAGGCTTCATGGGGCCAAAGTCTTCTCAAAAATAGATTTGAGATCTGGTTACTATCAGATCATCAAAGTCGAGGAAGCAGATATACCCAAGACAGCCTTCAGTACCGGTTATAACCACTATGAGTTTACTGTAACCTCATTCGGGTTAACCAATGCTCCTGCAACCTTTAACCGCTTAATGCAAGATATATTCCATCCTTACTTGGATGAATTTGTGCTTGTTTTCTTTGATGACATCTTAATCTACTCCAAATCAATGGAAGAGAATGAGGAGCATGTGCGTAGAGTTCTGCAATTGTTGCGCAGACACAAACTCTATGCCAAGAAGAGCAAATGTACCTTCTTTACTCATCAAATTGAGTATCTTGGGTTCATCATCTTCAAAGATGGCATTTCAATAGTTCCTGCCAAGGTTAAAGATATTCTAGACTGGCCATCCCCTAGATCAGTTCATGAAGTTCGTGGGTTTTTGGGAATCACGGGATGGTATAGGATTTTTATTAAAGATTATGCCTCGGTAGCTGCACCTTTGACGGATCTTCTCTCAAGAAGTATTGCAAAATAGTGTGGCTGCCAATCCATCAAAACAGCTTTGATCAGCTCAAGGTCATTATTACTTTTGCCCCAGTCCTGAAACTTCCTGATTTCACCAAGTGGTTACTGATGCCAGTAGTCTAGCACTTGGTGGTGTCCTCCATGAAGCTCATGATAGTCCTACTGCGGGACACCCAGGCTATGCAAAAATATTCAATGCCGTAACAAGGAGCTTTCATTAGGCAGGCTTTAAAAATGATGTCCTTCGGTACTTGAAGCGATGTCTCTCTCATGCCAAAGGATCAAAGCTAAAAGGGTCAAAGCTGAAAGGGTCAAGATGCCTGGGATACTTCAACCCTTGGATATTCCCCAAATGAAGTGGGAGTGCATTTCTGTACCGCCGGTACTGGAGTAGCAAATCAGTCTATGCTTGCATGGTTTCACCTCATCGGAGATGCTAAACTCTGGTGGAAACAGTGGTGCCGTGACAAGGGAGTCACCGAGCATTCTCAAACGTGGGAAGACATCAAGCAGGCCGCGAAGGAAAGATATCTTCCCCCTTCCCATGAATCCATAAAGATTCTTGGGATGGATTGGTTAATTGCAAACAAAGCTAGCATTCATTGTCACTAGGGGAGTATTACTTTTGAAAATGAGCATGGCCAAGTACTATCCGTTCAGGGCATAACATAACCTAAATCTAGGGTAGTCAAGGCAAAACATCTTCTCAAGGAAACACGTAAGGGTCAGCAAGTTTTCTTAGCCAAGCTCAACAAAACCATTGAACCTAGTAAGGAGACAGAACCCTCTTGGCTCCAAGAATTCTCTGACATCTTCCCTGACAAGCTTACAGGCCTACCGCCTCCTCGAATCATGAAATTGAGGTGATCCCTGAGACTCAACCCGTCTCAAGCAAATGCAACCTCCCTCCTTTAAAGGAGAAGACTCAAAGATTGAGAAGGATGCTGAAGTCTGGATTGAAGCGATGGACGATTATTTCTCTACCGCCGGTACTGGAGTAGCAAATCAGTCTATGCTTGCATTGTTTCGCCTCATCGGAGATGCTAAACTCTGGTGGAAACAGTGGTGCCGTGACAAGGGAGTCACCGAGCATTCTCAAACGTGGGAAGACATCAAGCAGGCCGTGAAGGAAAGATATCTTCCCCCTTCCCATGAATCCATAAAGATTCTTGGGATGGATTGGTTAATTGCAAACAAAGCTAGCATTCATTGTCACTAGGGGAGTATCACTTTTGAAAATGAGCATGGCCAAGTACTATCCGTTCAGGGCATAACATAACCTAAATCTAGGGTAGTCAAGGCAAAACATCTTCTCAAGGGAACACGTAAGGGTCAGCAAGTTTTCTTAGCCAAGCTCAACAAAACCATTGAACCTAGTAAGGAGACAGAACCCTCTTGGCTCCAAGAATTCTCTAACATTTTCCCTGACAAGCTTACAGGCCTACCGCCTCCTCGAATCATGAAATTTAGGTGATCCCTGGGACTCAACCCGTCTCAAAAACGTGCCCTATAAAATGTCCCTTCCTGAAGCCATTGAACTTAAAGAGCAACTTTCCCAACTCATTGAGCAAGGATTCGTACACCCTAGGAGCTCTCCTTGGGGGGCACCTGTCCTTTTCCAAAAAAAAGGACGGAACTCTCTGCCTCTGCATAGATTATCGAGGGCTGAATCAAGTCACTGTCAAGAATAAGTATGCTATCCCTCGCATCGACGAACTTCTTGACAGGCTTCATGGGGCCAAAGTCTTCTCAAAAATAGATTTGAGATCTGGTTACTATTAGATCATCAAAGTCGAGGAAGCAGATATACCCAAGACAGCCTTCAGTACCGGTTATAACCACTATGAGTTTACTGTAACCTCATTCGGGTTAACCAATGCTCCTGCAACCTTCAACCGCCTAATGCAAGACATATTCCATCCTTACTTGGATGAATTTGTGCTTGTTTTCTTTGATGACATCTTAATCTACTCCAAATCAATGGAAGAGCACGAGGAGCATGTGCGTAGAGTTCTGTAATTGTTGCGCAGACACAAACTCTATGCCAAGAAGAGCAAATGTACCTTCTTTACTCATCAAATTGAGTATCTTGGGTTCATTGTCTTCAAAGATGGCATTTCAATAGTTCCTGCCAAGGTTAAAGATATTCTAGAGTGGCCATCCCCTAAATCAGTTCATGAAGTTCGTGGGTTTTTGGGAATCACGGGATGGTATAGGATTTTCTCTAAAGATTATGCCTCGGTAGCTGCACCTTTGACGGATCTTCTCTCAAGAAGTATTGCAAAATAGTGTGGCTGCCAATCCATCAAAACAGCTTTGATCAGCTCAAGGTCATTATTACTTTTGCCCCAGTCCTGAAACTTCCTGATTTCACCAAGTGGTTACTGATGCCAGTAGTCTAGCACTTGGTGGTGTCCTCCATGAAGCTCATGATAGTCCTACTGCGGGACACCCAGGCTATGCAAAAATATTCAATGCCGTAACAAGGAGCTTTCATTAGGCAGGCTTTAAAAATGATGTCCTTCGGTACTTGAAGCGATGTCTCTCTCATGCCAAAGGATCAAAGCTAAAAGGGTCAAAGCTGAAAGGGTCAAGATGCCTGGGATACTTCAACCCTTGGATATTCCCCAAATGAAGTGGGAGTGCATTTCTGTACCGCCGGTACTGGAGTAGCAAATCAGTCTATGCTTGCATGGTTTCACCTCATCGGAGATGCTAAACTCTGGTGGAAACAGTGGTGCCGTGACAAGGGAGTCACCGAGCATTCTCAAACGTGGGAAGACATCAAGCAGGCCGCGAAGGAAAGATATCTTCCCCCTTCCCATGAATCCATAAAGATTCTTGGGATGGATTGGTTAATTGCAAACAAAGCTAGCATTCATTGTCACTAGGGGAGTATTACTTTTGAAAATGAGCATGGCCAAGTACTATCCGTTCAGGGCATAACATAACCTAAATCTAGGGTAGTCAAGGCAAAACATCTTCTCAAGGAAACACGTAAGGGTCAGCAAGTTTTCTTAGCCAAGCTCAACAAAACCATTGAACCTAGTAAGGAGACAGAACCCTCTTGGCTCCAAGAATTCTCTGACATCTTCCCTGACAAGCTTACAGGCCTACCGCCTCCTCGAATCATGAAATTGAGGTGATCCCTGAGACTCAACCCGTCTCAAGCAAATGCAACCTCCCTCCTTTAAAGGAGAAGACTCAAAGATTGAGAAGGATGCTGAAGTCTGGATTGAAGCGATGGACGATTATTTCTCTACCGCCGGTACTGGAGTAGCAAATCAGTCTATGCTTGCATTGTTTCGCCTCATGGGAGATGCTAAACTCTGGTGGAAACAGTGGTGCCGTGAAAAGGGAGTCACCGAGCATTCTCAAACGTGGGAAGACATCAAGCAGGGGCCGTGAAGGAAAGATATCTTCCCCCTTCCCATGAATCCATAAAGATTCTTGGGATGGACTGGTTAATTGCAAAGCTAGCATTCATTGTCACTAGGGGAGTATCACTTTTGAAAATGAGCATGGCCAAGTAATATCCGTTCAGGGCATAACATAACCTAAATCTAGGGTAGTCAAGGCAAAACATCTTCTCAAGGGAACACGTAAGGGTCAGCAAGTTTTCTTAGCCAAGCTCAACAAAACCATTGAACCTAGTAAGGAGACAGAACCCTCTTGGCTCCAAGAATTCTCTAACATCTTCCCTGACAAGCTTACAGGCCTACCGCCTCCTCGAATCATGAAATTTAGGTGATCCCTGGGACTCAACCCGTCTCAAAAACGCGCCCTATAAAATGTCCCTTCCTGAAGCCATTGAACTTAAAGAGCAACTTTCCCAACTCATTGAGCAAGGATTCGTACACCCCAGTAGCTCTCCTTGGGGGGCACCTGTCCTTTTCCAAAAAAAACGACGGAACTCTCTGCCTCTGCATAGATTATCGAGGGCTGAATCAAGTCACTGTCAAGAATAAGTATGCTATCCCTCGCATCGACGAACTTCTTGACAGGCTTCATGGGGCCAAAGTCTTCTCAAAAATAGATTTGAGATCTGGTTACTATTAGATCATCAAAGTCGAGGAAGCAGATATACCCAAGATAGCCTTCAGTACCGGTTATAACCACTATGAGTTTACTGTAACCTCATTCGGGTTAACCAATGCTCCTGCAACCTTCAACCGCGTAATGCAAGATATATTCCATCCTTACTTGGATGAATTTGTGCTTGTTTTCTTTGATGACATCTTAATCTACTCCAAATCAATGGAAGAGCATGAGAAGCATGTGCGTAGAGTTCTGCAATTGTTGCGCAGACACAAACTCTATGCCAAGAAGAGCAAATGTACCTTCTTTACTCATCAAATTGAGTATCTTGGGTTCATCGTCTTCAAAGATGGCATTTCAATAGTTCCCGCCAAGGTTAAAGATATTCTAGAGTGGCCATCCCCTAAATCAGTTCATGAAGTTCGTGGGTTCTTGGGAATCACGGGATGGTATAGGATTTTTATTAAAGATTATGCCTCGGTAGCTGCACCTTTGACGGATCTTCTCTCAAGAAGTATTGCAAAATATTGTGGCTGCCAATCCATCAAAACAGCTTTGATCAGCTCAAGGTCATTATTACTTTTGCCCCAGTCCTGAAACTTCCTGATTTCACCAAGTGGTTACTGATGCCAGTAGTCTAGCACTTGGTGGTGTCCTCCATGAAGCTCATGATAGTCCTACTGCGGGACACCCAGGCTATGCAAAAATATTCAATGCCGTAACAAGGAGCTTTCATTAGGCAGGCTTGAAAAATGATGTCCTTCGGTACTTGAAGCGATGTCTCTCTCATGCCAAAGGATCAAAGCTAAAAGGGTCAAAGCTGAAAGGGTCAAGATGCCTGGGATACTTCAACCCTTGGATATTCCCCAAATGAAGTGGGAGTGCATTTCTGTACCGCCGGTACTGGAATAGCAAATCAGTCTATGCTTGCATGGTTTCGCCTCATCGGAGATGCTAAACTCTGGTGGAAACAGTGGTGCCGTGACAAGGGAGTCACCGAGCATTCTCAAACGTGGGAAGACATCAAGCAGGCCGTGAAGGAAAGATATCTTCCCCCTTCCCATGAATCCATAAAGATTCTTGGGATGGATTGGTTAATTGCAAACAAAGCTAGCATTCATTGTCACTAGGGGAGTATCACTTTTGAAAATGAGCATGGCCAAGTACTATCCGTTCAGGGCATAACATAACCTAAATCTAGGGTAGTCAAGGCAAAACATCTTCTCAAGGGAACACGTAAGGGTCAGCAAGTTTTCTTAGCCAAGCTCAACAAAACCATTGAACCTAGTAAGGAGACAGAACCCTCTTGGCTCCAAGAATTCTCTAACATCTTCCCTGACAAGCTTACAGGCCTACCGCCTCCTCGAATCATGAAATTTAGGTGATCCCTGGGACTCAACCCGTCTCAAAAACGCGCCCTATAAAATGTCCCTTCCTGAAGCCATTGAACTTAAAGAGCAACTTTTCCAACTCATTGAGCAAGGATTCGTACACCCCAGTAGCTCTCCTTGGGGGGCACCTGTCCTTTTCCAAAAAAAAGGACGGAACTGTCTGCCTCTGCATAGATTACGAGGGCTGAATCAAGTCACTGTCAAGAATAAGTATGCTATCCCTCGCATCGACGAACTTCTTGACAGGCTTCATGGGGCCAAAGTCTTCTCAAAAATAGATTTGAGATCTGGTTACTATTAGATCATCAAAGTCGAGGAAGCAGATATACCCAAGACAGCCTTCAGTACCGGTTATAACCACTATGAGTTTACTGTAACCTCATTCGGGTTAACCAATGCTCCTGCAACCTTCAACCGCCTAATGCAAGATATATTCCATCCTTACTTGGATGAATTTGTGCTTGTTTTCTTTGATGACATCTTAATCTACTCCAAATCAATGGAAGAGCATGAGGAGCATGTGCGTAGAGTTCTGCAATTGTTGCGCAGACACAAACTCTATGCCAAGAAGAGCAAATGTACCTTCTTTACTCATCAAATTGAGTATCTTGGGTTCATCGTCTTCAAAGATGGCATTTCAATAGTTCCCGCCAAGGTTAAAGATATTCTAGAGTGGCCATCCCCTAAATCAGTTCATGAAGTTCGTGGGTTTTTGGGAATCACGGGATGGTATAGGATTTTTATTAAAGATTATGCCTCGGTAGCTGCACCTTTGACGGATCTTCTCTCAAGAAGTATTGCAAAATAGTGTGGCTGCCAATTCATCAAAACAGCTTTGATCAGCTCAAGGTCATTATTACTTTTGCCCCAGTCCTGAAACTTCCTGATTTCACCAAGTGGTTACTGATGCCAGTAGTCTAGCACTTGGTGGTGTCCTCCATTAAGCTCATGATGTCCTACTGCGGGACACCCAGGCTATGCAAAAATATTCAATGCCGTAACAAGGAGCTTTCATTAGGCAGGCTTGAAAAATGATGTCCTTCGGTACTTGAAGCGATGTCTCTCTCATGCCAAAGGATCAAAGCTGAAAGGGTCAAGATGCCTGGGAAACTTCAACCCTTGGATATTCCCCAAATGAAGTGGGAGTGCATTTCTGTACCGTCGGTACTGGAGTAGCAAATCAGTCTATGCTTGCATGGTTTCGCCTCATCGGAGATGCTAAACTCTGGTGGAAACAGTGGTGCCGTGACAAGGGAGTCACCGAGCATTCTCAAACATGGGAAGACATCAAGCAGGCCGTGAAGGAAAGATATCTTTCCCCTTCCCATGAATCCATAAAGATTCTTGGGATGGATTGGTTAATTGCAAACAAAGCTAGCATTCATTGTCACTAGGGGAGTATCACTTTTGAAAATGAGCATGGCCAAGTACTATCCGTTCAGGGCATAACATAACCTAAATCTAGGGTAGTCAAGGCAAAACATCTTCTCAAGGGAACACGTAAGGGTCAGTAAGTTTTCTTAGCCAAGCTCAACAAAACCATTGAACCTAGTAAGGAGACAGAACCCTCTTGGCTCCAAGAATTCTCTGACATCTTCCCTGACAAGCTTACAGGCCTACCGCCTCCTCGAATCATGAAATTGAGGTGATCCCTGGGACTCAACCCGTCTCAAAAACGCGCCCTATAAAATGTCCCTTCCTGAAGCCATTGAACTTAAAGAGCAACTTTCCCAACTCATTGAGCAAGGATTCGTACACCCCAGTAGCTCTCCTTGGTGGGGGGCACCTGTCCTTTTCCAAAAAAAAGAAGGACGGAACTCTATGCCTCTGCATAGATAATCGAGGGCTGAATCAAGTCACTGTCAAGAATAAGTATGCTATCCCTCGCATCGACGAACTTCTTGACAGGCTTCATGGGGCCAAAGTCTTCTCAAAAATAGATTTGAGATCTGGTTACTATCAGATCATCAAAGTCGAGGAAGCAGATATACCCAAGACAGCCTTCAGTACCGGTTATAACCACTATGAGTTTACTGTAACCTCATTCGGGTTAACCAATGCTCCTGCAACCTTCAACCGCTTAATGCAAGATATATTCCATCCTTACTTGGATGAATTTGTGCTTGTTTTCTTTGATGACATCTTAATCTACTCCAAATCAATGGAAGAGAATGAGGAGCATGTGCGTAGAGTTCTGCAACTGTTGCGCAGACACAAACTCTATGCCAACAAGAGCAAATGTACCTTCTTTACTCATCAAATTGAGTATCTTGGGTTCATCGTCTTCAAAGATGGCATTTCAATAGTTCCTGCCAAGGTTAAAGATATTCTAGACTGGCCATCCCCTAAATCAGTTCATGAAGTTCGTGGGTTTTTGGGAATCACGGGATGGTATAGGATTTTTATTAAAGATTATGCCTTGGTAGCTGCACCTTTGACGGATCTTCTCTCAAGAAGTATTGCAAAATAGTGTGGCTGCCAATCCATCAAAACAGCTTTGATCAGCTCAAGGTCATTATTACTTTTGCCCCAGTCCTGAAACTTCCTGATTTCACCAAGTGGTTACTGATGCCAGTAGTCTAGCACTTGGTGGTGTCCTCCATGAAGCTCATGATAGTCCTACTGCGGGACACCCAGGCTATGCAAAAATATTCAATGCCGTAACAAGGAGCTTTCATTAGGCAGGCTTGAAAAATGATGTCCTTCGGTACTTGAAGCGATGTCTCTCATGCCAAAGGATCAAAGCTAAAAGGGTCAAAGCTGAAAGGGTCGAGATGCCTGGGAAACTTCAACCCTTGGATATTCCCCAAACGAAGTGGGAGTACATTACTATGGATTTTGTCACAAGTCTCCCCATTGTTCAAGCAGGATATGACTCCATTCTGGTAGTAGTGGACTTACTTACCAAAGTAGCTCACCTTATATCAGCAAAGAAGACCTTCAAAGCTTCTGATGTTGCTAGAATATTCATCAAGGAAGTCCTCAAACTTCATGGTCTCCCAAAAAGGATAGTAGCTGACCAGGATTTTGACTTCACTTCAAAGTGCCTATAAACTCCAACTCCAACTCTGGTAGAATTTGCCTACAATGCATCTTATCATCAGAGCATAGGAATGTCACCATTCAAAGCACTCTCTATGGGCAAGAATGCTTGTTTCCTCTAAATTTCTCTGATCCAGGAAAATGCTCGAAGAGATGGAGGAACAAACCAAGGCAATCCAAAAGGATATTAAAGCTGCCCAAGATGGATAAAAGCATTATGCTGATACCAAGAGGTCTAAAAGGATCTTCAAGGAAGGAGACAAAGTTCTTCTATGAGTGCTACCCAAACGAAGTTCTCTATCACTTGGGAAATATAAGAAGCTCAGCCCTAGGTATTGTGGTCCCTATACAGTTATCAAGCCTTTAGGTAAAAGTGCCTACAAACTCCAACTCCCAGCCAATATCAAAGTCCACAATGTATTTCATGTAAGTTTGTTAAAACTTATGTACCCAGTCTTGATCATTAACCTACTCAAGGAGTCCTTGAATTACAGCCCAATAGCATCATAGATTCTAGGGAAAGGCAACTCTGAAATAGAACTCTTGTAGAACATCTAGTACAGTGGAAAGATTACCCTGAAGAGGATGCAACTTGGGAAGATGAAGCTACACTCTTAAAGGATTATCTCCAATTCATGATGAGTCATCTTGATTTCTTTAAGGGGGGAAGGATGTAACATACCCATCTTCACTAATAAAGAAATGTCTTGTAATAGATAAATTTATGAGTTTTTATGGTATAAAAATCAATGATTTTATTAAATGAGTCATTTCTACTTAGAGTCTCTAAATTTTGAGCCCAAATTTGAAATTTATGCGCGATTTTATCCTAATATAGGATTTTACAGCATCCAAAACGGACACCGAATCAAGCTTATACGCAAATTTCAATCATTTTTAGTTAAAAAGCGATGACCTTTAAACCTTAATAAATGCATGACCGAGCGTCCGATTGACGGATGGTCTGCACCCCAACGACTAGGAGAACCTCCCAGATAAAGAAAAAATTACCTCGCAGTCTGGTACGCAAATCGAGACCGACGCTCCAAATTTGGAAACCTTGCCCCAAAATTTGGACCGTACACACTTACCTGGGTACCCGTATGATAGCTGCACAAGAACCAAAGGACGGTCGCCCACTATGTGGTCCACACGTACCGCTACTTGGACACCCACCATGCTGTCCCAGACCAGATAAGGTACATGCGTACCACTCCTTTCCCTGTTAACCGACAGCATATCTTTCTTACAGAGCCATGCAGGCCACTGATCTACAGCCTTTGCTAGTACACCGTCCTTTCATCCTTGCTTTGCGCAACGCCCGTACTACCCATATCCCATAGTTATATAAACCCCCGGGCAACAAGCATTTTCTGCGTAGCGTATGCTCTGTTGTGCCGTTGTCCGTACCGTCGTCTGTCCCTGTGCAGTGTACTTGCTATAGTAGTACAGCCACCCCTCTCCACACCCCCTCAATTGCCACTTTTCAAATAAGGCAATTTTCCTCCATCTCCCTCTTGCTAGGAGGCAGTGTCAACTCTTCTTCTTCCCCTATGTGAAGAGACTTACAGCATCCCTCAGCCCTTCTCCCCTTTAGCAAAACACTTTTGTGTTAAGGACATCTCACAATCCCCCCCCCCCTTATTTGTGTGGACTTTAGTAAGAGGTTTTAGCCTTAAGAGAGGGTTCTTGCGCTGTGATCTTTTACTCATACGGTGAGCAAACGATCTCAGAATTGAGATCTGATTGGACCGTTTTGATCGCAACAGCGAGCCCTACAAGATGGCCCCTTCTCAAAAACGTCAAAATATTACCTCAAGAGGCACGCAAAATAACGAGAGTAGAGAAGATGCTCCCGATGCGGCCCCAACCCTCCCTTTACAAGCTCCTCAAGGAAATGGTGGCCAAGTCAGCTTGGTTATCTTTTAGAGAAGAGTTTTTTTTTAATATTAGTGTTAATAAATGTGTATCTTTTCCTTTTAGAATAATGACATAAAATTGTATGAAGCTACGAATTGAGTGTTGTATTCAATGATTTGTATTGAAATTGTTATCTTTAATGAATTGGGTTCTTGGGCAACTCTATTCTAGAAGACCAGGCCAGCGGCTATGCCTTGCATGGATGAGGAAAAAAGCGTTGCCTCTAGAAATCAAGTCTAGTACTTACCCAATCTATGGGTGATTTGATTTTTAGAAGATCACGCTCCCTTGTGGGATAGGACTAGGTCTTACCTATGAATCGTATCCTTGAATCTCTACATGGTCAAGGTGTCGATTAATAGGAAATTTTTTGCAAGGTAAGACTTGGTGGACTATCTTAAGTGTTTCCCTATTTTAGAAGGGGGGGAACCTTATAATTGGTATCAGAGCCAATCTTAGCTCCAAGGAATTACCATTTAAGGACTGTTTTGCAATAAATGTTTTACCTAACATAATGTTAATTAATAAAAACATCCTACTAAAACAAACAAGTGGAAGTGATGTTTGAATGATTGTTTAAATGATTCGTTGGATTGAAAAGTTGAAGATGATCCATTTATTTTGTTTTGTCGGTACCCCCAGGGCCGACATCTCTGTGACTATAGATGGGATTCGCATACCTCAGGATCGCTAGGTGTATGACCAAACAAGTGATGCAAGTCTTACCTGCTCACAGAGTAGCTGTGTTGGGACCTACCCCAATCCAGAGTCTACCACCCTTACCATCAGTTTTTAGAGTCTTAGAAACTACAGCAGAACCCCAATATTTCACCTATGTGGACCGCTGTACCCTTATGTCATAGTCAAGCTTAGGAATTTCCCTTGATGGCAAATAAGACTAATTATATTAGTATCAGATCTTTGTAATAAAACTCGTCCTTGTAAATATTTAGAAATAAAATGATTTCTATGTTTTACTCTTCAAAATAAGCGTTGTGCAAATATATATCTTGTAATCTTAAAATTGTTTTTACAATGATGGCCACGACGATCACCCTCCACTTCCCAGTGTGCTTTACATTGATATCCAGGAGAAGAAGCTCTTGCTCAAGCAAATGCAATCTCCCTCCTTTAAAGGAGAAGGTTCAAAGATTGAGAAGGATGCTGAAGTCTGGATTGAAGCGATGGACGATTATTTCTCTACCGCCGGTACTGGAGTAGCAAATCAGTCTATGCTTGCATGGTTTTGCCTCATCGGAGATGCTAAACTCTGGTGCAAACAGTGGTGCCGTGACAAGGGAGTCACCGAGCATTCTCAAACGTGGAAAGACATCAAGCAGGGGCCGTGAAGGAAAGATATCTTCCCCCTTCCCATGAATCCATAAAGATTCTTGGGATGGATTGGTTAATTGCAAACAAAGCTAGCATTCATTGTCACTAGGGGAGTATCACTTTTTAAAGTGAGCATGGCCAAGTAATATCCGTTCAGGGCATAACATAACCTAAATCTAGGGTAGTCAAGGCAAAACATCTTCTCAAGGGAACACGTAAGGGTCAGCAAGTTTTCTTAGCCAAGCTCAACAAAACCATTGAACCTAGTAAGGAGACAGAACCCTCTTGGCTCCAAGAATTCTCTGACATCTTCGCTGACAAGCTTACAGGCCTAACGCCTCCTCGAATCATGAAATTGAGGTGATCCCTGGGACTCAACCCATCTCAAAAACGCGTCCTATAAAATGTCCCTTCCTCAAGCCATTGAACTTAAAGAGCAACTTTCCCAACTCATTGAGCAAGGATTCGTACACCCCAGTAGCTCTCCTTGGGGGGCACCTGTCCTTTTCCAAAAAAAAGAAGGACGGAACTCTCTGCCTCTGCATAGATTATCGAGGGCTGAATCAAGTCACTGTCAAGAATAAGTATGCTATCCCTCGCATCGACGAACTTCTTGACAGGCTTCATGGGGCCAAAGTCTTCTCAAAAATAGATTTGAGATCTGGTTACTATCAGATCATCAAAGTCGAGGAAGCAGATATACCCAAGACAGCCTTCAGTACCGGTTATAACCACTATGAGTTTACTGTAACCTCATTCGGGTTAACCAATGCTCCTGCAACCTTCAACCGCCTAATGCAAGACATATTCCATCCTTACTTGGATGAATTTGTGCTTGTTTTCTTTGATGACATCTTAATCTACTCCAAATCAATGGAAGAGCACGAGGAGCATGTGCATAGAGTTCTGTAATTGTTGCGCAGACACAAACTCTATGCCAAGAAGAGCAAATGTACCTTCTTTACTCATCAAATTGAGTATCTTGGGTTCATTGTCTTCAAAGATGGCATTTCAATAGTTCCTGCCAAGGTTAAAGATATTCTAGAGTGGCCATTCCCTAAATCAGTTCATGAAGTTCGTGGGTTTTTGGGAATCACGGGATGGTATAGGATTTTCTCTAAAGATTATGCCTCGGTAGCTGCACCTTTGACGGATCTTCTCTCAAGAAGTATTGCAAAATAGTGTGGCTGCCAATCCATCAAAACAGCTTTGATCAGCTCAAGGTCATTATTACTTTTGCCCCAGTCCTGAAACTTCCTGATTTCACCAAGTGGTTACTGATGCCAGTAGTCTAGCACTTGGTGGTGTCCTCCATGAAGCTCATGATAGTCCTACTGCGGGACACCCAGGCTACGCAAAAATATTCAATGCCGTAACAAGGAGCTTTCATTAGGCAGGCTTGAAAAATGATGTCCTTCGGTACTTGAAGCGATGTCTCTCTCATGCCAAAGGATCAAAGCTGAAAGGGTCAAGATGCCTGGGAAACTTCAACCCTTGGATATTCCCCAAATGAAGTGGGAGTGCATTAGTATGGATTTTGTCACAAGTCTCCCCATTGTTCAAGCAGGATATGACTCCATTCTGGTAGTAGTGGACTTACTTACCAAAGTAGCTCACCTTATACCAGCAAAGAAGACCTTCAAAGCTTCTGATGTTGCTAGAATATTCATCAAGGAAGTCCTCAAACTTCATGGTCTCCCAAAAAGGATACTAAGTGACCGAGATTTTGACTTCACTTCAAAGTGCCTATAAACTCCAACTCCAACTCTGGTAGAATTTGCCTACAATGCATCTTATCATCAGAGCATAGGAATGTCACCATTCAAAGCACTCTCTATGGGCAAGAATGCTTGTTTCCTCTAAATTTCTCTGATCCAGGAAAATGCTCGAAGAGATGGAGGAACAAACCAAGGCAATCCAAAAGGATATTAAAGCTGCCAAGATGGATAAAAGCATTATGCTGACACCAAGAGGTCTGAAAGGATCTTCAAGGAAGGAGACAAAGTTCTTCTATGAGTGCTACCCAAACGAAGTTCTCTATCACTTGGGAAATATAAGAAGCTCAGCCCTAGGTATTGTGGTCCCTATACAGTTATCAAGCCTTTAGGTAAAAGTGCCTACAAACTCCAACTCCCAGCCAATATCAAAGTCCACAATGTATTTCATGTAAGTTTGTTAAAACCTTATGTACCCAGTCTTGATCATTAACCTACTCAAGGAGTCCTTGAATTACAGCCCAATAGCATCATAGATTCTAGGGAAAGGCAACTTCGAAATAGAACTCTTGTAGAACATCTGGTACAGTGGAAAGATTACCCTGAAGAGGATGCAACTTGGGAAGATGAAGCTACACTCTTAAAGGATTATCCCCAATTCATGATGAGTCGTCTTGATTTCTTTAATGGGGGAAGGATGTAACATACCCATCTTCACTAATAAAGAAATGTCTTGTAATAGATAAATTTATGAGTGTTTATGGTTTAAAAATCAATGATTTTATTAAATGAGTCATTTCTACTTAGAGTCTTTAAATTTTGAGCCCAAATTTGGAATTTATGCGTGATTTTACCCTAATATAGGACTTTACAGCATCCAAAACGGACACGGAATCAAGCTTATACACAAATTTCAGTCATTTTTAGTTAAAAAGCGACGACCTTTAAACCTTAATAAATGCATGACTGAGCGTCCGATTGATGAATGGTCTGCACCCCAACGACTAGGAGAACCTCCCGGATCAAAAAAAAAATTACCTCTCAGGCGCAGTCTGGTACGCAAATCGAGACCGACGCTCCAAATTTGGGAACCTTGCCCCAAAATTTGGACCGTACACACTTACCTGGGTACACGTATGATAGCTGCACAAGAACCAAAGGACGGTCGCCCACTATGTGGTCCACACGTACCGCTAATTGGACACCCACCATGCTGTCCCAGACCAGATAAGGTACATGCGTACCACTTCTTTCCCTGTTAACCGACGGCATATCTTTCTTACAGAGCCATTTTTTGCGTAGCGTATGCTTTGTTGTGCCGTTGTCCGTACCGTCGTCTATCCCTGTGCAATGTACTTGCTAGAGTAGTACAGCCACCCCTCTCCACACCCCCTCAATTGCCACTTTTCAAATAAGGCAATTTTCCTCCATCTCCCTCTTGCTAGGAGGCAGTGTCCTTAACTCTTCTTCTCCCCCTGTGTGAAGAGACTTACAGCATCCCTCAGCCCTTCTCCCCTTTAGCAAAACATTTTTGTGTTAAGGACATCTCACAATCCCCCCCCTTATTTGTGTGGACTTTAGTAAGAGGTTTTAGCCTTAAGAGAGGGTTCTTGCGCTATGATCTTTTTCTCATACGGTGAGCGAACGATCTCAAAATTGAGATCTGATTGGACCGTTTCGATCGCGACAGCGAGCCCTACAAGATGGCCCCTTCTCGAAAACGTCAAAATATTACCTCGGGAGGCACGCACAATAACGAGAGTAGAGAAGATGCTCCCGATGCGGCCCCAACCCTCCCTTTACAAGCTGCTCAAGGAAATGGTAGCCAAGTCAGCTTGGTTATCTTTTAGAGAAGAGTTTTTTTTAAAATATTAGTGTTAATAAATGTGTATCTTTTCCTTTTAGAATAATGACGTAAAATTGTATGAAGCTACGAATTGAGTGTTGTATTCAATGATTTGTATTGAAATTGTTATCTTTAATGAATTGGGTTCTTGGGCAACTCTATTCTAGAAGACTAGGCCAGCGGCTATGCCTTGCATGGATGATGAAAAAAGCGTTGCCTCTAGAAATCAAGTCTAGTACTTACCCAATCTATGGGTGATTTGATTTTTAGAAGATCACGCTCCCTTGTGGGATAGGACTAGGTCTTACCTATGAATCGCATACTTGAATCTCTACATGGTCAAGGTGTCGATTAATAGGAAACTTTTTGCAAGTTAAGACTTGGTGGACTATCTTAAGTGTTTTCCTATTTTAGAAGGGGGAACCTTATAATTGGTATCAGAGCCAATCTTAGCTCCAAGGAATTGACAGTTAAGGACTGTTTTGCAATAAATGTTTTACCTAACATAATGCTAATTAATAAAAACATCCTACTAAAACAAACAAGTGGACTTGATGTTTGAATGATTTTTTAAATGATTCGTTGGATTGAAAAGTTGAAGATGATCCATTTATTTTGTTTTGTCGGTAACCCCCAGGGCCGACACCTCTCTGACTATAGATGGGATTCGTATACCTCAGGATCGCTGGGTGTATGACCAAACAAGTGATGCAAGTCTTACCTGCTCACAGAGTAGCTGTGTTGGGACCTACCCCAATCCAGAGTCTACCACCCTTACCATCAGTTTTTAGAGTCTTAGAAACTACAGCAGAACCCCAATATTTCACCTATGTGGACCGCTGTACCCTTATGTCATAGTCAAGCTTAGGAATTTCCCTTGATGGCAAATGAGACTAATTATATTAGTCTCAGATCTTTGTAATAAAACTCGTCCTTGTAAATATTAGAAATAAAATTATTTCTATGTTTTACTCTTCAAAATAAGCTTTGTGCAAATATGAATCTTGTAATCTTAAAATTGTTTTTACAATGATGGCCAGGACGATCACCCTCCACTTCCCAGTGCACTTTACACTGATATCCAGGAGAAGAAGCTCTTGCTTAAGCAAATGCAACCTCCCTCCTTTAAAGGAGAAGGTTCAAAGATTGAGAAGGATGCTGAAGTCTGGATTGAAGCGATGGACGATTATTTCTCTACCGCCGGTACTGGAGTAGCAAATCAGTCTATGCTTGCATTGTTTCGCCTCATCGGAGATGCTAAACTCTGGTGGAAACAGTGGTGCCGTGACAAGGGAGTCACCGAGCATTCTCAAACGTGGGAAGACATCAAGCAGGCCGTGAAGGAAAGATATCTTCCCCCTTCCCATGAATCCATAAAGATTCTTGGGATGGATTGGTTAATTGCAAACAAAGCTAGCATTCATTGTCACTAGGGGAGTATCACTTTTGAAAATGAGCATGGCCAAGTACTATCCGTTCAGGGCATAACATAACCTAAATCTAGGGTAGTCAAGGCAAAACATCTTCTCAAGGGAACACGTAAGGGTCAGCAAGTTTTCTTAGCCAAGCTCAACAAAACCATTGAACCTAGTAAGGAGACAGAACCCTCTTGGCTCCAAGAATTCTCTAACATCTTCCCTGACAAGCTTACAGGCCTACCGCCTCCTCGAATCATGAAATTTAGGTGATCCCTGGGACTCAACCCGTCTCAAAAACGCGCCCTATAAAATGTCCCTTCCTGAAGCCATTGAACTTAAAGAGCAACTTTCCCAACTCATTGAGCAAGGATTCGTACACCCCAGGAGCTCTCCTTGGGGGGCACCTGTCCTTTTCCAAAAAAAACGACGGAACTCTCTGCCTCTGCATAGATTATCGAGGGCTGAATCAAGTCACTGTCAAGAATAAGTATGCTATCCCTCGCATCGACGAACTTCTTGACAGGCTTCATGGGGCCAAAGTCTTCTCAAAAATAGATTTGAGATCTGGTTACTATCAGATCATCAAAGTCGAGGAAGCAGATATACCCAAGACAGCCTTCAGTACCGGTTATAACCACTATGAGTTTACTGTAACCTCATTCGGGTTAACCAATGCTCCTGCAACCTTCAACCGCCTAATGCAAGACATATTCCATCCTTACTTGGATGAATTTGTGCTTGTTTTCTTTGATGACATCTTAATCTACTCCAAATCAATGGAAGAGCACGAGGAGCATGTGCATAGAGTTCTGTAATTGTTGCGCAGACACAAACTCTATGCCAAGAAGAGCAAATGTACCTTCTTTACTCATCAAATTGAGTATCTTGGGTTCATTGTCTTCAAAGATGGCATTTCAATAGTTCCTGCCAAGGTTAAAGATATTCTAGAGTGGCCATTCCCTAAATCAGTTCATGAAGTTCGTGGGTTTTTGGGAATCACGGGATGGTATAGGATTTTCTCTAAAGATTATGCCTCGGTAGCTGCACCTTTGACGGATCTTCTCTCAAGAAGTATTGCAAAATAGTGTGGCTGCCAATCCATCAAAACAGCTTTGATCAGCTCAAGGTCATTATTACTTTTGCCCCAGTCCTGAAACTTCCTGATTTCACCAAGTGGTTACTGATGCCAGTAGTCTAGCACTTGGTGGTGTCCTCCATGAAGCTCATGATAGTCCTACTGCGGGACACCCAGGCTATGCAAAAATATTCAATGCCGTAACAAGGAGCTTTCATTAGGCAGGCTTGAAAAATGATGTCCTTCGGTACTTGAAGCGATGTCTCTCTCATGCCAAAGGATCAAAGCTAAAAGGGTCAAAGCTGAAAGGGTCAAGATGCCTGGGATACTTCAACCCTTGGATATTCCCCAAATGAAGTGGGAGTGCATTTCTGTACCGCCGGTACTGGAGTAGCAAATCAGTCTATGCTTGCATGGTTTCACCTCATCGGAGATGCTAAACTCTGGTGGAAACAGTGGTGCCGTGACAAGGGAGTCACCGAGCATTCTCAAACGTGGGAAGAAATCAAGCAGGCCGCGAAGGAAAGATATCTTCCCCCTTCCCATGAATCCATAAAGATTCTTGGGATGGATTGGTTAATTGCAAACAAAGCTAGCATTCATTGTCACTAGGGGAGTATTGCTTTTGAAAATGAGCATGGCCAAGTACTATCCGTTCAGGGCATAACATAACCTAAATCTAGGGTAGTCAAGGCAAAACATCTTCTCAAGGAAACACGTAAGGGTCAGCAAGTTTTCTTAGCCAAGCTCAACAAAACCATTGAACCTAGTAAGGAGACAGAACCCTCTTGGCTCCAAGAATTCTCTGACATCTTCCCTGACAAGCTTACAGGCCTACCGCCTCCTCGAATCATGAAATTGAGGTGATCCCTGAGACTCAACCCGTCTCAAGCAAATGCAACCTCCCTCCTTTAAAGGAGAAGACTCAAAGATTGAGAAGGATGCTGAAGTCTGGATTGAAGCGATGGATGATTATTTCTCTACCGCCGGTACTGGAGTAGCAAATCAGTCTATGCTTGCATTGTTTCGCCTCATCGGAGATGCTAAACTCTGGTGGAAACAGTGGTGCCGTGAAAAGGGAGTCACCGAGCATTCTCAAACGTGGGAAGACATCAAGCAGGGGCCGTGAAGGAAAGATATCTTCCCCCTTCCCATGAATCCATAAAGATTCTTGGGATGGACTGGTTAATTGCAAAGCTAGCATTCATTGTCACTAGGGGAGTATCACTTTTGAAAATGAGCATGGCCAAGTAATATCCGTTCAGGGCATAACATAACCTAAATCTAGGGTAGTCAAGGCAAAACATCTTCTCAAGGGAACACGTAAGGGTCAGCAAGTTTTCTTAGCCAAGCTCAACAAAACCATTGAACCTAGTAAGGAGACAGAACCCTCTTGGCTCCAAGAATTCTCTAACATCTTCCCTGACAAGCTTACAGGCCTACCGCCTCCTCGAATCATGAAATTTAGGTGATCCCTGGGACTCAACCCGTCTCAAAAACGCGCCCTATAAAATGTCCCTTCCTGAAGCCATTGAACTTAAAGAGCAACTTTCCCAACTCATTGAGCAAGGATTCGTACACCCCAGTAGCTCTCCTTGGGGGGCACCTGTCCTTTTCCAAAAAAAACGACGGAACTCTCTGCCTCTGCATAGATTATCGAGGGCTGAATCAAGTCACTGTCAAGAATAAGTATGCTATCCCTCGCATCGACGAACTTCTTGACAGGCTTCATGGGGCCAAAGTCTTCTCAAAAATAGATTTGAGATCTGGTTACTATTAGATCATCAAAGTCGAGGAAGCAGATATACCCAAGATAGCCTTCAGTACCGGTTATAACCACTATGAGTTTACTGTAACCTCATTCGGGTTAACCAATGCTCCTGCAACCTTCAACCGCGTAATGCAAGATATATTCCATCCTTACTTGGATGAATTTGTGCTTGTTTTCTTTGATGACATCTTAATCTACTCCAAATCAATGGAAGAGCATGAGAAGCATGTGCGTAGAGTTCTGCAATTGTTGCGCAGACACAAACTCTATGCCAAGAAGAGCAAATGTACCTTCTTTACTCATCAAATTGAGTATCTTGGGTTCATCGTCTTCAAAGATGGCATTTCAATAGTTCCCGCCAAGGTTAAAGATATTCTAGAGTGGCCATCCCCTAAATCAGTTCATGAAGTTCGTGGGTTCTTGGGAATCACGGGATGGTATAGGATTTTTATTAAAGATTATGCCTCGGTAGCTGCACCTTTGACGGATCTTCTCTCAAGAAGTATTGCAAAATATTGTGGCTGCCAATCCATCAAAACAACTTTGATCAGCTCAAGGTCATTATTACTTTTGCCCCAGTCCTGAAACTTCCTGATTTCACCAAGTGGTTACTGATGCCAGTAGTCTAGCACTTGGTGGTGTCCTCCATGAAGCTCATGATAGTCCTACTGCGGGACACCCAGGCTATGCAAAAATATTCAATGCCGTAACAAGGAGCTTTCATTAGGCAGGCTTTAAAAATGATGTCCTTCGGTACTTGAAGCGATGTCTCTCTCATGCCAAAGGATCAAAGCTAAAAGGGTCAAAGCTGAAAGGGTCAAGATGCCTGGGATACTTCAACCCTTGGATATTCCCCAAATGAAGTGGGAGTGCATTTCTGTACCGCCGGTACTGGAGTAGCAAATTAGTCTATGCTTGCATGGTTTCACCTCATCGGAGATGCTAAACTCTGGTGGAAACAGTGGTGCCGTGACAAGGGAGTCACCGAGCATTCTCAAACGTGGGAAGACATCAAGCAGGCCGCGAAGGAAAGATATCTTCCCCCTTCCCATGAATCCATAAAGATTCTTGGGATGGATTGGTTAATTGCAAACAAAGCTAGCATTCATTGTCACTAGGGGAGTATTACTTTTGAAAATGAGCATGGCCAAGTACTATCCGTTCAGGGCATAACATAACCTAAATCTAGGGTAGTCAAGGCAAAACATCTTCTCAAGGAAACACGTAAGGGTCAGCAAGTTTTCTTAGCCAAGCTCAACAAAACCATTGAACCTAGTAAGGAGACAGAACCCTCTTGGCTCCAAGAATTCTCTGACATCTTCCCTGACAAGCTTACAGGCCTACCGCCTCCTCGAATCATGAAATTGAGGTGATCCCTGAGACTCAACCCGTCTCAAGCAAATGCAACCTCCCTCCTTTAAAGGAGAAGACTCAAAGATTGAGAAGGATGCTGAAGTCTGGATTGAAGCGATGGACGATTATTTCTCTACCGCCGGTACTGGAGTAGCAAATCAGTCTATGCTTGCATTGTTTCGCCTCATCGGAGATGCTAAACTCTGGTGGAAACAGTGGTGCCGTGAAAAGGGAGTCACCGAGCATTCTCAAACGTGGGAAGACATCAAGCAGGGGCCGTGAAGGAAAGATATCTTCCCCCTTCCCATGAATCCATAAAGATTCTTGGGATGGACTGGTTAATTGCAAAGCTAGCATTCATTGTCACTAGGGGAGTATCACTTTTGAAAATGAGCATGGCCAAGTAATATCCGTTCAGGGCATAACATAACCTAAATCTAGGGTAGTCAAGGCAAAACATCTTCTCAAGGGAACACGTAAGGGTCAGCAAGTTTTCTTAGCCAAGCTCAACAAAACCATTGAACCTAGTAAGGAGACAGAACCCTCTTGGCTCCAAGAATTCTCTAACATCTTCCCTGACAAGCTTACAGGCCTACCGCCTCCTCGAATCATGAAATTTAGGTGATCCCTAGGACTCAACCCGTCTCAAAAACGCGCCCTATAAAATGTCCCTTCCTGAAGCCATTGAACTTAAAGAGCAACTTTCCCAACTCATTGAGCAAGGATTCGTACACCCCAGTAGCTCTCCTTGGGGGGCACCTGTCCTTTTCCAAAAAAAACGACGGAACTCTCTGCCTCTGCATAGATTATCGAGGGCTGAATCAAGTCACTGTCAAGAATAAGTATGCTATCCCTCGCATCGACGAACTTCTTGACAGGCTTCATGGGGCCAAAGTCTTCTCAAAAATAGATTTGAGATCTGGTTACTATTAGATCATCAAAGTCGAGGAAGCAGATATACCCAAGATAGCCTTCAGTACCGGTTATAACCACTATGAGTTTACTGTAACCTCATTCAGGTTAACCAATGCTCCTGCAACCTTCAACCGCGTAATGCAAGATATATTCCATCCTTACTTGGATGAATTTGTGCTTGTTTTCTTTGATGACATCTTAATCTACTCCAAATCAATGGAAGAGCATGAGAAGCATGTGCGTAGAGTTCTGCAATTGTTGCGCAGACACAAACTCTATGCCAAGAAGAGCAAATGTACCTTCTTTACTCATCAAATTGAGTATCTTGGGTTCATCGTCTTCAAAGATGGCATTTCAATAGTTCCCGCCAAGGTTAAAGATATTCTAGAGTGGCCATCCCCTAAATCAGTTCATGAAGTTCGTGGGTTCTTGGGAATCACGGGATGGTATAGGATTTTTATTAAAGATTATGCCTCGGTAGCTGCACCTTTGACGGATCTTCTCTCAAGAAGTATTGCAAAATATTGTGGCTGCCAATCCATCAAAACAGCTTTGATCAGCTCAAGGTCATTATTACTTTTGCCCCAGTCCTGAAACTTCCTGATTTCACCAAGTGGTTACTGATGCCAGTAGTCTAGCACTTGGTGGTGTCCTCCATTAAGCTCATGATAGTCCTACTGCGGGACACCCAGGCTATGCAAAAATATTCAATGCCGTAACAAGGAGCTTTCATTAGGCAGGCTTGAAAAATGATGTCCTTCGGTACTTGAAGCGATGTCTCTCTCATGCCAAAGGATCAAAGCTAAAAGGGTCAAAGCTGAAAGGGTCAAGATGCCTGGGATACTTCAACCCTTGGATATTCCCCAAATGAAGTGGGAGTGCATTTCTGTACCGCCGGTACTGGAATAGCAAATCAGTCTATGCTTGCATGGTTTCGCCTCATCGGAGATGCTAAACTCTGGTGGAAACAGTGGTGCCGTGACAAGGGAGTCACCGAGCATTCTCAAACGTGGGAAGACATCAAGCAGGCCGTGAAGGAAAGATATCTTCCCCCTTCCCATGAATCCATAAAGATTCTTGGGATGGATTGGTTAATTGCAAACAAAGCTAGCATTCATTGTCACTAGGGGAGTATCACTTTTGAAAATGAGCATGGCCAAGTACTATCCGTTCAGGGCATAACATAACCTAAATCTAGGGTAGTCAAGGCAAAACATCTTCTCAAGGGAACACGTAAGGGTCAGCAAGTTTTCTTAGCCAAGCTCAACAAAACCATTGAACCTAGTAAGGAGACAGAACCCTCTTGGCTCCAAGAATTCTCTAACATCTTCCCTGACAAGCTTACAGGCCTACCGCCTCCTCGAATCATGAAATTTAGGTGATCCCTGGGACTCAACCCGTCTCAAAAACGCGCCCTATAAAATGTCCCTTCCTGAAGCCATTGAACTTAAAGAGCAACTTTCCCAACTCATTGAGCAAGGATTCGTACACCCCAGTAGCTCTCCTTGGGGGGCACCTGTCCTTTTCCAAAAAAAAAGGACGGAACTCTCTGCCTCTGCATAGATTATCGAGGGCTGAATCAAGTCACTGTCAAGAATAAGTATGCTATCCCTCGCATCGACGAACTTCTTGACAGGCTTCATGGGGCCAAAGTCTTCTCAAAAATAGATTTGAGATCTGGTTACTATTAGATCATCAAAGTCGAGGAAGCAGATATACCCAAGACAGCCTTCAGTACCGGTTATAACCACTATGAGTTTACTGTAACCTCATTCGGGTTAACCAATGCTCCTGCAACCTTCAACCGCCTAATGCAAGATATATTCCATCCTTACTTGGATGAATTTGTGCTTGTTTTCTTTGATGACATCTTAATCTACTCCAAATCAATGGAAGAGCATGAGGAGCATGTGCGTAGAGTTCTGCAATTGTTGCGCAGACACAAACTCTATGCCAAGAAGAGCAAATGTACCTTCTTTACTCATCAAATTGAGTATCTTGGGTTCATCGTCTTCAAAGATGGCATTTCAATAGTTCCCGCCAAGGTTAAAGATATTCTAGAGTGGCCATCCCCTAAATCAGTTCATGAAGTTCGTGGGTTTTTGGGAATCACGGGATGGTATAGGATTTTTATTAAAGATTATGCCTCGGTAGCTGCACCTTTGACGGATCTTCTCTCAAGAAGTATTGCAAAATAGTGTGGCTGCCAATCCATCAAAACAGCTTTGATCAGCTCAAGGTCATTATTACTTTTGCCCCAGTCCTGAAACTTCCTGATTTCACCAAGTGGTTACTGATGCCAGTAGTCTAGCACTTGGTGGTGTCCTCCATTAAGCTCATGATGTCCTACTGCGGGACACCCAGGCTATGCAAAAATATTCAATGCCGTAACAAGGAGCTTTCATTAGGCAGGCTTGAAAAATGATGTCCTTCGGTACTTGAAGCGATGTCTCTCTCATGCCAAAGGATCAAAGCTGAAAGGGTCAAGATGCCTGGGAAACTTCAACCCTT
Organism: Cibotium barometz; assembly: GCF_041138505.1. Taxonomy (NCBI): domain Eukaryota; kingdom Viridiplantae; phylum Streptophyta; class Polypodiopsida; order Cyatheales; family Cibotiaceae; genus Cibotium; species Cibotium barometz. The sequence goes on from NC_141109.1 coordinate 20,359,879, forward strand.
GGATATTCCCCAAATGAAGTGGGAGTGCATTTCTGTACCGTCGGTACTGGAGTAGCAAATCAGTCTATGCTTGCATGGTTTCGCCTCATCGGAGATGCTAAACTCTGGTGGAAACAGTGGTGCCGTGACAAGGGAGTCACCGAGCATTCTCAAACATGGGAAGACATCAAGCAGGCCGTGAAGGAAAGATATCTTTCCCCTTCCCATGAATCCATAAAGATTCTTGGGATGGATTGGTTAATTGCAAACAAAGCTAGCATTCATTGTCACTAGGGGAGTATCACTTTTGAAAATGAGCATGGCCAAGTACTATCCGTTCAGGGCATAACATAACCTAAATCTAGGGTAGTCAAGGCAAAACATCTTCTCAAGGGAACACGTAAGGGTCAGTAAGTTTTCTTAGCCAAGCTCAACAAAACCATTGAACCTAGTAAGGAGACAGAACCCTCTTGGCTCCAAGAATTCTCTGACATCTTCCCTGACAAGCTTACAGGCCTACCGCCTCCTCGAATCATGAAATTGAGGTGATCCCTGGGACTCAACCCGTCTCAAAAACGCGCCCTATAAAATGTCCCTTCCTGAAGCCATTGAACTTAAAGAGCAACTTTCCCAACTCATTGAGCAAGGATTCGTACACCCCAGTAGCTCTCCTTGGTGGGGGGCACCTGTCCTTTTCCAAAAAAAAGAAGGACGGAACTCTATGCCTCTGCATAGATTATCGAGGGCTGAATCAAGTCACTGTCAAGAATAAGTATGCTATCCCTCGCATCGACGAACTTCTTGACAGGCTTCATGGGGCCAAAGTCTTCTCAAAAATAGATTTGAGATCTGGTTACTATCAGATCATCAAAGTCGAGGAAGCAGATATACCCAAGACAGCCTTCAGTACCGGTTATAACCACTATGAGTTTACTGTAACCTCATTCGGGTTAACCAATGCTCCTGCAACCTTCAACCGCTTAATGCAAGATATATTCCATCCTTACTTGGATGAATTTGTGCTTGTTTTCTTTGATGACATCTTAATCTACTCCAAATCAATGGAAGAGAATGAGGAGCATGTGCGTAGAGTTCTGCAACTGTTGCGCAGACACAAACTCTATGCCAACAAGAGCAAATGTACCTTCTTTACTCATCAAATTGAGTATCTTGGGTTCATCATCTTCAAAGATGGCATTTCAATAGTTCCTGCCAAGGTTAAAGATATTCTAGACTGGCCATCCCCTAAATCAGTTCATGAAGTTCGTGGGTTTTTGGGAATCACGGGATGGTATAGGATTTTTATTAAAGATTATGCCTCGGTAGCTGCACCTTTGACGGATCTTCTCTCAAGAAGTATTGCAAAATAGTGTGGCTGCCAATCCATCAAAACAGCTTTGATCAGCTCAAGGTCATTATTACTTTTGCCCCAGTCCTGAAACTTCCTGATTTCACCAAGTGGTTACTGATGCCAGTAGTCTAGCACTTGGTGGTGTCCTCCATGAAGCTCATGATAGTCCTACTGCGGGACACCCAGGCTATGCAAAAATATTCAATGCCGTAACAAGGAGCTTTCATTAGGCAGGCTTGAAAAATGATGTCCTTCGGTACTTGAAGCGATGTCTCTCATGCCAAAGGATCAAAGCTAAAAGGGTCAAAGCTGAAAGGGTCGAGATGCCTGGGAAACTTCAACCCTTGGATATTCCCCAAACGAAGTGGGAGTACATTACTATGGATTTTGTCACAAGTCTCCCCATTGTTCAAGCAGGATATGACTCCATTCTGGTAGTAGTGGACTTACTTACCAAAGTAGCTCACCTTATATCAGCAAAGAAGACCTTCAAAGCTTCTGATGTTGCTAGAATATTCATCAAGGAAGTCCTCAAACTTCATGGTCTCCCAAAAAGGATAGTAGCTGACCAGGATTTTGACTTCACTTCAAAGTGCCTATAAACTCCAACTCCAACTCTGGTAGAATTTGCCTACAATGCATCTTATCATCAGAGCATAGGAATGTCACCATTCAAAGCACTCTCTATGGGCAAGAATGCTTGTTTCCTCTAAATTTCTCTGATCCAGGAAAATGCTCGAAGAGATGGAGGAACAAACCAAGGCAATCCAAAAGGATATTAAAGCTGCCCAAGATGGATAAAAGCATTATGCTGATACCAAGAGGTCTAAAAGGATCTTCAAGGAAGGAGACAAAGTTCTTCTATGAGTGCTACCCAAACGAAGTTCTCTATCACTTGGGAAATATAAGAAGCTCAGCCCTAGGTATTGTGGTCCCTATACAGTTATCAAGCCTTTAGGTAAAAGTGCCTACAAACTCCAACTCCCAGCCAATATCAAAGTCCACAATGTATTTCATGTAAGTTTGTTAAAACTTATGTACCCAGTCTTGATCATTAACCTACTCAAGGAGTCCTTGAATTACAGCCCAATAGCATCATAGATTCTAGGGAAAGGCAACTCCGAAATAGAACTCTTGTAGAACATCTAGTACAGTGGAAAGATTACCCTGAAGAGGATGCAACTTGGGAAGATGAAGCTACACTCTTAAAGGATTATCTCCAATTCATGATGAGTCATCTTGATTTCTTTAAGGGGGGAAGGATGTAACATACCCATCTTCACTAATAAAGAAATGTCTTGTAATAGATAAATTTATGAGTTTTTATGGTATAAAAATCAATGATTTTATTAAATGAGTCATTTCTACTTAGAGTCTCTAAATTTTGAGCCCAAATTTGAAATTTATGCGCGATTTTATCCTAATATAGGATTTTACAGCATCCAAAACGGACACCGAATCAAGCTTATACGCAAATTTCAGTCATTTTTAGTTAAAAAGCGATGACCTTTAAACCTTAATAAATGCATGACCGAGCGTCCGATTGACGGATGGTCTGCACCCCAACGACTAGGAGAACCTCCCGGATAAAGAAAAAATTACCTCGCAGTCTGGTACGCAAATCGAGACCGACGCTCCAAATTTGGAAACCTTGCCCCAAAATTTGGACCGTACACACTTACCTGGGTACCCGTATGATAGCTGCACAAGAACCAAAGGACGGTCGCCCACTATGTGGTCCACACGTACCGCTACTTGGACACCCACCATGCTGTCCCAGACCAGATAAGGTACATGCGTACCACTCCTTTCCCTGTTAACCGACAGCATATCTTTCTTACAGAGCCATGCAGGCCACTGATCTACAGCCTTTGCTAGTACACCGTCCTTTCATCCTTGCTTTGCGCAACGCCCGTACTACCCATATCCCATAGTTATATAAACCCCCGGGCAACAAGCATTTTCTGCGTAGCGTATGCTCTGTTGTGCCGTTGTCCGTACCGTCGTCTGTCCCTGTGCAGTGTACTTGCTATAGTAGTACAGCCACCCCTCTCCACACCCCCTCAATTGCCACTTTTCAACTAAGGCAATTTTCCTCCATCTCCCTCTTGCTAGGAGGCAGTGTCAACTCTTCTTCTTCCCCTGTGTGAAGAGACTTACAGCATCCCTCAGCCCTTCTCCCCTTTAGCAAAACACTTTTGTGTTAAGGACATCTCACAATCCCCCCCCCCCTTATTTGTGTGGACTTTAGTAAGAGGTTTTAGCCTTAAGAGAGGGTTCTTGCGCTGTGATCTTTTACTCATACGGTGAGCAAACGATCTCAGAATTGAGATCTGATTGGACCGTTTTGATCGCAACAGCGAGCCCTACAAGATGGCCCCTTCTCGAAAACGTCAAAATATTACCTCAAGAGGCGCGCAAAATAACGAGAGTAGAGAAGATGCTCCCGATGCGGCCCCAACCCTCCCTTTACAAGCTCCTCAAGGAAATGGTGGCCAAGTCAGCTTGGTTATCTTTTAGAGAAGAGTTTTTTTTTTAATATTAGTGTTAATAAATGTGTATCTTTTCCTTTTAGAATAATGACATAAAATTGTATGAAGCTACGAATTGAGTGTTGTATTCAATGATTTGTATTGAAATTGTTATCTTTAATGAATTGGGTTCTTGGGCAACTCTATTCTAGAAGACCAGGCCAGCGGCTATGCCTTGCATGGATGAGGAAAAAAGCGTTGCCTCTAGAAATCAAGTCTAGTACTTACCCAATCTATGGGTGATTTGATTTTTAGAAGATCACGCTCCCTTGTGGGATAGGACTAGGTCTTACCTATGAATCGTATCCTTGAATCTCTACATGGTCAAGGTGTCGATTAATAGGAAATTTTTTGCAAGGTAAGACTTGGTGGACTATCTTAAGTGTTTCCCTATTTTAGAAGGGGGGAACCTTATAATTGGTATCAGAGCCAATCTTAGCTCCAAGGAATTACCATTTAAGGACTGTTTTGCAATAAATGTTTTACCTAACATAATGTTAATTAATAAAAACATCCTACTAAAACAAACAAGTGGAAGTGATGTTTGAATGATTGTTTAAATGATTCGTTGGATTGAAAAGTTGAAGATGATCCATTTATTTTGTTTTGTCGGTACCCCCAGGGCCGACATCTCTGTGACTATAGATGGGATTCGCATACCTCAGGATCGCTAGGTGTATGACCAAACAAGTGATGCAAGTCTTACCTGCTCACAGAGTAGCTGTGTTGGGACCTACCCCAATCCAGAGTCTACCACCCTTACCATCAGTTTTTAGAGTCTTAGAAACTACAGCAGAACCCCAATATTTCACCTATGTGGACCGCTGTACCCTTATGTCATAGTCAAGCTTAGGAATTTCCCTTGATGGCAAATAAGACTAATTATATTAGTATCAGATCTTTGTAATAAAACTCGTCCTTGTAAATATTTAGAAATAAAATGATTTCTATGTTTTACTCTTCAAAATAAGCATTGTGCAAATACATATCTTGTAATCTTAAAATTGTTTTTACAATGATGGCCACGACGATCACCCTCCACTTCCCAGTGTGCTTTACATTGATATCCAGGAGAAGAAGCTCTTGCTCAAGCAAATGCAATCTCCCTCCTTTAAAGGAGAAGGTTCAAAGATTGAGAAGGATGCTGAAGTCTGGATTGAAGCGATGGACGATTATTTCTCTACCGCCGGTACTGGAGTAGCAAATCAGTCTATGCTTGCATGGTTTTGCCTCATCGGAGATGCTAAACTCTGGTGCAAACAGTGGTGCCGTGACAAGGGAGTCACCGAGCATTCTCAAACGTGGAAAGACATCAAGCAGGGGCCGTGAAGGAAAGATATCTTCCCCCTTCCCATGAATCCATAAAGATTCTTGGGATGGATTGGTTAATTGCAAACAAAGCTAGCATTCATTGTCACTAGGGGAGTATCACTTTTTAAAGTGAGCATGGCCAAGTAATATCCGTTCAGGGCATAACATAACCTAAATCTAGGGTAGTCAAGGCAAAACATCTTCTCAAGGGAACACGTAAGGGTCAGCAAGTTTTCTTAGCCAAGCTCAACAAAACCATTGAACCTAGTAAGGAGACAGAACCCTCTTGGCTCCAAGAATTCTCTGACATCTTCCCTGACAAGCTTACAGGCCTACCGCCTCCTCGAATCATGAAATTGAGGTGATCCCTGGGACTCAACCCATCTCAAAAACGCGTCCTATAAAATGTCCCTTCCTCAAGCCATTGAACTTAAAGAGCAACTTTCCCAACTCATTGAGCAAGGATTCGTACACCCCAGTAGCTCTCCTTGGGGGGCACCTGTCCTTTTCCAAAAAAAAGAAGGACGGAACTCTCTGCCTCTGCATAGATTATCGAGGGCTGAATCAAGTCACTGTCAAGAATAAGTATGCTATCCCTCGCATCGACGAACTTCTTGACAGGCTTTATGGGGCCAAAGTCTTCTCAAAAATAGATTTGAGTCTGGTTACTATCAGATCATCAAAGTCGAGGAAGCAGATATACCCAAGACAGCCTTCAGTACCGGTTATAACCACTATGAGTTTACTGTAACCTCATTCGGGTTAACCAATGCTCCTGCAACCTTCAACCGCCTAATGCAAGATATATTCCATCCTTACTTGGATGAATTTGTGCTTGTTTTCTTTGATGACATCTTAATCTACTCCAAATCAATGGAAGAGCATGAGGAGCATGTGCGTAGAGTTCTGCAATTGTTGCGCAGACACAAACTCTATGCCAAGAAGAGCAAATGTACCTTCTTTACTCATCAAATTGAGTATCTTGGGTTCATCGTCTTCAAAGATGGCATTTCAATAGTTCCCGCCAAGATCAAAGATATTCTAGAGTGGCCATCCCCTAAATCAGTTCATGAAGTTCATGGGTTTTTGGGAATCACGGGATGGTATAGGATTTTCATTAAAGATTATGCCTTGGTAGTTGCACCTTTTACGGATCTTCTCTCAAGAAGTATTGCAAAATAGTGTGGCTGCCAATCCATCAAAACAGCTTTGATCAGCTCAAGGTCATTATTACTTTTGCCCCAGTCCTGAAACTTCCTGATTTCACCAAGTGGTTACTGATGCCAGTAGTCTAGCACTTGGTGGTGTCCTCCATGAAGCTCATGATAGTCCTACTGCGGGACACCCAGGCTACGCAAAAATATTCAATGCCGTAACAAGGAGCTTTCATTAGGCAGGCTTGAAAAATGATGTCCTTCGGTACTTGAAGCGATGTCTCTCTCATGCCAAAGGATCAAAGCTGAAAGGGTCAAGATGCCTGGGAAACTTCAACCCTTGGATATTCCCCAAATGAAGTGGGAGTGCATTAGTATGGATTTTGTCACAAGTCTCCCCATTGTTCAAGCAGGATATGACTCCATTCTGGTAGTAGTGGACTTACTTACCAAAGTAGCTCACCTTATACCAGCAAAGAAGACCTTCAAAGCTTCTGATGTTGCTAGAATATTCATCAAGGAAGTCCTCAAACTTCATGGTCTCCCAAAAAGGATACTAAGTGACCGAGATTTTGACTTCACTTCAAAGTGCCTATAAACTCCAACTCCAACTCTGGTAGAATTTGCCTACAATGCATCTTATCATCAGAGCATAGGAATGTCACCATTCAAAGCACTCTCTATGGGCAAGAATGCTTGTTTCCTCTAAATTTCTCTGATCCAAGAAAATGCTCGAAGAGATGGAGGAACAAACCAAGGCAATCCAAAAGGATATTAAAGCTGCCAAGATGGATAAAAGCATTATGCTGACACCAAGAGGTCTGAAAGGATCTTCAAGGAAGGAGACAAAGTTCTTCTATGAGTGCTACCCAAACGAAGTTCTCTATCACTTGGGAAATATAAGAAGCTCAGCCCTAGGTATTGTGGTCCCTATACAGTTATCAAGCCTTTAGGTAAAAGTGCCTACAAACTCCAACTCCCAGCCAATATCAAAGTCCACAATGTATTTCATGTAAGTTTGTTAAAACCTTATGTACCCAGTCTTGATCATTAACCTACTCAAGGAGTCCTTGAATTACAGCCCAATAGCATCATAGATTCTAGGGAAAGGCAACTTCGAAATAGAACTCTTGTAGAACATCTGGTACAGTGGAAAGATTACCCTGAAGAGGATGCAACTTGGGAAGATGAAGCTACACTCTTAAAGGATTATCCCCAATTCATGATGAGTCGTCTTGATTTCTTTAATGGGGGAAGGATGTAACATACCCATCTTCACTAATAAAGAAATGTCTTGTAATAGATAAATTTATGAGTTTTTATGGTTTAAAAATCAATGATTTTATTAAATGAGTCATTTCTACTTAGAGTCTTTAAATTTTGAGCCCAAATTTGGAATTTACGCGTGATTTTACCCTAATATAGGACTTTACAGCATCCAAAACGGACACGGAATCAAGCTTATACACAAATTTCAGTCATTTTTAGTTAAAAAGCGACGACCTTTAAACCTTAATAAATGCATGACTGAGCGTCCGATTGATGAATGGTCTGCACCCCAACGACTAGGAGAACCTCCCGGATCAAAAAAAAAATTACCTCTCAGGCGCAGTCTGGTACGCAAATCGAGACCGACGCTCCAAATTTGGGAACCTTGCCCCAAAATTTGGACCGTACACACTTACCTGGGTACACGTATGATAGCTGCACAAGAACCAAAGGACGGTCGCCCACTATGTGGTCCACACGTACCGCTAATTGGACACCCACCATGCTGTCCCAGACCAGATAAGGTACATGCGTACCACTTCTTTCCCTGTTAACCGACGGCATATCTTTCTTACAGAGCCATTTTTTGCGTAGCGTATGCTTTGTTGTGCCGTTGTCCGTACCGTCGTCTATCCCTGTGCAATGTACTTGCTAGAGTAGTACAGCCACCCCTCTCCACACCCCCTCAATTGCCACTTTTCAAATAAGGCAATTTTCCTCCATCTCCCTCTTGCTAGGAGGCAGTGTCCTTAACTCTTCTTCTCCCCCTGTGTGAAGAGACTTACAGCATCCCTCAGCCCTTCTCCCCTTTAGCAAAACATTTTTGTGTTAAGGACATCTCACAATCCCCCCCCTTATTTGTGTGGACTTTAGTAAGAGGTTTTAGCCTTAAGAGAGGGTTCTTGCGCTATGATCTTTTTCTCATACGGTGAGCGAACGATCTCAAAATTGAGATCTGATTGGACCGTTTCGATCGCGACAGCGAGCCCTACAAGATGGCCCCTTCTCGAAAACGTCAAAATATTACCTCGGGAGGCACGCACAATAACGAGAGTAGAGAAGATGCTCCCGATGCGGCCCCAACCCTCCCTTTACAAGCTGCTCAAGGAAATGGTAGCCAAGTCAGCTTGGTTATCTTTTAGAGAAGAGTTTTTTTAAAAATATTAGTGTTAATAAATGTGTATCTTTTCCTTTTAGAATAATGACGTAAAATTGTATGAAGCTACGAATTGAGTGTTGTATTCAATGATTTGTATTGAAATTGTTATCTTTAATGAATTGGGTTCTTGGGCAACTCTATTCTAGAAGACTAGGCCAGCGGCTATGCCTTGCATGGATGATGAAAAAAGCGTTGCCTCTAGAAATCAAGTCTAGTAGTTACCCAATTTATGATCAATTACCCTATGGGTGATTTGATTTTTAGAAGATCACGCTCCCTTGTGGGATAGGACTAGGTCTTACCTATGAATCGCATACTTGAATCTCTACATGGTCAAGGTGTCGATTAATAGGAAACTTTTTGCAAGTTAAGACTTGGTGGACTATCTTAAGTGTTTCCCTATTTTAGAAGGGGGAACCTTATAATTGGTATCAGAGCCAATCTTAGCTCCAAGGAATTGACAGTTAAGGACTGTTTTGCAATAAATGTTTTACCTAACATAATGCTAATTAATAAAAACATCCTACTAAAACAAACAAGTGGACTTGATGTTTGAATGATTTTTTAAATGATTCGTTGGATTGAAAAGTTGAAGATGATCCATTTATTTTGTTTTGTTGGTAACCCCCAGGGCCGACACCTCTCTGACTATAGATGGGATTCGTATACCTCAGGATCGCTGGGTGTATGACCAAACAAGTGATGCAAGTCTTACCTGCTCACAGAGTAGCTGTGTTGGGACCTACCCCAATCCAGAGTCTACCACCCTTACCATCAGTTTTTAGAGTCTTAGAAACTACAGCAGAACCCCAATATTTCACCTATGTGGACCGCTGTACCCTTATGTCATAGTCAAGCTTAGGAATTTCCCTTGATGGCAAATGAGACTAATTATATTAGTCTCAGATCTTTGTAATAAAACTCGTCCTTGTAAATATTAGAAATAAAATTATTTCTATGTTTTACTCTTCAAAATAAGCGTTGTGCAAATATGAATCTTGTAATCTTAAAATTGTTTTTACAATGATGGCCAGGACGATCACCCTCCACTTCCCAGTGCACTTTACACTGATATCCAGGACAAGAAGCTCTTGCTCAAGCAAATGCAACCTCCCTCCTTTAAAGGAGAAGGTTCAAAGATTGAGAAGGATGCTGAAGTCTGGATTGAAGCGATGGTCGATTATTTCTCTACCGCCGGTACTGGAGTAGCAAATCAGTCTATGCTTGCATTGTTTCGCCTCATCGGAGATGCTAAACTCTGGTGGAAACAGTGGTGCCGTGACAAGGGAGTCACCGAGCATTCTCAAACGTGGGAAGACATCAAGCAGGCCGTGAAGGAAAGATATCTTCCCCCTTCCCATGAATCCATAAAGATTCTTGGGATGGATTGGTTAATTGCAAACAAAGCTAGCATTCATTGTCACTAGGGGAGTATCACTTTTGAAAATGAGCATGGCCAAGTACTATCCGTTCAGGGCATAACATAACCTAAATCTAGGGTAGTCAAGGCAAAACATCTTCTCAAGGGAACACGTAAGGGTCAGCAAGTTTTCTTAGCCAAACTCAACAAAACCATTGAACCTAGTAAGGAGACAGAACCCTCTTGGCTCCAAGAATTCTCTAACATTTTCCCTGACAAGCTTACAGGCCTACCGCCTCCTCGAATCATGAAATTTAGGTGATCCCTGGGACTCAACCCGTCTCAAAAACGCGCCCTATAAAATGTCCCTTCCTGAAGCCATTGAACTTAAAGAGCAACTTTCCCAACTCATTGAGCAAGGATTCGTACACCCCAGGAGCTCTCCTTGGGGGGCACCTGTCCTTTTCCAAAAAAAAGGACGGAACTCTCTGCCTCTGCATAGATTATCGAGGGCTGAATCAAGTCACTGTCAAGAATAAGTATGCTATCCCTCGCATCGACGAACTTCTTGACAGGCTTCATGGGGCCAAAGTCTTCTCAAAAATAGATTTGAGATCTGGTTACTATCAGATCATCAAAGTCGAGGAAGCAGATATACCCAAGACAGCCTTCAGTACCGGTTATAACCACTATGAGTTTACTGTAACCTCATTCGGGTTAACCAATGCTCCTGCAACCTTCAACCGCCTAATGCAAGACATATTCCATCCTTACTTGGATGAATTTGTGCTTGTTTTCTTTGATGACATCTTAATCTACTCCAAATCAATGGAAGAGCACGAGGAGCATGTGCGTAGAGTTCTGTAATTGTTGCGCAGACACAAACTCTATGCCAAGAAGAGCAAATGTACCTTCTTTACTCATCAAATTGAGTATCTTGGGTTCATTGTCTTCAAAGATGGCATTTCAATAGTTCCTGCCAAGGTTAAAGATATTCTAGAGTGGCCATCCCCTAAATCAGTTCATGAAGTTCGTGGGTTTTTGGGAATCACGGGATGGTATAGGATTTTCTCTAAAGATTATGCCTCGGTAGCTGCACCTTTGACGGATCTTCTCTCAAGAAGTATTGCAAAATAGTGTGGCTGCCAATCCATCAAAACAGCTTTGATCAGCTCAAGGTCATTATTACTTTTGCCCCAGTCCTGAAACTTCCTGATTTCACCAAGTGGTTACTGATGCCAGTAGTCTAGCACTTGGTGGTGTCCTCCATGAAGCTCATGATAGTCCTACTGCGGGACACCCAGGCTATGCAAAAATATTCAATGCCGTAACAAGGAGCTTTCATTAGGCAGGCTTGAAAAATGATGTCCTTCGGTACTTGAAGCGATGTCTCTCTCATGCCAAAGGATCAAAGCTAAAAGGGTCAAAGCTGAAAGGGTCAAGATGCCTGGGATACTTCAACCCTTGGATATTCCCCAAATGAAGTGGGAGTGCATTTCTGTACCGCCGGTACTGGAGTAGCAAATCAGTCTATGCTTGCATGGTTTCACCTCATCGGAGATGCTAAACTCTGGTGGAAACAGTGGTGCCGTGACAAGGGAGTCACCGAGCATTCTCAAACGTGGGAAGACATCAAGCAGGCCGCGAAGGAAAGATATCTTCCCCCTTCCCATGAATCCATAAAGATTCTTGGGATGGATTGGTTAATTGCAAACAAAGCTAGCATTCATTGTCACTAGGGGAGTATTACTTTTGAAAATGAGCATGGCCAAGTACTATCCGTTCAGGGCATAACAGAACCTAAATCTAGGGTAGTCAAGGCAAAACATCTTCTCAAGGAAACACGTAAGGGTCAGCAAGTTTTCTTAGCCAAGCTCAACAAAACCATTGAACCTAGTAAGGAGACAGAACCCTCTTGGCTCCAAGAATTCTCTGACATCTTCCCTGACAAGCTTATAGGCCTACCGCCTCCTCGAATCATGAAATTGAGGTGATCCCTGAGACTCAACCCGTCTCAAGCAAATGCAACCTCCCTCCTTTAAAGGAGAAGACTCAAAGATTGAGAAGGATGCTGAAGTCTGGATTGAAGCGATGGACGATTATTTCTCTACCGCCGGTACTGGAGTAGCAAATCAGTCTATGCTTGCATTGTTTCGCCTCATCGGAGATGCTAAACTCTGGTGGAAACAGTGGTGCCGTGAAAAGGGAGTCACCGAGCATTCTCAAACGTGGGAAGACATCAAGCAGGGGCCGTGAAGGAAAGATATCTTCCCCCTTCCCATGAATCCATAAAGATTCTTGGGATGGATTGGTTAATTGCAAAGCTAGCATTCATTGTCACTAGGGGAGTATCACTTTTGAAAATGAGCATGGCCAAGTAATATCCGTTCAGGGCATAACATAACCTAAATCTAGGGTAGTCAAGGCAAAACATCTTCTCAAGGGAACACGTAAGGGTCAGCAAGTTTTCTTAGCCAAGCTCAACAAAACCATTGAACCTAGTAAGGAGACAGAACCCTCTTGGCTCCAAGAATTCTCTAACATCTTCCCTGACAAGCTTACAGGCCTACCGCCTCCTCGAATCATGAAATTTAGGTGATCCATGGGACTCAACCCGTCTCAAAAACGCGCCCTATAAAATGTCCCTTCCTGAAGCCATTGAACTTAAAGAGCAACTTTCCCAACTCATTGAGCAAGGATTCGTACACCCCAGTAGCTCTCCTTGGGGGGCACCTGTCCTTTTCCAAAAAAAAGGCTGGAACTCTCTGCCTCTGCATAGATTATCGAGGGCTGAATCAAGTCACTGTCAAGAATAAGTATGCTATCCCTCGCATCGACGAACTTCTTGACAGGCTTCATGGGGCCAAAGTCTTCTCAAAAATAGATTTGAGATCTGGTTACTATTAGATCATCAAAGTCGAGGAAGCAGATATACCCAAGACAGCCTTCAGTACCGGTTATAACCACTATGAGTTTACTGTAACCTCATTCGGGTTAACCAATGCTCCTGCAACCTTCAACCGCCTAATGCAAGATATATTCCATCCTTACTTGGATGAATTTGTGCTTGTTTTCTTTGATGACATCTTAATCTACTCCAAATCAATGGAAGAGCATGAGGAGCATGTGCGTAGAGTTCTGCAATTGTTGCGCAGACACAAACTCTATGCCAAGAAGAGCAAATGTACCTTCTTTACTCATCAAATTGAGTATCTTGGGTTCATCGTCTTCAAAGATGGCATTTCAATAGTTCCCGCCAAGGTTAAAGATATTCTAGAGTGGCCATCCCCTAAATCAGTTCATGAAGTTCGTGGGTTTTTGGGAATCACGGGATGGTATAAGATTTTTATTAAAGATTATGCCTCGGTAGCTGCACCTTTGACGGATCTTCTCTCAAGAAGTATTGCAAAATAGTGTGGCTGCCAATCCATCAAAACAGCTTTGATCAGCTCAAGGTCATTATTACTTTTGCCCCAGTCCTGAAACTTCCTGATTTCACCAAGTGGTTACTGATGCCAGTAGTCTAGCACTTGGTGGTGTCCTCCATTAAGCTCATGATGTCCTACTGCGGGACACCCAGGCTATGCAAAAATATTCAATGCCGTAACAAGGAGCTTTCATTAGGCAGGCTTGAAAAATGATGTCCTTCGGTACTTGAAGCGATGTCTCTCTCATGCCAAAGGATCAAAGCTAAAAGGGTCAAAGCTGAAAGGGTCAAGATGCCTGGGAAACTTCAACCCTTGGATATTCCCCAAATGAAGTGGGAGTGCATTTCTGTACCGTCGGTACTGGAGTAGCAAATCAGTCTATGCTTGCATGGTTTCGCCTCATCGGAGATGCTAAACTCTGGTGGAAACAGTGGTGCCGTGACAAGGGAGTCACCGAGCATTCTCAAACATGGGAAGACATCAAGCAGGCCATGAAGGAAAGATATCTTTCCCCTTCCCATGAATCCATAAAGATTCTTGGGATGGATTGGTTAATTGCAAACAAAGCTAGCATTCATTGTCACTAGGGGAGTATCACTTTTGAAAATGAGCATGGCCAAGTACTATCCGTTCAGGGCATAACATAACCTAAATCTAGGGTAGTCAAGGCAAAACATCTTCTCAAGGGAACACGTAAGGGTCAGTAAGTTTTCTTAGCCAAGCTCAACAAAACCATTGAACCTAGTAAGGAGACAGAACCCTCTTGGCTCCAAGAATTCTCTGACATCTTCCCTGACAAGCTTACAGGCCTACCGCCTCCTCGAATCATGAAATTGAGGTGATCCCTGGGACTCAACCCGTCTCAAAAACGCGCCCTATAAAATGTCCCTTCCTGAAGCCATTGAACTTAAAGAGCAACTTTCCCAACTCATTGAGCAAGGATTCGTACACCCCAGTAGCTCTCCTTGGTGGGGGGCACCTGTCCTTTTCCAAAAAAAAGAAGGACGGAACTCTATGCCTCTGCATAGATAATCGAGGGCTGAATCAAGTCACTGTCAAGAATAAGTATGCTATCCCTCGCATCGACGAACTTCTTGACAGGCTTCATGGGGCCAAAGTCTTCTCAAAAATAGATTTGAGATCTGGTTACTATCAGATCATCAAAGTCGAGGAAGCAGATATACCCAAGACAGCCTTCAGTACCGGTTATAACCACTATGAGTTTACTGTAACCTCATTCGGGTTAACCAATGCTCCTGCAACCTTCAACCGCTTAATGCAAGATATATTCCATCCTTACTTGGATGAATTTGTGCTTGTTTTCTTTGATGACATCTTAATCTACTCCAAATCAATGGAAGAGAATGAGGAGCATGTGCGTAGAGTTCTGCAATTGTTGCGCAGACACAAACTCTATGCCAACAAGAGCAAATGTACCTTCTTTACTCATCAAATTGAGTATCTTGGGTTCATCGTCTTCAAAGATGGCATTTCAATAGTTCCTGCCAAGGTTAAAGATATTCTAGACTGGCCATCCCCTAAATCAGTTCATGAAGTTCGTGGGTTTTTGGGAATCACGGGATGGTATAGGATTTTTATTAAAGATTATGCCTTGGTAGCTGCACCTTTGACGGATCTTCTCTCAAGAAGTATTGCAAAATAGTGTGGCTGCCAATCCATCAAAACAGCTTTGATCAGCTCAAGGTCATTATTACTTTTGCCCCAGTCCTGAAACTTCCTGATTTCACCAAGTGGTTACTGATGCCAGTAGTCTAGCACTTGGTGGTGTCCTCCATGAAGCTCATGATAGTCCTACTGCGGGACACCCAGGCTATGCAAAAATATTCAATGCTGTAACAAGGAGCTTTCATTAGGCAGGCTTGAAAAATGATGTCCTTCGGTACTTGAAGCGATGTCTCTCATGCCAAAGGATCAAAGCTAAAAGGGTCAAAGCTGAAAGGGTCGAGATGCCTGGGAAACTTCAACCCTTGGATATTCCCCAAACGAAGTGGGAGTACATTACTATGGATTTTGTCACAAGTCTCCCCATTGTTCAAGCAGGATATGACTCCATTCTGGTAGTAGTGGACTTACTTACCAAAGTAGCTCACCTTATATCAGCAAAGAAGACCTTCAAAGCTTCTGATGTTGCTAGAATATTCATCAAGGAAGTCCTCAAACTTCATGGTCTCCCAAAAAGGATAGTAACTGACCAGGATTTTGACTTCACTTCAAAGTGCCTATAAACTCCAACTCCAACTCTGGTAGAATTTGCCTACAATGCATCTTATCATCAGAGCATAGGAATGTCACCATTTAAAGCACTCTCTATGGGCAAGAATGCTTGTTTCCTCTAAATTTCTCTGATCCAGGAAAATGCTCGAAGAGATGGAGGAACACACCAAGGCAATCCAAAAGGATATTAAAGCTGCCCAAGATGGATAAAAGCATTATGCTGACACCAAGAGGTCTAAAAGGATCTTCAAGGAAGGAGACAAAGTTCTTCTATGAGTGCTACCCAAACGAAGTTCTCTATCACTTGGGAAATATAAGAAGCTCAGCCCTAGGTATTGTGGTCCCTATACAGTTATCAAGCCTTTAGGTAAAAGTGCCTACAAACTCCAACTCCCAGCCAATATCAAAGTCCACAATGTATTTCATGTAAGTTTGTTAAAACTTATGTACCCAGTCTTGATCATTAACCTACTCAAGGAGTCCTTGAATTACAGCCCAATAGCATCATAGATTCTAGGGAAAGGCAACTCCGAAATAGAACTCTTGTAGAACATCTAGTACAGTGGAAAGATTACCCTGAAGAGGATGCAACTTGGGAAGATGAAGCTACACTCTTAAAGGATTATCTCCAATTCATGATGAGTCATCTTGATTTCTTTAAGGGGGGAAGGATGTAACATACCCATCTTCACTAATAAAGAAATGTCTTGTAATAGATAAATTTATGAGTTTTTATGGTATAAAAATCAATGATTTTATTAAATGAGTCATTTCTACTTAGAGTCTCTAAATTTTGAGCCCAAATTTGAAATTTATGTGCAATTTTATCCTAATATAGGATTTTACAGCATCCAAAACGGACACCGAATCAAGCTTATACGCAAATTTCAGTCATTTTTAGTTAAAAAGCGATGACCTTTAAACCTTAATAAATGCATGACCGAGCGTCCGATTGACGGATGGTCTGCACCCCAACGACTAGGAGAACCTCCCGGATAAAGAAAAAATTACCTCGCAGTCTGGTACGCAAATCGAGACCGACGCTCCAAATTTGGAAACCTTGCCCCAAAATTTGGACCGTACACACTTACCTGGGTACCCGTATGATAGCTGCACAAGAACCAAAGGACGGTCGCCCACTATGTGGTCCACACGTACCGCTACTTGGACACCCACCATGTTGTCCCAGACCAGATAAGGTACATGCGTACCACTCCTTTCCCTGTTAACCGACAGCATATCTTTCTTACAGAGCCATGCAGGCCACTGATCTACAGCCTTTGCTAGTACACCGTCCTTTCATCCTTGCTTTGCGCAACGCCCGTACTACCCATATCCCATAGTTATATAAACCCCCGGGCAACAAGCATTTTCTGCGTAGCGTATGCTCTGTTGTGCCGTTGTCCGTACCGTCGTCTGTCCCTGTGCAGTGTACTTGCTATAGTAGTACAGCCACCCCTCTCCACACCCCCTCAATTGCCACTTTTCAACTAAGGCAATTTTCCTCCATCTCCCTCTTGCTAGGAGGCAGTGTCAACTCTTCTTCTTCCCCTGTGTGAAGAGACTTACAGCATCCCTCAGCCCTTCTCCCCTTTAGCAAAACACTTTTGTGTTAAGGACATCTCACAATCCCCCCCCCCCTTATTTGTGTGGACTTTAGTAAGAGGTTTTAGCCTTAAGAGAGGGTTCTTGCGCTGTGATCTTTTACTCATACGGTGAGCAAACGATCTCAGAATTGAGATCTGATTGGACCGTTTTGATCGCAACAGCGAGCCCTACAAGATGGCCCCTTCTCGAAAACGTCAAAATATTACCTCAAGAGGCGCGCAAAATAACGAGAGTAGAGAAGATGCTCCCGATGCGGCCCCAACCCTCCCTTTACAAGCTCCTCAAGGAAATGGTGGCCAAGTCAGCTTGGTTATCTTTTAGAGAAGAGTTTTTTTTTAATATTAGTGTTAATAAATGTGTATCTTTTCCTTTTAGAATAATGACATAAAATTGTATGAAGCTACGAATTGAGTGTTGTATTCAATGATTTGTATTGAAATTGTTATCTTTAATGAATTGGGTTCTTGGGCAACTCTATTCTAGAAGACCAGGCCAGCGGCTATGCCTTGCATGGATGAGGAAAAAAGCGTTGCCTCTAGAAATCAAGTCTAGTACTTACCCAATCTATGGGTGATTTGATTTTTAGAAGATCACGCTCCCTTGTGGGATAGGACTAGGCTTACCTATGAATCGTATCCTTGAATCTCTACATGGTCAAGGTGTCGATTAATAGGAAATTTTTTGCAAGGTAAGACTTGGTGGACTATCTTAAGTGTTTCCCTATTTTAGAAGGGGGAAACCTTATAATTGGTATCAGAGCCAATCTTAGCTCCAAGGAATTACCATTTAAGGACTGTTTTGCAATAAATGTTTTACCTAACATAATGTTAATTAATAAAAACATCCTACTAAAACAAACAAGTGGAAGTGATGTTTGAATGATTGTTTAAATGATTCGTTGGATTGAAAAGTTGAAGATGATCCATTTATTTTGTTTTGTCGGTACCCCCAGGGCCGACATCTCTGTGACTATAGATGGGATTCGCATACCTCAGGATCGCTAGGTGTATGACCAAACAAGTGATGCAAGTCTTACCTGCTCACAGAGTAGCTGTGTTGGGACCTACCCCAATCCAGAGTCTACCACCCTTACCATCAGTTTTTAGAGTCTTAGAAACTACAGCAGAACCCCAATATTTCACCTATGTGGACCGCTGTACCCTTATGTCATAGTCAAGCTTAGGAATTTCCCTTGATGGCAAATAAGACTAATTATATTAGTATCAAATCTTTGTAATAAAACTCGTCCTTGTAAATATTTAGAAATAAAATGATTTCTATGTTTTACTCTTCAAAATAAGCGTTGTGCAAATATATATCTTGTAATCTTAAAATTATTTTTACAATGATGGCCACGACGATCACCCTCCACTTCCCAGTGTGCTTTACATTGATATCCAGGAGAAGAAGCTCTTGCTCAAGCAAATGCAATCTCCCTCCTTTAAAGGAGAAGGTTCAAAGATTGAGAAGGATGCTGAAGTCTGGATTGAAGCGATGGACGATTATTTCTCTACCGCCGGTACTGGAGTAGCAAATCAGTCTATGCTTGCATGGTTTTGCCTCATCGGAGATGCTAAACTCTGGTGCAAACAGTGGTGCCGTGACAAGGGAGTCACCGAGCATTCTCAAACGTGGAAAGACATCAAGCAGGGGCCATGAAGGAAAGATATCTTCCCCCTTCCCATGAATCCATAAAGATTCTTGGGATGGATTGGTTAATTGCAAACAAAGCTAGCATTCATTGTCACTAGGGGAGTATCACTTTTTAAAGTGAGCATGGCCAAGTAATATCCGTTCAGGGCATAACATAACCTAAATCTAGGGTAGTCAAGGCAAAACATCTTCTCAAGGGAACACGTAAGGGTCAGCAAGTTTTCTTAGCCAAGCTCAACAAAACCATTGAACCTAGTAAGGAGACAGAACCCTCTTGGCTCCAAGAATTCTCTGACATCTTCCCTGACAAGCTTACAGGCCTACCGCCTCCTCGAATCATGAAATTGAGGTGATCCCTGGGACTCAACCCATCTCAAAAACGTGTCCTATAAAATGTCCCTTCCTCAAGCCATTGAACTTAAAGAGCAACTTTCCCAACTCATTGAGCAAGGATTCGTACACCCCAGTAGCTCTCCTTGGGGGGCACCTGTCCTTTTCCAAAAAAAAGAAGGACGGAACTCTCTGTCTCTGCATAGATTATCGAGGGCTGAATCAAGTCACTGTCAAGAATAAGTATGCTATCCCTCGCATCGACGAACTTCTTGACAGGCTTTATGGGGCCAAAGTCTTCTCAAAAATAGATTTGAGTCTGGTTACTATCAGATCATCAAAGTCGAGGAAGCAGATATACCCAAGACAGCCTTCAGTACCGGTTATAACCACTATGAGTTTACTGTAACCTCATTCGGGTTAACCAATGCTCCTGCAACCTTCAACCGCCTAATGCAAGATATATTCCATCCTTACTTGGATGAATTTGTGCTTGTTTTCTTTGATGACATCTTAATCTACTCCAAATCAATGGAAGAGCATGAGGAGCATGTGCGTAGAGTTCTGCAATTGTTGCGCAGACACAAACTCTATGCCAAGAAGAGCAAATGTACCTTCTTTACTCATCAAATTGAGTATCTTGGGTTCATCGTCTTCAAAGATGGCATTTCAATAGTTCCCGCCAAGATCAAAGATATTCTAGAGTGGCCATCCCCTAAATCAGTTCATGAAGTTCATGGGTTTTTGGGAATCACGGGATGGTATAGGATTTTCATTAAAGATTATGCCTTGGTAGTTGCACCTTTGACGGATCTTCTCTCAAGAAGTATTGCAAAATAGTGTGGCTGCCAATCCATCAAAACAGCTTTGATCAGCTCAAGGTCATTATTACTTTTGCCCCAGTCCTGAAACTTCCTGATTTCACCAAGTGGTTACTGATGCCAGTAGTCTAGCACTTGGTGGTGTCCTCCATGAAGCTCATGATAGTCCTACTGCGGGACACCCAGGCTACGCAAAAATATTCAATGCCGTAACAAGGAGCTTTCATTAGGCAGGCTTGAAAAATGATGTCCTTCGGTACTTGAAGCGATGTCTCTCTCATGCCAAAGGATCAAAGCTGAAAGGGTCAAGATGCCTGGGAAACTTCAACCCTTGGATATTCCCCAAATGAAGTGGGAGTGCATTAGTATGGATTTTGTCACAAGTCTCCCCATTGTTCAAGCAGGATATGACTCCATTCTGGTAGTAGTGGACTTACTTACCAAAGTAGCTCACCTTATACCAGCAAAGAAGACCTTCAAAGCTTCTGATGTTGCTAGAATATTCATCAAGGAAGTCCTCAAACTTCATGGTCTCCCAAAAAGGATACTAAGTGACCGAGATTTTGACTTCACTTCAAAGTGCCTATAAACTCCAACTCCAACTCTGGTAGAATTTGCCTACAATGCATCTTATCATCAGAGCATAGGAATGTCACCATTCAAAGCACTCTCTATGGGCAAGAATGCTTGTTTCCTCTAAATTTCTCTAATCCAGGAAAATGCTCGAAGAGATGGAGGAACAAACCAAGGCAATCCAAAAGGATATTAAAGCTGCCAAGATGGATAAAAGCATTATGCTGACACCAAGAGGTCTGAAAGGATCTTCAAGGAAGGAGACAAAGTTCTTCTATGAGTGCTACCCAAACGAAGTTCTCTATCACTTGGGAAATATAAGAAGCTCAGCCCTAGGTATTGTGGTCCCTATACAGTTATCAAGCCTTTAGGTAAAAGTGCCTACAAACTCCAACTCCCAGCTAATATCAAAGTCCACAATGTATTTCATGTAAGTTTGTTAAAACCTTATGTACCCAGTCTTGATCATTAACCTACTCAAGGAGTCCTTGAATTACAGCCCAATAGCATCATAGATTCTAGGGAAAGGCAACTTCGAAATAGAACTCTTGTAGAACATCTGGTACAGTGGAAAGATTACCCTGAAGAGGATGCAACTTGGGAAGATGAAGCTACACTCTTAAAGGATTATCCCCAATTCATGATGAGTCGTCTTGATTTCTTTAATGGGGGAAGGATGTAACATACCCATCTTCACTAATAAAAAAATTATCTTGTAATAGATAAATTTATGAGTTTTTATGGTTTAAAAATCAATGACTTTATTAAATGAGTCATTTCTACTTAGAGTCTTTAAATTTTGAGCCCAAATTTAGAATTTATGCGTGATTTTACCCTAATATAGGACTTTACAGCATCCAAAACGGACACGGAATCAAGCTTATACACAAATTTCAGTCATTTTTAGTTAAAAAGCGACGACCTTTAAACCTTAATAAATGCATGACTGAGCGTCCGATTGATGAATGGTCTGCACCCCAACGACTAGGAGAACCTCCCGGATCAAAAAAAAAATTACCTCTCAGGCGCAGTCTGGTACGCAAATCGAGACCGACGCTCCAAATTTGGGAACCTTGCCCCAAAATTTGGACCGTACACACTTACCTGGGTACACGTATGATAGCTGCACAAGAACCAAAGGACGGTCGCCCACTATGTGGTCCACACGTACCGCTACTTGGACACCCACCATGCTGTCCCAGACCAGATAAGGTACATGCGTACCACTTCTTTCCCTGTTAACCGATGGCATATCTTTCTTACAGAGCCATTTTTTGCGTAGCGTATGCTTTGTTGTGCCGTTGTCCGTACCGTCGTCTATCCCTGTGCAATGTACTTGCTAGAGTAGTACAGCCACCCCTCTCCACACCCCCTCAATTGCCACTTTTCAAATAAGGCAATTTTCCTCCATCTCCCTCTTGCTAGGAGGCAGTGTCCTTAACTCTTCTTCTCCCCCTGTGTGAAGAGACTTACAGCATCCCTCAGCCCTTCTCCCCTTTAGCAAAACATTTTTGTGTTAAGGACATCTCACAATCCCCCCCCTTATTTGTGTGGACTTTAGTAAGAGGTTTTAGCCTTAAGAGAGGGTTCTTGCGCTATGATCTTTTGCTCATACGGTGAGCGAACGATCTCAAAATTGAGATCTGATTGGACCGTTTCGATCGCGACAGCGAGCCCTACAAGATGGCCCCTTCTCGAAAACGTCAAAATATTACCTCGGGAGGCGCGCACAATAACGAGAGTAGAGAAGATGCTCCCGATGCGGCCCCAACCCTCCCTTTACAAGCTGCTCAAGGAAATGGTAGCCAAGTCAGCTTGGTTATCTTTTAGAGAAGAGTTTTTTTAAAATATTAGTGTTAATAAATGTGTATCTTTTCCTTTTAGAATAATGACGTAAAATTGTATGAAGCTACGAATTGAGTGTTGTATTCAATGATTTATATTGAAATTGTTATCTTTAATGAATTGGGTTCTTGGGCAACTCTATTCTAGAAGACTAGGCCAGCGGCTATGCCTTGCATGGATGATGAAAAAAGCGTTGCCTCTAGAAATCAAGTCTAGTAGTTACCCAATTTATGATCAATTACCCTATGGGTGATTTGATTTTTAGAAGATCACGCTCCCTTGTGGGATAGGACTAGGTCTTACCTATGAATCGCATACTTGAATCTCTACATGGTCAAGGTGTCGATTAATAGGAAACTTTTTGCAAGTTAAGACTTGGTGGACTATCTTAAGTGTTTCCCTATTTTAGAAGGGGGAACCTTATAATTGGTATCAGAGCCAATCTTAGCTCCAAGGAATTGACAGTTAAGGACTGTTTTGCAATAAATGTTTTACCTAACATAATGCTAATTAATAAAAACATCCTACTAAAACAAACAAGTGGACTTGATGTTTGAATGATTTTTTAAATGATTCGTTGGATTGAAAAGTTGAAGATGATCCATTTATTTTGTTTTGTCGGTAACCCCCAGGGCCGACACCTCTCTGACTATAGATGGGATTCGTATACCTCAGGATCGCTGGGTGTATGACTAAACAAGTGATGCAAGTCTTACCTGCTCACAGAGTAGCTGTGTTGGGACCTACCCCAATCCAGAGTCTACCACCCTTACCATTAGTTTTTAGAGTCTTAGAAACTACAGCAGAACCCCAATATTTCACCTATGTGGACCGCTGTACCCTTATGTCATAGTCAAGCTTAGGAATTTCCCTTGATGGCAAATGAGACTAATTATATTAGTCTCAGATCTTTGTAATAAAACTCGTCCTTGTAAATATTAGAAATAAAATTATTTCTATGTTTTACTCTTCAAAATAAGCGTTGTGCAAATATGAATCTTGTAATCTTAAAATTGTTTTTACAATGATGGCCAGGACGATCACCCTCCACTTCCCAGTGCACTTTACACTGATATCCAGGAGAAGAAGCTCTTGCTCAAGCAAATGCAACCTCCCTCCTTTAAAGGAGAAGGTTCAAAGATTGAGAAGGATGCTGAAGTCTGGATTGAAGCGATGGACGATTATTTCTCTACCGCCGGTACTGGAGTAGCAAATCAGTCTATGCTTGCATTGTTTCGCCTCATCGGAGATGCTAAACTCTGGTGGAAACAGTGGTGCCGTGACAAGGGAGTCACCGAGCATTCTCAAACGTGGGAAGACATCAAGCAGGCCGTGAAGGAAAGATATCTTCCCCCTTCCCATGAATCCATAAAGATTCTTGGGATGGATTGGTTAATTGCAAACAAAGCTAGCATTCATTGTCACTAGGGGAGTATCACTTTTGAAAATGAGCACGGCCAAGTACTATCCGTTCACGGCATAACATAACCTAAATCTAGGGTAGTCAAGGCAAAACATCTTCTCAAGGGAACACGTAAGGGTCAGCAAGTTTTCTTAGCCAAGCTCAACAAAACCATTGAACCTAGTAAGGAGACAGAACCCTCTTGGCTCCAAGAATTCTCTAACATTTTCCCTGACAAGCTTACAGGCCTACCGCCTCCTCGAATCATGAAATTTAGGTGATCCCTGGGACTCAACCCGTCTCAAAAACGCGCCCTATAAAATGTCCCTTCCTGAAGCCATTGAACTTAAAGAGCAACTTTCCCAACTCATTGAGCAAGGATTCGTACACCCCAGTAGCTCTCCTTGGGGGGCACCTGTCCTTTTCCAAAAAAAAGGACGGAACTCTCTGCCTCTGCATAGATTATCGAGGGCTGAATCAAGTCACTGTCAAGAATAAGTATGCTATCCCTCGCATCGACGAACTTCTTGACAGGCTTCATGGGGCCAAAGTCTTCTCAAAAATAGATTTGAGATCTGGTTACTATCAGATCATCAAAGTCGAGGAAGCAGATATACCCAAGACAGCCTTCAGTACCGGTTATAACCACTATGAGTTTACTGTAACCTCATTCGGGTTAACCAATGCTCCTGCAACCTTCAACCGCCTAATGCAAGACATATTCCATCCTTACTTGGATGAATTTGTGCTTGTTTTCTTTGATGACATCTTAATCTACTCCAAATCAATGGAAGAGCATGAGGAGCATGTGCGTAGAGTTTTGTAATTGTTGCGCAGACACAAACTCTATGCCAAGAAGAGCAAATGTACCTTCTTTACTCATCAAATTGAGTATCTTGGGTTCATTGTCTTCAAAGATGGCATTTCAATAGTTCCTGCCAAGGTTAAAGATATTCTAGAGTGGCCATCCCCTAAATCAGTTCATGAAGTTCGTGGGTTTTTGGGAATCACGGGATGGTATAGGATTTTTTCTAAAGATTATGCCTCGGTAGCTGCACCTTTGACTGATCTTCTCTCAAGAAGTATTGCAAAATAGTGTGGCTGCCAATCCATCAAAACAGCTTTGATCAGCTCAAGGTCATTATTACTTTTGCCCCAGTCCTGAAACTTCCTGATTTCACCAAGTGGTTACTGATGCCAGTAGTCTAGCACTTGGTGGTGTCCTCCATGAAGCTCATGATAGTCCTACTGCGGGACACCCAGGCTATGCAAAAATATTCAATGCCGTAACAAGGAGCTTTCATTAGGCAGGCTTGAAAAATGATGTCCTTCGGTACTTGAAGCGATGTCTCTCTCATGCCAAAGGATCAAAGCTAAAAGGGTCAAAGCTGAAAGGGTCAAGATGCCTGGGATACTTCAACCCTTGGATATTCCCCAAATGAAGTGGGAGTGCATTTCTGTACCGCCGATACTGGAGTAGCAAATCAGTCTATTCTTGCATGGTTTCACCTCATCGGAGATGCTAAACTCTGGTGGAAACAGTGGTGCCGTGACAAGGGAGTCACCGAGCATTCTCAAACGTGGGAAGACATCAAGCAGGCCGCGAAGGAAAGATATCTTCCCCCTTCCCATGAATCCATAAAGATTCTTGGGATGGATTGGTTAATTGCAAACAAAGCTAGCATTCATTGTCACTAGGGGAGTATCACTTTTGAAAATGAGCATGGCCAAGTACTATCCGTTCAGGGCATAACATAACCTAAATCTAGCGTAGTCAAGGCAAAACATCTTCTCAAGGGAACACGTAAGGGTCAGCAAGTTTTCTTAGCCAAGCTCAACAAAACCATTGAACCTAGTAAGGAGACAGAACCCTCTTGGCTCCAAGAATTCTCTGACATCTTCCCTGACAAGCTTACAGGCCTACCGCCTCCTCGAATCATGAAATTGAGGTGATCCCTGAGACTCAACCCGTCTCAAGCAAATGCAACCTCCCTCCTTTAAAGGAGAAGACTCAAAGATTGAGAAGGATGCTGAAGTCTGGATTGAAGCGATGGACGATTATTTCTCTACCGCCGGTACTGGAGTAGCAAATCAGTCTATGCTTGCATTGTTTCGCCTCATCGGAGATGCTAAACTCTGGTGGAAACAGTGGTGCCGTGAAAAGGGAGTCACCGAGCATTCTCAAACGTGGGAAGACATCAAGCAGGGGCCGTGAAGGAAAGATATCTTCCCCCTTCCCATGAATCCATAAAGATTCTTGGGATGGACTGGTTAATTGCAAAGCTAGCATTCATTGTCACTAGGGGAGTATCACTTTTGAAAATGAGCATGGCCAAGTAATATCCGTTCAGGGCATAACATAACCTAAATCTAGGGTAGTCAAGGCAAAACATCTTCTCAAGGGAACACGTAAGGGTCAGCAAGTTTTCTTAGCCAAGCTCAACAAAACCATTGAACCTAGTAAGGAGACAGAACCCTCTTGGCTCCAAGAATTCTCTAACATCTTCCCTGACAAGCTTACAGGCCTACCGCCTCCTCGAATCATGAAATTTAGGTGATCCCTGGGACTCAACCCGTCTCAAAAACGCGCCCTATAAAATGTCCCTTCCTGAAGCCATTGAACTTAAAGAGCAACTTTCCCAACTCATTGAGCAAGGATTCGTACACCCCAGTAGCTCTCCTTGGGGGGCACCTGTCCTTTTCCAAAAAAAAGGACGGAACTCTCTGCCTCTGCATAGATTATCGAGGGCTGAATCAAGTCACTGTCAAGAATAAGTATGCTATCCCTCGCATCGACGAACTTCTTGACAGGCTTCATGGGGCCAAAGTCTTCTCAAAAATAGATTTGAGATCTGGTTACTATTAGATCATCAAAGTCGAGGAAGCAGATATACCCAAGATAGCCTTCAGTACCGGTTATAACCACTATGAGTTTACTGTAACCTCATTCGGGTTAACCAATGCTCCTGCAACCTTCAACCGCGTAATGCAAGATATATTCCATCCTTACTTGGATGAATTTGTGCTTGTTTTCTTTGATGACATCTTAATCTACTCCAAATCAATGGAAGAGCATGAGAAGCATGTGCGTAGAGTTCTGCAATTGTTGCGCAGACACAAACTCTATGCCAAGAAGAGCAAATGTACCTTCTTTACTCATCAAATTGAGTATCTTGGGTTCATCGTCTTCAAAGATGGCATTTCAATAGTTCCCGCCAAGGTTAAAGATATTCTAGAGTGGCCATCCCCTAAATCAGTTCATGAAGTTCGTGGGTTCTTGGGAATCACGGGATGGTATAGGATTTTTATTAAAGATTATGCCTCGGTAGCTGCACCTTTGACGGATCTTCTCTCAAGAAGTATTGCAAAATATTGTGGCTGCCAATCCATCAAAACAGCTTTGATCAGCTCAAGGTCATTATTACTTTTGCCCCAGTCCTGAAACTTCCTGATTTCACCAAGTGGTTACTGATGCCAGTAGTCTAGCACTTGGTGGTGTCCTCCATTAAGCTCATGATAGTCCTACTGCGGGACACCCAGGCTATGCAAAAATATTCAATGTCGTAACAAGGAGCTTTCATTAGGCAGGCTTGAAAAATGATGTCCTTCGGTACTTGAAGCGATGTCTCTCTCATGCCAAAGGATCAAAGCTAAAAGGGTCAAAGCTGAAAGGGTCAAGATGCCTGGGAAACTTCAACCCTTGGATATTCCCCAAATGAAGTGGGAGTGCATTTCTGTACCGCCGGTACTGGAATAGCAAATCAGTCTATGCTTGCATGGTTTCGCCTCATCGGAGATGCTAAACTCTGGTGGAAACAGTGGTGCCGTGACAAGGGAGTCACCGAGCATTCTCAAACGTGGGAAGACATCAAGCAGGCCGTGAAGGAAAGATATCTTCCCCCTTCCCATGAATCCATAAAGATTCTTGGGATGGATTGGTTAATTGCAAACAAAGCTAGCATTCATTGTCACTAGGGGAGTATCACTTTTGAAAATGAGCATGGCCAAGTAATATCCGTTCAGGGCATAACATAACCTAAATCTAGGGTAGTCAAGGCAAAACATCTTCTCAAGGGAACACGTAAGGGTCAGCAAGTTTTCTTAGCCAAGCTCAACAAAACCATTGAACCTAGTAAGGAGACAGAACCCTCTTGGCTCCAAGAATTCTCTAACATCTTCCCTGACAAGCTTACAGGCCTACCACCTCCTCGAATCATGAAATTTAGGTGATCCCTGGGACTCAACCCGTCTCAAAAACGCGCCCTATAAAATGTCCCTTCCTGAAGCCATTGAACTTAAAGAGCAACTTTCCCAACTCATTGAGCAAGGATTCGTACACCCCAGTAGCTCTCCTTGGGGGGCACCTGTCCTTTTCCAAAAAAAAAGGACGGAACTCTCTGCCTCTGCATAGATTATCGAGGGCTGAATCAAGTCACTGTCAAGAATAAGTATGCTATCCCTCGCATCGACGAACTTCTTGACAGGCTTCATGGGGCCAAAGTCTTCTCAAAAATAGATTTGAGATCTGGTTACTATTAGATCATCAAAGTCGAGGAAGCTGATATATACCCAAGACAGCCTTCAGTACCGGTTATAACCACTATGAGTTTACTGTAACCTCATTCGGGTTAACCAATGCTCCTGCAACCTTCAACCGCCTAATGCAAGATATATTCCATCCTTACTTGGATGAATTTGTGCTTGTTTTCTTTGATGACATCTTAATCTACTCCAAATCAATGGAAGAGCATGAGGAGCATGTGCGTAGAGTTCTGCAATTGTTGCGCAGACACAAACTCTATGCCAAGAAGAGCAAATGTACCTTCTTTACTCATCAAATTGAGTATCTTGGGTTCATCGTCTTCAAAGATGGCATTTCAATAGTTCCCGCCAAGGTTAAAGATATTCTAGAGTGGCCATCCCCTAAATCAGTTCATGAAGTTCGTGGGTTTTTGGGAATCACGGGATGGTATAGGATTTTTATTAAAGATTATGCCTCGGTAGCTGCACCTTTGACGGATCTTCTCTCAAGAAGTATTGCAAAATAGTGTGGCTGCCAATCCATCAAAACAGCTTTGATCAGCTCAAGGTCATTATTACTTTTGCCCCAGTCCTGAAACTTCCTGATTTCACCAAGTGGTTACTGATGCCAGTAGTCTAGCACTTGGTGGTGTCCTCCATGAAGCTCATGATAGTCCTACTGCGGGACACCCAGGCTATGCAAAAATATTCAATGCCGTAACAAGGAGCTTTCATTAGGCAGGCTTGAAAAATGATGTCCTTCGGTACTTGAAGCGATGTCTCTCATGCCAAAGGATCAAAGCTAAAAGGGTCAAAGCTGAAAGGGTCGAGATGCCTGGGAAACTTCAACCCTTGGATATTCCCCAAACGAAGTGGGAGTACATTACTATGGATTTTGTCACAAGTCTCCCCATTGTTCAAGCAGGATATGACTCCATTCTGGTAGTAGTGGACTTACTTACCAAAGTAGCTCACCTTATATCAGCAAAGAAGACCTTCAAAGCTTCTGATGTTGCTAGAATATTCAACAAGGAAGTCCTCAAACTTCATGGTCTCCCAAAAAGGATAGTAACTGACCAGGATTTTGACTTCACTTCAAAGTGCCTATAAACTCCAACTCCAACTCTGGTAGAATTTGCCTACAATGCATCTTATCATCAGAGCATAGGAATGTCACCATTCAAAGCACTCTCTATGGGCAAGAATGCTTGTTTCCTCTAAATTTCTCTGATCCAGGAAAATGCTCGAAGAGATGGAGGAACAAACCAAGGCAATCCAAAAGGATATTAAAGCTGCCCAAGATGGATAAAAGCATTATGCTGACACCAAGAGGTCTAAAAGGATCTTCAAGGAAGGAGACAAAGTTCTTCTATGAGTGCTACCCAAACAAAGTTCTCTATCACTTGGTAAATATAAGAAGCTCAGCCCTAGGTATTGTGGTCCCTATACAGTTATCAAGCCTTTAGGTAAAAGTGCCTACAAACTCCAACTCCCAGCCAATATCAAAGTCCACAATGTATTTCATGTAAGTTTGTTAAAACTTATGTACCCAGTCTTGATCATTAACCTACTCAAGGAGTCCTTGAATTACAGCCCAATAGCATCATAGATTCTAGGGAAAGGCAACTCCAAAATAGAACTCTTGTAGAACATCTAGTACAGTGGAAAGATTACCCTGAAGAGGATGCAACTTGGGAAGATGAAGCTACACTCTTAAAGGATTATCTCCAATTCATGATGAGTCATCTTGATTTCTTTAAGGGGGGAAGGATGTAACATACCCATCTTCACTAATAAAGAAATGTCTTGTAATAGATAAATTTATGAGTTTTTATGGTATAAAATCAATGATTTTATTAAATGAGTCATTTCTACTTAGAGTCTCTAAATTTTGAGCCCAAATTTGAAATTTATGCGCGATTTTATCCTAATATAGGATTTTACAGCATCCAAAACGGACACCGAATCAAGCTTATACGCAAATTTCAGTCATTTTTAGTTAAAAAGCGATGACCTTTAAACCTTAATAAATGCATGACCAAGCGTCCGATTGACGGATGGTCTGTACCCCAACGACTAGGAGAACCTCCCGGATAAAGAAAAAATTACCTCACAGTCTGGTACGTAAATCGAGACCGACGCTCAAAATTTGGAAACCTTGCCCCAAAATTTAGACCGTACACACTTACCTGGGTACCCGTATGATAGCTGCACAAGAACCAAAGGACGGTCGCCCACTATGTGGTCCACACGTACCGCTACTTGGACACCCACCATGCTGTCCCAGACCAGATAAGGTACATGCGTACCACTCCTTTCCCTGTTAACCGACAGCATATCTTTCTTACAGAGCCATGCAGGCCACTGATCTACAGCCTTTGCTAGTACACCGTCCTTTCATCCTTGCTTTGTGCAACGCCCGTACTACCCATATCCCATAGTTATATAAACCCCCGACGTACTCCATGGGCAACAAGCATTTTCTGCGTAGCGTATGCTCTGTTGTGCCGTTGTCCGTACCGTCGTCTGTCCCTGTGCAGTGTACTTGCTATAGTAGTACAGCCACCCCTCTCCACACCCCCTCAATTGCCACTTTTCAAATAAGGCAATTTTCCTCCATCTCCCTCTTGCTAGGAGGCAGTGTCAACTCTTCTTCTTCCCCTGTGTGAAGAGACTTACAGCATCCCTCAGCCCTTCTCCCCTTTAGCAAAACATTTTTGTGTTAAGGACATCTCACAATCCCCCCCCCCCTTATTTGTGTGGACTTTAGTAAGAGGTTTTAGCCTTAAGAGAGGGTTCTTGCGCTGTGATCTTTTACTCATACGGTGAGCAAACGATCTCAGAATTGAGATCTGATTGGACCGTTTTGATCGCAACAGCGAGCCCTACAAGATGGCCCCTTCTCGAAAACGTCAAAATATTACCTCAAGAGGCGCGCAAAATAACGAGAGTAGAGAAGATGCTCCCGATGCGGCCCCAACCCTCCCTTTACAAGCTCCTCAAGGAAATGGTGGCCAAGTCAGCTTGGTTATCTTTTAGAGAAGAGTTTTTTTTTTAATATTAGTGTTAATAAATGTGTATCTTTTTCTTTTAGAATAATGACATAAAATTGTATGAAGCTACGAATTGAGTGTTGTATTCAATGATTTGTATTGAAATTGTTATCTTTAATGAATTGGGTTCTTGGTTAACTCTATTCTAGAAGACCAGGCCAGCGGCTATGCCTTGCATGGATGAGGAAAAAAGCGTTGCCTCTAGAAATCAAGTCTAGTAGTTACCCAATTTATGATCAATTACCCTATGGGTGATTTGATTTTTAGAAGATCACGCTCCCTTGTGGGATAGGACTAGGTCTTACCTATGAATCGCATACTTGAATCTCTACATGGTCAAGGTGTCGATTAATAGGAAACTTTTTGCAAGTTAAGACTTGGTGGACTATCTTAAGTGTTTCCCTATTGTAGAAGGGGGAACCTTATAATTGGTATCAGAGCCAATCTTAGCTCCAAGGAATTGACAGTTAAGGACTGTTTTGCAATAAATGTTTTACCTAACATAATGCTAATTAATAAAAACATCCTACTAAAACAAACAAGTGGACTTGATGTTTGAATGATTTTTTAAATGATTCGTTGGATTGAAAAGTTGAAGATGATCCATTTATTTTGTTTTGTCGGTAACCCCCAGGGCCGACACCTCTCTGACTATAGATGGGATTCGTATACCTCAGGATCGCTGGGTGTATGACCAAACAAGTGATGCAAGTCTTACCTGCTCACAGAGTAGCTGTGTTGGGACCTACCCCAATCCAGAGTCTACCACCCTTACCATCAGTTTTTAGAGTCTTAGAAACTACAGCAGAACCCCAATATTTCACCTATGTGGACCGCTGTACCCTTATGTCATAGTCAAGCTTAGGAATTTCCCTTGATGGCAAATGAGACTAATTATATTAGTCTCAGATCTTTGTAATAAAACTCGTCCTTGTAAATATTAGAAATAAAATTATTTCTATGTTTTACTCTTCAAAATAAGCGTTGTGCAAATATGAATCTTGTAATCTTAAAATTGTTTTTACAATGATGGCCAGGATGATCACCCTCCACTTCCCAGTGCACTTTACACTGATATCCAGGAGAAGAAGCTCTTGCTCAAGCAAATGCAACCTCCCTCCTTTAAAGGAGAAGGTTCAAAGATTGAGAAGGATGCTGAAGTCTGGATTGAAGCGATGGACGATTATTTCTCTACCGCCGGTACTGGAGTAGCAAATCAGTCTATGCTTGCATTGTTTCGCCTCATCGGAGATGCTAAACTCTGGTGGAAACAGTGGTGCCGTGACAAGGGAGTCACCGAGCATTCTCAAACGTGGGAAGACATCAAGCAGGCCGTGAAGGAAAGATATCTTCCCCCTTCCCATGAATCCATAAAGATTCTTGGGATGGATTGGTTAATTGCAAACAAAGCTAGCATTCATTGTCACTAGGGGAGTATCACTTTTGAAAATGAGCATGGCCAAGTACTATCCGTTCAGGGCATAACATAACCTAAATCTAGGGTAGTCAAGGCAAAACATCTTCTCAAGGGAACACGTAAGGGTCAGCAAGTTTTCTTAGCCAAACTCAACAAAACCATTGAACCTAGTAAGGAGACAGAACCCTCTTGGCTCCAAGAATTCTCTAACATTTTCCCTGACAAGCTTACAGGCCTACCGCCTCCTCGAATCATGAAATTTAGGTGATCCCTGGGACTCAACCCGTCTCAAAAACGCGCCCTATAAAATGTCCCTTCCTGAAGCCATTGAACTTAAAGAGCAACTTTCCCAACTCATTGAGCAAGGATTCGTACACCCCAGGAGCTCTCCTTGGGGGGCACCTGTCCTTTTCCAAAAAAAAGGACGGAACTCTCTGCCTCTGCATAGATTATCGAGGGCTGAATCAAGTCACTGTCAAGAATAAGTATGCTATCCCTCGCATCGACGAACTTCTTGACAGGCTTCATGGGGCCAAAGTCTTCTCAAAAATAGATTTGAGATCTGGTTACTATCAGATCATCAAAGTCGAGGAAGCAGATATACCCAAGACAGCCTTCAGTACCGGTTATAACCACTATGAGTTTACTGTAACCTCATTCGGGTTAACCAATGCTCCTGCAACCTTCAACCGCCTAATGCAAGACATATTCCATCCTTACTTGGATGAATTTGTGCTTGTTTTCTTTGATGACATCTTAATCTACTCCAAATCAATGGAAGAGCACGAGGAGCATGTGCGTAGAGTTCTGTAATTGTTGCGCAGACACAAACTCTATGCCAAGAAGAGCAAATGTACCTTCTTTACTCATCAAATTGAGTATCTTGGGTTCATTGTCTTCAAAGATGGCATTTCAATAGTTCCTGCCAAGGTTAAAGATATTCTAGAGTGGCCATCCCCTAAATCAGTTCATGAAGTTCGTGGGTTTTTGGGAATCACGGGATGGTATAGGATTTTCTCTAAAGATTATGCCTCGGTAGCTGCACCTTTGACGGATCTTCTCTCAAGAAGTATTGCAAAATAGTGTGGCTGCCAATCCATCAAAACAGCTTTGATCAGCTCAAGGTCATTATTACTTTTGCCCCAGTCCTGAAACTTCCTGATTTCACCAAGTGGTTACTGATGCCAGTAGTCTAGCACTTGGTGGTGTCCTCCATGAAGCTCATGATAGTCCTACTGCGGGACACCCAGGCTATGCAAAAATATTCAATGCCGTAACAAGGAGCTTTCATTAGGCAGGCTTGAAAAATGATGTCCTTCGGTACTTGAAGCGATGTCTCTCTCATGCCAAAGGATCAAAGCTAAAAGGGTCAAAGCTGAAAGGGTCAAGATGCCTGGGATACTTCAACCCTTGGATATTCCCCAAATGAAGTGGGAGTGCATTTCTGTACCGCCGGTACTGGAGTAGCAAATCAGTCTATGCTTGCATGGTTTCACCTCATCGGAGATGCTAAACTCTGGTGGAAACAGTGGTGCCGTGACAAGGGAGTCACCGAGCATTCTCAAACGTGGGAAGACATCAAGCAGGCCGCGAAGGAAAGATATCTTCCCCCTTCCCATGAATCCATAAAGATTCTTGGGATGGATTGGTTAATTGCAAACAAAGCTAGCATTCATTGTCACTAGGGGAGTATTACTTTTGAAAATGAGCATGGCCAAGTACTATCCGTTCAGGGCATAACAGAACCTAAATCTAGGGTAGTCAAGGCAAAACATCTTCTCAAGGAAACACGTAAGGGTCAGCAAGTTTTCTTAGCCAAGCTCAACAAAACCATTGAACCTAGTAAGGAGACAGAACCCTCTTGGCTCCAAGAATTCTCTGACATCTTCCCTGACAAGCTTATAGGCCTACCGCCTCCTCGAATCATGAAATTGAGGTGATCCCTGAGACTCAACCCGTCTCAAGCAAATGCAACCTCCCTCCTTTAAAGGAGAAGACTCAAAGATTGAGAAGGATGCTGAAGTCTGGATTGAAGCGATGGACGATTATTTCTCTACCGCCGGTACTGGAGTAGCAAATCAGTCTATGCTTGCATTGTTTCGCCTCATCGGAGATGCTAAACTCTGGTGGAAACAGTGGTGCCGTGAAAAGGGAGTCACCGAGCATTCTCAAACGTGGGAAGACATCAAGCAGGGGCCGTGAAGGAAAGATATCTTCCCCCTTCCCATGAATCCATAAAGATTCTTGGGATGGACTGGTTAATTGCAAAGCTAGCATTCATTGTCACTAGGGGAGTATCACTTTTGAAAATGAGCATGGCCAAGTAATATCCGTTCAGGGCATAACATAACCTAAATCTAGGGTAGTCAAGGCAAAACATCTTCTCAAGGGAACACGTAAGGGTCAGCAAGTTTTCTTAGCCAAGCTCAACAAAACCATTGAACCTAGTAAGGAGACAGAACCCTCTTGGCTCCAAGAATTCTCTAACATCTTCCCTGACAAGCTTACAGGCCTACCGCCTCCTCGAATCATGAAATTTAGGTGATCCATGGGACTCAACCCGTCTCAAAAACGCGCCCTATAAAATGTCCCTTCCTGAAGCCATTGAACTTAAAGAGCAACTTTCCCAACTCATTGAGCAAGGATTCGTACACCCCAGTAGCTCTCCTTGGGGGGCACCTGTCCTTTTCCAAAAAAAAGGACGGAACTCTCTGCCTCTGCATAGATTATCGAGGGCTGAATCAAGTCACTGTCAAGAATAAGTATGCTATCCCTCGCATCGACGAACTTCTTGACAGGCTTCATGGGGCCAAAGTCTTCTCAAAAATAGATTTGAGATCTGGTTACTATTAGATCATCAAAGTCGAGGAAGCAGATATACCCAAGACAGCCTTCAGTACCGGTTATAACCACTATGAGTTTACTGTAACCTCATTCGGGTTAACCAATGCTCCTGCAACCTTCAACCGCCTAATGCAAGATATATTCCATCCTTACTTGGATGAATTTGTGCTTGTTTTCTTTGATGACATCTTAATCTACTCCAAATCAATGGAAGAGCATGAGGAGCATGTGCGTAGAGTTCTGCAATTGTTGCGCAGACACAAACTCTATGCCAAGAAGAGCAAATGTACCTTCTTTACTCATCAAATTGAGTATCTTGGGTTCATCGTCTTCAAAGATGGCATTTCAATAGTTCCCGCCAAGGTTAAAGATATTCTAGAGTGGCCATCCCCTAAATCAGTTCATGAAGTTCGTGGGTTTTTGGGAATCACGGGATGGTATAGGATTTTTATTAAAGATTATGCCTCGGTAGCTGCACCTTTGACGGATCTTCTCTCAAGAAGTATTGCAAAATAGTGTGGCTGCCAATCCATCAAAACAGCTTTGATCAGCTCAAGGTCATTATTACTTTTGCCCCAGTCCTGAAACTTCCTGATTTCACCAAGTGGTTACTGATGCCAGTAGTCTAGCACTTGGTGGTGTCCTCCATTAAGCTCATGATGTCCTACTGCGGGACACCCAGGCTATGCAAAAATATTCAATGCCGTAACAAGGAGCTTTCATTAGGCAGGCTTGAAAAATGATGTCCTTCGGTACTTGAAGCGATGTCTCTCTCATGCCAAAGGATCAAAGCTAAAAGGGTCAAAGCTGAAAGGGTCAAGATGCCTAGGAAACTTCAACCCTTGGATATTCCCCAAATGAAGTGGGAGTGCATTTCTGTACCGTCGGTACTGGAGTAGCAAATCAGTCTATGCTTGCATGGTTTCGCCTCATCGGAGATGCTAAACTCTGGTGGAAACAGTGGTGCCGTGACAAGGGAGTCACCGAGCATTCTCAAACATGGGAAGACATCAAGCAGGCCATGAAGGAAAGATATCTTTCCCCTTCCCATGAATCCATAAAGATTCTTGGGATGGATTGGTTAATTGCAAACAAAGCTAGCATTCATTGTCACTAGGGGAGTATCACTTTTGAAAATGAGCATGGCCAAGTACTATCCGTTCAGGGCATAACATAACCTAAATCTAGGGTAGTCAAGGCAAAACATCTTCTCAAGGGAACACGTAAGGGTCAGTAAGTTTTCTTAGCCAAGCTCAACAAAACCATTGAACCTAGTAAGGAGACAGAACCCTCTTGGCTCCAAGAATTCTCTGACATCTTCCCTGACAAGCTTACAGGCCTACCGCCTCCTCGAATCATGAAATTGAGGTGATCCCTGGGGCTCAACCCGTCTCAAAAACGCGCCCTATAAAATGTCCCTTCCTGAAGCCATTGAACTTAAAGAGCAACTTTCCCAACTCATTGAGCAAGGATTCGTACACCCCAGTAGCTCTCCTTGGTGGGGGGCACCTGTCCTTTTCCAAAAAAAAGAAGGACGGAACTCTATGCCTCTGCATAGATAATCGAGGGCTGAATCAAGTCACTGTCAAGAATAAGTATGCTATCCCTCGCATCGACGAACTTCTTGACAGGCTTCATGGGGCCAAAGTCTTCTCAAAAATAGATTTGAGATCTGGTTACTATTAGATCATCAAAGTCGAGGAAGCAGATATACCCAAGACAGCCTTCAGTACCGGTTATAACCACTATGAGTTTACTGTAACCTCATTTGGGTTAACCAATGCTCCTGCAACCTTCAACCGCTTAATGCAAGATATATTCCATCCTTACTTGGATGAATTTGTGCTTGTTTTCTTTGATGACATCTTAATCTACTCCAAATCAATGGAAGAGAATGAGGAGCATGTGCGTAGAGTTCTGCAATTGTTGCGCAGACACAAACTCTATGCCAAGAAGAGCAAATGTACCTTCTTTACTCATCAAATTGAGTATCTTGGGTTCATCGTCTTCAAAGATGGCATTTCAATAGTTCCTGCCAAGGTTAAAGATATTCTAGAGTGGCCATCCCCTAAATCAGTTCATGAAGTTCGTGGGTTTTTGGGAATCACGGGATGGTATAGGATTTTTATTAAAGATTATGCCTTGGTAGCTGCACCTTTGACGGATCTTCTCTCAAGAAGTATTGCAAAATAGTGTGGCTGCCAATCCATCAAAACAGCTTTGATCAGCTCAAGGTCATTATTACTTTTGCCCCAGTCCTGAAACTTCCTGATTTCACCAAGTGGTTACTGATGCCAGTAGTCTAGCACTTGGTGGTGTCCTCCATGAAGCTCATGATAGTCCTACTGCGGGACACCCAGGCTATGCAAAAATATTCAATGCTGTAACAAGGAGCTTTCATTAGGCAGGCTTGAAAAATGATGTCCTTCGGTACTTGAAGCGATGTCTCTCATGCCAAAGGATCAAAGCTAAAAGGGTCAAAGCTGAAAGGGTCGAGATGCCTGGGAAACTTCAACCCTTGGATATTCCCCAAACGAAGTGGGAGTACATTACTATGGATTTTGTCACAAGTCTCCCCATTGTTCAAGCAGGATATGACTCCATTCTGGTAGTAGTGGACTTACTTACCAAAGTAGCTCACCTTATATCAGCAAAGAAGACCTTCAAAGCTTCTGATGTTGCTAGAATATTCATCAAGGAAGTCCTCAAACTTCATGGTCTCCCAAAAAGGATAGTAACTGACCAGGATTTTGACTTCACTTCAAAGTGCCTATAAACTCCAACTCCAACTCTGGTAGAATTTGCCTACAATGCATCTTATCATCAGAGCATAGGAATGTCACCATTTAAAGCACTCTCTATGGGCAAGAATGCTTGTTTCCTCTAAATTTCTCTGATCCAGGAAAATGCTCGAAGAGATGGAGGAACAAACCAAGGCAATCCAAAAGGATATTAAAGCTGCCCAAGATGGATAAAAGCATTATGCTGACACCAAGAGGTCTAAAAGGATCTTCAAGGAAGGAGACAAAGTTCTTCTATGAGTGCTACCCAAACGAAGTTCTCTATCACTTGGGAAATATAAGAAGCTCAGCCCTAGGTATTGTGGTCCCTATACAGTTATCAAGCCTTTAGGTAAAAGTGCCTA
Source organism: Cibotium barometz (assembly GCF_041138505.1). NCBI lineage: Eukaryota > Viridiplantae > Streptophyta > Polypodiopsida > Cyatheales > Cibotiaceae > Cibotium > Cibotium barometz. Next base: position 20,398,868 of record NC_141109.1, read on the forward strand.
CAAACTCCAACTCCCAGCCAATATCAAAGTCCACAATGTATTTCATGTAAGTTTGTTAAAACTTATGTACCCAGTCTTGATCATTAACCTACTCAAGGAGTCCTTGAATTACAGCCCAATAGCATCATAGATTCTAGGGAAAGGCAACTCCGAAATAGAACTCTTGTAGAACATCTAGTACAGTGGAAAGATTACCCTGAAGAGGATGCAACTTGGGAAGATGAAGCTACACTCTTAAAGGATTATCTCCAATTCATGATGAGTCATCTTGATTTCTTTAAGGGGGGAAGGATGTAACATACCCATCTTCACTAATAAAGAAATGTCTTGTAATAGATAAATTTATGAGTTTTTATGGTATAAAAATCAATGATTTTATTAAATGAGTCATTTCTACTTAGAGTCTCTAAATTTTGAGCCCAAATTTGAAATTTATGTGCAATTTTATCCTAATATAGGATTTTACAGCATCCAAAACGGACACCGAATCAAGCTTATACGCAAATTTCAGTCATTTTTAGTTAAAAAGCGATGACCTTTAAACCTTAATAAATGCATGACCGAGCGTCCGATTGACGGATGGTCTGCACCCCAACGACTAGGAGAACCTCCCGGATAAAGAAAAAATTACCTCGCAGTCTGGTACGCAAATCGAGACCGACGCTCCAAATTTGGAAACCTTGCCCCAAAATTTGGACCGTACACACTTACCTGGGTACCCGTATGATAGCTGCACAAGAACCAAAGGACGGTCGCCCACTATGTGGTCCACACGTACCGCTACTTGGACACCCACCATGCTGTCCCAGACCAGATAAGGTACATGCGTACCACTCCTTTCCCTGTTAACCGACAGCATATCTTTCTTACAGAGCCATGCAGGCCACTGATCTACAGCCTTTGCTAGTACACCGTCCTTTCATCCTTGCTTTGCGCAACGCCCGTACTACCCATATCCCATAGTTATATAAACCCCCGGGCAACAAGCATTTTCTGCGTAGCGTATGCTCTGTTGTGCCGTTGTCCGTACCGTCGTCTGTCCCTGTGCAGTGTACTTGCTATAGTAGTACAGCCACCCCTCTCCACACCCCCTCAATTGCCACTTTTCAACTAAGGCAATTTTCCTCCATCTCCCTCTTGCTAGGAGGCAGTGTCAACTCTTCTTCTTCCCCTGTGTGAAGAGACTTACAGCATCCCTCAGCCCTTCTCCCCTTTAGCAAAACACTTTTGTGTTAAGGACATCTCACAATCCCCCCCCCCTTATTTGTGTGGACTTTAGTAAGAGGTTTTAGCCTTAAGAGAGGGTTCTTGCGCTGTGATCTTTTACTCATACGGTGAGCAAATGATCTCAGAATTGAGATCTGATTGGACCGTTTTGATCGCAACAGCGAGCCCTACAAGATGGCCCCTTCTCGAAAACGTCAAAATATTACCTCAAGAGGCGCGCAAAATAACGAGAGTAGAGAAGATGCTCCCGATGCGGCCCCAACCCTCCCTTTACAAGCTCCTCAAGGAAATGGTGGCCAAGTCAGCTTGGTTATCTTTTAGAGAAGAGTTTTTTTTTAATATTAGTGTTAATAAATGTGTATCTTTTCCTTTTAGAATAATGACATAAAATTGTATGAAGCTACGAATTGAGTGTTGTATTCAATGATTTGTATTGAAATTGTTATCTTTAATGAATTGGGTTCTTGGGCAACTCTATTCTAGAAGACCAGGCCAGCGGCTATGCCTTGCATGGATGAGGAAAAAAGCGTTGCCTCTAGAAATCAAGTCTAGTACTTACCCAATCTATGGGTGATTTGATTTTTAGAAGATCACGCTCCCTTGTGGGATAGGACTAGGTCTTACCTATGAATCGTATCCTTGAATCTCTACATGGTCAAGGTGTCGATTAATAGGAAATTTTTTGCAAGGTAAGACTTGGTGGACTATCTTAAGTGTTTCCCTATTTTAGAAGGGGGAAACCTTATAATTGGTATCAGAGCCAATCTTAGCTCCAAGGAATTACCATTTAAGGACTGTTTTGCAATAAATGTTTTACCTAACATAATGTTAATTAATAAAAACATCCTACTAAAACAAACAAGTGGAAGTGATGTTTGAATGATTGTTTAAATGATTCGTTGGATTGAAAAGTTGAAGATGATCCATTTATTTTGTTTTGTCGGTACCCCCAGGGCCGACATCTCTGTGACTATAGATGGGATTCGCATACCTCAGGATCGCTAGGTGTATGACCAAACAAGTGATGCAAGTCTTACCTGCTCACAGAGTAGCTGTGTTGGGACCTACCCCAATCCAGAGTCTACCACCCTTACCATCAGTTTTTAGAGTCTTAGAAACTACAGCAGAACCCCAATATTTCACCTATGTGGACCGCTGTACCCTTATGTCATAGTCAAGCTTAGGAATTTCCCTTGATGGCAAATAAGACTAATTATATTAGTATCAAATCTTTGTAATAAAACTCGTCCTTGTAAATATTTAGAAATAAAATGATTTCTATGTTTTACTCTTCAAAATAAGCGTTGTGCAAATATATATCTTGTAATCTTAAAATTATTTTTACAATGATGGCCACGACGATCACCCTCCACTTCCCAGTGTGCTTTACATTGATATCCAGGAGAAGAAGCTCTTGCTCAAGCAAATGCAATCTCCCTCCTTTAAAGGAGAAGGTTCAAAGATTGAGAAGGATGCTGAAGTCTGGATTGAAGCGATGGACGATTATTTCTCTACCGCCGGTACTGGAGTAGCAAATCAGTCTATGCTTGCATGGTTTTGCCTCATCGGAGATGCTAAACTCTGGTGCAAACAGTGGTGCCGTGACAAGGGAGTCACCGAGCATTCTCAAACGTGGAAAGACATCAAGCAGGGGCCGTGAAGGAAAGATATCTTCCCCCTTCCCATGAATCCATAAAGATTCTTGGGATGGATTGGTTAATTGCAAACAAAGCTAGCATTCATTGTCACTAGGGGAGTATCACTTTTTAAAGTGAGCATGGCCAAGTAATATCCGTTCAGGGCATAACATAACCTAAATCTAGGGTAGTCAAGGCAAAACATCTTCTCAAGGGAACACGTAAGGGTCAGCAAGTTTTCTTAGCCAAGCTCAACAAAACCATTGAACCTAGTAAGGAGACAGAACCCTCTTGGCTCCAAGAATTCTCTGACATCTTCCCTGACAAGCTTACAGGCCTACCGCCTCCTCGAATCATGAAATTGAGGTGATCCCTGGGACTCAACCCATCTCAAAAACGCGTCCTATAAAATGTCCCTTCCTCAAGCCATTGAACTTAAAGAGCAACTTTCCCAACTCATTGAGCAAGGATTCGTACACCCCAGTAGCTCTCCTTGGGGGGCACCTGTCCTTTTCCAAAAAAAAGAAGGACGGAACTCTCTGTCTCTGCATAGATTATCGAGGGCTGAATCAAGTCACTGTCAAGAATAAGTATGCTATCCCTCGCATCGACGAACTTCTTGACAGGCTTTATGGGGCCAAAGTCTTCTCAAAAATAGATTTGAGTCTGGTTACTATCAGATCATCAAAGTCGAGGAAGCAGATATACCCAAGACAGCCTTCAGTACCGGTTATAACCACTATGAGTTTACTGTAACCTCATTCGGGTTAACCAATGCTCCTGCAACCTTCAACCGCCTAATGCAAGATATATTCCATCCTTACTTGGATGAATTTGTGCTTGTTTTCTTTGATGACATCTTAATCTACTCCAAATCAATGGAAGAGCATGAGGAGCATGTGCGTAGAGTTCTGCAATTGTTGCGCAGACACAAACTCTATGCCAAGAAGAGCAAATGTACCTTCTTTACTCATCAAATTGAGTATCTTGGGTTCATCGTCTTCAAAGATGGCATTTCAATAGTTCCCGCCAAGATCAAAGATATTCTAGAGTGGCCATCCCCTAAATCAGTTCATGAAGTTCATGGGTTTTTGGGAATCACGGGATGGTATAGGATTTTCATTAAAGATTATGCCTTGGTAGTTGCACCTTTGACGGATCTTCTCTCAAGAAGTATTGCAAAATAGTGTGGCTGCCAATCCATCAAAACAGCTTTGATCAGCTCAAGGTCATTATTACTTTTGCCCCAGTCCTGAAACTTCCTGATTTCACCAAGTGGTTACTGATGCCAGTAGTCTAGCACTTGGTGGTGTCCTCCATGAAGCTCATGATAGTCCTACTGCGGGACACCCAGGCTACGCAAAAATATTCAATGCCGTAACAAGGAGCTTTCATTAGGCAGGCTTGAAAAATGATGTCCTTCGGTACTTGAAGCGATGTCTCTCTCATGCCAAAGGATCAAAGCTGAAAGGGTCAAGATGCCTGGGAAACTTCAACCCTTGGATATTCCCCAAATGAAGTGGGAGTGCATTAGTATGGATTTTGTCACAAGTCTCCCCATTGTTCAAGCAGGATATGACTCCATTCTGGTAGTAGTGGACTTACTTACCAAAGTAGCTCACCTTATACCAGCAAAGAAGACCTTCAAAGCTTCTGATGTTGCTAGAATATTCATCAAGGAAGTCCTCAAACTTCATGGTCTCCCAAAAAGGATACTAAGTGACCGAGATTTTGACTTCACTTCAAAGTGCCTATAAACTCCAACTCCAACTCTGGTAGAATTTGCCTACAATGCATCTTATCATCAGAGCATAGGAATGTCACCATTCAAAGCACTCTCTATGGGCAAGAATGCTTGTTTCCTCTAAATTTCTCTGATCCAGGAAAATGCTCGAAGAGATGGAGGAACAAACCAAGGCAATCCAAAAGGATATTAAAGCTGCCAAGATGGATAAAAGCATTATGCTGACACCAAGAGGTCTGAAAGGATCTTCAAGGAAGGAGACAAAGTTCTTCTATGAGTGCTACCCAAACGAAGTTCTCTATCACTTGGGAAATATAAGAAGCTCAGCCCTAGGTATTGTGGTCCCTATACAGTTATCAAGCCTTTAGGTAAAAGTGCCTACAAACTCCAACTCCCAGCCAATATCAAAGTCCACAATGTATTTCATGTAAGTTTGTTAAAACCTTATGTACCCAGTCTTGATCATTAACCTACTCAAGGAGTCCTTGAATTACAGCCCAATAGCATCATAGATTCTAGGGAAAGGCAACTTCGAAATAGAACTCTTGTAGAACATCTGGTACAGTGGAAAGATTACCCTGAAGAGGATGCAACTTGGGAAGATGAAGCTACACTCTTAAAGGATTATCCCCAATTCATGATGAGTCGTCTTGATTTCTTTAATGGGGGAAGGATGTAACATACCCATCTTCACTAATAAAAAAATATCTTGTAATAGATAAATTTATGAGTTTTTATGGTTTAAAAATCAATGACTTTATTAAATGAGTCATTTCTACTTAGAGTCTTTAAATTTTGAGCCCAAATTTAGAATTTATGCGTGATTTTACCCTAATATAGGACTTTACAGCATCCAAAACGGACACGGAATCAAGCTTATACACAAATTTCAGTCATTTTTAGTTAAAAAGCGACGACCTTTAAACCTTAATAAATGCATGACTGAGCGTCCGATTGATGAATGGTCTGCACCCCAACGACTAGGAGAACCTCCCGGATCAAAAAAAAAATTACCTCTCAGGCGCAGTCTGGTACGCAAATCGAGACCGACGCTCCAAATTTGGGAACCTTGCCCCAAAATTTGGACCGTACACACTTACCTGGGTACACGTATGATAGCTGCACAAGAACCAAAGGACGGTCGCCCACTATGTGTTCCACACGTACCGCTACTTGGACACCCACCATGCTGTCCCAGACCAGATAAGGTACATGCGTACCACTTCTTTCCCTGTTAACCGACGGCATATCTTTCTTACAGAGCCATTTTTTGCGTAGCGTATGCTTTGTTGTGCCGTTGTCCGTACCGTCGTCTATCCCTGTGCAATGTACTTGCTAGAGTAGTACAGCCACCCCTCTCCACACCCCCTCAATTGCCACTTTTCAAATAAGGCAATTTTCCTCCATCTCCCTCTTGCTAGGAGGCAGTGTCCTTAACTCTTCTTCTCCCCCTGTGTGAAGAGACTTACAGCATCCCTCAGCCCTTCTCCCCTTTAGCAAAACATTTTTGTGTTAAGGACATCTCACAATCCCCCCCCTTATTTGTGTGGACTTTAGTAAGAGGTTTTAGCCTTAAGAGAGGGTTCTTGCGCTATGATCTTTTGCTCATACGGTGAGCGAACGATCTCAAAATTGAGATCTGATTGGACCGTTTCGATCGCGACAGCGAGCCCTACAAGATGGCCCCTTCTCGAAAACGTCAAAATATTACCTCGGGAGGCGCGCACAATAACGAGAGTAGAGAAGATGCTCCCGATGCGGCCCCAACCCTCCCTTTACAAGCTGCTCAAGGAAATGGTAGCCAAGTCAGCTTGGTTATCTTTTAGAGAAGAGTTTTTTTAAAATATTAGTGTTAATAAATGTGTATCTTTTCCTTTTAGAATAATGACGTAAAATTGTATGAAGCTACGAATTGAGTGTTGTATTCAATGATTTATATTGAAATTGTTATCTTTAATGAATTGGGTTCTTGGGCAACTCTATTCTAGAAGACTAGGCCAGCGGCTATGCCTTGCATGGATGATGAAAAAAGCGTTGCCTCTAGAAATCAAGTCTAGTAGTTACCCAATTTATGATCAATTACCCTATGGGTGATTTGATTTTTAGAAGATCACGCTCCCTTGTGGGATAGGACTAGGTCTTACCTATGAATCGCATACTTGAATCTCTACATGGTCAAGGTGTCGATTAATAGGAAACTTTTTGCAAGTTAAGACTTGGTGGACTATCTTAAGTGTTTCCCTATTTTAGAAGGGGGAACCTTATAATTGGTATCAGAGCCAATCTTAGCTCCAAGGAATTGACAGTTAAGGACTGTTTTGCAATAAATGTTTTACCTAACATAATGCTAATTAATAAAAACATCCTACTAAAACAAACAAGTGGACTTGATGTTTGAATGATTTTTTAAATGATTCGTTGGATTGAAAAGTTGAAGATGATCCATTTATTTTGTTTTGTCGGTAACCCCCAGGGCCGACACCTCTCTGACTATAGATGGGATTCGTATACCTCAGGATCGCTGGGTGTATGACTAAACAAGTGATGCAAGTCTTACCTGCTCACAGAGTAGCTGTGTTGGGACCTACCCCAATCCAGAGTCTACCACCCTTACCATTAGTTTTTAGAGTCTTAGAAACTACAGCAGAACCCCAATATTTCACCTATGTGGACCGCTGTACCCTTATGTCATAGTCAAGCTTAGGAATTTCCCTTGATGGCAAATGAGACTAATTATATTAGTCTCAGATCTTTGTAATAAAACTCGTCCTTGTAAATATTAGAAATAAAATTATTTCTATGTTTTACTCTTCAAAATAAGCGTTGTGCAAATATGAATCTTGTAATCTTAAAATTGTTTTTACAATGATGGCCAGGACGATCACCCTCCACTTCCCAGTGCACTTTACACTGATATCCAGGAGAAGAAGCTCTTGCTCAAGCAAATGCAACCTCCCTCCTTTAAAGGAGAAGGTTCAAAGATTGAGAAGGATGCTGAAGTCTGGATTGAAGCGATGGACGATTATTTCTCTACCGCCGGTACTGGAGTAGCAAATCAGTCTATGCTTGCATTGTTTCGCCTCATCGGAGATGCTAAACTCTGGTGGAAACAGTGGTGCCGTGACAAGGGAGTCACCGAGCATTCTCAAACGTGGGAAGACATCAAGCAGGCCGTGAAGGAAAGATATCTTCCCCCTTCCCATGAATCCATAAAGATTCTTGGGATGGATTGGTTAATTGCAAACAAAGCTAGCATTCATTGTCACTAGGGGAGTATCACTTTTGAAAATGAGCACGGCCAAGTACTATCCGTTCACGGCATAACATAACCTAAATCTAGGGTAGTCAAGGCAAAACATCTTCTCAAGGGAACACGTAAGGGTCAGCAAGTTTTCTTAGCCAAGCTCAACAAAACCATTGAACCTAGTAAGGAGACAGAACCCTCTTGGCTCCAAGAATTCTCTAACATTTTCCCTGACAAGCTTACAGGCCTACCGCCTCCTCGAATCATGAAATTTAGGTGATCCCTGGGACTCAACCCGTCTCAAAAACGCGCCCTATAAAATGTCCCTTCCTGAAGCCATTGAACTTAAAGAGCAACTTTCCCAACTCATTGAGCAAGGATTCGTACACCCCAGTAGCTCTCCTTGGGGGGCACCTGTCCTTTTCCAAAAAAAAGGACGGAACTCTCTGCCTCTGCATAGATTATCGAGGGCTGAATCAAGTCACTGTCAAGAATAAGTATGCTATCCCTCGCATCGACGAACTTCTTGACAGGCTTCATGGGGCCAAAGTCTTCTCAAAAATAGATTTGAGATCTGGTTACTATCAGATCATCAAAGTCGAGGAAGCAGATATACCCAAGACAGCCTTCAGTACCGGTTATAACCACTATGAGTTTACTGTAACCTCATTCGGGTTAACCAATGCTCCTGCAACCTTCAACCGCCTAATGCAAGACATATTCCATCCTTACTTGGATGAATTTGTGCTTGTTTTCTTTGATGACATCTTAATCTACTCCAAATCAATGGAAGAGCATGAGGAGCATGTGCGTAGAGTTTTGTAATTGTTGCGCAGACACAAACTCTATGCCAAGAAGAGCAAATGTACCTTCTTTACTCATCAAATTGAGTATCTTGGGTTCATTGTCTTCAAAGATGGCATTTCAATAGTTCCTGCCAAGGTTAAAGATATTCTAGAGTGGCCATCCCCTAAATCAGTTCATGAAGTTCGTGGGTTTTTGGGAATCACGGGATGGTATAGGATTTTTTCTAAAGATTATGCCTCGGTAGCTGCACCTTTGACTGATCTTCTCTCAAGAAGTATTGCAAAATAGTGTGGCTGCCAATCCATCAAAACAGCTTTGATCAGCTCAAGGTCATTATTACTTTTGCCCCAGTCCTGAAACTTCCTGATTTCACCAAGTGGTTACTGATGCCAGTAGTCTAGCACTTGGTGGTGTCCTCCATGAAGCTCATGATAGTCCTACTGCGGGACACCCAGGCTATGCAAAAATATTCAATGCCGTAACAAGGAGCTTTCATTAGGCAGGCTTGAAAAATGATGTCCTTCGGTACTTGAAGCGATGTCTCTCTCATGCCAAAGGATCAAAGCTAAAAGGGTCAAAGCTGAAAGGGTCAAGATGCCTGGGATACTTCAACCCTTGGATATTCCCCAAATGAAGTGGGAGTGCATTTCTGTACCGCCGATACTGGAGTAGCAAATCAGTCTATTCTTGCATGGTTTCACCTCATCGGAGATGCTAAACTCTGGTGGAAACAGTGGTGCCGTGACAAGGGAGTCACCGAGCATTCTCAAACGTGGGAAGACATCAAGCAGGCCGCGAAGGAAAGATATCTTCCCCCTTCCCATGAATCCATAAAGATTCTTGGGATGGATTGGTTAATTGCAAACAAAGCTAGCATTCATTGTCACTAGGGGAGTATCACTTTTGAAAATGAGCATGGCCAAGTACTATCCGTTCAGGGCATAACATAACCTAAATCTAGCGTAGTCAAGGCAAAACATCTTCTCAAGGGAACACGTAAGGGTCAGCAAGTTTTCTTAGCCAAGCTCAACAAAACCATTGAACCTAGTAAGGAGACAGAACCCTCTTGGCTCCAAGAATTCTCTGACATCTTCCCTGACAAGCTTACAGGCCTACCGCCTCCTCGAATCATGAAATTGAGGTGATCCCTGAGACTCAACCCGTCTCAAGCAAATGCAACCTCCCTCCTTTAAAGGAGAAGACTCAAAGATTGAGAAGGATGCTGAAGTCTGGATTGAAGCGATGGACGATTATTTCTCTACCGCCGGTACTGGAGTAGCAAATCAGTCTATGCTTGCATTGTTTCGCCTCATCGGAGATGCTAAACTCTGGTGGAAACAGTGGTGCCGTGAAAAGGGAGTCACCGAGCATTCTCAAACGTGGGAAGACATCAAGCAGGGGCCGTGAAGGAAAGATATCTTCCCCCTTCCCATGAATCCATAAAGATTCTTGGGATGGACTGGTTAATTGCAAAGCTAGCATTCATTGTCACTAGGGGAGTATCACTTTTGAAAATGAGCATGGCCAAGTAATATCCGTTCAGGGCATAACATAACCTAAATCTAGGGTAGTCAAGGCAAAACATCTTCTCAAGGGAACACGTAAGGGTCAGCAAGTTTTCTTAGCCAAGCTCAACAAAACCATTGAACCTAGTAAGGAGACAGAACCCTCTTGGCTCCAAGAATTCTCTAACATCTTCCCTGACAAGCTTACAGGCCTACCGCCTCCTCGAATCATGAAATTTAGGTGATCCCTGGGACTCAACCCGTCTCAAAAACGCGCCCTATAAAATGTCCCTTCCTGAAGCCATTGAACTTAAAGAGCAACTTTCCCAACTCATTGAGCAAGGATTCATACACCCCAGTAGCTCTCCTTGGGGGGCACCTGTCCTTTTCCAAAAAAAAGGACGGAACTCTCTGCCTCTGCATAGATTATCGAGGGCTGAATCAAGTCACTGTCAAGAATAAGTATGCTATCCCTCGCATCGACGAACTTCTTGACAGGCTTCATGGGGCCAAAGTCTTCTCAAAAATAGATTTGAGATCTGGTTACTATTAGATCATCAAAGTCGAGGAAGCAGATATACCCAAGATAGCCTTCAGTACCGGTTATAACCACTATGAGTTTACTGTAACCTCATTCGGGTTAACCAATGCTCCTGCAACCTTCAACCGCGTAATGCAAGATATATTCCATCCTTACTTGGATGAATTTGTGCTTGTTTTCTTTGATGACATCTTAATCTACTCCAAATCAATGGAAGAGCATGAGAAGCATGTGCGTAGAGTTCTGCAATTGTTGCGCAGACACAAACTCTATGCCAAGAAGAGCAAATGTACCTTCTTTACTCATCAAATTGAGTATCTTGGGTTCATCGTCTTCAAAGATGGCATTTCAATAGTTCCCGCCAAGGTTAAAGATATTCTAGAGTGGCCATCCCCTAAATCAGTTCATGAAGTTCGTGGGTTCTTGGGAATCACGGGATGGTATAGGATTTTTATTAAAGATTATGCCTCGGTAGCTGCACCTTTGACGGATCTTCTCTCAAGAAGTATTGCAAAATATTGTGGCTGCCAATCCATCAAAACAGCTTTGATCAGCTCAAGGTCATTATTACTTTTGCCCCAGTCCTGAAACTTCCTGATTTCACCAAGTGGTTACTGATGCCAGTAGTCTAGCACTTGGTGGTGTCCTCCATTAAGCTCATGATAGTCCTACTGCGGGACACCCAGGCTATGCAAAAATATTCAATGCCGTAACAAGGAGCTTTCATTAGGCAGGCTTGAAAAATGATGTCCTTCGGTACTTGAAGCGATGTCTCTCTCATGCCAAAGGATCAAAGCTAAAAGGGTCAAAGCTGAAAGGGTCAAGATGCCTGGGAAACTTCAACCCTTGGATATTCCCCAAATGAAGTGGGAGTGCATTTCTGTACCGCCGGTACTGGAATAGCAAATCAGTCTATGCTTGCATGGTTTCGCCTCATCGGAGATGCTAAACTCTGGTGGAAACAGTGGTGCCGTGACAAGGGAGTCACCGAGCATTCTCAAACGTGGGAAGACATCAAGCAGGCCGTGAAGGAAAGATATCTTCCCCCTTCCCATGAATCCATAAAGATTCTTGGGATGGATTGGTTAATTGCAAACAAAGCTAGCATTCATTGTCACTAGGGGAGTATCACTTTTGAAAATGAGCATGGCCAAGTAGTATCCGTTCAGGGCATAACATAACCTAAATCTAGGGTAGTCAAGGCAAAACATCTTCTCAAGGGAACACGTAAGGGTCAGCAAGTTTTCTTAGCCAAGCTCAACAAAACCATTGAACCTAGTAAGGAGACAGAACCCTCTTGGCTCCAAGAATTCTCTAACATCTTCCCTGACAAGCTTACAGGCCTACCGCCTCCTCGAATCATGAAATTTAGGTGATCCCTGGGACTCAACCCGTCTCAAAAACGCGCCCTATAAAATGTCCCTTCCTGAAGCCATTGAACTTAAAGAGCAACTTTCCCAACTCATTGAGCAAGGATTCGTACACCCCAGTAGCTCTCCTTGGGGGGCACCTGTCCTTTTCCAAAAAAAAAGGACGGAACTCTCTGCCTCTGCATAGATTATCGAGGGCTGAATCAAGTCACTGTCAAGAATAAGTATGCTATCCCTCGCATCGACGAACTTCTTGACAGGCTTCATGGGGCCAAAGTCTTCTCAAAAATAGATTTGAGATCTGGTTACTATTAGATCATCAAAGTCGAGGAAGCTGATATATACCCAAGACAGCCTTCAGTACCGGTTATAACCACTATGAGTTTACTGTAACCTCATTCGGGTTAACCAATGCTCCTGCAACCTTCAACCGCCTAATGCAAGATATATTCCATCCTTACTTGGATGAATTTGTGCTTGTTTTCTTTGATGACATCTTAATCTACTCCAAATCAATGGAAGAGCATGAGGAGCATGTGCGTAGAGTTCTGCAATTGTTGCGCAGACACAAACTCTATGCCAAGAAGAGCAAATGTACCTTCTTTACTCATCAAATTGAGTATCTTGGGTTCATCGTCTTCAAAGATGGCATTTCAATAGTTCCCGCCAAGGTTAAAGATATTCTAGAGTGGCCATCCCCTAAATCAGTTCATGAAGTTCGTGGGTTTTTGGGAATCACGGGATGGTATAGGATTTTTATTAAAGATTATGCCTCGGTAGCTGCACCTTTGACGGATCTTCTCTCAAGAAGTATTGCAAAATAGTGTGGCTGCCAATCCATCAAAACAGCTTTGATCAGCTCAAGGTCATTATTACTTTTGCCCCAGTCCTGAAACTTCCTGATTTCACCAAGTGGTTACTGATGCCAGTAGTCTAGCACTTGGTGGTGTCCTCCATGAAGCTCATGATAGTCCTACTGCGGGACACCCAGGCTATGCAAAAATATTCAATGCCGTAACAAGGAGCTTTCATTAGGCAGGCTTGAAAAATGATGTCCTTCGGTACTTGAAGCGATGTCTCTCATGCCAAAGGATCAAAGCTAAAAGGGTCAAAGCTGAAAGGGTCGAGATGCCTGGGAAACTTCAACCCTTGGATATTCCCCAAACGAAGTGGGAGTACATTACTATGGATTTTGTCACAAGTCTCCCCATTGTTCAAGCAGGATATGACTCCATTCTGGTAGTAGTGGACTTACTTACCAAAGTAGCTCACCTTATATCAGCAAAGAAGACCTTCAAAGCTTCTGATGTTGCTAGAATATTCAACAAGGAAGTCCTCAAACTTCATGGTCTCCCAAAAAGGATAGTAACTGACCAGGATTTTGACTTCACTTCAAAGTGCCTATAAACTCCAACTCCAACTCTGGTAGAATTTGCCTACAATGCATCTTATCATCAGAGCATAGGAATGTCACCATTCAAAGCACTCTCTATGGGCAAGAATGCTTGTTTCCTCTAAATTTCTCTGATCCAGGAAAATGCTCGAAGAGATGGAGGAACAAACCAAGGCAATCCAAAAGGATATTAAAGCTGCCCAAGATGGATAAAAGCATTATGCTGACACCAAGAGGTCTAAAAGGATCTTCAAGGAAGGAGACAAAGTTCTTCTATGAGTGCTACCCAAACAAAGTTCTCTATCACTTGGTAAATATAAGAAGCTCAGCCCTAGGTATTGTGGTCCCTATACAGTTATCAAGCCTTTAGGTAAAAGTGCCTACAAACTCCAACTCCCAGCCAATATCAAAGTCCACAATGTATTTCATGTAAGTTTGTTAAAACTTATGTACCCAGTCTTGATCATTAACCTACTCAAGGAGTCCTTGAATTACAGCCCAATAGCATCATAGATTCTAGGGAAAGACAACTCCAAAATAGAACTCTTGTAGAACATCTAGTACAGTGGAAAGATTACCCTGAAGAGGATGCAACTTGGGAAGATGAAGCTACACTCTTAAAGGATTATCTCCAATTCATGATGAGTCATCTTGATTTCTTTAAGGGGGGAAGGATGTAACATACCCATCTTCACTAATAAAGAAATGTCTTGTAATAGATAAATTTATGAGTTTTTATGGTATAAAAATCAATGATTTTATTAAATGAGTCATTTCTACTTAGAGTCTCTAAATTTTGAGCCCAAATTTGAAATTTATGCACGATTTTATCCTAATATAGGATTTTACAGCATCCAAAACGGACACCGAATCAAGCTTATACGCAAATTTCAGTCATTTTTAGTTAAAAAGCGATGACCTTTAAACCTTAATAAATGCATGACCAAGCGTCCGATTGACGGATGGTCTGTACCCCAACGACTAGGAGAACCTCCCGGATAAAGAAAAAATTACCTCGCAGTCTGGTACGTAAATCGAGACCGACGCTCAAAATTTGGAAACCTTGCCCCAAAATTTAGACCGTACACACTTACCTGGGTACCCGTATGATAGCTGCACAAGAACCAAAGGACGGTCGCCCACTATGTGGTCCACACGTACCGCTACTTGGACACCCACCATGCTGTCCCAGACCAGATAAGGTACATGCGTACCACTCCTTTCCCTGTTAACCGACAGCATATCTTTCTTACAGAGCCATGCAGGCCACTGATCTACAGCCTTTGCTAGTACACCGTCCTTTCATCCTTGCTTTGCGCAACGCCCGTACTACCCATATCCCATAGTTATATAAACCCCCGACGTACTCCATGGGCAACAAGCATTTTCTGCGTAGCGTATGCTCTGTTGTGCCGTTGTCCGTACCGTCGTCTGTCCCTGTGCAGTGTACTTGCTATAGTAGTACAGCCACCCCTCTCCACACCCCCTCAATTGCCACTTTTCAAATAAGGCAATTTTCCTCCATCTCCCTCTTGCTAGGAGGCAGTGTCAACTCTTCTTCTTCCCCTGTGTGAAGAGACTTACAGCATCCCTCAGCCCTTCTCCCCTTTAGCAAAACATTTTTGTGTTAAGGACATCTCACAATCCCCCCCCCCTTATTTGTGTGGAATTTAGTAAGAGGTTTTAGCCTTAAGAGAGGGTTCTTGCGCTGTGATCTTTTACTCATACGGTGAGCAAACGATCTCAGAATTGAGATCTGATTGGACCGTTTTGATCGCAACAGCGAGCCCTACAAGATGGCCCCTTCTCGAAAACGTCAAAATATTACCTCAAGAGGCGCGCAAAATAACGAGAGTAGAGAAGATGCTCCCGATGCGGCCCCAACCCTCCCTTTACAAGCTCCTCAAGGAAATGGTGGCCAAGTCAGCTTGGTTATCTTTTAGAGAAGAGTTTTTTTTTTAATATTAGTGTTAATAAATGTGTATCTTTTCCTTTTAGAATAATGACATAAAATTGTATGAAGCTACGAATTGAGTGTTGTATTCAATGATTTGTATTGAAATTGTTATCTTTAATGAATTGGGTTCTTGGTTAACTCTATTCTAGAAGACCAGGCCAGCGGCTATGCCTTGCATGGATGAGGAAAAAAGCGTTGCCTCTAGAAATCAAGTCTAGTACTTACCCAATCTATGGGTGATTTGATTTTTAGAAGATCACGCTCCCTTGTGGGATAGGACTAGGTCTTACCTATGAATCGTATCCTTGAATCTCTACATGGTCAAGGTGTCGATTAATAGGAAATTTTTTGCAAGGTAAGACTTGGTGGACTATCTTAAGTGTTTCCCTATTTTAGAAGGGGGGAACCTTATAATTGGTATCAGAGCCAATCTTAGCTCCAAGGAATTACCATTTAAGGACTGTTTTGCAATAAATGTTTTACCTAACATAATGTTAATTAATAAAAACATCCTACTAAAACAAACAAGTGGAAGTGATGTTTGAATGATTGTTTAAATGATTCGTTGGATTGAAAAGTTGAAGATGATGCATTTATTTTGTTTTGTCGGTACCCCCAGGGCCGACATCTCTGTGACTATAGATGGGATTCGCATACCTCAGGATCGCTAGGTGTATGACCAAACAAGTGATGCAGGTCTTACCTGCTCACAGAGTAGCTGTGTTGGGACCTACCCCAATCCAGAGTCTACCACCCTTACCATCAGTTTTTAGAGTCTTAGAAACTACAGCAGAACCCCAATATTTCACCTATGTGGACCGCTGTACCCTTATGTCATAGTCAAGCTTAGGAATTTCCCTTGATGGCAAATAAGACTAATTATATTAGTATCAGATCTTTGTAATAAAACTCGTCCTTGTAAATATTTAAAAATAAAATGATTTCTATGTTTTACTCTTCAAAATAAGCGTTGTGCAAATATATATCTTGTAATCTTAAAATTGTTTTTACAATGATGGCCACGACGATCACCCTCCACTTCCCAGTGTGCTTTACATTGATATCCAGGAGAAGAAGCTCTTGCTCAAGCAAATGCAATCTCCCTCCTTTAAAGGAGAAGGTTCAAAGATTGAGAAGGATGCTGAAGTCTGGATTGAAGCGATGGACGATTATTTCTCTACCGCCGGTACTGGAGTAGCAAATCAGTCTATGCTTGCATGGTTTCGCCTCATCGGAGATGCTAAACTCTGGTGCAAACAGTGGTGCCGTGACAAGGGAGTCACCGAGCATTCTCAAACGTGGAAAGACATCAAGCAGGGGCCGTGAAGGAAAGATATCTTCCCCCTTCCCATGAATCCATAAAGATTCTTGGGATGGATTGGTTAATTGCAAACAAAGCTAGCATTCATTGTCACTAGGGGAGTATCACTTTTTAAAGTTTGCATGGCCAAGTAATATCCGTTCAGGGCATAACATAACCTAAATCTAGGGTAGTCAAGGCAAAACATCTTCTCAAGGGAACACGTAAGGGTCAGCAAGTTTTCTTAGCCAAGCTCAACAAAACCATTGAACCTAGTAAGGAGACAGAACCCTCTTGGCTCCAAGAATTCTCTGACATCTTCCCTGACAAGCTTACATGCCTACCGCCTCCTCGAATCATGAAATTGAGGTGATCCCTGGGACTCAACCCATCTCAAAAACGCGTCCTATAAAATGTCCCTTCCTCAAGCCATTGAACTTAAAGAGCAACTTTCCCAACTCATTGAGCAAGGATTCGTACACCCCAGTAGCTCTCCTTGGGGGGCACCTGTCCTTTTCCAAAAAAAAGAAGGACGGAACTCTCTGCCTCTGCATAGATTATCGAGGGCTGAATCAAGTCACTGTCAAGAATAAGTATGCTATCCCTCGCATCGACGAACTTCTTGACAGGCTTTATGGGGCCAAAGTCTTCTCAAAAATAGATTTGAGTCTGGTTACTATCAGATCATCAAAGTCGAGGAAGCAGATATACCCAAGACAGCCTTCAGTACCGGTTATAACCACTATGAGTTTACTGTAACCTCATTCGGGTTAACCAATGCTCCTGCAACCTTCAACCGCCTAATGCAAAATATATTCCATCCTTACTTGGATGAATTTGTGCTTGTTTTCTTTGATGACATCTTAATCTACTCCAAATCAATGGAAGAGCATGAGGAGCATGTGCGTAGAGTTCTGCAATTGGTGCGCAGACACAAACTCTATGCCAAGAAGAGCAAATGTACCTTCTTTACTCATCAAATTGAGTATCTTGGGTTCATCGTCTTCAAAGATGGCATTTCAATAGTTCCCGCCAAGATCAAAGATATTCTAGAGTGGCCATCCCCTAAATCAGTTCATGAAGTTCATGGGTTTTTGGGAATCACGGGATGGTATAGGATTTTCATTAAAGATTATGCCTTGGTAATTGCACCTTTGACGGATCTTCTCTCAAGAAGTATTGCAAAATAGTGTGGCTGCCAATCCATCAAAACAGCTTTGATCAGCTCAAGGTCATTATTACTTTTGCCCCAGTCCTGAAACTTCCTGATTTCACCAAGTGGTTACTGATGCCAGTAGTCTAGCACTTGGTGGTGTCCTCCATGAAGCTCATGATAGTCCTACTGCGGGACACCCAGGCTACGCAAAAATATTCAATGCCGTAACAAGGAGCTTTCATTAGGCAGGCTTGAAAAATGATGTCCTTCGGTACTTGAAGCGATGTCTCTCTCATGCCAAAGGATCAAAGCTGAAAGGGTCAAGATGCCTGGGAAACTTCAACCCTTGGATATTCCCCAAATGAAGTGGGAGTGCATTAGTATGGATTTTGTCACAAGTCTTCCCATTGTTCAAGCAGGATATGACTCCATTCTGGTAGTAGTGGACTTACTTACCAAAGTAGCTCACCTTATACCAGCAAAGAAGACCTTCAAAGCTTCTGATGTTGCTAGAATATTCATCAAGGAAGTCCTCAAACTTCATGGTCTCCCAAAAAGGATACTAAGTGACCGAGATTTTGACTTCACTTCAAAGTGCCTATAAACTCCAACTCCAACTCTGGTAGAATTTGCCTACAATGCATCTTATCATCAGAGCATAGGAATGTCACCATTCACTCTCTATGGGCAAGAATGCTTGTTTCCTCTAAATTTCTCTGATCCAGGAAAATGCTCGAAGAGATGGAGGAACAAACCAAGGCAATCCAAAAGGATATTAAAGCTGCCAAGATGGATAAAAGCATTATGCTGACACCAAGAGGTCTGAAAGGATCTTCAAGGAAGGAGACAAAGTTCTTCTATGAGTGCTACCCAAACGAAGTTCTCTATCACTTGGGAAATATAAGAAGCTCAGCCCTAGGTATTGTGGTCCCTATACAGTTATCAAGCCTTTAGGTAAAAGTGCCTACAAACTCCAACTCCCAGCCAATATCAAAGTCCACAATGTATTTCATGTAAGTTTGTTAAAACCTTATGTACCCAGTCTTGATCATTAACCTACTCAAGGAGTCCTTGAATTACAGCCCAATAGCATCATAGATTCTAGGGAAAGGCAACTTCGAAATAGAACTCTTGTAGAACATCTGGTACAGTGGAAAGATTACCCTGAAGAGGATGCAACTTGGGAAGATGAAGCTACACTCTTAAAGGATTATCCCCAATTCATGATGAGTCGTCTTGATTTCTTTAATGGGGGAAGGATGTAACATACCCATCTTCACTAATAAAAAAATGTCTTGTAATAGATAAATTTATGAGTTTTTATGGTTTAAAAATCAATGATTTTATTAAATGAGTCATTTTTACTTAGAGTCTTTAAATTTTGAGCCCAAATTTGGAATTTATGCGTGATTTTACCCTAATATAGGACTTTACAGCATCCAAAACGGACACGGAATCAAGCTTATACACAAATTTCAGTCATTTTTAGTTAAAAAGCGACGACCTTTAAACCTTAATAAATGCATGACTGAGCGTCCGATTGATGAATGGTCTGCACCCCAACGACTAGGAGAACCTCCCGGATCAAAAAAAAAATTACCTCTCAGGCGCAGTCTGGTACGCAAATCGAGACCGACGCTCCAAATTTGGAAACCTTGCCCCAAAATTTGGACCGTACACACTTACCTGGGTACACGTATGATAGCTGCACAAGAACCAAAGGACGGTCGCCCACTATGTGGTCCACACGTACCGCTACTTGGACACCCACCATGCTGCCCCAGACCAGATAAGGTACATGCGTACCACTTCTTTCCCTGTTAACCGACGGCATATCTTTCTTACAGAGCCATTTTTTGCGTAGCGTATGCTTTGTTGTGCCGTTGTCCGTACCGTCGTCTATCCCTGTGCAATGTACTTGCTAGAGTAGTACAGCCACCCCTCTCCACACCCCCTCAATTGCCACTTTTCAAATAAGGCAATTTTCCTCCATCTCCCTCTTGCTAGGAGGCAGTGTCCTTAACTCTTCTTCTCCCCCTGTGTGAAGAGACTTACAGCATCCCTCAGCCCTTCTCCCCTTTAGCAAAACATTTTTGTGTTAAGGACATCTCACAATCCCCCCCCTTATTTGTGTGGACTTTAGTAAGAGGTTTTAGCCTTAAGAGAGGGTTCTTGCGCTATGATCTTTTGCTCATACGGTGAGCGAACGATCTCAAAATTGAGATCTGATTGGACCGTTTCGATCGCGACAGCGAGCCCTACAAGATGGCCCCTTCTCGAAAACGTCAAAATATTACCTCGGGAGGCGCGCACAATAACGAGAGTAGAGAAGATGCTCCCGATGCGGCCCCAACCCTCCCTTTACAAGCTGCTCAAGGAAATGGTAGCCAAGTCAGCTTGGTTATCTTTTAGAGAAGAGTTTTTTTTAAAATATTAGTGTTAATAAATGTGTATCTTTTCCTTTTAGAATAATGACGTAAAATTGTATGAAGCTACGAATTGAGTGTTGTATTCAATGATTTGTATTGAAATTGTTATCTTTAATGAATTGGGTTCTTGGGCAACTCTATTCTAGAAGACTAGGCCAGCGGCTATGCCTTGCATGGATGAGGAAAAAAGCGTTGCCTCTAGAAATCAAGTCTAGTAGTTACCCAATTTATGATCAATTACCCTATGGGTGATTTGATTTTTAGAAGATCACGCTCCCTTGTGGGATAGGACTAGGTCTTACCTATGAATCGCATACTTGAATCTCTACATGGTCAAGGTGTCGATTAATAGGAAACTTTTTGCAAGTTAAGACTTGGTGGACTATCTTAAGTGTTTCCCTATTTTAGAAGGGGGAACCTTATAATTGGTATCAGAGCCAATCTTAGCTCCAAGGAATTGACAGTTAAGGACTGTTTTGCAATAAATGTTTTACCTAACATAATGCTAATTAATAAAAACATCCTACTAAAACAAACAAGTGGACTTGATGTTTGAATGATTGTTTAAATGATTCGTTGGATTGAAAAGTTGAAGATGATGCATTTATTTTGTTTTGTCGGTAACCCCCAGGGCCGACACCTCTCTGACTATAGATGGGATTCGTATACCTCAGGATCGCTGGGTGTATGACCAAACAAGTGATGCAAGTCTTACCTGCTCACAGAGTAGCTGTGTTGGGACCTACCCCAATCCAGAGTCTACCACCCTTACCATCAGTTTTTAGAGTCTTAGAAACTACAGCAGAACCCCAATATTTCACCTATGTGGACCGCTGTACCCTTATGTCATAGTCAAGCTTAGGAATTTCCCTTGATGGCAAATGAGACTAATTATATTAGTCTCAGATCTTTGTAATAAAACTCGTCCTTGTAAATATTAGAAATAAAATTATTTCTATGTTTTACTCTTCAAAATAAGCGTTGTGCAAATATGAATCTTGTAATCTTAAAATTGTTTTTACAATGATGGCCAGGACGATCACCCTCCACTTCCCAGTGCACTTTACACTGATATCCAGGAGAAGAAGCTCTTGCTCAAGCAAATGCAACCTCCCTCCTTTAAAGGAGAAGGTTCAAAGATTGAGAAGGATGCTGAAGTCTGGATTGAAGCGATGGACGATTATTTCTCTACCGCCGGTACTGGAGTAGCAAATCAGTCTATGCTTGCATGGTTTCGCCTCATCGGAGATGCTAAACTCTGGTGGAAACAGTGGTGCCGTGACAAGGGAGTCACCGAGCATTCTCAAACGTGGGAAGACATCAAGCAGGCCGTGAAGGAAAGATATCTTCCCCCTTCCCATGAATCCATAAAGATTCTTGGGATGGATTGGTTAATTGCAAACAAAGCTAGCATTCATTGTCACTAGGGGAGTATCACTTTTGAAAATGAGCATGGCCAAGTACTATCCGTTCAGGGCATAACATAACCTAAATCTAGGGTAGTCAAGGCAAAACATCTTCTCAAGGGAACACGTAAGGGTCAGCAAGTTTTCTTAGCCAAGCTCAACAAAACCATTGAACCTAGTAAGGAGACAGAACCCTCTTGGCTCCAAGAATTCTCTAACATTTTCCCTGACAAGCTTACAGGCCTACCGCCTCCTCGAATCATGAAATTTAGGTGATCCCTGGGACTCAACCCGTCTCAAAAACGCGCCCTATAAAATGTCCCTTCCTGAAGCCATTGAACTTAAAGAGCAACTTTCCCAACTCATTGAGCAAGGATTCGTACACCCCAGTAGCTCTCCTTGGGGGGCACCTGTCCTTTTCCAAAAAAAAGGACGGAACTCTCTGCCTCTGCATAGATTATCGAGGGCTGAATCAAGTCACTGTCAAGAATAAGTATGCTATCCCTCGCATCGACGAACTTCTTGACAGGCTTCATGGGGCCAAAGTCTTCTCAAAAATAGATTTGAGATCTGGTTACTATCAGATCATCAAAGTCGAGGAAGCAGATATACCCAAGACAGCCTTCAGTACCGGTTATAACCACTATGAGTTTACTGTAACCTCATTCGGGTTAACCAATGCTCCTGCAACCTTCAACCGCCTAATGCAAGACATATTCCATCCTTACTTGGATGAATTTGTGCTTGTTTTCTTTGATGACATCTTAATCTACTCCAAATCAATGGAAGAGCATGAGGAGCATGTGCGTAGAGTTCTGCAATTGTTGCGCAGACACAAACTCTATGCCAAGAAGAGCAAATGTACCTTCTTTACTCATCAAATTGAGTATCTTGGGTTCATCGTCTTCAAAGATGGCATTTCAATAGTTCCTGCCAAGGTTAAAGATATTCTAGAGTGGCCATCCCCTAAATCAGTTCATGAAGTTCGTGGGTTTTTGGGAATCACGGGATGGTATAGGATTTTTTCTAAAGATTATGCCTCGGTAGCTGCACCTTTGACGGATCTTCTCTCAAGAAGTATTGCAAAATAGTGTGGCTGCCAATCCATCAAAACAGCTTTGATCAGCTCAAGGTCATTATTACTTTTGCCCCAGTCCTGAAACTTCCTGATTTCACCAAGTGGTTACTGATGCCAGTAGTCTAGCACTTGGTGGTGTCCTCCATGAAGCTCATGATAGTCCTACTGCGGGACACCCAGGCTATGCAAAAATATTCAATGCCGTAACAAGGAGCTTTCATTAGGCAGGCTTGAAAAATGATGTCCTTCGGTACTTGAAGCGATGTCTCTCTCATGCCAAAGGATCAAAGCTAAAAGGGTCAAAGCTGAAAGGGTCAAGATGCCTGGGAAACTTCAACCCTTGGATATTCCCCAAATGAAGTGGGAGTGCATTTCTGTACCGCCGGTACTGGAGTAGCAAATCAGTCTATGCTTGCATGGTTTCGCCTCATCGGAGATGCTAAACTCTGGTGGAAACAGTGGTGCCGTGACAAGGGAGTCACCGAGCATTCTCAAACGTGGGAAGACATCAAGCAGGCCGCGAAGGAAAGATATCTTCCCCCTTCCCATGAATCCATAAAGATTCTTGGGATGGATTGGTTAATTGCAAACAAAGCTAGCATTCATTGTCACTAGGGGAGTATCACTTTTGAAAATGAGCATGGCCAAGTACTATCCGTTCAGGGCATAACATAACCTAAATCTAGGGTAGTCAAGGCAAAACATCTTCTCAAGGGAACACGTAAGGGTCAGCAAGTTTTCTTAGCCAAGCTCAACAAAACCATTGAACCTAGTAAGGAGACAGAACCCTCTTGGCTCCAAGAATTCTCTGACATCTTCCCTGACAAGCTTACAGGCCTACCGCCTCCTCGAATCATGAAATTGAGGTGATCCCTGAGACTCAACCCGTCTCAAGCAAATGCAACCTCCCTCCTTTAAAGGAGAAGACTCAAAGATTGAGAAGGATGCTGAAGTCTGGATTGAAGCGATGGACGATTATTTCTCTACCGCCGGTACTGGAGTAGCAAATCAGTCTATGCTTGCATTGTTTCGCCTCATCGGAGATGCTAAACTCTGGTGGAAACAGTGGTGCCGTGAAAAGGGAGTCACCGAGCATTCTCAAACGTGGGAAGACATCAAGCAGGGGCCGTGAAGGAAAGATATCTTCCCCCTTCCCATGAATCCATAAAGATTCTTGGGATGGACTGGTTAATTGCAAAGCTAGCATTCATTGTCACTAGGGGAGTATCACTTTTGAAAATGAGCATGGCCAAGTAATATCCGTTCAGGGCATAACATAACCTAAATCTAGGGTAGTCAAGGCAAAACATCTTCTCAAGGGAACACGTAAGGGTCAGCAAGTTTTCTTAGCCAAGCTCAACAAAACCATTGAACCTAGTAAGGAGACAGAACCCTCTTGGCTCCAAGAATTCTCTAACATCTTCCCTGACAAGCTTACAGGCCTACCGCCTCCTCGAATCATGAAATTTAGGTGATCCATGGGACTCAACCCGTCTCAAAAACGCGCCCTATAAAATGTCCCTTCCTGAAGCCATTGAACTTAAAGAGCAACTTTCCCAACTCATTGAGCAAGGATTCGTACACCCCAGTAGCTCTCCTTGGGGGGCACCTGTCCTTTTCCAAAAAAAAGGACGGAACTCTCTGCCTCTGCATAGATTATCGAGGGCTGAATCAAGTCACTGTCAAGAATAAGTATGCTATCCCTCGCATCGACGAACTTCTTGACAGGCTTCATGGGGCCAAAGTCTTCTCAAAAATAGATTTGAGATCTGGTTACTATTAGATCATCAAAGTCGAGGAAGCAGATATACCAAGATAGCCTTCAGTACCGGTTATAACCACTATGAGTTTACTGTAACCTCATTCGGGTTAACCAATGCTCCTGCAACCTTCAACCGCCTAATGCAAGATATATTCCATCCTTACTTGGATGAATTTGTGCTTGTTTTCTTTGATGACATCTTAATCTACTCCAAATCAATGGAAGAGCATGAGAAGCATGTGCGTAGAGTTCTGCAATTGTTGCGCAGACACAAACTCTATGCCAAGAAGAGCAAATGTACCTTCTTTACTCATCAAATTGAGTATCTTGGGTTCATCGTCTTCAAAGATGGCATTTCAATAGTTCCCGCCAAGGTTAAAGATATTCTAGAGTGGCCATCCCCTAAATCAGTTCATGAAGTTCGTGGGTTCTTGGGAATCACGGGATGGTATAGGATTTTTTCTAAAGATTATGCCTAGGTAGCTGCACCTTTGACGGATCTTCTCTCAAGAAGTATTGCAAAATATTGTGGCTGCCAATCCATCAAAACAGCTTTGATCAGCTCAAGGTCATTATTACTTTTTCCCCAGTCCTAAAACTTCCTGATTTCACCAAGTGGTTACTGATGCCAGTAGTCTAGCACTTGGTGGTGTCCTCCATTAAGCTCATGATAGTCCTATTGCGGGACACCCAGGCTATGCAAAAATATTCAATGCCGTAACAAGGAGCTTTCATTAGGCAGGCTTGAAAAATGATGTCCTTCGGTACTTGAAGCGATGTCTCTCTCATGCCAAAGGATCAAAGCTAAAAGGGTCAAAGCTGAAAGGGTCAAGATGCCTGGGAAACTTGAACCCTTGGATATTCCCCAAATGAAGTGGGAGTGCATTTCTGTACCGCCGGTACTGGAATAGCAAATCAGTCTATGCTTGCATGGTTTCGCCTCATCGGAGATGCTAAACTCTGGTGGAAACAGTGGTGCCGTGACAAGGGAGTCACCGAGCATTCTCAAACGTGGGAAGACATCAAGCAGGCCGTGAAGGAAAGATATCTTCCCCCTTCCCATGAATCCATAAAGATTCTTGGGATGGATTGGTTAATTGCAAACAAAGCTAGCATTCATTGTCACTAGGGGAGTATCACTTTTGAAAATGAGCATGGCCAAGTACTATCCGTTCAGGGCATAACATAACCTAAATCTAGGGTAGTCAAGGCAAAACATCTTCTCAAGGGAACACGTAAGGGTCAGCAAGTTTTCTTAGCCAAGCTCAACAAAACCATTGAACCTAGTAAGGAGACAGAACCCTCTTGGCTCCAAGAATTCTCTAACATCTTCCCTGACAAGCTTACAGGCCTACCGCCTCCTCGAATCATGAAATTTAGGTGATCCCTGGGACTCAACCCGTCTCAAAAACGCGCCCTATAAAATGTCCCTTCCTGAAGCCATTGAACTTAAAGAGCAACTTTCCCAACTCATTGAGCAAGGATTCGTACACCCCAGTAGCTCTCCTTGGGGGGCACCTGTCCTTTTCCAAAAAAAACGACGGAACTCTCTGCCTCTGCATAGATTATCGAGGGCTGAATCAAGTCACTGTCAAGAATAAGTATGCTATCCCTCGCATCGACGAACTTCTTGACAGGCTTCATGGGGCCAAAGTCTTCTCAAAAATAGATTTGAGATCTGGTTACTATTAGATCATCAAAGTCGAGGAAGCAGATATACCCAAGACAGCCTTCAGTACCGGTTATAACCACTATGAGTTTACTATAACCTCATTCGGGTTAACCAATGCTCCTGCAACCTTCAACCGCCTAATGCAAGATATATTCCATCCTTACTTGGATGAATTTGTGCTTGTTTTCTTTGATGACATCTTAATCTACTCCAAATCAATGGAAGAGCATGAGGAGCATGTGCGTAGAGTTCTGCAATTGTTGCGTAGACACAAACTCTATGCCAAGAAGAGCAAATGTACCTTCTTTACTCATCAAATTGAGTATCTTGGGTTCATCGTCTTCAAAGATGGCATTTCAATAGTTCCCGCCAAGGTTAAAGATATTCTAGAGTGGCCATCTGTAAGATTCCTCCCCCAACCCCTTTTTGATGTCTAGTATCTTCCCCTATAATCAACCCTCTTTAGAAATATAAAGACCCTGTTGCTAACTATTTTAGCCTAGAGAGAGAAAAATTATTCTAGAGAGAGAATATTCAGATTTTGAATATTTTTGGATAGAAAAATATCTCTTATAATTCAGATGAGTTCCCCTGAAACAGAAATTCAAAAAGAATTTTCCAATGTGCAATTGGAATTAATTGGAAATAGGTATAAAGAACCTTAGTCTAAGGGTCTAGATTTTCAGAAATCTTTAGACTATGGTCCAATTAAGGTTCCTATGGACCAATAGCATCAATCCATGTGTAGGGAGGAGATAAATCCAACTTGTAAAAAGAAAATACCCAAAAATGAGTAAATGCTCACATGAGGTGAAGAGTTGAAAATGTACAAGGATTATTAGTAAAAAACTATGAGCAATATTAAAAATATGACATATGTAAGGAAAGGGAATTCTTTAAAGGAGGTGCATATTTCACATAAGATGAAGAGTTGAAAATGTACAAGGATTATTAGTAAAAAACTATGAGCAATATTAAAAATATGACATATGTAAGGAAGGGGAATTCTTTAAAGGAGGTGCATATTTCACATAAGATGAAGAGTTGAAAATGTACAAGGATTATTAGTAAAAAAAACTATGAGCAATATTAAAATGATTCCATTATGACACATATGTAAGGAAGAGGAGTTCTTTAAAGGAGGTGCATATTTCACATGCTTGAATGAGTTTTAAACTCATAAAAATTGAGATATTTCATCTCTCCTCTCTCCTCATTTAAGTCTAGTTCCAAAAAGTTAGCTTAACTGACCTAAAAATGGTCAAATATTGACCAAACTGATTTAGAAAATTCTAGAATCAGTTTGTTTGGTTAGGAGCTCAATTTTTCCTATAAATAGAAGCCTCCCCCTTGTTGAAAAATATATAGTGTTTATGCATCGTTACTCTACTCCACCTAAGCCAAGAACTGTGAATTCATTTAATAATTCACTAGTTTTTGGAGCTTCCCTCTTTCTTCAATCCCCATTAGTGGCTCCATCAACATACTTAACCAATTGATTGGTTGGGGGCCTCTACCGTGAACAAAGAATCAAGCAAGTTGTAAGGTAATTAGTGAATATTGATCTTTCTATAATTTCTCAATGTTTCTCTCTTCTCAACCCCTCTCAAGCTTGAGAAGTTTAATTGGTAGGTTTTTTTTTAAATGCTATTGAAGTTTGAATAGTAGTGAAGAGTTACATAATTTAATAAATGCTATTGAAGTTAATTTTCATTTATGTTTAAATTCTAATGATTCTTATGTAAATTCTCTCTCTCACTCAAGAAATGGTCATACTCATGACCCGTTCTCAATCCAAATCAAGCTTTTCATAAAGCTTTTCCTTAACCCAAGATTAAGGCCAAATTAATGGCTTTTTTCTATGCTTTTAGTTTATGTATATTAATGATTCAATCCATTATGGATTGATAATCCAATTAGAGATCATTTTAATTATTTTCTTAATGATAAGCTTTATCCCTTAGAAAAATTGAGATTTATCAGTCATAGCAACGGAGCTATGGCAAAATTTTTATAAAAATTATGCATAAAATAATTTCATTCAAAGCATAAAAAGAGGACTTCCTATCATATTCTAGGAATTATCATCCTAGATTAATTGAAAGAATTTCATTACAATCATGGAGAAATTGAATTTTAATATTATGCATAATGGATAAATTTTTATATCAAAAGTGTTATTTTTACCATTTTTATTTCATGCATAGAAGTATGCATAATGGATAAATTTTTATATCAAAAGTGTTATTTTTACCATTTTTATTTCATGCATAGAAGTATACATAATAGATAAATTTTTATATCAAAAGTGTTATTTTTATCATTTTTAATTTTCATGCATAGAAGTATGCATAAAGGAAAATTTTTATATCAAAAGTGTTACTTTTATCATTTTTAATTTTCATGCATAGAAGTATGCATAAAGGAAAAATTTTTATATCAAAAGTGTTACTTTTATCATTTTTAATTTTCATGCATAGAAGTATGCATAAAAGAAATTTTTTTTTATATCAAAAGTGTTACTTTTATCATTTTTAATTTTCATGCATAGAAGTATGCATAAAAGTTGATTATTTTATTATAAAAGTGTGACTTTTATCATAATTGAATTTCATGCATAGAGGTATGCATAAAAGTTGATTATTTTATTGTAAGAGTGTTACTTTTATCATATTAGATTTCATGCATATAGGTATGCATAAAAGATATTCTTTTTACACTAAAAGTGTGATTTTTCATCATAAATGGATTTTATGCATAAGAGAAATTTTTTTTATTCTAAAAGTGTAATTCCTACCAAATTGAATTTATGCATAAGAAGATGCATAAAAGATTGATTTTTTAATTCAAAAGTGTCATTCTCATCTAAAATAAATTTATGCATAGAAAAATGCATAAAAGATTGAAATTTAATTCAAAAGTGTCATTTTCATTTAAAATGAATTTATGCATAGGAAGATGCATAAAAGATTGATTTTTACTTCGAAAGTATTAATCTCCTTAAATAGAATTTATGCATAAATAAATGTGTAAAGAAATCTTATATCAAATGTAAGAAATCTCTTGTATTCTATAAATAGATAAGAGATGTGATAGGATGTGATAAGAGGTGATAAGATGCTTATGAAATAAGTTACGAGGTGATAAGATGAATTAAAATGTGTATGGGGGGGATGAGGTAAGAAGTGTATGTGATAAGATAAGATGTATATGGGTTGTGATAGGGCGAGAATGGATGTGAAGTAAAAGATTAGATGTGAAGGTATATGAGGTTATATAAATGGGAATGTGGAAATGGATGTATGTATGTGGATGTGTGAATGTAGATGTAGATGTGGATGTAGGAACGTGAAAATGGATATATACATGAAGATGTATATGCATAGATGTGAATGTGGATGTAGATGTGGATGTATAGATGTGAATGGATGTGGATGTATAGATGTGAATGGGAATGTGGATGTGGATGTGGATGTATGTGAATGGGAATGTGGATGTGGATGTATGTGAATGGGAATGTGGATGTGGATGTATGTGAATGTAGATGTAGATGTGGATGTATAGATGTGAATGGATGTGGATGTATAGATGTGAATGGGAATGTGGATGTGGATGTATGTGAATGTGGATGTAGATGTGGATGTATAGATGTGAATGTGGAATGTGGATGTGGATGTATGTGTGTATGTGGATGTAGATGTGGATGTATAGATGTGAATGGGAATGGGGATGTGGATGTATGTGAATGTGAATGTAGATGTGGAAGTATGTGAATGTGAATGGATGTGGATGTATAGATGTGAATGGGAATGTGGATGTGGATGTATGTGAATGTGGATGTAGATGTGGATGTATAGATGTGAATGGGAATGTGGATGTGGATGTATGTGAATGTGGATGTAGATGTGAATGTATAGATGTGAATGTGGAATGTGGATGTGGATGGATGTATGTATGTGGATGTAGATGTGGATGTATAGATGTGAATGGGAATGTGGATGTGGATGTATGTATGTATGTGGATGTGGATGTATGAATGAGGACGTGATAGTGGATGTATGCATGTGGGTGTGGATGTATGGATGTGGACATGGATGTGTATGTATGAATGTGGATACGAGATGTGGATGTATAAATGAGGATGTGAAAATGGAGGTAAGCATGTAGATGTGGATGTATGGATGTGAATGTGGATGTGGATGTGGATATGGATGTGAATATATGATATGTGATGTGAAGGAATCTGAAGTGAAGAGATGGAAAATGATGTGATTGGATGAGTATATATATAAATGGAATGTGGAATAAGTAATGTGGATTAATGAGGGATAATGTGGAAAAATGAGAGTTAATATAGAAACTGTATTTGTAAACTATTGTAAATGCTGTTTGTAAATGGCTGTTTTATGTCAAGAATGCTGGGGAAGCATTTTGACCGTCTTGTGATTAAGGTCATGGTTAAAGTTGCAACTGCTGACGGAGAGTCAATGGAGGACGTCTCGCGTAGCAAGGTCGGCCGAGGTCTTGACCAGCCTCGGTTCGATTAAAATGGTGAGCTTCCGGTACGGTGGATGAGGGACCAAGGAAGCGGCCTATGAGTGAAGCGCTAGGTCACCTGCGAAGGATCCTAGAGGGTGCTGACCATACGGTGCTCGGGCTCTGGGTCGCCTAGGATACCCACGCGTGCGTCGAGGAAGATATTGGAACAAGGAGTAAGAGTTGTTTTGTGAAACCGGGCATGGATCTGGTTGATTGACCTTGCTGGTCTTCAATGGATGAGTCCATGGCTCTTTATATGGATCTGTTGGTTGATCTTGCTGATCTTCAACGAGAGTCCATCTTGATAAGTGATTATATTGCCGAGTATTATGGGCTAGGAACTATGGAAACGGCCTCTGTGTGGACAGGTGGTGAGCGTTCTAGTTGCCAATGATGCCATAGATACTCTGATGAAGGAATGATGGGAAATTATGAATCAACTGGATAAATTGGAAGATTGTGATCAGTGGTACTATGGTTTCATTAAAGGATTGTTTTAAAGTTAGCTGATGCTAAGAAAAAGGCAATTTTCATATTGGGTGTGTAAGTGGTGTGGCTAGTTTTATGTTTGCATGAATTTCCGGCTAGGGGGCCTTGGAACTCTTTTCCTTGGTACCCGGGACAAAACCTAACCAAATTCCAAATTGGATCCCATCACTACAGTGGTTGGGCGGTTGGCTAACCCATGGGATCGGATGGGGTTAGGCTGGACTGATGGATCCGTAAATCGAGATTTAATTTCTATTATTACGATAGATGAAGTAAATCCCGGATAGAAATTGTTCTATGGATAGGAATCAACGGCTGTGCCTCTTGATGGGGAAAAAAGCGTTGATCCCAATGATCCAAGTGCAAGTTTCTTCCTTGATCCGACCAAGTACCGTTAAAGGTGCAGTCAGATCAGTTGATCCGTAATGATCTTGACTACGTTAGAGTAAAGAGTTATCCTGGTGGAATTGCCCATGCTTTCCGGGTAAAGGAAGTTTTTCCGGTTTCGGTTTTGGACAAACCGACGGATTAGTCTCTTGTCCGGATATCCGTGGGCGAGGCCCCGAGTGTGAGACCCCTACCCGCACTTGATGTGTTACTTCTGCTGCCAGTATCCTGAATCCGTTGCTCGGTGGGAACAGGGATCTCACAGTTGGTATCAAAGCATTTGGTTAATAAAGATCAACTGAGAAGACAAATATATCAAAAATTTATGAAGAAACACAAAAAGGTTATAATTGTGTGAGATAATTCATACAATTTGATATTCAAATTGAAATTCGTAATTTGGTAGTTGGGTCTTCAGATGGAAGTACCGCAATTATATAGAATCCTTGACTTTCTTGAGGCCTAGACATGATAGTAGTTACCTTATAATTCTAAGGGCCGTGACTACCCGTATATACCGAGAGTATACTGCAGCTCTTTACTGACAGTATATACGAGTAAATCTAAGACTTGAAATTATAAGTGTTAATGCTATCTAGATGATGATTTCGAATGTGATTGATATGATTTTTAATTCTGTTTGAGAATGGATGAATTGATTTGGATTCTGATTGAAAATTCTGATTGAAAAATGAAGATTTTTAAAAATTAGATGAAATATAATGAAACCACAATGAGGGGGAATGGGACGAGTCCCTGTGATGATATTCATAACTAGAATGATGATAATGAATTCAGCAAATCACTATGAGATTAGTGGGTTGTGCTGTCAGATTGCTGCTGTTAATACTTGATCGGTAGATTAAGATAAGGGATGTCAAATTGAGGACTTGCTTGACTGAATTTCCGTAGAGGAATGTTCCGAAGGAAACTTTTCGGTCTAATGGACCATTATCATGTTAAAGATATGAATGATATAATCTGAATGAATTGTTATTTAATGATGAGTTCTATATAAGAGATATTTATCCTAGTGTTCTGTTGGGTTGACCAGAATATAAGGAACCCCAGAATAAAATTGGATCTTAAGAAAAAGAGCTGTCCTCTACCTTGCGAGATGAGGACATCTCGCACTTTTTAAGTGGGGTAGAATGTAAGATTCCTCCCCAACCTTCGAGGTATACAGGAGTAAGAATCTCCCTTTCTGATCTTATAATTATTCCCTCTCTAAAATAAAAGAAAGTTTCTGTTTAAAAAAGGAAGACCCTTTTCCTAGAATACTTCTCAGGAGTCACGCCTATTTTAAGGATTCAGAACAATGAGTTCAGAAGTGAAAATCGGTGTTTTGGATACCAAGGTTTTGGTTTTCATTCGAGTACGGCCCAAAAGAAGTTCTTTATCTATTGGGGAGTTTAAGAAGTTATCCCCCAGATATTGTGAGCCTTATATCTGAATTCAATGAAAGTAGGTGACTTAGCCTACAAGCTTCTTTTATCTCTTCATCTCAAAATTCTTAATGCCTTCTATAGAAAAATGTGTCAAACCCAAATCATGGAAAGACGGTAAAACTTCAGTGGCAAGTTACCGTTGGTTTCTAAGTTACGCTAGCTCCTTCCTTTATATAAGTCGTAACTTTTACTTGTCGCTCACAGTAATCTTACTTCCATCGATCTCCTTTCTTTCTTAATCTCCTTCATGGCTTGGCAACAAGAACTAGTTTTATCCATAATGATTCCTCACCTTCAAGACGCAAGTGAATCTGTGAAGAAGGATTTTATAGAGCAGTATGAGCGCTCACTTTTCCCTCACTTGGGAACTTCTGTAGCACAAACCAAATGGCGGACCTATCAAAACATAACTAGGGTAACACCCTGGGGTCAGCAGCACTTTCGTAACAATGTCCGCTTGGCCATGGTTATTGAAGCTTTGGGTTTGGGTCCCCGATACTACTGCGTCATGAGATCAAGGCATCCTGGGTTTTCTGAGCGGGTCTTCTTATTGGCGTGTTTTCTTCCTCATGAGAAGATATGCCTTTACCCCGTTTTTGGCTTGCCTCTCAGAGGTCCTTTTGTTAGAACACCTCATACCACTGAGATAGGCGCAGCAATAACCCACAGAATCATTCCCATAGATGAGTTACCTTATACTTGTGCAGCTTGTGAGGACTGCTTTTGTGACCATATGATGGACGGGCTTATGGAAGTGTAAAGAGTTCCTCTATCTTTACTGTATAAGTTCCGAGAATGAATAAAGTTTAAATCTTGTTCGTATTTTGAATCTTGCTCTCTTTAAGACTTATCTTGGTGGTTAATCTTGATTAAATTTTTTTTTAAAGTCTCATATTCGTGAATCTTGCGAAATTATCACAAGTTGCGAGATGAGGACATCTCGCGTTTTTTAAGTGGGGTAGAATGTAAGATTCCTCCCCCAACCCCTTTTTGATGTCTAGTATCTTCCCCTGTAATCAACCCTCTTTAGAAATATAAAGACCCTGTTGCTAACTATTTTAGCCTAGAGAGAGAAAAATTATTCTAGAGAGAGAATATTCAGATTTTGAATATTTTTGGATAGAAAAATATCTCTTATAATTCAGATGAGTTCCCCTGAAACAGAAATTCAAAAAGAATTTTCCAATGTGCAATTGGAATTAATTGGAAATAGGTATAAAGAACCTTAGTCTAAGGGTCTAGATTTTCAGAAATCTTTAGACTATGGTCCAATTAAGGTTCCTATGGACCAATAGCATCAATCCATGTGTAGGGAGGAGATAAATCCAACTTGTAAAAAGAAAATACCCAAAAATGAGTAAATGCTCACATGAGGTGAAGAGTTGAAAATGTACAAGGATTATTAGTAAAAAACTATGAGCAATATTAAAAATATGACATATGTAAGGAAAGGGAATTCTTTAAAGGAGGTGCATATTTCACATAAGATGAAGAGTTGAAAATGTACAAGGATTATTAGTAAAAAACTATGAGCAATATTAAAAATATGACATATGTAAGGAAGGGGAATTCTTTAAAGGAGGTGCATATTTCACATAAGATGAAGAGTTGAAAATGTACAAGGATTATTAGTAAAAAAAACTATGAGCAATATTAAAATGATTCCATTATGACACATATGTAAGGAAGAGGAGTTCTTTAAAGGAGGTGCATATTTCACATGCTTGAATGAGTTTTAAACTCATAAAAATTGAGATATTTCATCTCTCCTCTCTCCTCATTTAAGTCTAGTTCCAAAAAGTTAGCTTAACTGACCTAAAAATGGTCAAATATTGACCAAACTGATTTAGAAAATTCTAGAATCAGTTTGTTTGGTTAGGAGCTCAATTTTTCCTATAAATAGAAGCCTCCCCCTTGTTGAAAAATATATAGTGTTTATGCATCGTTACTCTACTCCACCTAAGCCAAGAACTGTGAATTCATTTAATAATTCACTAGTTTTTGGAGCTTCCCTCTTTCTTCAATCCCCATTAGTGGCTCCATCAACATACTTAACCAATTGATTGGTTGGGGGCCTCTACCGTGAACAAAGAATCAAGCAAGTTGTAAGGTAATTAGTGAATATTGATCTTTCTATAATTTCTCAATGTTTCTCTCTTCTCAACCCCTCTCAAGCTTGAGAAGTTTAATTGGTAGGTTTTTTTTTAAATGCTATTGAAGTTTGAATAGTAGTGAAGAGTTACATAATTTAATAAATGCTATTGAAGTTAATTTTCATTTATGTTTAAATTCTAATGATTCTTATGTAAATTCTCTCTCTCACTCAAGAAATGGTCATACTCATGACCCGTTCTCAATCCAAATCAAGCTTTTCATAAAGCTTTTCCTTAACCCAAGATTAAGGCCAAATTAATGGCTTTTTTCTATGCTTTTAGTTTATGTATATTAATGATTCAATCCATTATGGATTGATAATCCAATTAGAGATCATTTTAATTATTTTCTTAATGATAAGCTTTATCCCTTAGAAAAATTGAGATTTATCAGTCATAGCAACGGAGCTATGGCAAAATTTTTATAAAAATTATGCATAAAATAATTTCATTCAAAGCATAAAAAGAGGACTTCCTATCATATTCTAGGAATTATCATCCTAGATTAATTGAAAGAATTTCATTACAATCATGGAGAAATTGAATTTTAATATTATGCATAATGGATAAATTTTTATATCAAAAGTGTTATTTTTACCATTTTTATTTCATGCATAGAAGTATGCATAATGGATAAATTTTTATATCAAAAGTGTTATTTTTACCATTTTTATTTCATGCATAGAAGTATACATAATAGATAAATTTTTATATCAAAAGTGTTATTTTTATCATTTTTAATTTTCATGCATAGAAGTATGCATAAAGGAAAATTTTTATATCAAAAGTGTTACTTTTATCATTTTTAATTTTCATGCATAGAAGTATGCATAAAGGAAAAATTTTTATATCAAAAGTGTTACTTTTATCATTTTTAATTTTCATGCATAGAAGTATGCATAAAAGAAATTTTTTTTTATATCAAAAGTGTTACTTTTATCATTTTTAATTTTCATGCATAGAAGTATGCATAAAAGTTGATTATTTTATTATAAAAGTGTGACTTTTATCATAATTGAATTTCATGCATAGAGGTATGCATAAAAGTTGATTATTTTATTGTAAGAGTGTTACTTTTATCATATTAGATTTCATGCATATAGGTATGCATAAAAGATATTCTTTTTACACTAAAAGTGTGATTTTTCATCATAAATGGATTTTATGCATAAGAGAAATTTTTTTTATTCTAAAAGTGTAATTCCTACCAAATTGAATTTATGCATAAGAAGATGCATAAAAGATTGATTTTTTAATTCAAAAGTGTCATTCTCATCTAAAATAAATTTATGCATAGAAAAATGCATAAAAGATTGAAATTTAATTCAAAAGTGTCATTTTCATTTAAAATGAATTTATGCATAGGAAGATGCATAAAAGATTGATTTTTACTTCGAAAGTATTAATCTCCTTAAATAGAATTTATGCATAAATAAATGTGTAAAGAAATCTTATATCAAATGTAAGAAATCTCTTGTATTCTATAAATAGATAAGAGATGTGATAGGATGTGATAAGAGGTGATAAGATGCTTATGAAATAAGTTACGAGGTGATAAGATGAATTAAAATGTGTATGGGGGGGATGAGGTAAGAAGTGTATGTGATAAGATAAGATGTATATGGGTTGTGATAGGGCGAGAATGGATGTGAAGTAAAAGATTAGATGTGAAGGTATATGAGGTTATATAAATGGGAATGTGGAAATGGATGTATGTATGTGGATGTGTGAATGTAGATGTAGATGTGGATGTAGGAACGTGAAAATGGATATATACATGAAGATGTATATGCATAGATGTGAATGTGGATGTAGATGTGGATGTATAGATGTGAATGGATGTGGATGTATAGATGTGAATGGGAATGTGGATGTGGATGTGGATGTATGTGAATGGGAATGTGGATGTGGATGTATGTGAATGTAGATGTAGATGTGGATGTATAGATGTGAATGGATGTGGATGTATAGATGTGAATGGGAATGTGGATGTGGATGTATGTGAATGTGGATGTAGATGTGGATGTATAGATGTGAATGTGGAATGTGGATGTGGATGTATGTGTGTATGTGGATGTAGATGTGGATGTATAGATGTGAATGGGAATGGGGATGTGGATGTATGTGAATGTGAATGTAGATGTGGAAGTATGTGAATGTGAATGGATGTGGATGTATAGATGTGAATGGGAATGTGGATGTGGATGTATGTGAATGTGGATGTAGATGTGGATGTATAGATGTGAATGGGAATGTGGATGTGGATGTATGTGAATGTGGATGTAGATGTGAATGTATAGATGTGAATGTGGAATGTGGATGTGGATGGATGTATGTATGTGGATGTAGATGTGGATGTATAGATGTGAATGGGAATGTGGATGTGGATGTATGTATGTATGTGGATGTGGATGTATGAATGAGGACGTGATAGTGGATGTATGCATGTGGGTGTGGATGTATGGATGTGGACATGGATGTGTATGTATGAATGTGGATACGAGATGTGGATGTATAAATGAGGATGTGAAAATGGAGGTAAGCATGTAGATGTGGATGTATGGATGTGAATGTGGATGTGGATGTGGATATGGATGTGAATATATGATATGTGATGTGAAGGAATCTGAAGTGAAGAGATGGAAAATGATGTGATTGGATGAGTATATATATAAATGGAATGTGGAATAAGTAATGTGGATTAATGAGGGATAATGTGGAAAAATGAGAGTTAATATAGAAACTGTATTTGTAAACTATTGTAAATGCTGTTTGTAAATGGCTGTTTTATGTCAAGAATGCTGGGGAAGCATTTTGACCGTCTTGTGATTAAGGTCATGGTTAAAGTTGCAACTGCTGACGGAGAGTCAATGGAGGACGTCTCGCGTAGCAAGGTCGGCCGAGGTCTTGACCAGCCTCGGTTCGATTAAAATGGTGAGCTTCCGGTACGGTGGATGAGGGACCAAGGAAGCGGCCTATGAGTGAAGCGCTAGGTCACCTGCGAAGGATCCTAGAGGGTGCTGACCATACGGTGCTCGGGCTCTGGGTCGCCTAGGATACCCACGCGTGCGTCGAGGAAGATATTGGAACAAGGAGTAAGAGTTGTTTTGTGAAACCGGGCATGGATCTGGTTGATTGACCTTGCTGGTCTTCAATGGATGAGTCCATGGCTCATTATATGGATCTGTTGGTTGATCTTGCTGATCTTCAACAAGAGTCCATCTTGATAAGTGATTATATTGCCGAGTATTATGGGCTAGGAACTATGGAAACGGCCTCTGTGTGGACAGGTGGTGAGCGTTCTAGTTGCCAATGATGCCATAGATACTCTGATGAAGGAATGATGGGAAATTATGAATCAACTGGATAAATTGGAAGATTGTGATCAGTGGTACTATGGTTTCATTAAAGGATTGTTTTAAAGTTAGCTGATGCTAAGAAAAAGGCAATTTTCATATTGGGTGTGTAAGTGGTGTGGCTAGTTTTATGTTTGCATGAATTTCCGGCTAGGGGGCCTTGGAACTCTTTTCCTTGGTACCCGGGACAAAACCTAACCAAATTCCAAATTGGATCCCATCACTACAGTGGTTGGGCGGTTGGCTAACCCATGGGATCGGATGGGGTTAGGCTGGACTGATGGATCCGTAAATCGAGATTTAATTTCTATTATTACGATAGATGAAGTAAATCCCGGATAGAAATTGTTCTATGGATAGGAATCAACGGCTGTGCCTCTTGATGGGGAAAAAAGCGTTGATCCCAATGATCCAAGTGCAAGTTTCTTCCTTGATCCGACCAAGTACCGTTAAAGGTGCAGTCAGATCAGTTGATCCGTAATGATCTTGACTACGTTAGAGTAAAGAGTTATCCTGGTGGAATTGCCCATGCTTTCCGGGTAAAGGAAGTTTTTCCGGTTTCGGTTTTGGACAAACCGACGGATTAGTCTCTTGTCCGGATATCCGTGGGCGAGGCCCCGAGTGTGAGACCCCTACCCGCACTTGATGTGTTACTTCTGCTGCCAGTATCCTGAATCCGTTGCTCGGTGGGAACAGGGATCTCACACCATCCCCTAAATCAGTTCATGAAGTTCGTGGGTTTTTGGGAATCACGGGATGGTATAGGATTTTTTCTAAAGATTATGCCTAGGTAGCTGCACCTTTGACGGATCTTCTCTCAAGAAGTATTGCAAAATAGTGTGGCTGCCAATCCATCAAAACAGCTTTGATCAGCTCAAGGTCATTATTACTTTTGCCCCAGTCCTGAAACTTCCTGATTTCACCAAGTGGTTACTGATGCCAGTAGTCTAGCACTTGGTGGTGTCCTCCATGAAGCTCATGATAGTCCTACTGCGGGACACCCAGTCTATGCAAAAATATTCAATGCCGTAACAAGGAGCTTTCATTAGGCAGGCTTGAAAAATGATGTCCTTCGGTACTTGAAGCGATGTCTCTCTCATGCCAAAGGATCAAAGCTAAAAGGGTCAAAGCTGAAAGGGTCAAGATGCCTGGGAAACTTCAACCCTTGGATATTCCCCAAATGAAGTGGGAGTGCATTTCTGTACCGCCGGTACTGGAGTAGCAAATTCGTCTATGCTTGCATGGTTTCGCCTCATCGGAGATGCTAAACTCTGGTGGAAACAGTGGTGCCATGACAAGGGAGTCACCGAGCATTCTCAAACGTGGGAAGACATCAAGCAGGCCGCGAAGGAAAGATATCTTCCCCCTTCCCATGAATCCATAAAGATTCTTGGGATGGATTGGTTAATTGCAAACAAAGCTAGCATTCATTGTCACTAGGGGAGTATCACTTTTGAAAATGAGCATGGCCAAGTACTATCCGTTCAGGGCATAACATAACCTAAATCTAGGGTAGTCAAGGCAAAACATCTTCTCAAGGGAACACGTAAGGGTCAGCAAGTTTTCTTAGCCAAGCTCAACAAAACCATTGAACCTAGTAAGGAGACAGAACCCTCTTGGCTCCAAGAATTCTCTAACATCTTCTCTGACAAGCTTACAAGCCTACCGCCTCCTCGAATCATGAAATTGAGGTGATCCCTGGGACTCAACCCGTCTCAAAAATGCGCCCTATAAAATGTCCCTTCCTGAAGCCATTGAACTTAAAGAGCAACTTTCCCAACTCATTGAGTAAGGATTCGTACACCCCAGTAGCTCTCCTTGGGGGGCACCTGTCCTTTTCCAAAAAAAAGAAGAACGGAACACTCTGCCTCTGCATAGATTATCGAGGGGAGTATCACTTTTGAAAATGAGCATGGCCAAGTAATATCCGTTCAAGGCATAACATAACCTAAATCTAGGGTAGTCAAGGGCAAAACATCTTCTCAAGGGAACACGTAAGGGTCAGCAAGTTTTCTTAGCCAATTCAACAAAACCATTGAACCTAGTAAGGAGACAGAACCCTCTTGGTTCCAAGAATTCTCTGACATCTTCCCTGACAAGCTTACAGGCCTACCGCCTCCTCGAATCATGAAATTGAGGTGATCCCTGAGACTCAACCCGTCTCAAGCAAATGCAACCTCCCTCCTTTAAAGGAGAAGACTCAAAGATTGAGAAGGATGCTGAAGTCTGGATTGAAGCGATGGACGATTATTTCTCTATCGCCGGTACTGGAGTAGCAAATCAGTCTATGCTTGCATTGTTTCGCCTCATCGGAGATGCTAAACTCTGGTGGAAACAGTGGTGCCGTGAAAAGGGAGTCACCGAGCATTCACAAACGTGGGAAGACATCAAGCAGGGGCCGTGAAGGAAAGATATCTTCCCCCTTCCCATGAATCCATAAAGATTCTTGGGATGGACTGGTTAATTGCAAAGCTAGCATTCATTGTCACTAGGGGAGTATCACTTTTGAAAATGAGCATGGCCAAGTAATATCCGTTCAGGGCATAACATAACCTAAATCTAGGGTAGTCAAGGCAAAACATCTTCTCAAGGGAACACGTAAGGGTCAGCAAGTTTTCTTAGCCAAGCTCAACAAAACCATTGAACCTAGTAAGGAGACAGAACCCTCTTGGCTCCAAGAATTCTCTAACATCTTCCCTGACAAGCTTACAGGCCTACCGCCTCCTCGAATCATGAAATTTAGGTGATCCATGGGACTCAACCCGTCTCAAAAACGCGCCCTATAAAATGTCCCTTCCTGAAGCCATTGAACTTAAAGAGCAACTTTCCCAACTCATTGAGCAAGGATTCGTACACCCCAGTAGCTCTCCTTGGGGGGCACCTGTCCTTTTCCAAAAAAAAGGACGGAACTCTCTGCCTCTGCATAGATTATCGAGGGCTGAATCAAGTCACTGTCAATAATAAGTATGCTATCCCTCGCATCGACGAACTTCTTGACAGGCTTCATGGGGCCAAAGTCTTCTCAAAAATAGATTTGAGATCTGGTTACTATTAGATCATCAAAGTCGAGGAAGCAGATATACCAAGATAGCCTTCAGTACCGGTTATAACCACTATGAGTTTACTGTAACCTCATTCGGGTTAACCAATGCTCCTGCGACCTTCAACCGCCTAATGCAAGATATATTCCATCCTTACTTGGATGAATTTGTGCTTGTTTTCTTTGATGACATCTTAATCTACTCCAAATCAATGGAAGAGCATGAGAAGCATGTGCGTAGAGTTCTGCAATTGTTGCGCAGACACAAACTCTATGCCAAGAAGAGCAAATGTACCTTCTTTACTCATCAAATTGAGTATCTTGGGTTCATCGTCTTCAAAGATGGCATTTCAATAGTTCCCGCCAAGGTTAAAGATATTCTAGAGTGGCCATCCCCTAAATCAGTTCATGAAGTTCGTGGGTTCTTGGGAATCACGGGATGGTATAGGATTTTTATTAAAGATTATGCCTCGGTAGCTGCACCTTTGACGGATCTTCTCTCAAGAAGTATTGCAAAATATTGTGGCTGCCAATCCATCAAAACAGCTTTGATCAGCTCAAGGTCATTATTACTTTTGCCCCAGTCCTGAAACTTCCTGATTTCACCAAGTGGTTACTGATGCCAGTAGTCTAGCACTTGGTGGTGTCGTCCATTAAGCTCATGATAGTCCTACTGCGGGACACCCAGGCTATGCAAAAATATTCAATGCCGTAACAAGGAGCTTTCATTAGGCAGGCTTGAAAAATGATGTCCTTCGGTACTTGAAGCGATGTCTCTCTCATGCCAAAGGATCAAAGCTAAAAGGGTCAAAGCTGAAAGGGTCAAGATGCCTAGGAACCTTGAACCCTTGGATATTCCCCAAATGAAGTGGGAGTGCATTTCTGTATCGCCGGTACTGGAATAGCAAATCAGTCTATGCTTGCATGGTTTCGCCTCATCGGAGATGCTAAACTCTGGTGGAAACAGTGGTGCCGTGACAAGGGAGTCACCGAGCATTCTCAAACGTGGGAAGACATCAAGCAGGCCGTGAAGGAAAGATATCTTCCCCCTTCCCATGAATCCATAAAGATTCTTGGGATGGATTGGTTAATTGCAAACAAAGCTAGCATTCATTGTCACTAGGGGAGTATCACTTTTGAAAATGAGCATGGCCAAGTACTATCCGTTCAGGGCATAACATAACCTAAATCTAGGGTAGTCAAGGCAAAACATCTTCTCAAGGGAACACGTAAGGGTCAGCAAGTTTTCTTAGCCAAGCTCAACAAAACCATTGAACCTAGTAAGGAGACAGAACCCTCTTGGCTCCAAGAATTCTCTAACATCTTCCCTGACAAGCTTACAGGCCTACCGCCTCCTCGAATCATGAAATTTAGGTGATCCCTGGGACTCAACCCGTCTCAAAAACGCGCCCTATAAAATGTCCCTTCCTGAAGCCATTGAACTTAAAGAGCAACTTTCCCAACTCATTGAGCAAGGATTCGTACACCCCAGTAGCTCTCCTTGGGGGGCACCTGTCCTTTTCCAAAAAAAAGGACGGAACTCTCTGCCTCTGCATAGATTATCGAGGGCTGAATCAAGTCACTGTCAAGAA
Organism: Cibotium barometz; assembly: GCF_041138505.1. Classification (NCBI taxonomy): domain Eukaryota; kingdom Viridiplantae; phylum Streptophyta; class Polypodiopsida; order Cyatheales; family Cibotiaceae; genus Cibotium; species Cibotium barometz. The sequence continues at coordinate 20,442,100 of NC_141109.1, forward strand.
TAAGTATGCTATCCCTCGCATCGACGAACTTCTTGACAGGCTTCATGGGGCCAAAGTCTTCTCAAAAATAGATTTGAGATCTGGTTACTATTAGATCATCAAAGTCGAGGAAGCAGATATACCCAAGACAGCCTTCAGTACCAGTTATAACCACTATGAGTTTACTGTAACCTCATTCGGGTTAACCAATGCTCCTGCAACCTTCAACCGCCTAATGCAAGATATATTCCATCCTTACTTGGATGAATTTGTGCTTGTTTTCTTTGATGACATCTTAATCTACTCCAAATCAATGGAAGAGCATGAGGAGCATGTGCGTAGAGTTCTGCAATTGTTGCGCAGACACAAACTCTATGCCAAGAAGAGCAAATGTACCTTCTTTACTCATCAAATTGAGTATCTTGGGTTCATCGTCTTCAAAGATGGCATTTCAATAGTTCCCGCCAAGGTTAAAGATATTCTAGAGTGGCCATCCCCTAAATCAGTTCATGAAGTTCGTGGGTTTTTGGGAATCACGGGATGGTATAGGATTTTTATTAAAGATTATGCCTCGTTAGCTGCACCTTTGACGGATCTTCTCTCAAGAATTATTGCAAAATAGTGTGGCTGCCAATCCATCAAAACAGCTTTGATCAGCTCAAGGTCATTATTACTTTTGCCCCAGTCCTGAAACTTCCTGATTTCACCAAGTGGTTACTGATGCCAGTAGTCTAGCACTTGGTGGTGTCCTCCATTAAGCTCATGATAGTCCTACTGCGGGACACCCAGGCTATGCAAAAATATTCAATGCCGTAACAAGGAGCTTTCATTAGGCAGGCTTGAAAAATGATGTCCTTCGGTACTTGAAGCGATGTCTCTCTCATGCCAAAGGATCAAAGCTAAAAGGGTCAAAGCTGAAAGGGTCAAGATGCCTGGGAAACTTCAACCCTTGGATATTCCCCAAATGAAGTGGGAGTGCATTTCTGTACCGCCGGTACTGGAGTAGCAAATCAGTCTATGCTTGCATGGTTTCGCCTCATCGGAGATGCTAAACTCTGGTGGAAACAGTGGTGCCGTGACAAGGGAGTCACCGAGCATTCTCAAACATGGGAAGACATCAAGCAGGCCGTGAAGGAAAGATATCTTTCCCCTTCCCATGAATCCATAAAGATTCTTGGGATGGATTGGTTAATTGCAAACAAAGCTAGCATTCATTGTCACTAGGGGAGTATCACTTTTGAAAATGAGCATGGCCAAGTACTATCCGTTCAGGGCATAACATAACCTAAATCTAGGGTAGTCAAGGCAAAACATCTTCTCAAGGGAACACGTAAGGGTCAGTAAGTTTTCTTAGCCAAGCTCAACAAAACCATTGAACCTAGTAAGGAGACAGAACCCTCTTGGCTCCAAGAATTCTCTGACATCTTCCCTGACAAGCTTACAGGCCTACCGCCTCCTCGAATCATGAAATTGAGGTGATCCCTGGGACTCAACCCGTCTCAAAAACGCGCCCTATAAAATGTCCCTTCCTGAAGCCATTGAACTTAAAGAGCAACTTTCCCAACTCATTGAGCAAGGATTCGTACACCCCAGTAGCTCTCCTTGGTGGGGGGCACCTGTCCTTTTCCAAAAAAAAAGAAGGACGGAACTCTATGCCTCTGCATAGATAATCGAGGGCTGAATCAAGTCACTGTCAAGAATAAGTATGCTATCCCTCGCATCGACGAACTTCTTGACAGGCTTCATGGGGCCAAAGTCTTCTCAAAAATAGATTTGAGATCTGGTTACTATCAGATCATCAAAGTCGAGGAAGCAGATATACCCAAGATTGCCTTCAGTACCGGTTATAACCACTATGAGTTTACTGTAACCTCATTCGGGTTAACCAATGCTCCTGCAACCTTCAACCGCTTAATGCAAGATATATTCCATCCTTACTTGGATGAATTTGTGCTTGTTTTCTTTGATGACATCTTAATCTACTCCAAATCAATGGAAGAGAATGAGGAGCATGTGCGTAGAGTTCTGCAATTGTTGCGCAGACACAAACTCTATGCCAAGAAGAGCAAATGTACCTTCTTTACTCATCAAATTGAGTATCTTGGGTTCATCGTCTTCAAAGATGGCATTTCAATAGTTCCTGCCAAGGTTAAAGATATTCTAGAGTGGCCATCCCCTAAATCAGTTCATGAAGTTCGTGGGTTTTTGGGAATCACGGGATGGTATAGGATTTTTATTAAAGATTATGCCTCGTTAGCTGCACCTTTGACGGATCTTCTCTCAAGAATTATTGCAAAATAGTGTGGCTGCCAATCCATCAAAACAGCTTTGATCAGCTCAAGGTCATTATTACTTTTGCCCCAGTCCTGAAACTTCCTGATTTCACCAAGTGGTTACTGATGCCAGTAGTCTAGCACTTGGTGGTGTCCTCCATGAAGCTCATGATAGTCCTACTGCGGGACACCCAGGCTATGCAAAAATATTCAATGCCGTAACAAGGAGCTTTCATTAGGCAGGCTTGAAAAATGATGTCCTTCGGTACTTGAAGCGATGTCTCTCATGCCAAAGGATCAAAGCTAAAAGGGTCAAAGCTGAAAGGGTCGAGATGCCTGGGAAACTTCAACCCTTGGATATTCCCCAAACGAAGTGGGAGTACATTACTATGGATTTTGTCACAAGTCTCCCCATTGTTCAAGCAGGATATGACTCCATTCTGGTAGTAGTGGACTTACTTACCAAAGTAGCTCACCTTATATCAGCAAAGAAGACCTTCAAAGCTTCTGATGTTGCTAGAATATTCATCAAGGAAGTCCTCAAACTTCATGGTCTCCCAAAAAGGATAGTAACTGACCAGGATTTTGACTTCACTTCAAAGTGCCTATAAACTCCAACTCCAACTCTGGTAGAATTTGCCTACAATGCATCTTATCATCAGAGCATAGGAATGTCTCCATTCAAAGCACTCTCTATGGGCAAGAATGCTTGTTTCCTCTAAATTTCTCTGATCCAGGAAAATGCTCGAAGAGATGGAGGAACAAACCAAGGCAATCCAAAAGGATATTAAAGCTGCCCAAGATGGATAAAAGCATTATGCTGACACCAAGAGGTCTAAAAGTATCTTCAAGGAAGGAGACAAAGTTCTTCTATGAGTGCTACCCAAACGAAGTTCTCTATCACTTGGTAAATATAAGAAGCTCAGCCCTAGGTATTGTGGTCCCTATACAGTTATCAAGCCTTTAGGTAAAAGTGCCTACAAACTCCAACTCCCAGCCAATATCAAAGTCCACAATGTATTTCATGTAAGTTTGTTAAAACTTATGTACCCAGTCTTGATCATTAACCTACTCAAGGAGTCCTTGAATTACAGCCCAATAGCATCATAGATTCTAGGGAAAGGCAACTCCGAAATAGAACTCTTGTAGAACATCTAGTACAGTGGAAAGATTACCCTGAAGAGGATGCAACTTGGGAAGATGAAGCTACACTCTTAAAGGATTATCTCCAATTCATGATGAGTCATCTTGATTTCTTTAAGGGGGGAAGGATGTAACATACCCATCTTCACTAATAAAGAAATGTCTTGTAATAGATAAATTTATGAGTTTTTATGGTATAAAAATCAATGATTTTATTAAATGAGTCATTTCTACTTAGAGTCTCTAAATTTTGAGCCCAAATTTGAAATTTATGCGCGATTTTATCCTAATATAGGATTTTACAGCATCCAAAACGGACACCGAATCAAGCTTATACGCAAATTTCAGTCATTTTTAGTTAAAAAGCGATGACCTTTAAACCTTAATAAATGCATGACCAAGCGTTCGATTGACGGATGGTCTGCACCCCAACGACTAGGAGAACCTCCCGGATAAAGAAAAAATTACCTCGCAGTCTGGTACGCAAATCGAGACCGACGCTCAAAATTTTGAAACCTTGCCCCAAAATTTGGACCGTACACACTTACCTGGGTACCCGTATGATAGCTGCACAAGAACCAAAGGACGGTCGCCCACTATGTGGTCCACACGTACCGCTACTTGGACACCCACCATGCTGTCCCAGACCAGATAAGGTACATGCGTACCACTCCTTTCCCTGTTAACCGATAGCATATCTTTCTTACAGAGCCATGCAGGCCACTGATCTACAGCCTTTGCTAGTACACCGTCCTTTCATCCTTGCTTTGCGCAACGCCCGTACTACCCATATCCCATAGTTATATAAACCCCCGAGGTACTCCATGGGCAACAAGCATTTTCTGCGTAGCGTATGCTCTGTTGTGCCGTTGTCCGTACCGCTACTTGGACACCCACCATGCTGTCCCAGACCAGATAAGGTACATGCGTACCACTCCTTTCCCTGTTAACCGATAGCATATATTTCTTACAGAGCCATGCAGGCCACTGATCTACAGCCTTTGCTAGTACACCGTCCTTTCATCCTTGCTTTGCGCAACGCCCGTACTACCCATATCCCATAGTTATATAAACCCCCGAGGTACTCCATGGGCAACAAGCATTTTCTGCGTAGCGTATGCTCTGTTGTGCCGTTGTCCGTACCGTCGTCTGTCCCTGTGCAGTGTACTTGCTATAGTAGTACAGCCACCCCTCTCCACACCCCCTCAATTGCCACTTTTCAAATAAGGCAATTTTCCTCCATCTCCCTCTTGCTAGGAGGCAGTGTCAACTCTTCTTCTTCCCCTGTGTGAAGAGACTTACAGCATCCCTCAGCCCTTCTCCCCTTTAGCAAAACATTTTTGTGTTAAGGACATCTCACAATCCCCCCCCCCCCCTTATTTGTGTGGACTTTAGTAAGAGGTTTTAGCCTTAAGAGAGGGTTCTTGCGCTGTGATCTTTTACTCATACGGTGAGCAAACGATCTCAGAATTGAGATCTGATTGGACCGTTTTGATCGCAACAGCAAGCCCTACAAGATGGCCCCTTCTCGAAAACGTCAAAATATTACCTCAAGAGGCGCGCAAAATAACGAGAGTAGAGAAGATGCTCCCGATGCGGCCCCAACCCTCCCTTTACAAGCTCCTCAAGGAAATGGTGGCCAAGTCAGCTTGGTTATCTTTTAGAGAAGAGTTTTTTTTTTAATATTAGTGTTAATAAATGTGTATCTTTTCCTTTTAGAATAATGACATAAAATTGTATGAAGCTACGAATTGAGTGTTGTATTCAATGATTTGTATTGAAATTGTTATCTTTAATGAATTGGGTTCTTGGGCAACTCTATTCTAGAAGACCAGGCCAGCGGCTATGCCTTGCATGGATGAGGAAAAAAGCGTTGCCTCTAGAAATCAAGTCTAGTACTTACCTAATCTATGGGTGATTTGATTTTTAGAAGATCACGCTCCCTTGTGGGATAGGACTAGGTCTTACCTATGAATCGTATCCTTGAATCTCTACATGGTCAAGGTGTCGATTAATAGGAAATTTTTTGCAAGGTAAGACTTGGTGGACTATCTTAAGTGTTTCCCTATTTTAGAAGGGGGGAACCTTATAATTGGTATCAGAGCCAATCTTAGCTCCAAGGAATTACCATTTAAGGACTGTTCTGCAATAAATGTTTTACCTAACATAATGTTAATTAATAAAAACATCCTACTAAAACAAACAAGTGGAAGTGATGTTTGAATGATTGTTTAAATGATTCGTTGGATTGAAAAGTTGAAGATGATCCATTTATTTTGTTTTGTCGGTACCCCCAGGGCCGACATCTCTGTGACTATAGATGGGATTCGCATACCTCAGGATCGCTAGGTGTATCACCAAACAAGTGATGCAAGTCTTACCTGCTCACAGAGTAGCTGTGTTGGGACCTACCCCAATCCAGAGTCTACCACCCTTACCATCAGTTTTTAGAGTCTTAGAAACTACAGCAGAACCCCAATATTTCACCTATGTGGACCGCTGTACCCTTATGTCATAGTCAAGCTTAGGAATTTCCCTTGATGGCAAATAAGACTAATTATATTAGTATCAGATCTTTGTAATAAAACTCGTCCTTGTAAATATTTAGAAATAAAATGATTTCTATGTTTTACTCTTCAAAATAAGCGTTGTGCAAATATATATCTTGTAATCTTAAAATTGTTTTTACAATGATGGCCACGACGATCACCCTCCACTTCCCAGTGTGCTTTACATTGATATCCAGGAGAAGAAGCTCTTGCTCAAGCAAATGCAATCTCCCTCCTTTAAAGGAGAAGGTTCAAAGATTGAGAAGGATGCTGAAGTCTGGATTGAAGCGATGGACGATTATTTCTCTACCGCCGGTACTGGAGTAGCAAATCAGTCTATGCTTGCATGGTTTCGCCTCATCGGAGATGCTAAACTCTGGTGCAAACAGTGGTGCCGTGACAAGGGAGTCACCGAGCATTCTCAAACGTGGAAAGACATCAAGCAGGGGCCGTGAAGGAAAGATATCTTCCCCCTTCCCATGAATCCATAAAGATTCTTGGGATGGATTGGTTAATTGCAAACAAAGCTAGCATTCATTGTCACTAGGGGAGTATCACTTTTTAAAGTGAGCATGGCCAAGTAATATCCGTTCAGGGCATAACATAACCTAAATCTAGGGTAGTCAAGGCAAAACATCTTCTCAAGGGAACACGTAAGGGTCAGCAAGTTTTCTTAGCCAAGCTCAACAAAACCATTGAACCTAGTAAGGAGACAGAACCCTCTTGGCTCCAAGAATTCTCTGACATCTTCCCTGACAAGCTTACAGGCCTACCGCCTCCTCGAATCATGAAATTGAGGTGATCCCTGGGACTCAACCCATCTCAAAAACGCGTCCTATAAAATGTCCCTTCCTCAAGCCATTGAACTTAAAGAGCAACTTTCCCAACTCATTGAGCAAGGATTCGTACACCCCAGTAGCTCTCCTTGGGGGGCACCTGTCCTTTTCCAAAAAAAAGAAGGACGGAACTCTCTGCCTCTGCATAGATTATCGAGGGCTGAATCAAGTCACTGTCAAGAATAAGTATGCTATCCCTCGCATCGACGAACTTCTTGACAGGCTTTATGGGGCCAAAGTCTTCTCAAAAATAGATTTGAGTCTGGTTACTATCAGATCATCAAAGTCGAGGAAGCAGATATACCCAAGACAGCCTTCAGTACCGGTTATAACCACTATGAGTTTACTGTAACCTCATTCGGGTTAACCAATGCTCCTGCAACCTTCAACCGCCTAATGCAAAATATATTCCATCCTTACTTGGATGAATTTGTGCTTGTTTTCTTTGATGACATCTTAATCTACTCCAAATCAATGGAAGAGCATGAGAAGCATGTGCGTAGAGTTCTGCAATTGTTGCGCAGACACAAACTCTATGCCAAGAAGAGCAAATGTACCTTCTTTACTCATCAAATTGAGTATCTTGGGTTCATCGTCTTCAAAGATGGCATTTCAATAGTTCCCGCCAAGATCAAAGATATTCTAGAGTGGCCATCCCCTAAATCAGTTCATGAAGTTCATGGGTTTTTGGGAATCACGGGATGGTATAGGATTTTCATTAAAGATTATGCCTTGGTAGTTGCACCTTTGACGGATCTTCTCTCAAGAAGTATTGCAAAATAGTGTGGCTGCCAATCCATCAAAACAGCTTTGATCAGCTCAAGGTCATTATTACTTTTGCCCCAGTCCTGAAACTTCCTGATTTCACCAAGTGGTTACTGATGCCAGTAGTCTAGCATTTGGTGGTGTCCTCCATGAAGCTCATGATAGTCCTACTGCGGGACACCCAGGCTACGCAAAAATATTCAATGCCGTAACAAGGAGCTTTCATTAGGCAGGCTTGAAAAATGATGTCCTTCGGTACTTGAAGCGATGTCTCTCTCATGCCAAAGGATCAAAGCTGAAAGGGTCAAGATGCCTGGGAAACTTCAACCCCTGGATATTCCCCAAATGAAGTGGGAGTGCATTAGTATGGATTTTGTCACAAGTCTCCCCATTGTTCAAGCAGGATATGACTCCATTCTGGTAGTAGTGGACTTACTTACCAAAGTAGCTCACCTTATACCAGCAAAGAAGACCTTCAAAGCTTCTGATGTTGCTAGAATATTCATCAAGGAAGTCCTCAAACTTCATGGTCTCCCAAAAAGGATACTAAGTGACCGAGATTTTGACTTCACTTCAAAGTGCCTATAAACTCCAACTCCAACTCTGGTAGAATTTGCCTACAATGCATCTTATCATCAGAGCATAGGAATGTCACCATTCAAAGCACTCTCTATGGGCAAGAATGCTTGTTTCCTCTAAATTTCTCTGATCCAGGAAAATGCTCGAAGAGATGGAGGAACAAACCAAGGCAATCCAAAAGGATATTAAAGCTGCCAAGATGGATAAAAGCATTATGCTGACACCAAGAGGTCTGAAAGGATCTTCAAGGAAGGAGACAAAGTTCTTCTATGAGTGCTACCCAAACGAAGTTCTCTATCACTTGGGAAATATAAGAAGCTCAGCCCTAGGTATTGTGGTCCCTATACAGTTATCAAGCCTTTAGGTAAAAGTGCCTACAAACTCCAACTCCCAGCCAATATCAAAGTCCACAATGTATTTCATGTAAGTTTGTTAAAACCTTATGTACCCAGTCTTGATCATTAACCTACTCAAGGAGTCCTTGAATTACAGCCCAATAGCATCATAGATTCTAGGGAAAGGCAACTTCGAAATAGAACTCTTGTAGAACATCTGGTACAGTGGAAAGATTACCCTGAAGAGGATGCAACTTGGGAAGATGAAGCTACACTCTTAAAGGATTATCCCCAATTCATGATGAGTCATCTTGATTTCTTTAATGGGGGAAGGATGTAACATACCCATCTTCACTAATAAAAAAATGTCTTGTAATAGATAAATTTATGAGTTTTTATGGTTTAAAAATCAATGATTTTATTAAATGAGTCATTTCTACTTAGAGTCTTTAAATTTTGAGCCCAAATTTAGAATTTATGCGTGATTTTACCCTAATATAGGACTTTACAGCATCCAAAACGGACACGGAATCAAGCTTATACACAAATTTCAGTCATTTTTAGTTAAAAAGCGACGACCTTTAAACCTTAATAAATGCATGACTGAGCGTCCGATTGATGAATGGTCTGCACCCCAACGACTAGGAGAACCTCCCGGATCAAAAAAAAAATTACCTCTCAGGCGCAGTCTGGTACGCAAATCGAGACCGACGCTCCAAATTTGGGAACCTTGCCCCAAAATTTGGACCGTACACACTTACCTGGGTACACGTATGATAGCTGCACAAGAACCAAAGGACGGTCGCCCACTATGTGGTCCACACGTACCGCTACTTGGACACCCACCATGCTGCCCCAGACCAGATAAGGTACATGCGTACCACTTCTTTCCCTGTTAACTGACGGCATATCTTTCTTACAGAGCCATTTTTTGCGTAGCGTATGCTTTGTTGTGCCGTTGTCCGTACCGTCGTCTATCCCTGTGCAATGTACTTGCTAGAGTAGTACAGCCACCCCTCTCCACACCCCCTCAATTGCCACTTTTCAAATAAGGCAATTTTCCTCCATCTCCCTCTTGCTAGGAGGCAGTGTCCTTAACTCTTCTTCTCCCCCTGTGTGAAGAGACTTACAGCATCCCTCAGCCCTTCTCCCCTTTAGCAAAACATTTTTGTGTTAAGGACATCTCACAATCCCCCCCCTTATTTGTGTGGACTTTAGTAAGAGGTTTTAGCCTTAAGAGAGGGTTCTTGCGCTATGATCTTTTGCTCATACGGTGAGCGAACGATCTCAAAATTGAGATCTGATTGGACCGTTTCGATCGCGACAGCGAGCCCTACAAGATGGCCCCTTCTCGAAAACGTCAAAATATTACCTCGGGAGGCGCGCACAATAACGAGAGTAGAGAAGATGCTCCCGATGCGGCCCCAACCCTCCCTTTACAAGCTGCTCAAGGAAATGGTAGCCAAGTCAGCTTGGTTATCTTTTAGAGAAGAGTTTTTTTTAAAATATTAGTGTTAATAAATGTGTATCTTTTCCTTTTAGAATAATGACGTAAAATTGTATGAAGCTACGAATTGAGTGTTGTATTCAATGATTTGTATTGAAATTGTTATCTTTAATGAATTGGGTTCTTGGGCAACTCTATTCTAGAAGACTAGGCCAGCGGCTATGCCTTGCATGGATGAGGAAAAAAGCGTTGCCTCTAGAAATCAAGTCTAGTAGTTACCCAATTTATGATCAATTACCCTATGGGTGATTTGATTTTTAGAAGATCACGCTCCCTTGTGGGATAGGACTAGGTCTTACCTATGAATCGCATACTTGAATCTCTACATGGTCAAGGTGTCGATTAATAGGAAACTTTTTGCAAGTTAAGACTTGGTGGACTATCTTAAGTGTTTCCCTATTTTAGAAGGGGGAACCTTATAATTGGTATCAGAGCCAATCTTAGCTCCAAGGAATTGACAGTTAAGGACTGTTTTGCAATAAATATTTTACCTAACATAATGCTAATTAATAAAAACATCCTACTAAAACAAACAAGTGGACTTGATGTTTGAATGATTGTTTAAATGATTCGTTGGATTGAAAAGTTGAAGATGATCCATTTATTTTGTTTTGTCGGTAACCCCCAGGGCCGACACCTCTCTGACTATAGATGGGATTCGTATACCTCAGGATCGCTGGGTGTATGACCAAACAAGTGATGCAAGTCTTATCTGCTCACAGAGTAGCTGTGTTGGGACCTACCCCAATCCAGAGTCTACCACCCTTACCATCAGTTTTTAGAGTCTTAGAAACTACAGCAGAACCCCAATATTTCACCTATGTGGACCGCTGTACCCTTATGTCATAGTCAAGCTTAGGAATTTCCCTTGATGGGTGGCAAATGAGACTAATTATATTAGTCTCAGATCTTTGTAATAAAACTCGTCCTTGTAAATATTAGAAATAAAATTATTTCTATGTTTTACTCTTCAAAATAAGCGTTGTGCAAATATGAATCTTGTAATCTTAAAATTGTTTTTACAATGATGGCCAGGACGATCACCCTCCACTTCCCAGTGCACTTTACACTGATATCCAGGAGAAGAAGCTCTTGCTCAAGCAAATGCAACCTCCCTCCTTTAAAGGAGAAGGTTCAAAGATTGAGAAGGATGCTGAAGTCTGGATTGAAGCGATGGACGATTATTTCTCTACCGCCGGTACTGGAGTAGCAAATCAGTCTATGCTTGCATTGTTTCGCCTCATCGGAGATGCTAAACTCTGGTGGAAACAGTGGTGCCGTGACAAGGGAGTCACCGAGCATTCTCAAACGTGGGAAGACATCAAGCAGGCCGTGAAGGAAAGATATCTTCCCCCTTCCCATGAATCCATAAAGATTCTTGGGATGGATTGGTTAATTGCAAACAAAGCTAGCATTCATTGTCACTAGGGGAGTATCACTTTTGAAAATGAGCATGGCCAAGTACTATCCGTTCAGGGCATAACATAACCTAAATCTAGGGTAGTCAAGGCAAAACATCTTCTCAAGGGAACACGTAAGGGTCAGCAAGTTTTCTTAGCCAAGCTCAACAAAACCATTGAACCTAGTAAGGAGACAGAACCCTCTTGGCTCCAAGAATTCTCTAACATTTTCCCTGACAAGCTTACAGGCCTACCGCCTCCTCGAATCATGAAATTTAGGTGATCCCTGGGACTCAACCCGTCTCAAAAACGCGCCCTATAAAATGTCCCTTCCTGAAGCCATTGAACTTAAAGAGCAACTTTCCCAACTCATTGAGCAAGGATTCGTACACCCCAGTAGCTCTCCTTGGGGGGCACCTGTCCTTTTCCAAAAAAAAGGACGGAACTCTCTGCCTCTGCATAGATTATCGAGGGCTGAATCAAGTCACTGTCAAGAATAAGTATGCTATCCCTCGCATCGACGAACTTCTTGACAGGCTTCATGGGGCCAAAGTCTTCTCAAAAATAGATTTGAGATCTGGTTACTATCAGATCATCAAAGTCGAGGAAGCAGATATACCCAAGACAGCCTTCAGTACCGGTTATAACCACTATGAGTTTACTGTAACCTCATTCGGGTTAACCAATGCTCCTGCAACCTTCAACCGCCTAATGCAAGACATATTCCATCCTTACTTGGATGAATTTGTGCTTGTTTTCTTTGATGACATCTTAATCTACTCCAAATCAATGGAAGAGCAGGAGGAGCATGTGCGTAGAGTTCTGCAATTGTTGCGCAGACACAAACTCTATGCCAAGAAGAGCAAATGTACCTTCTTTACTCATCAAATTGAGTATCTTGGGTTCATTGTCTTCAAAGATGGCATTTCAATAGTTCCTGCCAAGGTTAAAGATATTCTAGAGTGGCCATCCCCTAAATCAGTTCATGAAGTTCGTGGGTTTTTGGGAATCACGGGATGGTATAGGATTTTTTCTAAAGATTATGCCTCGGTAGCTGCACCTTTGACGGATCTTCTCTCAAGAAGTATTGCAAAATAGTGTGGCTGCCAATCCATCAAAACAGCTTTGATCAGCTCAAGGTCATTATTACTTTTGCCCCAGTCCTGAAACTTCCTGATTTCACCAAGTGGTTACTGATGCCAGTAGTCTAGCACTTGGTGGTGTCCTCCATGAAGCTCATGATAGTCCTACTGCGGGACACCCAAGCTATGCAAAAATATTCAATGCCGTAACAAGGAGCTTTCATTAGGCAGGCTTGAAAAATGATGTCCTTCGGTACTTGAAGCGATGTCTCTCTCATGCCAAAGGATCAAAGCTAAAAGGGTCAAAGCTGAAAGGGTCAAGATGCCTGGGAAACTTCAACCCTTGGATATTCCCCAAATGAAGTGGGAGTGCATTTCTGTACCGCCGGTACTGGAGTAGCAAATCAGTCTATGCTTGCATGGTTTCGCCTCATCGGAGATGCTAAACTCTGGTGGAAACAGTGGTGCCATGACAAGGGAGTCACCGAGCATTCTCAAACGTGGGAAGACATCAAGTAGGCCGCGAAGGAAAGATATCTTCCCCCTTCCCATGAATCCATAAAGATTCTTGGGATGGATTGGTTAATTGCAAACAAAGCTAGCATTCATTGTCACTAGGGGAGTATCACTTTTGAAAATGAGCATGGCCAAGTACTATCCGTTCAGGGCATAACATAACCTAAATCTAGGGTAGTCAAGGCAAAACATCTTCTCAAGGGAACACGTAAGGGTCAGCAAGTTTTCTTAGCCAAGCTCAACAAAACCATTGAACCTAGTAAGGAGACAGAACCCTCTTGGCTCCAAGAATTCTCTGACATCTTCCCTGACAAGCTTACAGGCCTACCGCCTCCTCGAATCATGAAATTGAGGTGATCCCTGAGACTCAACCCGTCTCAAGCAAATGCAACCTCCCTCCTTTAAAGGAGAAGACTCAAAGATTGAGAAGGATGCTGAAGTCTGGATTGAAGCGATGGACGATTATTTCTCTACCGCCGGTACTGGAGTAGCAAATCAGTCTATGCTTGCATTGTTTCGCCTCATCGGAGATGCTAAACTCTGGTGGAAACAGTGGTGCGGTGACAAGGGAGTCACCGAGCATTCTCAAACGTGGGAAGACATCAAGCAGGCCGTGAAGGAAAGATATCTTCCCCCTTCCCATGAATCCATAAAGATTCTTGGGATGGACTGGTTAATTGCAAAGCTAGCATTCATTGTCACTAGGGGAGTATCACTTTTGAAAATGAGCATGGCCAAGTAATATCCGTTCAGGGCATAACATAACCTAAATCTAGGGTAGTCAAGGCAAAACATCTTCTCAAGGGAACACGTAAGGGTCAGCAAGTTTTCTTAGCCAAGCTCAACAAAACCATTGAACCTAGTAAGGAGACAGAACCCTCTTGGCTCCAAGAATTCTCTAACATCTTCCCTGACAAGCTTACAGGCCTACCGCCTCCTCGAATCATGAAATTTAGGTGATCCATGGGACTCAACCCGTCTCAAAAACGCGCCCTATAAAATGTCCCTTCCTGAAGCCATTGAACTTAAAGAGCAACTTTCCCAACTCATTGAGCAAGGATTCGTACACCCCAGTAGCTCTCCTTGGGGGGCACCTGTCCTTTTCCAAAAAAAAGGACGGAACTCTCTGCCTCTGCATAGATTATCGAGGGCTGAATCAAGTCACTGTCAAGAATAAGTATGCTATCCCTCGCATCGACGAACTTCTTGAGAGGCTTCATGGGGCCAAAGTCTTCTCAAAAATAGATTTGAGATCTGGTTACTATTAGATCATCAAAGTCGAGGAAGCAGATATACCAAGATAGCCTTCAGTACCGGTTATAACCATTATGAGTTTACTGTAACCTCATTCGGGTTAACCAATGCTCCTGCAACCTTCAACCGCCTAATGCAAGATATATTCCATCCTTACTTGGATGAATTTGTGCTTGTTTTCTTTGATGACATCTTAATCTACTCCAAATCAATGGAAGAGCATGAGAAGCATGTGCGTAGAGTTCTGCAATTGTTGCGCAGACACAAACTCTATGCCAAGAAGAGCAAATGTACCTTCTTTACTCATCAAATTGAGTATCTTGGGTTCATCGTCTTCAAAGATGGCATTTCAATAGTTCCCGCCAAGGTTAAAGATATTCTAGAGTGGCCATCCCCTAAATCAGTTCATGAAGTTCGTGGGTTCTTGGGAATCACGGGATGGTATAGGATTTTTATTAAAGATTATGCCTCGGTAGCTGCACCTTTGATGGATCTTCTCTCAAGAAGTATTGCAAAATATTGTGGCTGCCAATCCATCAAAACAGCTTTGATCAGCTCAAGGTCATTATTACTTTTGCCCCAGTCCTGAAACTTCCTGATTTCACCAAGTGGTTACTGATGCCAGTAGTCTAGCACTTGGTGGTGTCCTCCATTAAGCTCATGATAGTCCTACTGCGGGACACCCAGGCTATGCAAAAATATTCAATGCCGTAACAAGGAGCTTTCATTAGGCAGGCTTGAAAAATGATGTCCTTCGGTACTTGAAGCGATGTCTCTCTCATGCCAAAGGATCAAAGCTAAAAGGGTCAAAGCTGAAAGGGTCAAGATGCCTAGGAAACTTGAACCCTTGGATATTCCCCAAATGAAGTGGGAGTGCATTTCTGTACCGCCGGTACTGGAATAGCAAATCAGTCTATGCTTGCATGGTTTCGCCTCATCGGAGATGCTAAACTCTGGTGGAAACAGTGGTGCCGTGACAAGGGAGTCACCGAGCATTCTCAAACGTGGGAAGACATCAAGCAGGCCGTGAAGGAAAGATATCTTCCCCCTTCCCATGAATCCATAAAGATTCTTGGGATGGATTGGTTAATTGAAAACAAAGCTAGCATTCATTGTCACTAGGGGAGTATCACTTTTGAAAATGAGCATGGCCAAGTACTATCCGTTCAGGGCATAACATAACCTAAATCTAGGGTAGTCAAGGCAAAACATCTTCTCAAGGGAACACGTAAGGGTCAGCAAGTTTTCTTAGCCAAGCTCAACAAAACCATTGAACCTAGTAAGGAGACAGAACCCTCTTGGCTCCAAGAATTCTCTAACATCTTCCCTGACAAGCTTACAGGCCTACCGCCTCCTCGAATCATGAAATTTAGGTGATCCCTGGGACTCAACCCGTCTCAAAAACGCGCCCTATAAAATGTCCCTTCCTGAAGCCATTGAACTTAAAGAGCAACTTTCCCAACTCATTGAGCAAGGATTCGTACACCCCAGTAGCTCTCCTTGGGGGGCACCTGTCCTTTTCCAAAAAAAAGGACGGAACTCTCTGCCTCTGCATAGATTATCGAGGGCTGAATCAAGTCACTGTCAAGAATAAGTATGCTATCCCTCGCATCGACGAACTTCTTGACAGGCTTCATGGGGCCAAAGTCTTCTCAAAAATAGATTTGAGATCTGGTTACTATTAGATCATCAAAGTCGAGGAAGCAGATATACCCAAGACAGCCTTCAGTACCGGTTATAACCACTATGAGTTTACTGTAACCTCATTCGGGTTAACCAATGCTCCTGCAACCTTCAACCGCCTAATGCAAGATATATTCCATCCTTACTTGGATGAATTTGTGCTTGTTTTCTTTGATGACATCTTAATCTACTCCAAATCAATGGAAGAGCATGAGGAGCATGTGCGTAGAGTTCTGCAATTGTTGCGCAGACACAAACTCTATGCCAAGAAGAGCAAATGTACCTTCTTTACTCATCAAATTGAGTATCTTGGGTTCATCGTCTTCAAAGATGGCATTTCAATAGTTCCCGCCAAGGTTAAAGATATTCTAGAGTGGCCATCCCCTAAATCAGTTCATGAAGTTCGTGGGTTCTTGGGAATCACGGGATGGTATAGGATTTTTATTAAAGATTATGCCTCGGTAGCTGCACCTTTGACGGATCTTCTCTCAAGAAGTATTGCAAAATAGTGTGGCTGCCAATCCATCAAAACAGCTTTGATCAGCTCAAGGTCATTATTACTTTTGCCCCAGTCCTAAAACTTCCTGATTTCACCAAGTGGTTACTGATGCCAGTAGTCTAGCACTTGGTGGTGTCCTCCATTAAGCTCATGATAGTCCTACTGCGGGACACCCAGTCTATGCAAAAATATTCAATGCCGTAACAAGGAGCTTTCATTAGGCAGGCTTGAAAAATGATGTCCTTCGGTACTTGAAGCGATGTCTCTCTCATGCCAAAGGATCAAAGCTAAAAGGGTCAAAGCTGAAAGGGTCAAGATGCCTGGGAAACTTCAACCCTTGGATATTCCCCAAATGAAGTGGGAGTGCATTTCTGTACCGCCGGTACTGGAGTAGCAAATCAGTCTATGCTTGCATGGTTTCGCCTCATCGGAGATGCTAAACTCTGGTGGAAACAGTGGTGCCGTTGACAAGGGAGTCACCGAGCATTCTCAAACATGGGAAGACATCAAGCAGGCCGTGAAGGAAAGATATCTTTCCCCTTCCCATGAATCCATAAAGATTCTTGGGATGGATTGGTTAATTGCAAACAAAGCTAGCATTCATTGTCACTAGGGGAGTATCACTTTTGAAAATGAGCATGGCCAAGTACTATCCGTTCAGGGCATAACATAACCTAAATCTAGGGTAGTCAAGGCAAAACATCTTCTCAAGGGAACACGTAAGGGTCAGTAAGTTTTCTTAGCCAAGCTCAACAAAACCATTGAACCTAGTAAGGAGACAGAACCCTCTTGGCTCCAAGAATTCTCTGACATCTTCCGTGACAAGCTTACAGGCCTACCGCCTCCTCGAATCATGAAATTGAGGTGATCCCTGGGACTCAACCCGTCTCAAAAACGCGCCCTATAAAATGTCCCTTCTTGAAGCCATTGAACTTAAAGAGCAACTTTCCCAACTCATTGAGCAAGGATTCGTACACCCCAGTAGCTCTCCTTGGTGGGGGGCACCTGTCCTTTTCCAAAAAAAAAGAAGGACGGAACTCTATGCCTCTGCATAGATAATCGAGGGCTGAATCAAGTCACTGTCAAGAATAAGTATGCTATCCCTCGCATCGACGAACTTCTTGACAGGCTTCATGGGGCCAAAGTCTTCTCAAAAATAGATTTGAGATCTGGTTACTATCAGATCATCAAAGTCGAGGAAGCAGATATACCCAAGACAGCCTTCAGTACCGGTTATAACCACTATGAGTTTACTGTAACCTCATTCGGGTTAACCAATGCTCCTGCAACCTTCAACCGCTTAATGCAAGATATATTCCATCCTTACTTGGATGAATTTGTGCTTGTTTTCTTTGATGACATCTTAATCTACTCCAAATCAATGGAAGAGAATGAGGAGCATGTGCGTAGAGTTCTGCAATTGTTGCGCAGACACAAACTCTATGCCAAGAAGAGCAAATGTACCTTCTTTACTCATCAAATTGAGTATCTTGGGTTCATCGTCTTCAAAGATGGCATTTCAATAGTTCCTGCCAAGGTTAAAGATATTCTAGACTGGCCATCCCCTAGATCAGTTCATGAAGTTCGTGGGTTTTTGGGAATCACGGGATGGTATAGGATTTTTATTAAAGATTATGCCTCGGTAGCTGCACCTTTGACGGATCTTCTCTCAAGAAGTATTGCAAAATAGTGTGGCTGCCAATCCATCAAAACAGCTTTGATCAGCTCAAGGTCATTATTACTTTTGCCCCAGTCCTGAAACTTCCTGATTTCACCAAGTGGTTACTGATGCCAGTAGTCTAGCACTTGGTGGTGTCCTCCATGAAGCTCATGATAGTCCTACTGCGGGACACCCAGGCTATGCAAAAATATTCAATGCCGTAACAAGGAGCTTTCATTAGGCAGGCTTGAAAAATGATGTCCTTCGGTACTTGAAGCGATGTCTCTCATGCCAAAGGATCAAAGCTAAAAGGGTCAAAGCTGAAAGGGTCGAGATGCCTGGGAAACTTCAACCCTTGGATATTCCCCAAACGAAGTGGGAGTACATTACTATGGATTTTGTCACAAGTCTCCCCATTGTTCAAGCAGGATATGACTCCATTCTGGTAGTAGTGGACTTACTTACCAAAGTAGCTCACCTTATATCAGCAAAGAAGACCTTCAAAGCTTCTGATGTTGCTAGAATATTCATCAAGGAAGTCCTCAAACTTCATGGTCTCCCAAAAAGGATAGTAACTGACCAGGATTTTGACTTCACTTCAAAGTGCCTATAAACTCCAACTCCAACTCTGGTAGAATTTGCCTACAATGCATCTTATCATCAGAGCATAGGAATGTCACCATTCAAAGCACTCTCTATGGGCAAGAATGCTTGTTTCCTCTAAATTTCTCTGATCCAGGAAAATGCTCGAAGAGATGGAGGAACAAACCAAGGCAATCCAAAAGGATATTAAAGCTGCCCAAGATGGATAAAAGCATTATGCTGACACCAAGAGGTCTAAAAGGATCTTCAAGGAAGGAGACAAAGTTCTTCTATGAGTGCTACCCAAACGAAGTTCTCTATCACTTGGGAAATATAAGAAGCTCAGCCCTAGGTATTGTGGTCCCTATACAGTTATCAAGCCTTTAGGTAAAAGTGCCTACAAACTCCAAGTCCCAGCCAATATCAAAGTCCACAATGTATTTCATGTAAGTTTGTTAAAACTTATGTACCCAGTCTTGATCATTAACCTACTCAAGGAGTCCTTGAATTACAGCCCAATAGTATCATAGATTCTAGGGAAAGGCAACTCCGAAATAGAACTCTTGTAGAACATCTAGTACAGTGGAAAGATTACCCTGAAGAGGATGCAACTTGGGAAGATGAAGCTACACTCTTAAAGGATTATCTCCAATTCATGATGAGTCATCTTGATTTCTTTAAGGGGGGAAGGATGTAACATACCCATCTTCACTAATAAAGAAATGTCTTGTAATAGATAAATTTATGAGTTTTTATGGTATAAAAATCAATGATTTTATTAAATGAGTCATTTCTACTTAGAGTCTCTAAATTTTGAGCCCAAATTTGAAATTTATGCGCAATTTTATCCTAATATAGGATTTTACAGCATCCAAAACGGACACCGAATCAAGCTTATACGCAAATTTCAGTCATTTTTAGTTAAAAAGCGATGACCTTTAAACCTTAATAAATGCATGACCGAGCGTCCGATTGACGGATGGTCTGCACCCCAACGACTAGGAGAACCTCCCGGATAAAGAAAAAATTACCTCGCAGTCTGGTACGCAAATCGAGATCGACGCTCCAAATTTGGAAACCTTGCCCCAAAATTTGGACCGTACACACTTACCTGGGTACCCGTATGATAGCTACACAAGAACCAAAGGACGGTCGCCCACTATGTGGTCCACACGTACCGCTACTTGGACACCCACCATGCTGTCCCAGACCAGATAAGGTACATGCGTACCACTCCTTTCCCTGTTAAACCGACAGCATATCTTTCTTACAGAGCCATGCAGGCCACTGATCTACAGCCTTTGCTAGTACACCGTCCTTTCATCCTTGCTTTGCGCAACGCCCGTACTACCCATATCCCATAGTTATATAAACCCCCGAGGTACTCCATGGGCAACAAGCATTTTCTGCGTAGCGTATGCTCTGTTGTGCCGTTGTCCGTACCGTCGTCTGTCCCTGTGCAGTGTACTTGCTATAGTAGTACAGCCACCCCTCTCCACACCCCCTCAATTGCCACTTTTCAAATAAGGCAATTTTCCTCCATCTCCCTCTTGCTAGGAGGCAGTGTCAACTCTTCTTCTTCCCCTGTGTGAAGAGACTTACAGCATCCCTCAGCCCTTCTCCCCTTTAGCAAAACATTTTTGTGTTAAGGACATCTCACAATCCCCCCCCTTATTTGTGTGGACTTTAGTAAGAGGTTTTAGCCTTAAGAGAGGGTTCTTGCGTTGTGATCTTTTACTCATACGGTGAGCAAACGATCTCAGAATTGAGATCTGATTGGACCGTTTTGATCGCAACAGCGAGCCCTACAAGATGGCCCCTTCTCGAAAACGTCAAAATATTACCTCAAGAGGCGCGCAAAATAACGAGAGTAGAGAAGATGCTCCCGATGCGGCCCCAACCCTCCCTTTACAAGCTCCTCAAGGAAATGGTGGCCAAGTCAGCTTGGTTATCTTTTAGAGAAGAGTTTTTTTTTTAATATTAGTGTTAATAAATGTGTATCTTTTCCTTTTAGAATAATGACATAAAATTGTATGAAGCTACGAATTGAGTGTTGTATTCAATGATTTGTATTGAAATTGTTATCTTTAATGAATTGGGTTCTTGGGCAACTCTATTCTAGAAGACCAGGCCAGCGGCTATGCCTTGCATGGATGAGGAAAAAAGCGTTGCCTCTAGAAATCAAGTCTAGTACTTACCCAATCTATGGGTGATTTGATTTTTAGAAGATCACGCTCCCTTGTGGGATAGGACTAGGTCTTACCTATGAATCGTATCCTTGAATCTCTACATGGTCAAGGTGTCGATTAATAGAAAATTTTTTGCAAGGTAAGACTTGGTGGACTATCTTAAGTGTTTCCCTATTTTAGAAGGGGGGAACCTTATAATTGGTATCAGAGCCAATCTTAGCTCCAAGGAATTACCATTTAAGGATTGTTTTGCAATAAATGTTTTACCTAACATAATGCTAATTAATAAAAACATCCTACTAAAACAAACAAGTGGACTTGATGTTTGAATGATTGTTTAAATGATTCGTTGGATTGAAAAGTTGAAGATGATCCATTTATTTTGTTTTGTCGGTAACCCCCAGGGCCGACACCTCTCTGACTATAGATGGGATTCGTATACCTCAGGATCGCTGGGTGTATGACCAAACAAGTGATGCAAGTCTTACCTGCTCACAGAGTAGCTGTGTTGGGACCTACCCCAATCCAGAGTCTACCACCCTTACCATCAGTTTTTAGAGTCTTAGAAACTACAGCAGAACCCCAATATTTCACCTATGTGGACCGCTGTACCCTTATGTCATAGTCAAGCTTAGGAATTTCCCTTGATGGGTGGCAAATGAGACTAATTATATTAGTCTCAGATCTTTGTAATAAAACTCGTCCTTGTAAATATTTAGAAATAAAATGATTTCTATGTTTTACTCTTCAAAATAAGCGTTGTGCAAATATATATCTTGTAATCTTAAAATTGTTTTTACAATGATGGCCACGACGATCACCCTACACTTCCCAGTGTGCTTTACATTGATATCCAGGAGAAGAAGCTCTTGCTCAAGCAAATGCAATCTCCCTCCTTTAAAGGAGAAGGTTCAAAGATTGAGAAGGATGCTGAAGTCTGGATTGAAGCGATGGACGATTATTTCTCTACCGCCGGTACTGGAGTAGCAAATCAGTCTATGCTTGCATGGTTTCGCCTCATCGGAGATGCTAAACTCTGGTGCAAACAGTGGTGCCGTGACAAGGGAGTCACCGAGCATTCTCAAACGTGGAAAGACATCAAGCAGGGGCCGTGAAGGAAAGATATCTTCCCCCTTCCCATGAATCCATAAAGATTCTTGGGATGGATTGGTTAATTGCAAACAAAGCTAGCATTCATTGTCACTAGGGGAGTATCACTTTTTAAAGTGAGCATGGCCAAGTAATATCCGTTCAGGGCATAACATAACCTAAATCTAGGGTAGTCAAGGCAAAACATCTTCTCAAGGGAACACGTAAGGGTCAGCAAGTTTTCTTAGCCAAGCTCAACAAAACCATTGAACCTAGTAAGGAGACAGAACCCTCTTGGCTCCAAGAATTCTCTGACATCTTCCCTGACAAGCTTACAGGCCTACCGCCTCCTCGAATCATGAAATTGAGGTGATCCCTGGGACTCAACCCATCTCAAAAACGCGTCCTATAAAATGTCCCTTCCTCAAGCCATTGAACTTAAAGAGCAACTTTCCCAACTCATTGAGCAAGGATTCGTACACCCCAGTAGCTCTCCTTGGGGGGCACCTGTCCTTTTCCAAAAAAAAGAAGGACGAAACTCTCTGCCTCTGCATAGATTATCGAGGGCTGAATCAAGTCACTGTCAAGAATAAGTATGCTATCCCTCGCATCGACGAACTTCTTGACAGGCTTCATGGGGCCAAAGTCTTCTCAAAAATAGATTTGAGATCTGGTTACTATCAGATCATCAAAGTCGAGGAAGCAGATATACCCAAGACAGCCTTCAGTACCGGTTATAACCACTATGAGTTTACTGTAACCTCATTCGGGTTAACCAATGCTCCTGCAACCTTCAACCGCCTAATGCAAGACGTATTCCATCCTTACTTGGATGAATTTGTGCTTGTTTTCTTTGATGACATCTTAATCTACTCCAAATCAATGGAAGAGCATGAGGAGCATGTGCGTAGAGTTCTGCAATTGTTGCGCAGACACAAACTCTATGCCAAGAAGAGCAAATGTACCTTCTTTACTCATCAAATTGAGTATCTTGGGTTCATCGTCTTCAAAGATGGCATTTCAATAGTTCCCGCCAAGATCAAAGATATTCTAGAGTGGCCATCCCCTAAATCAGTTCATGAAGTTCATGGGTTTTTGGGAATCACGGGATGGTATAGGATTTTCATTAAAGATTATGCCTTGGTAGTTGCACCTTTGACGGATCTTCTCTCAAGAAGTATTGCAAAATAGTGTGGCTCCCAATCCATCAAAACAGCTTTGATCAGCTCAAGGTCATTATTACTTTTGCCCCAGTCCTGAAACCTCCTGATTTCACCAAGTGGTTACTGATGCCAGTAGTCTAGCACTTGGTGGTGTCCTCCATGAAGCTCATGATAGTCCTACTGCGGGACACCCAGGCTACGCAAAAATATTCAATGCCGTAACAAGGAGCTTTCATTAGGCAGGCTTGAAAAATGATGTCCTTCGGTACTTGAAGCGATGTCTCTCTCATGCCAATGATTTTATTAAATGAGTCATTTCTACTTAGAGTCTCTAAATTTTGAGCCCTAATTTGGAATTTATGCGTGATTTTACCCTAATATAGGACTTTACAGCATCCAAAACGGACACGGAATCAAGCTTATACACAAATTTCAGTCATTTTTAGTTAAAAAGCGACGACCTTTAAACCTTAATAAATGCATGACTGAGCGTCCGATTGATGAATGGTCTGCACCCCAACGACTAGGAGAACCTCCCGGATCAAAAAAAAAATTACCTCTCAAGCGCAGTCTGGTACGCAAATCGAGACCGACGCTCCAAATTTGGGAACCTTGCCCCAAAATTTGGACCGTACACACTTACCTGGGTACACGTATGATAGCTGCACAAGAACCAAAGGACGGTCACCCACTATGTGGTCCACACGTACCGCTACTTGGACACCCACCATGCTGCCCCAGACCAGATAAGGTACATGCGTACCACTTCTTTCCCTGTTAACCGACGGCATATCTTTCTTACAGAGCCATTTTTTGCGTAGCGTATGCTTTGTTGTGCCGTTGTCCGTACCGTCGTCTATCCCTGTGCAATGTACTTGCTAGAGTAGTACAGCCACCCCTCTCCACACCCCCTCAATTGCCACTTTTCAAATAAGGCAATTTTCCTCCATCTCCCTCTTGCTAGGAGGCAGTGTTCTTAACTCTTCTTCTCCCCCTGTGTGAAGAGACTTACAGCATCCCTCAGCCCTTCTCCCCTTTAGCAAAACATTTTTGTGTTAAGGGCATCTCACAATCCCCCCCCTTATTTGTGTGGACTTTAGTAAGAGGTTTTAGCCTTAAGAGAGGGTTCTTGCGCTATGATCTTTTGCTCATACGGTGAGCGAACGATCTCAAAATTGAGACCTGATTGGACCGTTTCGATCGCGACAGCGAGCCCTACAAGATGGCCCCTTCTCGAAAACGTCAAAATATTACCTCGGGAGGCGCGCACAATAACGAGAGTAGAGAAGATGCTCCCGATGCGGCCCCAACCCTCCCTTTACAAGCTGCTCAAGGAAATGGTAGCCAAGTCAGCTTGGTTATCTTTTAGAGAAGAGTTTTTTTTAAAATATTAGTGTTAATAAATGTGTATCTTTTCCTTTTAGAATAATGACGTAAAATTGTATGAAGCTACGAATTGAGTGTTGTATTCAATGATTTGTATTGAAATTGTTATCTTTAATGAATTGGGTTCTTGGGCAACTCTATTCTAGAAGACTAGGCCAGCGGCTATGCCTTGCATGGATGAGGAAAAAAGCGTTGCCTCTAGAAATCAAGTCTAGTAGTTACCCAATTTATGATCAATTACCCTATGGGTGATTTGATTTTTAGAAGATCACGCTCCCTTGTGGGATAGGACTAGGTCTTACCTATGAATCGCATACTTGAATCTCTACATGGTCAAGGTGTCGATTAATAGGAAACTTTTTGCAAGTTAAGACTTGGTGGACTATCTTAAGTGTTTCCCTATTTTAGAAGGGGGAACCTTATAATTGGTATCAAAGCCAATCTTAGCTCCAAGGAATTGACAGTTAAGGACTGTTTTGCAATAAATGTTTTACCTAACATAATGCTAATTAATAAAAACATCCTACTAAAACAAACAAGTGGACTTGATGTTTGAATGATTGTTTAAATGATTCGTTGGATTGAAAAGTTGAAGATGATCCATTTATTTTGTTTTGTCGGTAACCCCCAGGGCCGACACCTCTCTGACTATAGATGGGATTCGTATACCTCAGGATCGCTGGGTGTATGACCAAACAAGTGATGCAAGTCTTACCTGCTCACAGAGTAGCTGTGTTGGGACCTACCCCAATCCAGAGTCTACCACCCTTACCATCAGTTTTTAGAGTCTTAGAAACTACAGCAGAACCCCAATATTTCACCTATGTGGACCGCTGTACCCTTATGTCATAGTCAAGCTTAGGAATTTCCCTTGATGGGTGGCAAATGAGACTAATTATATTAGTCTCAGATCTTTGTAATAAAACTCGTCCTTGTAAATATTTAGAAATAAAATTATTTCTATGTTTTACTCTTCAAAATAAGCGTTGTGCAAATATGAATCTTGTAATCTTAAAATTGTTTTTACAATGATGGGCAGGACGATCACCCTCCACTTCCCAGTGCACTTTACACTGATATCCAGGAGAAGAAGCTCTTGCTCAAGCAAATGCAACCTCCCTCCTTTAAAGGAGAAGGTTCAAAGATTGAGAAGGATGCTGAAGTCTGGATTGAAGCGATGGACGATTATTTCTCTACCGTCGGTACTGGAGTAGCAAATCAGTCTATGCTTGCATGGTTTCGCCTCATCGGAGATGCTAAACTCTGGTGCAAACAGTGGTGCCGTGACAAGGGAGTCACCGAGCATTCTCAAACGTGGAAAGACATCAAGCAGGGGCCGTGAAGGAAAGATATCTTCCCCCTTCCCATGAATCCATAAAGATTCTTGGGATGGATTGGTTAATTGCAAACAAAGCTAGCATTCATTGTCACTAGGGGAGTATCACTTTTTAAAGTGAGCATGGCCAAGTAATATCCGTTCAGGGCATAACATAACCTAAATCTAGGGTAGTCAAGGCAAAACATCTTCTCAAGGGAACACGTAAGGGTCAGCAAGTTTTCTTAGCCAAGCTCAACAAAACCATTGAACCTAGTAAGGAGACAGAACCCTCTTGGCTCCAAGAATTCTCTAACATCTTCCCTGACAAGCTTACAGGCCTACCGCCTCCTCGAATCATGAAATTTAGGTGATCCCTGGGACTCAACCCGTCTCAAAAACGCGCCCTATAAAATGTCCCTTCCTGAAGCCATTGAACTTAAAGAGCAACTTTCCCAACTCATTGAGCAAGGATTCGTACACCCCAGTAGCTCTCCTTGGGGGGCACCTGTCCTTTTCCAAAAAAAAGGACGGAACTCTCTGCCTCTGCATAGATTATCGAGGGCTGAATCAAGTCACTGTCAAGAATAAGTATGCTATCCCTCGCATCGACGAACTTCTTGACAGGCTTCATGGGGCCAAAGTCTTCTCAAAAATAGATTTGAGATCTGGTTACTATCAGATCATCAAAGTCGAGGAAGCAGATATACCCAAGACAGCCTTCAGTACCGGTTATAACCACTATGAGTTTACTGTAACCTCATTCGGGTTAACCAATGCTCCTGCAACCTTCAACCGCCTAATGCAAGACGTATTCCATCCTTACTTGGATGAATTTGTGCTTGTTTTCTTTGATGACATCTTAATCTACTCCAAATCAATGGAAGAGCATGAGGAGCATGTGCGTAGAGTTCTGCAATTGTTGCGCAGACACAAACTCTATGCCAAGAAGAGCAAATGTACCTTCTTTACTCATCAAATTGAGTATCTTGGGTTCATCGTCTTCAAAGATGGCATTTCAATAGTTCCTGCCAAGGTTAAAGATATTCTAGAGTGGCCATCCCCTAAATCAGTTCATGAAGTTCGTGGGTTTTTGGGAATCACGGGATGGTATAGGATTTTTATTAAAGATTATGCCTCGGTAGCTGCACCTTTGACGGATCTTCTCTCAAGAAGTATTGCAAAATAGTGTGGCTGCCAATCCATCAAAACAGCTTTGATCAGCTCAAGGTCATTATTACTTTTGTCCCAGTCCTGAAACTTCCTGATTTCACCAAGTGGTTACTGATGCCAGTAGTCTAGCACTTGGTGGTGTCCTCCATGAAGCTCATGATAGTCCTACTGCGGGACACCCAGGCTATGCAAAAATATTCAATGCCGTAACAAGGAGCTTTCATTCGACAGGCTTGAAAAATGATGTCCTTCGGTACTTGAAGCGATGTCTCTCTCATGCCAAAGGATCAAAGCTAAAAGGGTCAAAGCTGAAAGGGTCAAGATGCCTGGGAAACTCCAACCCTTGGATATTCCCCAAATGAAGTGGGAGTGCATTTCTCTACCGCCGGTACTAGAGTAGCAAATCAGTCTATGCTTGCATGGTTTCGCCTCATCGGAGATGCTAAACTCTGGTGGAAAGAGTGGTGCCTTGACAAGGAAGTCACCGAGCATTCTCAAACGTGGGAAGACATCAAGCAGGCCATGAAGGAAAGATATCTTCCCCCTTCCCATGAATCCATAAAGATTCTTGGGATGGATTGGTTAATTGCAAACAAAGCTAGCATTCATTGTCACTAGGGGAGTATCACTTTTGAAAATGAGCATGGCCAAGTACTATCCGTTAAGGGCATAACATAACCTAAATCTAGGGTAGTCAAGGCAAAACATCTTCTCAAGGGAACACGTAAGGGTCAGCAAGTTTTCTTAGCCAAGCTTAACAAAACCATTGAACCTAGTAAGGAGACAGAACCCTCTTGGCTCCAAGAATTCTCTGACATCTTCCCTGACAAGCTTACAGGCCTACCGCCTCCTCGAATCATGAAATTGAGGTGATCCCTGGGACTCAACCCGTCTCAAGCAAATGCAACCTCCCTCCTTTAAAGGAGAAGGTTCAAAGATTGAGAAGGATGCTGAAGTTTGGATTGAAGCGATGGACGATTATTTCTCTACCGCCGGTACTGGAGTAGCAAATCAGTCTATGCTTGCATTGTTTCGCCTCATCGGAGATGCTAAACTCTGGTGGAAACAGTGGTGCCGTGACAAGGGAGTCACCGAGCATTCTCAAACGTGGGAAGACATCAAGCAGGGGCCGTGAAGGAAAGATATCTTCCACCTTCCCATGAATCCATAAAGATTCTTGGGATGGACTGGTTAATTGCAAAGCTAGCATTCATTGTCACTAGGGGAGTATCACTTTTGAAAATGAGCATGGCCAAGTAATATCCGTTCAGGGCATAACATAACCTAAATCTAGGGTAGTCAAGGCAAAACATCTTCTCAAGGGAACACATAAGGGTCAGCAAGCTCAACAAAACCATTGAACCTAGTAAGGAGACAGAACCCTCTTGGCTCCAAGAATTCTCTAACATCTTCCCTGACAAGCTTACAGGCCTACTGCCTCCTCGAATCATGAAATTTAGGTGATCCCTGGGACTCAACCCGTCTCAAAAAGGCGCCCTATAAAATGTCCCTTCCTGAAGCCATTGAACTTAAAGAGCAACTTCCCCAACTCATTGAGCAAGGATTCGTACACCCCAGTAGCACTCCTTGGGGGGCACCTGTCCTTTTCCAAAAAAAAAGGACGGAACTCTCTGCCTCTGCATAGATTATCGAGGGCTGAATCAAGTCACTATCAAGAATAAGTATGCTATCCCTCGCATCGACGAACTTCTTGACAGGCTTCATGGGGCCAAAGTCTTCTCAAAAATAGATTTGAGATCTGGTTACTATTAGATCATCAAAGTCGAGGAAGCAGATATACCCAAGACAGCCTTCAGTACCGGTTATAACCACTATGAGTTTACTGTAACCTCATTCGGGTTAACCAATGCTCCTGCAACCTTCAACCGCCTAATGCAAGATATATTCCATCCTTACTTGGATGAATTTGTGCTTGTTTTCTTTGATGACATCTTAATCTACTCCAAATCAATGGAAGAGCATGAGGAGCATGTGCGTAGAGTTCTGCAATTGTTGCGCAGACACAAACTCTATGCCAAGAAGAGCAAATGTACCTTCTTTACTCATCAAATTGAGTATCTTGGGTTCATCGTCTTCAAAGATGGCATTTCAATAGTTCCCGCCAAGGTTAAAGATATTCTAGAGTGGCCATCCCCTAAATCAGTTCATGAAATTTGTGGGTTTTTGGGAATCACGGGATGGTATAGGATTTTTATTAAAGATTATGCCTCGGTAGCTGCACCTTTGACGGATCTTATCTCAAGAAGTATTGCAAAATAGTGTGGCTGCCAATCCATCAAAACAGCTTTGATCAGCTCAAGGTCATTATTACTTTTGCCCCAGTCCTGAAACTTCCTGATTTCACCAAGTGGTTACTGATGCCAGTAGTCTAGCACTTGGTGGTGTCCTCCATGAAGCTCATGATAGTCCTACTGCGGGACACCCAGGCTATGCAAAAATATTCAATGCCATAACAAGGAGCTTTCATTAGGCAGGCTTGAAAAATAATGTCCTTCGGTACTTGAAGCGATGTCTCTCTCATGCCAAAGGATCAAAGCTAAAAGGGTCAAAGCTGAAAGGGTCAAGATGCCTGGGAAACTTGAACCCTTGGATATTCCCCAAATGAAGTGGGAGTGCATTTCTGTACCGCCGGTACTGGAGTAGCAAATCAGTCTATGCTTGCATGGTTTCGCCTCATCGGAGATGCTGAACTCTGGTGGAAACAGTGGTGCCGTGACAAGGGAGTCACCGAGCATTCTCAAACGTGGGAAGACATCAAGCAGGCCATGAAGGAAAGATATCTTTCCCCTTCCCATGAATCCATAAAGATTCTTGGGATGGATTGGTTAATTGCAAACAAAGCTAGCATTCATTGTCACTAGGGGAGTATCACTTTTGAAAATGAGCATGGCCAAGTACTATCCGTTCAGGGCATAACATAACCTAAATCTAGGGTAGTCAAGGCAAAACATCTTCTCAAGGGAACACGTAAGGGTCAGCAAGTTTTCTTAGCCAAGCTCAACAAAACCATTGAACCTAGTAAGGAGACAGAACCCTCTTGGCTCCAAGAATTCTCTGACATCTTCCCTGACAAGCTTACAGGCCTACCGCCTCCTCGAATCATGAAATTGAGGTGATCCCTGGGACTCAACCCGTCTCAAAAACGCGCCCTATAAAATGTCCCTTCGTGAAGCCATTGAACTTAAAGAAAAACTTTCCCAACTCATTGAGCAAGGATTCGTACACCCCAGTAGCTCTCCTTGGGGGGCACCTGTCCTTTTCCAAAAAAAGAAGGACGGAACTCTGTGCCTCTACATAGATAATCGAGGGCTGAATCAAGTCACTGTCAAGAATAAGTATGCTATCCCTCGCATCGACGAACTTCTTGACAGGCTTCATGGGGCCAAAGTCTTCTCAAAAATAGATTTGAGATCTGGTTACTATCAGATCATCAAAGTCGAGGAAGCAGATATACCCAAGACAGCCTTCAGTACCAGTTATAACCACTATGAGTTTACTGTAACCTCATTCGGGTTAACCAATGCTCCTGCAACCTTCAACCGCCTAATGCAAGATATATTCCATCCTTACTTGGATGAATTTGTGCTTGTTTTCTTTGATGACATCTTAATCTACTCCAAATCAATGGAAGAGAATGAGGAGCATGTGCGTAGAGTTTTGCAATTGTTGCGCAGACACAAACTCTATGCCAAGAAGAGCAAATGTACCTTCTTTACTCATCAAATTGAGTATCTTGGGTTCATCGTCTTCAAAGATGGCATTTCAATAGTCCCCGCCAAGGTCAAAGATATTCTAGAGTGGCCATCCCCTAAATCAGTTCATGAAGTTCGTGGGTTTGTGGGAATCACGGGATGGTATATGATTTTTATTAAAGATTATGCCTTGGTAGCTGCACCTTTGACGGATCTTCTCTCAAGAAGTATTGCAAAATAGTGTGGCTGCCAATCCATCAAAACAGCTTTCATCAGCTCAAGGTCATTATTACTTTTGCCCCAGTCCTGAAACTTCCTGATTTCACCAAGGAATTTGAAGTGGTTACTGATGCCAGTAGTCTAGCACTTGGTGGTGTCCTCCATGAAGCTCATGATAGTCCTATTGCAGGACACCCAGGCTATGCAAAAATATTCAATGCCGTAACAAGGAGCTTTCATTAGGCAGGCTTGAAAAATGATGTCCTTCGGTACTTGAAGCGATGTCTCTCATGCCAAAGGATCAAAGCTAAAAGGGTCAAAGCTGAAAGGGTCGAGATGCCTGGGAAACTTCAACCCTTGGATATTCCCCAAACGAAGTGGGAGTGCATTAGTATGGATTTTGTCACAAGTCTCCCCATTGTTCAAGCAGGATATGACTCCATTCTGGTAGTAGTGGACTTACTTACTAAAGTAGCTCACCTTATATCAGCAAAGAAGACCTTCAAAGCTTCTGATGTTGCTAGAATATTCATCAAGGAAGTCCTCAAACTTCATGGTCTCCCAAAAAGGATAGTAACTGACCGGGATTTTAACTTCACTTCAAAGTGCCTATAAACTCCAACTCCAACTCTGGTAGAATTTGCCTACAATGCATCTTATCATCAGAGCATAGGAATGTCACCATTCAAAGCACTCTCTATGGGCAAGAATGCTTGTTTCCTCTAAATTTCTCTGATCCAGGAAAATGCTCGAAGAGATGGAGGAACAAACCAAGGCAATCCAAAAGGATATTAAAGCTGCCCAAGATGGATAAAAGCATTATGCTGACACCAAGAGGTCTGAAAGGATCTTCAAGGAAGGAGACAAAGTTCTTCTATGAGTGCTACCCAAACGAAGTTCTCTATCACTTGGGAAATATAAGAAGCTCAGCCCTAGGTATTGTGGTCCCTATACAGTTATCAAGCCTTTAGGTAAAAGTGCCTACAAACTCCAACTCCCAGCCAATATCAAAGTCCACAATGTATTTCATGTAAGTTTGTTAAAACTTATGTACCCAGTATTGATCATTAACCTACTCAAGGAGTCCTTGAATTACAGCCCAATAGCATCATAGATTCTAGGGAAAGGCAACTCCAAAATAGAACTCTTGTAGAACATCTAGTACAGTGGAAAGATTACCCTGAAGAGGATGCAACTTGGGAAGATGAAGCTACACTCTTAAAGGATTATCCCCAATTCATGATGAGTCATCTTGATTTCTTTAAGGAGGGAAGGATGTAACATACCCATCTTCACTAATAAAGAAATGTCTTGTAATAGATAAATTTATGAGTTTTTATGGTATAAAAATCAATGATTTTATTAAATGAGTCATTTCTACTTAGAGTCTTTAAATTTTGAGCCCAAATTTAAAATTTATGCGCGATTTTATCCTAATATAGGATTTTACAGCATCCAAAACGGACACCGAATTAAGCTTATACGCAAATTTCAGTCATTTTTAGTTAAAAAACGACGACCTTTAAACCTTAATAAATGCATGATCGAGCGTCCGATTGACGAATGGTCTGCACCCCAACGACTAGGAGAACCTCCCGGATTAAAAAAAATTTACCTCGCAGTCTGGTACGTAAATCGAGACCGACGCTCCAAATTTGGGAACCTTGCCCCAAAATTTGGACCGTACACACTTACCTGGGTACCCGTATGATAGCTGCACAAGAACCAAAGGACGGTCGCCCACTATGTGGTCCACACGTACCGCTACTTGGACACCCACCATGCTGTCCCAGACCAGATAAGGTACATGCGTACCACTCCTTTCCCTGTTAACCGACAGCATATCTTTCTTACAGAGCCATGCAGGCCACTGATCTACAGCCTTTGCTAGTACACCGTCCTTTCATCCTTGCTTTGCGCAACGCCCGTACTACCCGTATCCCATAGTTATATAAACCCCCGAGGTACTCCATGGGCAACAAGCATTTTCTGCGTAGCGTATGCTCTGTTGTGCCGTTGTCCGTACCGTCGTCTGTCCCTGTGCAGTGTACTTGCTATAGTAGTACAGCCACCCCTCTCCACACCCCCTCAATTGCCACTTTTCAAATAAGGCAATTTTCCTCCATCTCCCTCTTGCTAGGAGGCAGTGGCCATCCTCTAAATCAGTTCATGAAGTTCGTGGGTTTTTGGGAATCACCGGATGGTATAGGATTTTTATTAAAGATTATGCCTGGGTAGCTGCACCTTTGACGGATCTTCTCTCAAGAAGTATTGCAAAATAGTGTGGCTGCCAATCCATCAAAACAGCTTTGATCAGCTCAAGGTCATTATTACTTTTGCCCCAGTCCTGAAACTTCCTGATTTCACCAAGGAATTTGAAGTGGTTACTGATGCCAGTAGTCTAGCACTTGGTGGTGTCCTCCATGAAGCTCATGATAGTCCTACTGCGGGACACCCAGGCTATGCAAAAATATTCAATGCCGTAACAAGGAGCTTTCATTAGGCAGGCTTGAAAAATGATGTCCTTCGGTACTTGAAGCGATGTCTCTCTCATGCCAAAGGATCAAAGCTAAAAGGGTCAAAGCTGAAAGGGTCAAGATGCCTGGGAAGCTTCAACCCTTGGATATTCCCCAAATGAAGTGGGAGTGCATTAGTATGGATTTTGTCACAAGTCTCCCCATTGTTCAAGCAGGATATGACTCCATTCTGGTAGTAGTGGACTTACTTACCGAAGTAGCTCACCTTATACCAGCAAAGAAGACCTTCAAAGCTTCTGATGTTGCTAGAATATTCATCAAGGAAGTCCTCAAACTTCATGGTCTCCCAAAAAGGATAGTAATTAACCGAGATTTTGACTTCACTTCAAAGTGCCTATAAACTCCAACTCCAACTCTGGTAGAATTTGCCTACAATGCATCTTATCATCAGAGCATAGGAATGTGACCATTCAAAGCACTCTCTATGGGCAAGAATGCTTGTTTCCTCTAAATTTCTCTGATCCAGGAAAATGCTCGAAGAGATGGAGGAACAAACCAAGGCAATCCAAAAGGATATTAAAGCTGCCCAAGATCGATAAAAGCATTATGCTGACACCAAGAGGTCTGAAAGGATCTTCAAGGAAGGAGACAAAGTTCTTCTATGAGTGCTACCCAAACAAAGTTCTCTATCACTTGGGAAATATAAGAAGCTCAGTCCTAGGTATTGTGGTCCCTATACAGTTATCAAGCCTTTAGGTAAAAGTGCCTACAAACTCCAACTCCTAGCCAATATCAAAGTCCACAATGTATTTCATGTAAGTTTGTTAAAACCTTATGTACCCAGTCTTGATCATTAACCTACTCAAGGAGTCCTTGAATTACAGCCCAATAGCATCATAGATTCTAGGGAAAGGCAACTCCGAAATAGAACTCTTGTAGAACATCTAGTACAGTGGAAAGATTACCTTGAAGGGTATGCAAATTGGGAAGATGAAGCTACACTCTTAAAGGATTATCCCCAATTCATGATGAGTCATCTTGATTTCTTTAAGGGGGGAAGGATGTAACATACCCATCTTCACTAATAAAGAAATGTCTTGTAATAGATAAATTTATGAGTTTTTATGGTATAAAAATCAATGATTTTATTAAATGAGTCATTTCTACTTAGAGTCTTTAAATTTTGAGCCCAAATTTAGAATTTATGTGCGATTTTACCCTAATATAGGATTTTACAGCATCCAAAACGGACACCGAATCAAGCTTATACGCAAATTTTAGTCATTTTTAGTTAAAAAGCGACGACCTTTAAACCTTAATAAATGCATGACCGAGCGTCCGATTGACGAATGGTTTGCACCCCAACGACTAGAAGAACCTCCCGGATCAAAAAAAGAATTACCTGTCGGGCGCACTCTGGTACGCAAATCGAGACCGACGCTCCAAATTTGGGAACCTTGCCCCAAAATTTGGACCGTACACACTTACCTGGGTACCCGTATGATAGCTGCACAAGAACCAAAGGACGGTCGCCCACTATGTGGTCCACACGTACCGCTACTTGGACACCCACCATGCTGTCCCAGACCAGATAAGGTACATGCGTACCACTCCTTTCCCTGTTAGCCGACAGCATATCTTTCTTACAGAGCCATGCAGGCCACTGATCTACAGCCTTTGCTGGTACACCGTCCTTTCATCCTTGCTTTGCGCAACGCCCGTACTACCCGTATCCCATAGTTATATAAACCCCCGAGGTACTCCATGGGCAACAAGCATTTTCTGCGTAGCGTATGCTCTGTTGTGCCGTTGTTTGTACCGTCGTCTGTCCCTGTGCAGTGTACTTGCTATAGTAGTACAGCCACCCCTCTCCACACCCCCTCAATTGCCACTTTTCAAATAAGGTAATTTTCCTCCATCTCCCTCGCTAGGAGGCAGTGTCCTTAACTCTTCTTCTCCCCCTGTGTGAAGAGACTTACAGCATCCCTCAGCCCTTCTCCCCTTTAGCAAAACATTTTTGTGTTAAGGACATCTCACAATCCCCCCCCCCCTTATTTGTGTGGACTTTAGTAAGAGGTTTTAGCCTTAAGAGAGGGTTCTTGCGTTGTGATCTTTTGCTCATACGGTGAGCGAACGATCTCAGAATTGAGATCTGATTGGACCGTTTTGATCGCGACAACGAGCCCTACAAGATGGCCCCTTCTCGAAAACGTCAAAATATTACCTCGAGAGGTGTGCACAATAACGAGAGTAGAGAAGATGCTCCCGATGCGGCCCCAACCCTCCCTTTACAAGCTGCTCAAGGAAATGGTGGCCAAGTCAGCTTGGTTATCTTTTAGAGAAGAGTTCTCTTTTAATATTAGTGTTAATAAGTGTGTATCTTTTCCTTTTAGAATAATGACATAAAATTGTATGAAGCTACGAATTGAGTGTTGTATTCAATGAATTGTATTGAAATTGTTATCTTTAATGAATTGGGTTCTTGGGCAACTCTATTCTAGAAGACTAGGCCAGCGGCTATGCCTTGCATGGATGAGGAAAAAAGCGTTGCCTCTAGAAATCAAGTCTAGTAGTTACCCAATTTATGATCAATTACCCTATGGGTGATTTGATTTTTAGAAGATCACGCTCCCTTGTGGGATAGGACTAGGGCTTACCTATGAATCGTATCCTTGAATCTCTACATGGTCAAGGTGTCGATTAATAGGAAATTTTTTGCAAGTTAAGACTTGGTGGCCTATCTTAAGTGTTTCCCTATTTTAGAAGGGGGGAACCTTATAATTGGTATCAGAGCCAATCTTAACTCCAAGGAATTGCCATTTAAGGACTGTTTTGCAATAAATGTTTTACCTAACATAATGCTAATGAATAAAAACATCCTACTAAAACAAACAAGTGGAATTGATGTTTGAATGATTGTTTAAATGATTCGTTGGATTGAAAAGTTGAAGATGATCCATTTATTTTGTTTTGTCGGTAACCCCCAGGGCCGACACCTCTGTGACTATAGATGGGATTCGCATACCTCAGGATCGCTGGGTGTATGACCAAACAAGTGATGCAAGTCTTACCTGCTCACAGAGTAGCTGTGTTGGGACCTACCCCAATCCAGAGTCTACCACCCTTACCATCAGTTTTTAGAGTCTTAGAAACTACAGCAGAACATCAATATTTCACCTATGTGGACCGCTGTACCCTTATGTCATAGTCAAGCTTAGGAATTTCCCTTGATGGCAAATAAGACTAATTATATATGTCTCAGATCTTTGTAATAAAACTCGTCCTTGTAAATATTAGAAATAAAATTATTTCTATGTTTTACTCTTCAAAATAAGCGTTGTGCAAATATGAATCTTGTAATCTTAAATTTGTTTTTACAATGATGGCCAGGACGATCACCCTTCACTTCCCAGTGCACTTTACACTGATATCCAGGAGATGAAGCTCTTGCTCAAGCAAATGCAACCTCCCTCCTTTAAAGGAGAAGGTTGAAAGATTGAGAAGGATGCTGAAGTCTGGATTGAAGCGATGGACGATTATTTCTCTACCGCCGGTACTGGAGTAGCAAATCAGTCTATGCTTGCATTGTTTCGCCTCATCGGAGATGCTAAACTCTGGTGGAAACAGTGGTGCGGTGACAAGGGAGTCACCGAGCATTCTCAAACGTGGGAAGACATCAAGCAGGGGCCGTGAAGGAAACATATCTTCCCCCTTCCTATGAATCCATAAAGATTCTTGGGATGGACTGGTTAATTGCAAAGCTAGCATTCATTGTCACTAGGGGAGTATCACTTTTGAAAATGAGCATGGCCAAGTAATATCCGTTCAGGGCATAACATAACCTAAATCTAGGGTAGTCAAGGCAAAACATCTTCTCAAGGGAACATGTAAGGGTCAGCAAGTTTTCTTAGCCAAGCTCAACAAAACCATTGAACCTAGTAAGGAGACAGAACCCTCTTGGCTCCAAGAATTCTCTAACATCTTCCCTGACAAGCTTACAGGCCTACCGCCTCCTCGAATCATGAAATTTAGGAGATCCCTGGGACTCAACCCGTCTCAAAAACGCGCCCTATAAAATGTCCCTTCCTGAAGCCGTTGAACTTAAAGAGCAACTTTCCCAACTCATTGAGCACGAACTTCTTGACAGGCTTCATGGGGCCAAAATCTTCTCAAAAATAGATTTGAGATCTGGTTACTATCAGATCATCAAAGTCGAGGAAGCAGATATACCCAAGACAACCTTCAGTACCGGTTAGAACCACTATGAGTTTACTGTAACCTCATTCGGGTTAACCAATGCTCCTGCAACCTTCAACCGCCTAATGCAAGATATATTCCATCCTT
The DNA here is from genome assembly GCF_041138505.1 of Cibotium barometz. NCBI lineage: Eukaryota > Viridiplantae > Streptophyta > Polypodiopsida > Cyatheales > Cibotiaceae > Cibotium > Cibotium barometz. Next base: position 20,479,810 of record NC_141109.1, read on the forward strand.
ACTTGGATGAATTTGTTCTTGTTTTCTTTGATGACATCTTAATCTACTCCAAATCAATGGAAGAGCATGAGGAGCATGTGCATAGAGTTCTGCAATTGTTGTGCAGACACAAACTCTATGCCAAGAAGAGCAAATGTACCTTCTTTACTCATCAAATTGAGTATCTTGGGTTCATCGTCTTCAAAGATGGCATTTCAATAGTTCCCGCCAAGGTTAAAGATATTCTAGAGTGGCCATCCCCTAAATCAGTTCATGAAGTTCGTGGGTTTTTGGGAATCACGGGATGGTATAGGATTTTTATTAAAGATTATGATTGGATAGCTGCACCTTTGACGGATCTTCTCTCAAGAAGTATTGCAAAATAGTGTGGCTGCCAATCCATCAAAACAGCTTTGATCAGCTCAAGGTCATTATTACTTTTGCCCCAGTCCTGAAACTTCCTGATTTCACCAAGTGGTTACTGATGCCAGTAGTCTAGCACTTGGTGGTGTCCTCCATGAAGCTCATGATAGTCCTACTGCGGGACACCCAGGCTATGCAAAAATATTCAATGCCGTAACAAGGAGCTTTCATTAGGCAGGCTTGAAAAATGATGTCCTTCGGTACTTGAAGCGATGTCTCTCTCATGCCAAAGGATCAAAGCTAAAAGGGTCAAAGCTGAAAGGGTCAAGATGCCTGGGAAACTTCAACCCTTGGATATTCTGCGTAGCGTATGCTCTGTTGTGCCGTTGTCTGTACCGTCGTCTGTTCTGTGCAGTGTACTTGCTATACTAGTACAGCCACCCCTCTCCACACCCCCTCAATTGCCACTTTTCAAATAAGGCAATTTTCCTCCATCTCCCTCTTGCTAGGAGACAGTGTCCTTAATTAACTCTTCTTCTCCCCCTGTGTGAAGAGACTTACAGCATCTCTCAGCCCTTCTCCCCTTTAGCAAAACATTTTTGTGTTAAGGACATCTCACAATCCCCCCCCCCCCTTATTTGTGTGGACTTTAGTAAGAGGTTTTAGCCTTAAGAGAGAGGGTTCTTGCGCTGTGATCTTTTACTCATACGGTGAGCAAACGATCTCAGAATTGAGATCTGATTGGATCGTTTTGATCGCGACAGCGAGCCCTACAAGATGGCCCCTTCTTGAAAACGTCAAAATATTACCTCAAGAGGCGCGCACAATAACAAGAGTAGAGAAGATGCTCCCGATGCGGCCCCAACCCTACCTTTACAAGCTCCTCAAGGAAATGGTGGCCAAGTCAGCTTGGTTATCTTTTAGAGAAGAGTTTTTTTTATAATTAGTGTTAATAAATGTGTATCTTTTCCTTTTAGAATAATGACATAAAATTGTATGAAGCTACGAATTGAGTGTTGTATTCAATGAATTGTATTGAAATTGTTATCTTTAATGATGTGGGTTCTTGGGCAACTCTATTCTAGAAGACCAGGCCAGCGGCTATGCCTTGCATGGATGAGGAAAAAAGCGTTGCCTCTAGAAATCAAGTCTAGTACTTACCCAATCTATGGGTGATTTGATTTTTAGAAGATCACGCTCCCTTGTGGGATAGGACTAGGTCTTAAGTGTTTCCCTATTTTAGAAGGGGGGAACCTTATAATTGGTATCAGAGCCAATCTTAGCTCCAAGGAATTGCCATTTAAGGACTGTTTTGTAATAAATGTTTTACCTAACATAATGTTAATTAATAAAAATATCCTACTACAACAAACAAGTGGAATTGATGTTTGAATGATTGTTTAAATGATTCGTTGGATTAAAAAGTTGAAGATGATCCATTTATTTTGTTTTGTCGGTACCCCCAAGGCCGACACCTCTGTGACTATAGATGGGATTCGCATACCTCAGGATCGCTGGGTGTATGACCAAACAAGTGATGCAAGTCTTACCTGCTCCTCACAGAGTAGCTGTGTTGGGACCTACGCCAATCCAGAGTCTACCACCCTTACCATCAGTTTTTAGAGTCTTAGAAACTATAGCAGAACCCCAATATTTCACCTATGTGGACCGCTGTACCCTTATGTCATAGTCAAGCTTAGGAATTTCCCTTGATGGGAAATAAGACTAATTATATTAGTCTCAGATATTTGTAATAAAACTCGTCCTTGTAAATATTTAGAAATAAAATGATTTCTATGTTTTACTCTTCAAAATAAGCGTTGTGCAAATATATATCTTGTAATCTTAAAATTGTTTTTACAATGATGGCCAGGACGATCACCCTCCACTTCCCAGTGCGCTTTACACTGATATCCAAGAGAAGAAGCTCTTGCTCAAGCAAATGCAACCTCCCTCCTTTAAAGGAGAAGGTTCAAAGATTGAGAAGGATGCTGAAGTCTGGATTGAAGCGATGGACGATTATTTCTCTACCGCCGGTACTGGAGTAGCAAATCTGTCTATGCTTGCATGGTTTCGCCTCATGGGAGATGCTAAACTCTGGTGGAAACAGTGGTTCCGTGACAAGGGAGTCACCGAGCATTCTCAAACGTGGAAAGACATCAAGCAGGGGCCGTGAAGGAAAGATATCTTCCCCCTTCCCATGAATCCATAAAGATTCTTGGGATGGATTGGTTAATTGCAAACAAAGCTAGCATTCATTGTCACTAGGCGAGTATCACTTTTTAAAGTGAGCATGGCCAAGTAATATCCGTTCAGGGCATAACATAACCTAAATCTAGGGTAGTCAAGGCAAAACATCTTCTCAAGGGAACACGTAAGGGTCAGCAAGTTTTCTTAGCCAAGCTCAACAAAACCATTGAACCTAGTAAGGAGACAGAACCCTCTTGGCTCCAAGAATTCTCTGACATCTTCCCTGACAGGCTTACAGGCCTACCGCCTCCTCGAATCATGAAATTGAGGTGATCCCTGGGACTCAACCCGTCTCAAAAACGCGTCCTATAAAATGTCCCTTCCTGAAGCCATTGAACTTAAAGAGCAACTTTCCCAACTCATTGAGCAAGGATTCGTACACCCCAGTAGCTCTCCTTGGGGGGCACCTGTCCTTTTCCAAAAAAAAGAAGGACGGAACTCTCTGCCTCTGCATAGATTATCGAGGGCTGAATCAAGTCACTGTCAAGAATAAGTATGCTATCCCTCGCATCGACGAACTTCTTGACAGGCTTCATGGGGCCAAAGTCTTCTCAAAAATAGATTTGAGTCTGGTTACTATCAGATCATCAAGGTCGAGGAAGCAGATATACCCAAGACAGCCTTCAGTACCGATTATAACCACTATGAGTTTACTGTAACCTCATTCGGGTTAACCAATGCTCCTGCAACCTTCAACCGCCTAATGCAAGATATATTCCATCCTTACTTGGATGAATTTGTGCTTGTTTTCTTTGATGACATCTTAATCTACTCCAAATCAATGGAAGAGCATGAGGAGCATGTGCGTAGAGTTCTGCAATTGTTGTGCAGACACAAACTCTATGCCAAGAAGAGCAAATGTACCTTCTTTACTCATCAAATTGAGTATCTTGGGTTCATCGTCTTCAAAGATGGCATTTCAATAGTTCCCGCCAAGGTCAAAGATATTCTAGAGTGGCCATCCCCTAAATCAGTTCATGAAGTTCGTGGGTTTTTGGGAATCACGGGATGGTATAGGATTTTTGTTAAAGATTTTGCCTTGGTAGCTGCACCTTTGACGGATCTTCTCTCAAGAAGTATTGCAAAATAGTGTGGCTGCCAATCCATCAAAACAACTTTGATCAGCTCAAGGTCATTATTACTTTTGCCCCAGTCCTGAAACTTCCTGATTTCACCAAGTGGTTACTGATGCCAGTAGTCTAGCACTTGGTGGTGTCCTCCATGAAGCTCATGATATTCCTACTGCGGGACACCCAGGCTATGCAAAAATATTCAATGCCGTAACAAGGAGCTTTCATTAGGCAGGCTTGAAAAATGATGTCCTTCGGTACTTGAAGCGATGTCTCTCTCATGCCAAAGGATCAAAGCTAAAAGGGTCAAAGCTGAAAGGGTCAAGATGCCTGGGAAGCTTCAACCCTTGGATATTCCCCAAATGAAGTGGGAGTGCATTAGTATGGATTTTGTCACAAGTCTCCCCATTGTTCAAGCAGGATATGACTCCATTCTGGTAGTAGTGGACTTACTTACCAAAGTAGCTCACCTTAAACCAGCAAAGAAGACCTTCAAAGCTTCTGATGTTGCTAGAATATTCATCAAGGAAGTCCTCAAACTTCATGGTCTCCCAAAAAGGATAGTAAGTGACCGAGATTTTGACTTCACTTCAAAGTGCCTATAAACTCCAACTCCAACTCTGATAGAATTTGCCTACAATGCATCTTATCATCAGAGCATAGGAATGTCACCATTCAAAGCACTCTCTATGGGCAAGAATGCTTGTTTCCTCTAAATTTCTCTGATCCAGGAAAATGCTCGAAGAGATGGAGGAACAAACCAAGGCAATCCAAAAGGATATTAAAGCTGCCCAAGATGGATAAAAGCATTATGCTGACACCAAGAGGTCTGAAAGGATCTTCAAGGAAGGAGACAAAGTTCTTCTATGAGTGCTACCCAAACGAAGTTCTCTATCACTTGGGAAATATAAGAAGCTCAGCCCTAGGTATTGTGGTCCCTATACAGTTATCAAGCCTTTAGGTAAAAGTGCCTACAAACTCCAACTCCCAGCCAATATCAAAGTCCACAATGTATTTCATGTAAGTTTGTTAAAACCTTATGTACCCAGTCTTGATCATTAACCTACTCAAGGAGTCCTTGAATTACAGCCCAATAGCATCATAGATTCTAGGGAAAGGCAACTCCGAAATAGAACTCTTGTAGAACATCTGGTACAGTGGAAAGATTACCCTGAAGAGGATGCAACTTGGGAAGATGAAGCTACACTCTTAAAGGATTATCCCCAATTCATGATGAGTCGTCTTGATTTATTTAATGGGGGAAGGATGTAACATACCCATCTTCACTAATAAAGAAATGTCTTGTAATAGATAAATTTATGAGTTTTTATGGTTTAAAAATCAATGATTTTATTAAATGAGTCATTTCTACTTAGAGTCTTTAAATTTTGAGCCCAAATTTGGAATTTATGCGCGATTTTATCCTAATATAGGATTTTACAGCATCCAAAACGGACACTGAATCAAGCTTATACGCAAATTTCAGTCATTTTTAGTTAAAAAGCGACGACCTTAATAAATGCATGACCGAGCATCCGATTGACGAATGGTCTGCACCCCAACGACTAGGAGAACCTCCCGGATAAAAAAAAAATTACCTCTCGGGCGCAGTCTGGTACGCAAATCGAGACCGACGCTCCAAATTTGGGAACCTTGCCCCAAGATTTGGACCGTACACACTTACCTGGGTACCCGTATGATAGCTGCACAAGAACCAAAGGACGGTCGCCCACTATGTGGTCCACATGTACCGCTACTTGGACACCCACTATGCTGCCCCAGACCAGATAAGGTACATGCGTACCACTCCTTTCCCTGTTAGCCGACAGCATATCTTTCTTACAGAGCCATGCAGGCCACTGATCTACAGCCTTTGCTGGTACACCGTCCTTTCATCCTTGCTTTGCGCAACGCCCGTACTACCCGTACCCCATAGTTATATAAACCCCCGAGGTACTCCATGGGCAACAAGCATTTTCTGCGTAGCGTATGCTCTGTTGTGCCGATGTCCGACCGTCGTCTGTCCCTGTGCAGTGTACTTGCTATAGTAGTACAGCCACCCCTCTCCACACCCCCTCAATTGCCACTTTTCAAATAAGGCAATTTTTCTCCATCTCCCTCTTGCTAGGAGGCAGTGTCCTTAACTCTTCTTCTCCCCCTGTGTGAAGAGACTTACAGCATCCCTCAGCCCTTCTCCCCTTTAGCAAAACATTTTTGTGTTAAGGACATCTCACAATCCCCCCCCCTTATTTGTGTGGACTTTAGTAAGAGGTTTTAGCCTTAAGAGAGGGTTCTTGCGCTGTGATCTTTTGCTCATACGGTGAGCAAACGATCTCAGAATTGAGATCTGATTGGACCGTTTTGATCGCGACAGCGAGCCCTACAAATGGCCCCTTCTCGAAAACGTCAAAATATTACCTCGGGAGGCGCGCACAATAACGAGAGTAGAGAAGATGCTCCCGATGCGGCCCCAACCCTCCCTTTACAAGCTCCTCAAGAAAATGGTGGCCAAGTTAGCTTGGTTATCTTTTAGAGAAGAGTTTTTTTTAAATATTAGTGTTAATAAATGTGTATCTTTTCCTTTTAGAATAATGACATAAAATTGTATGAAGCTACGAATTGAGTGTTGTATTCAATGAATTGTATTGAAATTATTATCTTTAATGAATTGGGTTCTTGGGCAACTCTATTCTAGAAGACTAGGCCAGCGGCTATGCCTTGCATGGATGAGGAAAAAAACGTTGCCTCTAGAAATCAAGTCTAGTAGTTACCCAATTTATGATCAATTATCCTATGGGTGATTTGATTTTTAGAAGATCACGCTCCCCTGTGGGATAGGACTAGGTCTTACCTATGAATCGTATCCTTGAATCTCTACATGGTCAAGGTGTCGATTAATAGGAAATTTTTTGCAAGTTAAGACTTGGTGGACTATCTTAAGTGTTTCCCTATTTTAGAAGGGGGGAAACTTATAATTGGTATCAGAGCCAATCTTAGCTCCAAGGAATTGCCATTTAAGGACTGTTTTGCAATAAATGTTTTACCTAACATAATGCTAATGAATAAAAACATCCTACTAAAACAAACAAGTGGAATTGATGTTTGAATGATTGTTTAAATGATTCGTTGGATTGAAAAGTTGAAGATGATCCATTTATTTTGTTTTGTCGGTACCCCCAGGGCCGACACCTCTGTGACTATAGATGGGATTCGCATACCTCAGGATCGCTGGGTGTATGACCAAACAAGTGATGCAAGTCTTACCTGCTCACAGAGTAGCTGTGTTGGGACCAACCCCAATCCATAGTCTACCACCCTTACCATCAGTTTTAGAGTCTTAGAAACTACAGCAAAACCCCAATATTTCACCTATGTGGACCGCTGTACCCTTATGTCATAGTCAAGCTTAGGAATTTTCCTTGATGGCAAATGAGACTAATTATATTAGTCTCAGATCTTTGTAATAAAACTCGTCCTTGTAAATATTTAGAAATAAAATGATTTCTATGTTTTACTCTTCAAAATAAGCGTTGTGCAAATATATATCTTGTAATCTTAAAATTGTTTTTACAATGATGGCCAGGACGATCACCCTCCACTTCCCAGTGCGCTTTACACTGATATCCAGGAGAAGAAGCTCTTGCTCAAGCAAATGCAACCTCCCTCCTTTAAAGGAGAAGGTTCAACGATTGAGAAGGATGCTGAAGTCTGGATTGAAGCGATGGATGATTATTTCTCTGCCGCCGGTACTGGAGTAGCAAATCAGTCCATGCTTGCATGGTTTCGGCTCATCGGAGATGCTAAACTCTGGTGGAAACAGTGGTGCCGTGACAAGGGAGTCACCGGAGCATTCTCAAACGTGGAAAGACATAAAGCAGGTCGTGAAGGAAAGATATCTTCCCCCTTCCCATGAATCCATCATTGTCACTAGGGGAGTATCACTTTTGAAAATGAGCATGGCCAAGTACTATCCGTTCAGGGCATAACATAACCTAAATCTAGGGTAGTCAAGGCAAAACATCTTCTGAAGGGAACACGTAAGGGTCAGAAGTTTTCTTAGCCAAGCTCAACAAAACCATTGAACCTAGTAAGGAGACAGAACCCTCTTGGCTCCAAGAATTCTCTAACATCTTCCCTGACAAGCTTACAAGCCTACCGCCTCCTCGAATCATGAAATTGAGGTGATCCCTGGGACTCAACCCGTCTCAAAAATGCGCCCTATAAAATGTCCCTTCCTGAAGCCATTGTACTTAAAGAGCAACTTTCCCAACTCATTGAGCAAGGATTCGTACACCCCAGTAGCTCTCCTTGGGGGGCACCTGTCCTTTTCCAAAAAAAAGAAGAACGGAACACTCTGCCTCTGCATAGATTATCGAGGGCTGAATCAAGTCACTGTCAAGAATAAGTATGCTATTCCTCGCATCGACGAACTTCTTGACAGGCTTCATGGGGCCAAAGTCTTCTCAAAAATAGATTTGAGATTTGGTTACTATCAGATCATCAAAGTCGAGGAAGCAGATATACCCAAGACAGCCTTCAGTACCGGTTATAACCACTATGAGTTTACTGTAACCTCATTCGGGTTAACCAATGCTCCTGCAACCTTCAACCGCCTAATGCAAGATATATTCCATCCTTACTTGAATGAATTTGTGCTTGTTTTCTTTGATGACATCTTAATCTACTCCAAATCAATGGAAGAGAATGAGGAGCATGTGCGTAGAGTTCTGCAATTGTTGCGCAGACACAAACTCTATGCCAAGAAGAGCAAATGTACCTTCTTTACTCATCAAATTGAGTATCTTGGGTTCATCGTCTTCAAAAAATGGCATTTCAATAGTCCCCGCCAAGGTTAAAGATATTCTAGAGTGGCCATCCCCTAAATCAGTTCATGAAGTTCGTGGGTTTTTGGGAATCACGGGATGGTATAGGATTTTTATTAAAGATTATGCCTTGGTAGCTGCACCTTTGACGGATCTTCTCTCAAGAAGTATTGCAAAATAGTGTGGCTGCCAATCCATCAAAACAGCTTTGATCAGCTCAAGGTCATTATTACTTTTGTCCCAGTCCTGAAACTTCCTGATTTCACCAAGGAATTTGAAGTGGTTACTAATGCCAGTAGCTAGCACTTGGTGGTGTCCTCCATGAAGCTCATGATAGTCCTACTGCGGGACACCCAGCAGGCTATGCAAAAATATTCAATGCCGTAACAAGGAGCTTTCATTAGGCAGGCTTGAAAAATGATGTCCTTCGGTACTTGAAGCGATGTCTCTAATGCCAAAGGATCAAAGCTAAAAGGGTCAAAGCTTAAAGGGTCGAGATGCCTGGGAAACTTCAACCCTTGGATATTTGCCAAATGAAGTGGGAGTGCATTAGTATGGATTTTGTCACAAGTCTCCCCATTGTTCAAGCAGGATATGACTCCATTCTGGTAGTAGTGGACTTACTTACCAGAGTAGCTCACCTTATACCAGCAAAGAAGACTTTCAAAGCTTCTGATGTTGCTAGAATATTCATCAAGGAAGTCCTCAAACTTCATGGTCTCCCAAAAAGGATAGTAAGTGACCGGGATTTTGACTTCACTTCAAAGTGCCTATAAACTCCAACTCCAACTCTGGTAGAATTTGCCTACAATGCATCTTATCATCAGAGCATAGGAATGTCACCATTCAAAGCACTCTCTATGGGCAAGAATGCTTGTTTCCTCTAAATTTCTCTGATCCAGGAAAATGCTCGAAGAGATGGAGGAACAAACCAAGGCAATCCAAAAGGATATTAAAGCTGCCCAAGATGGATAAAAGCATTATGCTGACACCAAGAGGTCTGAAAGGATCTTCAAGGAAGGAGACAAAGTTCTTCTATGAGTGCTACCCAAACGAAGTTCTCTATCACTTGGGAAATATAAGAAGCTCAGCCCTAGGTATTGTGGTCCCTATACAGTTATCAAGCCTTTAGGTAAAAGTGCCTACAAACTCCAACTCCCAGCCAATATCAAAGTCCACAATGTATTTCATGTAAGTTTATTAAAACCTTATGTACCCAGTCTTGATCATTAACCTACTCAAGGAGTCCTTGAATTATAGCCCAATAGCATCATAGATTCTAGGAAAAGGCAACTCCGAAATAGAACTCTTGTAGAACATCTAGTACAGTGGAAAGATTACCCTGAAGAGGATGCAACTTGGGAAGATGAAGCTACACTCTTAAAGGATTATCCCCAATTCATGATGAGTCATCTTGATTTCTTTAAGGGGAAAGGATGTAACATACCCATCTTCACCAATAAAGAAATGTCTTGTAATAGATAAATTTATGAGTTTTTATGGTATAAAAATCAATGATTTTATTAAATGAGTCATTTCTACTTAGAGTCTTTAAATTTTGAGCTCAAATTTAGAATTTATGCACGGTTCTACCCTAATATAGGAGTTTACAGCATCCAAAACGGACACCGAATCAAGCTTATACGCAAATTTCAGTCATTTTTAGTTAAAAAGCGACGACCTTTAAACCTTAATAAATGCATGACCGAGCGTCCGATTGACGAATGGTCTGCACCCCAACGACTAGGAGAACCTCCCGGATAAAAAAAAATAACCTCTCGGGCGTAGTTTGGTACGCAAATCGAGACCGACGCTCCAAATTTGGGAACCTTGCCCCAAAATTTGGACCGTACACACTTACCTGGGTACCCGTATGATAGCTGCACAAGAACCAAAGGATGGTCGCCCACTATGTGGTCCACACGTACCGCTACTTGGACACCCACCATGCTGCCCCAGACCAGATAAGGTACATGCGTACCACTCCTTTCCCTGTTAACCGACAGCATATCTTTCTTACAGAGCCATGCAGGCCACTGATCTACAGCCTTTGCTGGTACACCGTCCTTTCATCCTTGCTTTGCGCAACGCCAGTACTACCCGTACCCCATAGTTATATAAACCCCCGAGGTACTCCATGGGCAACAAGCATTTTCTGCGTAGCGTATGCTCTGTTGTGCCGTTGTCCGTACCGTCGTCTGTCCCTATGCAGTGTACTTGCTATAGTAGTACAGCCACCCCTCTCCACACCCCCTCAATTGCCACTTTTCAAATAAGGCAATTTTCCTCCATCTCCCTCTTGCTAGGAGGCAGTGTCCTTAACTCTTCTTCTCCCCCTGTGTGAAGAGATTTACAGCATCCCTCAGCCCTTCTCCCCTTTAGCAAAACATTTTTGTGTTAAGGACATCTCACATCCCCCCCCCCCTTATTTGTGTGGACTTTAGTAAGAGGTTTTAGCCTTAAGAGAGGGTTCTTGCGCTGTGATCTTTTGCTCATACGGTGAGCAAACGATCTCAGAATTGAGATCTGATTGGACCGTTTTGATTGCAACAGCGAGCCCTACAAGATGGCCCCTTCTCGAAAACGTCAAAATATTACCTCAGGAGGCGCGCACAATAACGAGAGTAGAGAAGATGCTCCCCCAACCCTCCCTTTACAAGCTCCTCAAGGAAATGGTGGCCAAGTTAGCTTGGTTATCTTTTAGAGAAGAGTTTTTTTTTAATATTAGTGTTAATAAGTGTGTATCTTTTCCTTTTAGAATAATGACATAAAATTGTATGAAGCTACGAATTGAGTGTTGTATTCAATGAATTGTATTGAAATTGTTATCTTTAATGAATTGGGTTCTTGGGCAACTCTATTCTAGAAGACTAGGCCAGCGGCTATGCCTTGCATGGATGAGGAAAAAAGCGTTGCCTCTAAAAATCAAGTCTAGTAGTTACCCAATTTATGATCAATTACCCTATGGGTGATTTGATTTTTAGAAGATCATGCTCCCCTGTGGGATAGGACTAGGTCTTACCTATGAATCGTATCCTTGAATCTCTACATGGTCAAGGTGCCGATTAATAGGAAATTTTTTGCAAGTTAAGACTTGGTGGACTATCTTAAGTGTTTCCCTATTTTAGAAGGGGGGAACCTTATAATTGGTATCAGAGCCAATCTTAGCTCCAAGGAATTGCCATTTAAGGATGTTTTACCTAACATAATGCTAATTAATAAAAACATCCTACTAAAACAATCAAGTGGAATTGATGTTTGAATGATTGTTTAAATGATTCGTTGGATTGAAAAGTTGCAGATGATCCATTTATTTTGTTTTGTCGGTACCCCCAGGGCCGACACCTCTGTGACTATAGATGGGATTCGCATACCTCAGGATCGCTGGGTGTATGACCAAACAAGTGATGCAAGTCTTACCTGCTCACAGAGTAGCTGTGTTGGGACCTACCCCAATCCAGAGTCTACCACCTTTACCATCAGTTTTTAGAGTCTTAGAAACTACAGCAGAACCCCAATATTTCACCTATGTGGACCGCTGTACCCTTATGTCATAGTCAAGCTTAGGAATTTTCCTTGATGGCAAATGAGACTAATTATATTAGTCTCAGATCTTTGTAATAAAACTCGTCCTTGTAAATATTTAGAAATAAAATGATTTCTATGTTTTACTCTTCAAAATAAGCGTTGTGCAAATATATATCTTGTAATCTTAAAATTGTTTTTACAATGATAGCCAGGACGATCACCCTCCACTTCCCAGTGCGCTTTACACTGATATCCAAGAGAAGAAGCTCTTGCTCAAGCAAATGCAACCTCCCTCCTTTAAAGGAGAAGGTTCAAAGATTGAGAAGGATGCTAAAGTCTGGATTGAAGCGATGGACGATTATTTCTCTACCGCCGGTACTGGAGTAGCAAATCAGTCTATGCTTGCATGGTTTCGCCTCATCGGAGATGCTAAACTCTGGTGGAAACAGTGGTGCCGTGACAAGGGAGTCACCGAGCATTCTCAAACGTGGGAAGACATCAAGCAGGCCGTGAAGGAAAGATATCTTCCCCCTTCCCATGAATCCATAAAGATTCTTGGGATGGATTGGTTAATTGCAAACAAAGCTAGTATTCATTGTCACTAGGGGAGTATCACTTTTGAAAATGAGCATGGCCAAGTAATATCCGTTCAAGGCATAACATAACCTAAATCTAGGGTAGTCAAGGGCAAAACATCTTCTCAAGGGAACACGTAAGGGTCAGCAAGTTTTCTTAGCCAATTCAACAAAACCATTGAACCTAGTAAGGAGACAGAACCCTCTTGGCTCCAAGAATTCTCTGGCATCTTCCCTGACAAGCTTACAGGCCTACCGCCTCCTCGAATCATGAAATTGAGGTGATCCCTGGGACTCAACCCGTCTCAAAAACGCGCCCTATAAAATGTCCCTTCCTGAAGCCATTGAACTTAAAGAGCAACTTTTCCAACTCATTGAGTAAGTATTCCTACACCCCAGTAGCTCTCCTTGGGGGGCAATTGTCCTTTTCCAAAAAAAAGAAGGACGGAACTCTCGGCCTCTGCATAGATTATCGAGGGCTGAATCAAGTTACTATCAAGAATAAGTATGCTATCCCTCGCATCGACGAACTTCTTGACAGGCTTCAAGGGGCCAAAGTCTTCTCAAAAATAGATTTGAGATCTGGTTACTATCAAATCATCAAAGTCGAGGAAGCAGATATACCCAAGACAGAATTCAGTACCGGTTATAACCACTATGAGTTTACTGTAACCTCATTCGGGTTAACCAATGCTCCTGCAACCTTCAACCGCCTAATGGAAGATATATTCCATCCTTACTTGGATGAATTTGTGCTTGTTTTCTTTGATGACATCTTAATCTACTCCAAATCAATGGAAGAGCATGAGGAGCATGTGCGTAGAGTTCTGCAATTGTTGCGCAGACACAAACTCTATGCCAAGAAGAGCAAATGTACCTTCTTTACTCATCAAATTGAGTATCTTGGGTTCATCGTCTTCAAAGATGGCATTTTAATAGTTCCCGCCAAGGTTAAAGATATTCTAGAGTGGCCATCCCCTAAATCAGTTCATGAAGTTCGTGGGTTTTTGGGAATCACGGGATGGTATAGGATTTTTATTAAAGATTATGCCTGGGTAGTTGCACCTTTGACGGATCTTCTCTCAAGAAGTATTGCAAAATAGTGTGGCTGCCAATCCATCAAAACAGCTTTGATCAGCTCAAGGTCATTATTACTTTTGCCCCAGTCCTGAAACTTCCTGATTTCACCAAGGAATTTGAAGTGGTTACTGATGCCAGTAGTCTAGCACTTGGTGGTGTCCTCCATGAAGCTCATGATAGTCCTACTGCGGGACACCCAGGCTATGCAAAAATATTCAATGCCGTAACAAGGAGCTTTCATTAGGCAGGCTTGAAAAATGATGTCCTTTGGTACTTGAAGCGATGTCTCTCTCATGCCAAAGGATCAAAGCTAAAAGGGTCAAAGCTGAAAGGGTCAAGATGCCTGGGAAGCTTCAACCCTTGGATATTCCCCAAATGAAGTGGGAGTGCATTAGTATGGATTTTGTCACAAGTCTCCCCATTGTTCAAGCAGGATATGACTCCATTCTGGTAGTAGTGGACTTACTTACCAAAGTAGCTCACCTTATACCAGCAAAGAAGACCTTCAAAGCTTCTGATGTTGCTAGAATATTCATCAAGGAAGTCCTCAAACTTCATGGTCTCCCAAAAAGGATAGTAATTAACCGAGATTTTGACTTCACTTCAAAGTGCCTATAAACTCCAACTCCAACTCTGGTAGAATTTGCCTACAATGCATCTTATCATCAGAGCATAGGAATGTGACCATTCAAAGCACTCTCTATGGGCAAGAATGCTTGTTTCCTCTAAATTTCTCTGATCCAGGAAAATGCTCGAAGAGATGGAGGAACAAACCAAGGCAATCCAAAAGGATATTAAAGCTGCCCAAGATCGATAAAAGCATTATGCTGACACCAAGAGGTCTGAAAGGATCTTCAAGGAAGGAGACAAAGTTCTTCTATGAGTGCTACCCAAACAAAGTTCTCTATCACTTGGGAAATATAAGAAGCTCAGTCCTAGGTATTGTGGTCCCTATACAGTTATCAAGCCTTTAGGTAAAAGTGCCTACAAACTCCAACTCCTAGCCAATATCAAAGTCCACAATGTATTTCATGTAAGTTTGTTAAAACCTTATGTACCCAGTCTTGATCATTAACCTACTCAAGGAGTCCTTGAATTACAGCCCAATAGCATCATAGATTCTAGGGAAAGGCAACTCCGAAATAGAACTCTTGTAGAACATCTAGTACAGTGGAAAGATTACCTTGAAGGGTATGCAAATTGGGAAGATGAAGCTACACTCTTAAAGGATTATCCCCAATTCATGATGAGTCATCTTGATTTCTTTAAGGGGGGAAGGATGTAACATACCCATCTTTTCTAATAAAGAAATGTCTTGTAATAGATAAATTTATGAGTTTTTATGGTATAAAAATCAATGATTTTATTAAATGAGTCATTTCTACTTAGAGTCTTTAAATTTTGAGCCCAAATTTAGAATTTATGTGCGATTTTACCCTAATATAGGATTTTACAGCATCCAAAACGGACACCGAATCAAGCTTATACGCAAATTTCAGTCATTTTTAGTTAAAAAGCGACGACCTTTAAACCTTAATAAATGCATGACCGAGCGTCCGATCGACGAATGGTTTGCACCCCAACGACTAGAAGAACCTCCCGGATCAAAAAAAGAATTACCTCTCGGGCGCACTCTGGTACGCAAATCGAGACCGACGCTCCAAATTTGGGAACCTTGCCCCAAAATTTGGACCGTACACACTTACCTGGGTACCCGTATGATAGCTGCACAAGAACCAAAGGACGGTCGCCCACTATGTGGTCCACACGTACCGCTACTTGGACACCCACCATGCTGTCCCAGACCAGATAAGGTACATGCGTACCACTCCCTTCCCTGTTAGCCGACAGCATATCTTTCTTACAGAGCCATGCAGGCCACTGATCTACAGCCTTTGCTGGTACACCGTCCTTTCATCCTTGCTTTGCGCAACGCCCGTACTACCCGTATCCCATAGTTATATAAACCCCCGAGGTACTCCATGGGCAACAAGCATTTTCTGCGTAGCGTATGCTCTGTTGTGCCGTTGTCCGTACCGTCGTCTGTCCCTGTGCAGTGTACTTGCTATAGTAGTACAGCCACCCCTCTCCACACCCCCTCAATTGCCACTTTTCAAATAAGGTAATTTTCCTCCATCTCCCTCTTGCTAGGAGGCAGTGTCCTTAACTCTTCTTCTCCCCCTGTGTGAAGATACTTACAGCATCCCTCAGCCCTTCTCCCCTTTAGCAAAACATTTTTGTGTTAAGGACATCTCACAATCCCCCCCCCCCCTTATTTGTGTGGACTTTAGTAAGAGGTTTTAGCCTTAAGAGAGGGTTCTTGCGTTGTGATCTTTTGCTCATACGGTGAGCAAACGATCTCAGAATTGAGATCTGATTGGACCGTTTTGATCGCGACAACGAGCCCTACAAGATGGCCCCTTCTCGAAAACGTCAAAATATTACCTCGGGAGGTGCGCACAATAACGAGAGTAGAGAAGATGCTCCCGATGCGGCCAACCCTCCCTTTACAAGCTGCTCAAGGAAATGGTGGCCAAGTCAGCTTGGTTATCTTTTAGAGAAGAGTTTTTTTTTAATATTAGTGTTAATAAGTGTGTATCTTTTCCTTTTAGAATAATGACATAAAATTGTATGAAGCTACGAATTGAGTGTTGTATTCAATGAATTGTATTGAAATTGTTATCTTTAATGAATTGGGTTCTTGGGCAACTCTATTCTAGAAGACTAGGCCAGCGGCTATGCCTTGCATGGATGAGGAAAAAAGCGTTGCCTCTAGAAATCAAGTCTAGTAGTTACCCAATTTATGATCAATTACCCTATGGGTGATTTGATTTTTAGAAGATCACGCTCCCCTGTGGGATAGGACTAGGTCTTACCTATGAATCGTATCCTTGAATCTCTACATGGTCAAGGTGTCGATCAAGGTGTTACCTATGAATCGTATCCTTTGCAAGTTAAGACTTGGTGGACTATCTTAAGTGTTTCCCTATTTTAGAAGGGGGGAACCTTATAATTGGTATCAGAGCCAATCTTAGCTCCAAGGAATTGCCATTTAAGGACTGTTTTGCAATAAATGTTTTACCTAACATAATGCTAATTAATAAAAACATCCTACTAAAACAAACAAGTGGAATTGATGTTTGAATGATTGTTTAAATGATTCGTTGGATTGAAAAGTTGAAGATGATCCATTTATTTTGTTTTGTCGGTACCCCCAGGGCCGACACCTCTGTGACTATAGATGGGATTCGCATACCTCAGGATCGCTGGGTGTATGACCAAACAAGTGATGCAAGTCTTACCTGCTCACAGAGTAGCTGTGTTGGGACCTACCCCAATCCAGAGTCTACCACCCTTACCATCAGTTTTTAGAGTCTTAGAAACTACAGCAGAACCCCAATATTTCACCTATGTGGACCGCTGTACCCTTATGTCATACTCAAGCTTAGGAATTTCCCTTGATGGCAAATGAGACTAATTATATTAGTCTCAGATCTTTGTAATAAAACTCGTCCTTGTAAATATTTAGAAATAAACTTGTTTTATTACAAAGATCTGAGACTAATATAATTAGTCTTATTTGCCATCAAGGGAAATTCCTAAGCTTGACTATGACATAAGGGTACAGCGGTCCACATAGGTGAAATATTGGGGTTCTGCTGTAGTTTCTAAGACTCTAAAAACTGATGGTAAGGGTGGTAGACTCTGGATTGGGGTAGGTCCCAACACAGCTACTCTATGAGCAGGTAAGACTTGCATCACTTGTTTGGTCATACACCCAGCGATCCTGAGGTATGCGAATCCCATCTATAGTCACAGAGGTGTCGGCCCTGGGGGTACCGACAAAACAAAATAAATGGATCATCTTCAACCTTTCAATCCAACGAATCATTTAAACAATCATTCAAACATCAATTCCACTTGTTTGTTTTAGTAGGATGTTTTTATTAATTAGCATTATGTTAGGTAAAACATTTATTGCAAAACAGTCCTTAAATGGCAATTCCTTGGAGCTAAGATTGGCTCTGATACCAATTATAAGGTTCCCCCCTTCTAAAATAGGGAAACACTTAAGATAGTCCACCAAGTCTTAACTTGCAAAAAATTTCCTATTAATCGACACCTTGACCATGTAGAGATTCAAGGATACGATTCATAGGTAAGACCTAGTCCTATCCCACAAGGGAGCGTGATCTTCTAAAAATCAAATCACCCATAGGGTAATTGATCATAAATTGGGTAACTACTAGACTTGATTTCTAGAGGCAACGCTTTTTTCCTCATCCATGCAAGGCATAGCCGCTGGCCTAGTCTTCTAGAATAGAGTTGCCCAAGAACCCAATTCATTAAAGATAATAATTTCAATACAATTCATTGAATACAACACTCAATTCGTAGCTTCATACAATTTTATGTCATTATTCTAAAAGGAAAAGATACACATTTATTAACACTAATATTAAAAAGAAACTCTTCTCTAAAAGATAACCAAGCTGACTTGGCCACCATTTCCTTGAGGAGCTTGTAAAGGGAGGGTTGGGGCCGCATCGGGAGCATCTTCTCTACTCTCGTTATTGTGCGCGCCTCTCGAGGTAATATTTTGACGTTTTCGAGAAGGGGCCATCTTGTAGGGCTCGCTGTCATGATCAAAACGGTCCAATCAGATCTCAATTTTGAGATCGTTTGCTCACCGTATGAGCAAAAGATCACAGCGCAAGAACCCTCTCTTAAGGCTAAAACCTCTTACTAAAGTCCACACAAATAAGGGGGGGGGGGATTGTGAGATGTCCTTAACACAAAAATGTTTTGCTAAAGGGGAGAAGGGCTGAGGGATGCTGTAAGTCTCTTCACACAGGGGGAGAAGAAGAGTTAAGGACACTGCCTCCTAGCAAGAGGGAGATGTAGGAAAATTGCCTTATTTGAAAAGTGGAAATTGAGGGGGTGTGGAGAGGGGTGGCTGTACTACTATAGCAAGTACACTGCATAGGGACAGATGACGGTACGGACAATGGCACAACAGAGCATACGCTACGCAGAAAATGCTTGTTGCCCACCATGGAGTACCTTGGGGGTTTATATAACTATGGGGTACGGGTAGTATGGGCGTTGCGCAAAGCAAGGATGAAAGGACGGTGTACCAGCAAAGGCTGTAGATCAGTGGCCTGCATGGCTCTGTAAGAAAGATATGCTGTCGGTTAAAAGGGAAAGGAGTGGTACGCATGTACCTTATCTGGTCTGGGGCAGCATGGTGGGTGTCCAAGTACCGGTACGTGTGGATCACATAGTGGGCGACCGTCCTTTGGTTCTTGTGCAGCTATCATACGGGTACCCAGGTAAGTGTGTACGGTCCAAATTTTGGGGCAAGGTTCCTAAATTTGGAGCGTCGGTCTCGATTTGCGTACCAGACTGCGCCCGAGAGGTAATTTTTTTTTTGATGATGCAAGTCTTACCTGCTCACAGAGTAGCTGTGTTGGGACCTACCCCAATCCAGAGTCTACCACCCTTACCATCATTTTTTAGAGTCTTAGAAACTACAGCAGAACCCCAATATTTCACCTATGTGGACCGCTGTACCCTTATGTCATAGTCAAGCTTAGGAATTTCCCTTGATGGCAAATGAGACTAATTATATTAGTCTCAGATCTTTGTAATAAAACTCGTCCTTGTAAATATTTAGAAATAAAATGATTTCTATGTTTTACTCTTCAAAATAAGCGTTGTGCAAATATATATCTTGTAATCTTAAAATTGTTTTTACAATGATGGCCAGGACGATCACCCTCCACTTCCCAGTGCGCTTTACACTGATATCCAAGAGAAGAAGCTCTTGCTCAAGCAAATGCAACCTCCCTCCTTTAAAGGAGAAGGTTCAAAGATTGAGAAGGATGCTGAAGTCTGGATTGAAGCGATGAATTGTTTTTACAATGATGGCCAGGACGATCACCCTCCACTTCCCAGTGCGCTTTACACTGATATCCAAGAGAAGAAGCTCTTGCTCAAGCAAATGCAACCTCCCTCCTTTAAAGGAGAAGGTTCAAAGATTGAGAAGGATGCTGAAGTCTGGATTGAAGCGATGGACGATTATTTCTCTGCCGCTGGAGTAGCAAATCAGTCTATGCTTGCATGGTTTCGCCTCATCGGAGATGCTAAACTCTGGTGGAAACAGTGGTGCCGTGACAAGGGAGTCACCGAGCATTCTCAAACGTGGGAAGACATCAAGCAGGCCGTGAAGGAAAGATATCTTCCCCCTTCCATGAATCCATAAAGATTCTTGGGATGGATTGGTTAATTGCAAACAAAGCTTGCATTCATTGTCACTAGGGGAGTATCACTTTTTAAAATGAGCATGGCCAAGTACTATCCGTTCAGGGCATAACATAACCTAAATCTAGGGTAGTCAAGGCAAAACATCTTCTCAAGGGAACACGTAAGGGTCAGCAAGTTTTCTTAGCCAAGCTCAACAAAACCATTGAACCTAGTAAGGAGACAGAACTCTCTTGGCTCCAAGAATTCTCTGACATCTTCCCTGACAAGCTTATAGGCCTACCGCCTCCTCGAATCATGAAATTGAGGTGATCCCTGGGACTCAACCCGTCTCAAAAACGCGCCCTATAAAATGTCCCTTCCTGAAGCCATTGAACTTAAAGAGCAACTTTCCCAACTCATTGAGCAAGGATTCGTACACCCCAGTAGCTCTCCTTGGGGGGCACCTGTCCTTTTCCAAAAAAAAGAAGGACGGAACTCTCTGCCTCTGCATAGATTATCGAGGGCTGAATCAAGTCACTGTCAAGAATAAGTATGCTATCCCTCCCATCGACGAACTTCTTGACAGGCTTCATGGGGCCAAAGTCTTCTAAAAAATAGATTTGAGATCTGGTTACTATCAGATCATCAAAGTCTAGGAAGCAGATATACCCAATACAGCCTTCAGTACCGGTTATAACCACTATGAGTTTACTGTAACCTCATTCGGGTTAACCAATGCTCCTGCAACCTTCAACCGCCTAATGCAAGATATATTCCATCCTTACTTGGATGAATTTGTGCTTGTTTTCTTTGATGACATCTTAATCTACTCCAAATCAATGGAAGAGCATGAGGAGCATGTGCGTAGAGTTCTGCAATTGTTGCGCAGACACAAACTCTATGCCAAGAAGAGCAAATGTACCTTCTTTACTCATCAAATTGAGTATCTTGGGTTCATCGTCTTCAAAGATGGCATTTCAATAGTTCCCGCCAAGGTCAAAGATATTCTAGAGTGGCCATCCCCTAAATCAGTTCATGAAGTTCGTGGGTTTTTGGGAATCACGGGATGGTATAGGATTTTTATTAAAGATTATGCCTTGGTAGCTGCACGTTTGACGGATCTTCTCTCAAGAAGTATTGCAAAATAGTGTGGCTGCCAATCCATCAAAACAGCTTTGATCAGCTCAAGGCATTATTACTTTTGCCCCAGTCCTGAAACTTCCTGATTTCACCAAGTGGTTACTCTTGCCAGTAGTCTAGCACTTGGTGGTGTCCTCCATGAAGCTCATGATAGTCCTAGTGCAGGACACCCAGGCTATGCAAAAATATTCAATGCCGTAACAAGGAGCTTTCATTAGGCAAGCTTGAAAAATGATGTCCTTCGGTACTGGAAGCGATGTCTCTCTCATGCCAAAGGATCAAAGCTAAAAGGGTCAAAGCTGAAAGGGTCAAGATGCCTGGGAAACTTCAACCCTTGGATATTCCCCAAATGAAGTGGGAGTGCATTAGTATGGATTTTGTCACAAGTCTCCCCATTGTTCAAGCAGGATATGACTCCATTCTGGTAGTAGTGGACTTACTTACCAAAGTAGCTCACCTTATACCAGCAAAGAAGACCTTCAAAGCTTTTGATGTTGCTAGAATATTCATCAAGGAAGTCCTCAAACTTCATGGTCTCCCAAAAAGGATAGTAAGTGACCGGGATTTTGACTTCACTTCAAAGTGCCTATAAACTCCAACTCCAACTCTGGTAGAATTTGCCTACAATGCATCTTATCATCAGAGCATAGGAATGTCACCATTCAAAGCACTCTCTATGGGCAAGAATGCTTGTTTCCTCTAAATTTCTCTGATCCAGGAAAATGCTCGAAGAGATGGAGGAACAAACCAAGGCAATCCAAAAGGATATTAAAGCTGCCCAAGATGGATAAAAGCATTATGCTGACACCAAGAGGTCTGAAAGGATCTTCAAGGAAGGAGACAAAGTTCTTCTATGAGTGCTACCCAAACGAAGTTCTCTATCACTTGGGAAATATAAGAAGCTCAGCCCTAGGTATTGTGGTCCCTATACAGTTATCAAGCCTTTAGGTAAAAGTGCCTACAAACTCCAACTCCCAGCCAATATCAAAGTCCACAATGTATTTCATGTAAGTTTGTTAAAACCTTATGTACCCAGTCTTGATCATTAACCTACTCAAGGAGTCCTTGAATTACAGCCCAATAGCATCATAGATTCTAGGGAAAGGCAACTCCGAAATAGAACTCTTGTAGAACATCTGGTACAGTGGAAAGATTACCCTGAAGAGGATGCAACTTGGGAAGATGAAGCTACACTCTTAAAGGATTATCCCCAATTCATGATGAGTCGTCTTGATTTATTTAATGGGGGAAGGATGTAACATACCCATCTTCACTAATAAAGAAATGTCTTGTAATAGATAAATTTATGAGTTTTTATGGTTTAAAAATCAATGATTTTATTAAATGAGTCATTTCTACTTAGAGTCTTTAAATTTTGAGCCCAAATTTGGAATTTATGCGCGATTTTATCCTAATATAGGATTTTACAGCATCCAAAACGGACACTGAATCAAGCTTATACGCAAATTTCAGTCATTTTTAGTTAAAAAGCGACGACCTTTAAACCTTAATAAATGCATGACCGAGCGTCCGATTGACGAATGGTCTACACCCCAACGACTAGGAGAACCTCCCGGATCAAAAAAAAATTACCTCTCGGGCGCAGTCTGGTACACAAATCGAGACCGACGCTCCAAATTTGGGAACCTTGCCCCAAAATTTGGACCGTACACACTTACCTGGGTACCCGTATGATAGCTGCACAAGAACCAAAGGACGGTCGCCCACTATGTGGTCCACACGTACCTCGAGAGGCGCGCACAATAACGAGTAGAGAAGATGCTCCCGATGCGGCCCCAACCCTCCCTTTACAAGCTCCTCAAGGAATTGGTGGCCAAGTCAGCTTGGTTATCTTTTAGAGAAGATTTTTTTTTAATATTAGTGTTAATAAATGTGTATCTTTTCTTTTTAGAATAATGACATAAAATTGTATGAAGCTACGAATTGAGTGTTGTATTCAATAAATTGTATTGAAATTGTTATCTTTAATGAATTGGGTTCTTGGGCAACTCTATTCTAGAAGACTAGGCCAGCGGCTATGCCTTGCATGGATGAGGAAAAAAGCGTTGCCTCTAGAAATCAAGTCTAGTAGTTACCCAATTTATGATCAATTACCCTATGGGTGATTTGATTTTTAGAAGATCACGCTCCCTTGTGAGATAGGACTAGGTCTTACCTATGGATCGTATCCTTGAATCTCTACATGGTCAAGGTGTCGATTAATAGGAAATTTTTTGCAAGTTAAGACTTGGTGGACTATCTTAAGTGTTTCCCTATTTTAGAAGGGGGGAACCTTATAATTGGTATCAGAGCCAATCTTAACTCCAAGGAATTGCAATTTAAGGACTGTTTTGCAATAAATGTTTTACCTAACATAATGCTAATTAATAAAAACATCCTACTAAAACAAACAAGTGGAATTGATGTTTGAATGATTGTTTAAATGATTCGTTGGATTGAAAAGTTGAAGATGATCCATTTATTTTGTTTTGTCGGTACCCCCAAGGCCGACACCTCTGTGACTATAGATGGGATTCGCGTACCTCGGGATCGCTGGGTGTATGACCAAACAAGTGATGCAAGTCTTACCTGCTCACAGAGTAGCTGTGTTGGGACCTACCCCAATCTAGAGTCTACCACCCTTACCATTAGTTTTTAGAGTCTTAGAAACTACAGCAGAACCCCAATATTTCACCTATGTGGACCGCTGTACCCTTATGTCATAGTCAAGCTTAGGAATTTTCCTTGATGGCAAATGAGACTAATTATATTAGTCTCAGATCTTTGTAATAAAACTCGTCCTTGTAAATATTTAGAAATAAAATGATTTCTATGTTTTACTCTTCAAAATAAGCGTTGTGCAAATATATATCTTGTAATCTTAAAATTGTTTTTACAATGATGGCCAGGACGATCACCCTCCACTTCCCAGTGCCCTTTACACTGATATCCAGGAGAAGAAGCTCTTGCTCAAGCAAATGCAACCTCCCCCTTTAAAGGAGAAGGTTCAAAGATTGAGAAGGATGCTGAAGCCTGGATTGAAGCAATGGACGATTATTTCTCTGCCCCGCCGGTACTGGAATAGAAAATCAGTCTATGCTTGCATGGTTTCGCCTCATCGGAGATGGTGGTGCCGGGACAAGGGAGTCACCGAGCATTCTCAAACGTGGGAAGACATCAAGCAGGCCGTGAAGGAAAGATATCTTCCCCCTTCCCATGAATCCATAAAGATTCTTGGGATGGATTGGTTAATTGCAAACAAATCTAGCATTCATTGTCACTAGGGGAGTATCACTTTTGAAAATGAGCATGGCCAAGTAATATCCGTTCAGGGCATAACATAACCTAAATCTAGGGTAGTGAAGGCAAAACATCTTCTCAAGGGAGCACGTAAGGGTCAGCAAGTTTTCTTAGCCAAGCTCAACAAAACCATTGAACCTAGTAAGGAGACAGAACCCTCTTGGCTCCAAGAATTCTCTGGCATCTTCCCTGACAAGCTTACAGGCCTACCGCCTCCTCGAATCATGAAATTGAGGTGATCCCTGGGACTCAACCCGTCTCAAAAATGCGCCCTATAAAATGTCCCTTCCTGAAGCCATTGAACTTAAAGAGCAACTTTCCCAACTCATTGAGCAAGGATTCGTACACCCCAGTAGCTCTCCTTGGGGGGCACCTGTCCTTTTTCAAAAAAAAGGACGGAACTCTCTGCCTCTGCATAAATTATCGAGGGCTGAATCAAGTCATTGTCAAGAATAAGTATACTATCCCTCACATCGATGAACTTCCTGACAGGCTTCATGGGCCCAAAGTCTTCTCAAAAATAGATTTGAGATCTGGTTACTATCAGATCATCAAAGTCGAGGAAGCAGATATACCCAAGACAACCTTCAGTACCGGTTATAACCACTATGAGTTTACTGTAACCTCATTCGGGTTAACCAATGCTCCTGCAACCTTCAACCGCCTAATGCAAGATATATTCCATCCTTACTTGGATGAATTTGTGCTTGTTTTCTTTGATGACATCTTAATCTACTCCTAATCAATGGAAGAGCATGAGGAGCATGTGCGTAGAGTTCTGCAATTGTTGCGCAAACACAAACTCTATGCCAAGAAGAGCAAATGTACCTTCTTTACTCATCAAATTGAGTATCTTGGGTTCATCGTCTTCAAAGATGGCATTTCAATAGTTCCCGCCAAGGTTAAAGATATTCTAGAGTGGCCATCCCCTAAATCAGTTCATGAAGTTCGTGGGTTTTTGGGAATCACGGGATGGTATAGGATTTTTATTAAAGATTATGCTTTGGTAGCTGCACCTTTGACAGATCTTCTCTCAAGAAGCATTGCAAAATAGTGTGGCTGCCAATCCATCAAAACATCTTTCATTAGCTCAAGGTCATTATTACTTTTGCCCCAGTCCTGAAACTTCCTGATTTCACCAAGGAATTTGAAGTGGTTACTGATGCCAGTAGTCTAGCACTTGGTGGTGTCCTCCATGAAGCTCATGATAGACCTACTGCGGGACACCCAGGCTATGCCAAATATTCAATGTCGTAACAAGGAGCTTTCATTAGGCAGGCTTGAAAAATGATGTCCTTCGGTACTTGAAGCGATGTCTCTCTCATGCCAAAGGATCAAAGCTAAAAGGGTCAAAGCTGAAAGGGTCAAGATGCCTGGGAAGCTTCAACCCTTGGATATTCCCCAAATGAAGTGGGAGTGCATTAGTATGGATTTTGTCACAAGTCTCCCCATTGTTCAAGCAGGATATGACTCCATTCTGGTAGTAGTGGACTTACTTACCAAAGTAGCTCACCTTATACCAGCAAAGAAGACCTTCAAAGCTTCTGATGTTGCTAGAATATTCATCAAGGAAGTCCTCAAACTTCATGGTCTCCCAAAAAGGATAGTAATTAACCGAGATTTTGACTTCACTTCAAAGTGCCTATAAACTCCAACTCCAACTCTGGTAGAATTTGCCTACAATGCATCTTATCATCAGAGCATAAGAATGTGACCATTCAAAGCACTCTCTATGGGCAAGAATGCTTGTTTCCTCTAAATTTCTCTGATCCAGGAAAATGCTCGAAGAGATGGAGGAACAAACCAAGGCAATCCAAAAGGATATTAAAGCTGCCCAAGATCGATAAAAGCATTATGCTGACACCAAGAGGTCTGAAAGGATCTTCAAGGAAGGAGACAAAGTTCTTCTATGAGTGCTACCCAAACAAAGTTCTCTATCACTTGGGAAATATAAGAAGCTCAGTCCTAGGTATTGTGGTCCCTATACAGTTATCAAGCCTTTAGGTAAAAGTGCCTACAAACTCCAACTCCTAGCCAATATCAAAGTCCACAATGTATTTCATGTAAGTTTGTTAAAACCTTATGTACCCAGTCTTGATCATTAACCTACTCAAGGAGTCCTTGAATTACAGCCCAATAGCATCATAGATTCTAGGGAAAGGCAACTCCGAAATAGAACTCTTGTAGAACATCTAGTACAGTGGAAAGATTACCTTGAAGGGTATGCAAATTGGGAAGATGAAGCTACACTCTTAAAGGATTATCCCCAATTCATGATGAGTCATCTTGATTTCTTTAAGGGGGGAAGGATGTAACATACCCATCTTCACTAATAAAGAAATGTCTTGTAATAGATAAATTTATGAGTTTTTATGGTATAAAAATCAATGATTTTATTAAATGAGTCATTTCTACTTAGAGTCTTTAAATTTTGAGCCCAAATTTAGAATTTATGTGCGATTTTACCCTAATATAGGATTTTACAGCATCCAAAACGGACACTGAATCAAGCTTATACGCAAATTTCAGTCATTTTTAGTTAAAAAGCGACGACCTTTAAACCTAAATAAATGCATGACCGAGCGTCCGATTGACGAATGGTTTGCACCCCAACGACTAGAAGAACCTCCCGGATCAAAAAAAGAATTACCTCTCGGGCGCACTCTGGTACGCAAATCGAGACCGACGCTCCAAATTTGGGAACCTTGTCCCAAAATTTGGACCGTACACACTTACCTGGGTACCCGTATGATAGCTGCACAAGAACCAAAGGACGGTCGCCCACTATGTGGTCCACACGTACCGCTACTTGGACACCCACCATGCTGTCCCAGACCAGATAAGGTACATGCGTACCACTCCTTTCCCTGTTAGCCGACAGCATATCTTTCTTACAGAGCCATGCAGGCCACTGATCTACAGCCTTTGCTGGTACACCGTCCTTTCATCCTTGCTTTGCGCAACGCCCGTACTACCCGTATCCCATAGTTATATAAACCCCCTCCATGGGCAACAAGCATTTTCTGCGTAGCGTATGCTCTGTTGTGCCGTTGTCCGTACCGTCGTCTGTCCCTGTGCAGTGTACTTGCTATAGTAGTACAGCCACCCCTCTCCACACCCCCTCAATTGCCACTTTTCAAATAAGGTAATTTTCCTCCATCTCCCTCTTGCTAGGAGGCAGTGTCCTTAACTCTTCTTCTCCCCCTGTGTGAAGAGACTTACAGCATCCCTCAGCCCTTCTCCCCTTTAGCAAAACATTTTTGTGTTAAGGACATCTCACAATCCCCCCCCCCTTATTTGTGTGGACTTTAGTAAGAGGTTTTAGCCTTAAGAGAGGGTTCTTGCGTTGTGATCTTTTGCTCATACGGTGAGCGAACGATCTCAGAATTGAGATCTGATTGGACCGTTTTGATCGCGACAACGAGCCCTACAAGATGGCCCCTTCTCGAAAACGTCAAAATATTACCTCGGGAGGTGCGCACAATAACGAGAGTAGAGAAGATGCTCCCGATGCGGCCAACCCTCCCTTTACAAGCTGCTCAAGGAAATGGTGGCCAAGTCAGCTTGGTTATCTTTTAGAGAAGAGTTTTTTTTTAATATTAGTGTTAATAAGTGTGTATCTTTTCCTTTTAGAATAATGACATAAAATTGTATGAAGCTACGAATTGAGTGTTGTATTCAATGAATTGTATTGAAATTGTTATCTTTAATGAATTGGGTTCTTGGGCAACTCTATTCTAGAAGACTAGGCCAGCGGCTATGCCTTGCATGGATGAGGAAAAAAGCGTTGCCTCTAAAAATCAAGTCTAGTAGTTACCCAATTTATGATCAATTACCCTATGGGTGATTTGATTTTTAGAAGATCACGCTCCCCTGTGGGATAGGACTAGGTCTTACCTATGAATCGTATCCTTGAATCTCTACATGGTCAAGGTGCCGATTAATAGGAAATTTTTTGCAAGTTAAGACTTGGTGGACTATCTTAAGTGTTTCCCTATTTTAGAAGGGGGGAACCTTATAATTGGTATCAGAGCCAATCTTAGCTCCAAGGAATTGCCATTTAAGGATGTTTTACCTAACATAATGCTAATTAATAAAAACATCCTACTAAAACAAACAAGTGGAATTGATGTTTGAATGATTGTTTAAATGATTCGTTGGATTGAAAAGTTGAAGATGATCCATTTATTTTGTTTTGTCGGTAACCCCCAGGGCCGACACCTCTGTGACTATAGATGGGATTCGCATACCTCAGGATCGCTGGGTGTATGACCAAACAAGTGATGCAAGTCTTACCTGCTCACAGAGTAGCTGTGTTGGGACCTACCCCAATCCAGAGTCTACCACCCTTACCATCAGTTTTTAGAGTCCTAGAAACTACATCAGAACATCAATATTTCACCTATGTGGACCGCTGTACCCTTATGTCATAGTCAAGCTTAGGAATTTCCCTTGATGGCAAATAAGACTAATTATATTAGTCTCAGATCTTTGTAATAAAACTCGTCCTTGTAAATATTAGAAATAAACTGATTTCTATGTTTTACTCTTCAAAATAAGCGTTGTGCAAATATGAATCTTGTAATCTTAAATTTGTTCTTACAATGATGGCCAGGACGATCACCCTTCACTTCCCAGTGCACTTTACACTGATATCCAGGAGATGAAGCTCTTGCTCAAGCAAATGCAACCTCCCTCCTTTAAAGGAGAAGGTTCAAAGATTGAGAAGGATGCTGAAGTCTGGATTGAAGCGATGGACGATTATTTCTCTACCGCCGGTACTGGAGTAGCAAATCAGTCTATGCTTGCATTGTTTCGCCTTATCGGAGATGCTAAACTCTGGTGGAAACAGTGGTGCGGTGACAAGGGAGTCACCGAGCATTCTCAAACGTGGGAAGACATCAAGCAGGGGCCGTGAAGGAAAGATATCTTCCCCCTTCCTATGAATCCATAAAGATTCTTGGGATGGACTGCTTAATTGCAAAGCTAGCATTCATTGTCACTAGGGGAGTATCACTTTTGAAAATGAGCATGGCCAAGTAATATCCGTTCAGGGCATAACATAACCTAAATCTAGGGTAGTCAAGGCAAAACATCTTCTCAAGGGAACACGTAAGGGTCAGCAAGTTTTCTTAGCCAAGCTCAACAAAACCATTGAACCTAGTAAGGAGACAGAACCCTCTTGGCTCCAAGAATTCTCTAACATCTTCCCTGACAAGCTTATAGGCCTACCGCCTCCTCGAATCATGAAATTTAGGTGATCCCTGGGACTCAACCCGTCTCAAAAATGCGCCCTATAAAATGTCCCTTCCTGAAGCCGTTGAACTTAAAGAGAAACTTTCCCAACTCATTGAGCACGAACTTCTTGACAGGCTTCATGGGGCCAAAGTCTTCTCAAAAATAGATTTGAGATCTGGTTACTATCAGATCATCAAAGTCGAGAAAGCAGATATACCCAAGACAGCCTTCAGTACCGGTTATAACCACTATGAGTTTACTGTAACCTCATTCGGGTTAACCAATGCTCCTGCAACCTTCAACCGCCTAATGCAAGATATATTCCATCCTTACTTGGATGAATTTGTGCTTGTTTTCTTTGATGACATCTTAATCTACTCCAAATCAATGGAAGAGCATGAGGAGCATGTGCGTAGAGTTTTGCAATTGTTGCGCAGACACAAACTCTATGCCAAGAAGAGCAAATGTACCTTCTTTACTCATCAAATTGAGTATCTTGGGTTCATCGTCTTCAAAGATGGCATTTCAATAGTTCCCGCCAAGGTTAAAGATATTCTAGAGTGGCCATACCCTAAATCAGTTCATGAAGTTCGTGGGTTTTTGGGAATCACGGGATGGTATAGGATTTTTATTAAAGATTATGCTTGGGTAGCTGCACCTTTGACGGATCTTCTCTCAAGAAGTATTGCAAAATAGTGTGGCTGCCAATCCATCAAAACAGCTTTGATCAGCTCAAGGTCATTATTACTTTTGCCCCAGTCCTGAAACTTCCTGATTTCACCAAGTGGTTACTGATGCCAGTAGTCTAGCACTTGGTGGTGTCCTCCATGAAGCTCATGATAGTCCTACTGCGGGACACCCAGGCTATGCAAAAATATTCAATGCCGTAACAAGGAGCTTTCATTAGGCAGGCTTGAAAAATGATGTCCTTCGGTACTTGAAGCGATGTCTCTCTCATGCCAAAGGATCAAAGCTAAAAGGGTCAAAGCTGAAAGGGTCAAGATGCCTGGGAAACTTCAACCCTTGGATATTCTGCGTAGCGTATGCTCTGTTGTGCCGTTGTCTGTACCGTCGTCTGTCCCTGTGCAGTGTACTTGCTATAGTAGTACAGCCACCCCTCTCCACACCCCCTCAATTGCCACTTTTCAAATAAGGCAATTTTCTTGCTAGGAGACAGTGTCCTTAACTCTTCTTCTCCCCCTGTGTGAAGAGACTTACAGCATCCATCAGCCCTTCTCCCCTTTAGCAAAACATTTTTGTGTTAAGGACATCTCACAATCCCCCCCCCTTATTTGTGTGGACTTTAGTAAGAGGTTTTAGCCTTAAGAGAGAGGGTTCTTGCGCTGTGATCTTTTACTCATACGGTGAGCAAACGATCTCAAAATTGAGATCTGATTGGATCGTTTTGATCGCGACAGCGAGCCCTACAAGATGGCCCCTTCTCGAAAACGTCAAAATATTACCTCAAGAGGCGCGCACAATAACAAGAGTAGAGAAGATGCTCCCGATGCGGCCCCAACCCTCCCTTTACAAGCTCCTCAAGGAAATGGTGGCCAAGTCAGCTTGGTTATCTTTTAGAGAAGAGTTTTTTTTATAATTAGTGTTAATAAATGTGTATCTTTTCCTTTTAGAATAATGACATAAAATTGTATGAAGCTACGAATTGAGTGTTGTATTCAATGAATTGTATTGAAATTGTTATCTTTAATGAATTGGGTTCTTGGGCAACTCTATTCTAGAAGACCAGGCCAGCGGCTATGCCTTGCATGGATGAGGAAAAAAGCGTTGCCTCTAGAAATCAAGTCTAGTACTTACCCAATCTATGGGTGATTTGATTTTTAGAAGATCACGCTCCCTTGTGGGATAGGACTAGGTCTTAAGTGTTTCCCTATTTTAGAAGGGGGGAACCTTATAATTGGTATCAGAGCCAATCTTAGCTCCAAGGAATTGCCATTTAAGGACTGTTTTGCAATAAATGTTTTACCTAACATAATGTTAATTAATAAAAACATCCTACTAAAACAAACAAGTGGAATTGATGTTTGAATGATTGTTTAAATGATTCGTTGGATTGAAAAGTTGAAGATGATCCATTTATTTTGTTTTGTCGGTACCCCCAAGGCCGACACCTCTGTGACTATAGATGGGATTCGCATACCTCAGGATCGCTGGGTGTATGACCAAACAAGTGATGCAAGTCTTACCTGCTCACAGAGTAGCTGTGTTGGGACCTACCCCAATCCAGAGTCTACCACCCTTACCATCAGTTTTTAGAGTCTTAGAAACTATAGCAGAACCCCAATATTTCACCTATGTGGACTGCTGTACCCTTATGTCATAGTCAAGCTTAGGAATTTCCCTTGATGGCAAATGAGACTAATTATATTAGTCTCAGATCTTTGTAATAAAACTCGTCCTTGTAAATATTTAGAAATAAAATGATTTCTATGTTTTACTCTTCAAAATAAGCGTTGTGCAAATATATATCTTGTAATCTTAAAATTGTTTTTACAATGATGGCCAGGACGATCACCCTCCACTTCCCAGTGCGCTTTACACTGATATCCAAGAGAAGAAGCTCTTGCTCAAGCAAATGCAACCTCCCTCCTTTAAAGGAGAAGGTTCAAAGATTGAGAAGGATGCTGAAGTCTGGATTGAAGCGATGGACGATTATTTCTCTACCGCCGGTACTGGAGTAGCAAATCTGTCTATGCTTGCATGGTTTCGCCTCATGGGAGATGCTAAACTCTGGTGGAAACAGTGGTGCCGTGACAAGGGAGTCACCGAGCATTCTCAAACGTGGAAAGACATCAAGCAGGGGCTGTGAAGGAAAGATATCTTCCCCCTTCCCATGAATCCATAAAGATTCTTGGGATGGATTGGTTAATTGCAAACAAAGCTAGCATTCATTGTCACTAGGGGAGTATCACTTTTTAAAGTGAGCATGGCCAAGTAATATCCGTTCAGGGTGTAACATAACCTAAATCTAGGGTAGTCAAGGCAAAACATCTTCTCAAGGGAACACGTAAGGGTCAGCAAGTTTTCTTAGCCAAGCTCAACAAAACCAATGAACCTAGTAAGGAGACAGAACCCTCTTGGCTCCAAGAATTCTCTGACATCTTCCCTGACAGGCTTACAGGCCTATCGCCTCCTCGAATCATGAAATTGAGGTGATCCCTGGGACTCAACCCGTCTCAAAAACGCGTCCTATAAAATGTCCCTTCCTGAAGCCATTGAACTTAAAGAGCAACTTTCCCAACTCATTGAGCAAGGATTCGTACACCCCAGTAGCTCTCCTTGGGGGGCACCTGTCCTTTTCCAAAAAAAAGAAGGACGGAACTCTCTGCCTCTGCATAGATTATCGAGGGCTGAATCAAGTCACTGTCAAGAATAAGTATGCTATCCCTCGCATCGACGAACTTCTTGACAGGCTTCATGGGGCCAAAGTCTTCTCAAAAATAGATTTGAGTCTGGTTACTATCAGATCATCAAAGTCGAGGAAGCAGATATACCCAAGACAGCCTTCAGTACCGGTTATAACCACTATGAGTTTACTGTAACCTCATTCGGGTTAACCAATGCTCCTGCAACCTTCAACCGCCTAATGCAAGATATATTCCATCCTTACTTGGATGAATTTGTGCTTGTTTTCTTTGATGACATCTTAATCTACTCCAAATCAATGGAAGAGCATGAGGAGCATGTGCGTAGAGTTCTGCAATTGTTGTGCAGACACAAACTCTATGCCAAGAAGAGCAAATGTACCTTCTTTACTCATCAAATTGAGTATCTTGGGTTCATCGTCTTCAAAGATGGCATTTCAATAGTTCCCGCCAAGGTCAAAGATATTCTAGAGTGGCCATCCCCTAAATCAGTTCATGAAGTTCGTGGGTTTTTGGGAATCACGGGATGGTATAGGATTTTTATTAAAGATTATGCCTTGGTAGCTGCACCTTTGACGGATCTTCTCTCAAGAAGTATTGCAAAATAGTGTGGCTGCCAATCCATCAAAACAGCTTTGATCAGCTCAAGGTCATTATTACTTTTGCCCCAGTCCTGAAACTTCCTGATTTCACCAAGTGGTTACTGATGCCAGTAGTCTAGCACTTGGTGGTGTCCTCCATGAAGCTCATGATATTCCTACTGCGGGACACCCAGGCTATGCAAAAATATTCAATGCCGTAACAAGGAGCTTTCATTAGGCAGGCTTGAAAAATGATGTCCTTCGGTACTTGAAGCGATGTCTCTCTCATGCCAAAGGATCAAAGCTAAAAGGGTCAAAGCTGAAAGGGTCAAGATGCCTGGGAAACTTCAACCCTTGGATATTCCCCAAATGAAGTGGGAGTGCATTAGTATGGATTTTGTTACAAGTCTCCCCATTGTTCAAGCAGGATATGACTCCATTCTGGTAGTAGTGGACTTACTTACCAAAGTAGCTCACCTTAAACCAGCAAAGAAGACCTTCAAAGCTTCTGATGTTGCTAGAATATTCATCAAGGAAGTCCTCAAACTTCATGGTCTCCCAAAAAGGATAGTAAGTGACCGAGATTTTGACTTCACTTCAAAGTGCCTATAAACTCCAACTCCAACTCTGGTAGAATTTGCCTACAATGCATCTTATCATCAGAGCATAGGAATGTCACCATTCAAAGCACTCTCTATGGGCAAGAATGCTTGTTTCCTCTAAATTTCTCTGATCCAGGAAAATGCTCGAAGAGATGGAGGAACAAACCAAGGCAATCCAAAAGGATATTAAAGCTGCCCAAGATGGATAAAAGCATTATGCTGACACCAAGAGGTCTGAAAGGATCTTCAAGGAAGGAGACAAAGTTCTTCTATGAGTGCTACCCAAACGAAGTTCTCTATCACTTGGGAAATATAAGAAGCTCAGCCCTAGGTATTGTGGTCCCTATACAGTTATCAAGCCTTTAGGTAAAAGTGCCTACAAACTCCAACTCCCAGCCAATATCAAAGTCCACAATGTATTTCATGTAAGTTTGTTAAAACCTTATGTTCCCAGTCTTGATCATTAACCTACTCAAGGAGTCCTTGAATTATAGCCCAATAGCATCATAGATTCTAGGAAAAGGCAACTCCGAAATAGAACTCTTGTAGAACATCTAGTACAGTGGAAAGATTACCCTGAAGAGGATGCAACTTGGGAAGATGAAGCTACACTCTTAAAGGATTATCCCCAATTCATGATGAGTCATCTTGATTTCTTTAAAGGGGGAAGGATGTAACATACCCATCTTCACCAATAAAGAAATGTCTTGTAATAGATAAATTTATGAGTTTTTATGGTTTAAAAATCAATGATTTTATTAAATGAGTCATTTCTACTTAGAGTCTAAATTTTGAGCCCAAATTTAGAATTTATGCACGGTTCTATCCTAATATAGGATTTTACAGCATCCAAAAGAGACACTGAATCAAGCTTATACGCAAATTTCAGTCATTTTTAGTTAAAAAGCGACGACCTTAATAAATGCATGACCGAGCATCCGATTGACGAATGGTCTGCACCCCAACGACTAGGAGAACCTCCCGGATAAAAAAAAATTACCTCTCGGGCGCAGTCTGGTACGCAAATCGAGACCGACGCTCCAAATTTGGGAACCTTGCCCCAAGATTTGGACCGTACACACTTACCTGGGTACCCGTATGATAGCTGCACAAGAACCAAAGGACGGTCGCCCACTATGTGGTCCACACGTACCGCTACTTGGACACCCACCATGCTGCCCCAGACCAGATAAGGTACATGCGTACCACTCCTTTCCCTGTTAGCCGACAGCATATCTTTCTTCCAGAGCCATGCAGGCCACTGATCTACAGCCTTTGTTGGTACACCGTCCTTTCATCCTTGCTTTGCGCAACGCCTGTACTACCCGTACCCCATAGTTATATAAACCCCCCGAGGTACTCCATGGGCAACAAGCATTTTCTGCGTAGCGTATGCTCTGTTGTGCCGTTGTCCGTACCGTCGTCTGTCCCTGTGCAGTGTACTTGCTATAGTAGTATAGCCACCCCTCTCCACACCCCCTCAATTGCCACTTTTCAAATAAGGCAATTTTCCTCCATCTCCCTCTTGCTAGGAGGCAGTGTCCTTAACTCTTCTTCTCCCCCTGTGTGAAGAGACTTACAGCATCCCTCAGCCCTTCTCCCCTTTAGCAAAACATTTTTGTGTTAAGGACATCTCACAATCCCCCCCCCCTTATTTGTGTGGACTTTAGTAAGAGGTTTTAGCCTTAAGAGAGGGTTCTTGCGCTGTGATCTTTTGCTCATACGGTGAGCAAACGATCTCAGAATTGAGATCTGATTGGACCGTTTTGATCGCGACAGCGAGCCCTACCAGATGGCCCCTTCTCGAAAACGTCAAAATATTACCTCAGGAGGCGCGCACAATAACGAGAGTAGAGAAGATGCTCCCGATGCGGCCCCAACCCTCCCTTTACAAGCTCCTCAAGGAAATGGTGGCCAAGTTAGCTTGGTTATCTTTTAGAGAAGAGTTTTTTTTTAAATATTAGTGTTAATAAATGTGTATCTTTTCCTTTTAGAATAATGACATAAAATTGTATGAAGCTACGAATTGAGTGTTGTATTCAATGAATTGTATTGAAATTATTATCTTTAATGAATTGGGTTCTTGGGCAACTCTATTCTAGAAGACTAGGCCAGCGGCTATGCCTTGCATGGATGAGGAAAAAAACGTTGCCTCTAGAAATCAAGTCTAGTAGTTACCCAATTTATGATCAATTACCCTATGGGTGATTTGATTTTTAGAAGATCACGCTCCCCTGTGGGATAGGACTAGGTCTTACCTATGAATCGTATCCTTGAATCTCTACATGGTCAAGGTGTCGATTAATAGGAAATTTTTTGCAAGTTAAGACTTGGTGGACTATCTTAAGTGTTTCCCTATTTTAGAAGGGGGGAACCTTATAATTGGTATCAGAGCCAATCTTAGCTCCAAGGAATTGCCATTTAAGGACTGTTTTGCAATAAATGTTTTACCTAACATAATGCTAATGAATAAAAACATCCTACTAAAACAAACAAGTGGAATTGATGTTTGAATGATTGTTTAAATGATTCGTTGGATTGAAAAGTTGAAGATGATCCATTTATTTTGTTTTGTCGGTACCCCCAGGGCCGACACCTCTGTGACTATAGATGGGATTCGCATACCTCAGGATCGCTGGGTGTATGACCAAACAAGTGATGCAAGTCTTACCTGCTCACAGAGTAGCTGTGTTGGGACCAACCCCAATCCATAGTCTACCACCCTTACCATCAGTTTTTAGAGTCTTAGAAACTACAGCAAAACGCCAATATTTCACCTATGTGGACCGCTGTACCCTTATGTCATAGTCAAGCTTAGGAATTTTCCTTGATGGCAAATGAGACTAATTATATTAGTCTCAGATCTTTGTAATAAAACTCGTCCTTGTAAATATTTAGAAATAAAATGATTTCTATGTTTTACTCTTCAAAATAAGCGTTGTGCAAATATATATCTTGTAATCTTAAAATTGTTTTTACAATGATGGCCAGGACGATCACCCTCCACTTCCCAGTGCGCTTTACACTGATATCCAGGAGAAGAAGCTCTTGCTCAAGCAAATGCAACCTCCCTCCTTTAAAGGAGAAGGTTCAACGATTGAGAAGGATGCTGAAGTCTGGATTGAAGCGATGGACGATTATTTCTCTGCCGCCGGTATGGAGTAGCAAATCAGTCCATGCTTGCATGGTTTCGGCTCATCGGAGATGCTAAACTCTGGTGGAAACAGTGGTGCCGTGACAAGGGAGTCACCGAGCATTCTCAAACGTGGGAAGACATAAAGCAGGTCGTGAAGGAAAGATATCTTCCCCCTTCCCATGAATCCATCATTGTCACTAGGGGAGTATCACTTTTGAAAATGAGCATGGCCAAGTACTATCCGTTCAGGGCATAACATAACCTAAATCTAGGGTAGTCAAGGCAAAACATCTTCTGAAGGGAACACGTAAGGGTCAGCAAGTTTTCTTAGCCAAGCTCAACAAAACCATTGAACCTAGTAAGGAGACAGAACCCTCTTGGCTCCAAGAATTCTCTAACATCTTCTCTGACAAGCTTACAAGCCTACCGCCTCCTCGAATCATGAAATTGAGGTGATCCCTGGGACTCAACCCGTCTCAAAAATGCGCCCTATAAAATGTCCCTTCCTGAAGCCATTGAACTTAAAGAGCAACTTTCCCAACTCATTGAGCAAGGATTCGTACACCCCAGTAGCTCTCCTTGGGGGGCACCTGTCCTTTTCCAAAAAAAAGAAGAACGGAACACTCTGCCTCTGCATAGATTATCGAGGGCTGAATCAAGTCACTGTCAAGAATAAGTATGCTATTCCTCGCATCGACGAACTTCTTGACAGGCTTCATGGGGCCAAAGTCTTCTCAAAAATAGATTTGAGATCTGGTTACTATCAGATCATCAAAGTCGAGGAAGCAGATATACCCAAGACAGCCTTCAGTACCGGTTATAACCACTATGAGTTTACTGTAACCTCATTCGGGTTAACCAATGCTCCTGCAACCTTCAACCGCCTAATGCAAGATATATTCCATCCTTACTTGAATGAATTTGTGCTTGTTTTCTTTGATGACATCTTAATCTACTCCAAATCAATGGAAGAGAATGAGGAGCATGTGCGTAGAGTTCTGCAATTGTTGCGCAGACACAAACTCTATGCCAAGAAGAGCAAATGTACCTTCTTTACTCATCAAATTGAGTATCTTGGGTTCATCGTCTTCAAAAATGGCATTTCAATAGTCCCCGCCAAGGTCAAAGATATTCTAGAGTGGCCATCCCCTAAATTAGTTCATGAAGTTCGTGGGTTTTTGGGAATCACGGGATGGTATAGGATTTTTATTAAAGATTATGCCTTGGTAGCTGCACCTTTGACGGATCTTCTCTCAAGAAGTATTGCAAAATAGTGTGGCTGCCAATCCATCAAAACAGCTTTGATCAGCTCAAGGTCATTATTACTTTTGTCCCAGTCCTGAAACTTCCTGATTTCACCAAGGAATTTGAAGTGGTTACTAATGCCAGTAGCTAGCACTTGGTGGTGTCCTCCATGAAGCTCATGATAGTCCTACTGCGGGACACCCAGGCTATGCAAAAATATTCAATGCCGTAACAAGGAGCTTTCATTAGGCAGGCTTGAAAAATGATGTCCTTCGGTACTTGAAGCGATGTCTCTAATGCCAAAGGATCAAAGCTAAAAGGGTCAAAGCTTAAAGGGTCGAGATGCCTGGGAAACTTCAACCCTTGGATATTTGCAAAATGAAGTGGGAGTGCATTAGTATGGATTTTGTCACAAGTCTCCCCATTGTTCAAGCAGGATATGACTCCATTCTGGTAGTAGTGGACTTACTTACCAGAGTAGCTCACCTTAAACCAGCAAAGAAGACTTTCAAAGCTTCTGATGTTGCTAGAATATTCATCAAGGAAGTCCTCAAACTTCATGGTCTCCCAAAAAGGATAGTAAGTGACCGGGATTTTGACTTCACTTCAAAGTGCCTATAAACTCCAACTCCAACTCTGGTAGAATTTGCCTACAATGCATCTTATCATCAGAGCATAGGAATGTCACCATTCAAAGCACTCTCTATGGGCAAGAATGCTTGTTTCCTCTAAATTTCTCTGATCCAGGAAAATGCTCGAAGAGATGGAGGAACAAACCAAGGCAATCCAAAAGGATATTAAAGCTGCCCAAGATGGATAAAAGCATTATGCTGACACCAAGAGGTCTGAAAGGATCTTCAAGGAAGGAGACAAAGTTCTTCTATGAGTGCTACCCAAACGAAGTTCTCTATCACTTGGGAAATATAAGAAGCTCAGCCCTAGGTATTGTGGTCCCTATACAGTTATCAAGCCTTTAGGTAAAAGTGCCTACAAACTCCAACTCCCAGCCAATATCAAAGTCCACAATGTATTTCATGTAAGTTTGTTAAAACCTTATGTACCCAGTCTTCATCATTAACCTACTCAAGGAGTCCTTGAATTATAGCCCAATAGCATCATAGATTCTAGGAAAAGGCAACTCCGAAATAGAACTCTTGTAGAACATCTAGTACAGTGGAAAGATTACCCTGAAGAGGATGCAACTTGGGAAGATGAAGCTACACTCTTAAAGGATTATCCCCAATTCATGATGAGTCATCTTGATTTCTTTAAGGGGGAAGGATGTAACATACCCATCTTCACCAATAAAGAAATGTCTTGTAATAGATAAATTTATGAGTTTTTATGGTTTAAAAATCAATGATTTTATTAAATGAGTCATTTCTACTTAGAGTCTTTAAATTTTGAGCCCAAATTTAGAATTTATGCACGGTTCTACCCTAATATAGGATTTTACAGCATCCAAAACGGACACAGAATCAAGCTTATACGCAAATTTCAGTCATTTTTAGTTAAAAAGCGACGACCTTTAAACCTTAATAAATGCATGACCGAGCGTCCGATTGACGAATGGTCTGCACCCCAATGACTAGGAGAACCTCCCGGATAAAAAAAAAATTACCTCTCGGGCGTAGTCTGGTACGCAAATCGAGACGGACGCTCCAAATTTGGGAACCTTGCCCCAAAATGTGGACCGTACACACTTACCTGGGTACCCGTATGATAGCTGCACAAGAACCAAAGGATGGTCGCCCACTATGTGGTCCACACGTACTGCTACTTGGACACCCACCATGCTGCCCCAGACCAGATAAGGTACATGCGTACCACTCCTTTCCCTGTTAACCGAGAGCATATCTTTCTTACAGAGCCATGCAGGCCACTGATCTACAGCCTTTGCTGGTACACCGTCCTTTCATCCTTGCTTTGCGCAACGCCAGTACTACCCGTACCCCATAGTTATATAAACCCCCGAGGTACTCCATGGGCAACAAGCATTTTCTGCATAGCGTATGCTCTGTTGTGCCGTTGTCCGTACCGTCGTCTGTCCCTGTGCAGTGTACTTGCTATAGTAGTACAGTCACCCCTCTCCACACCCCCTCAATTGCCACTTTTCAAATAAGGCAATTTTCCTCCATCTCCCTCTTGCTAGGAGGCAGTGTCCTTAACTCTTCTTCTCCCCCTGTGTGAAGAGACTTACAGCATCCCTCAGCCCTTCTCCCCTTTAGCAAAACATTTTTGTGTTAAGGACATCTCACATCCCCCCCCCCTTATTTGTGTGGACTTTAGTAAGAGGTTTTAGCCTTAAGAGAGGGTTCTTGCGCTGTGATCTTTTGCTCATACAGTGAGCAAACGATCTCAGAATTGAGATCTGATTGGACCGTTTTGATCGCAACAGCGAGCCCTACAAGATGGCCCCTTCTCGAAAACGTCAAAATATTACCTCAGGAGGCGCGCACAATAACGAGAGTAGAGAAGATGCTCCCGATGCGGCCCCAACCCTCCCTTTACAAGCTCCTCAAGGAAATGGTGGCCAAGTTAGCTTGGTTATCTTTTAGAGAAGAGTTTTTTTTATAATTAGTGTTAATAAATGTGTATCTTTTCCTTTTAGAATAATGACATAAAATTGTATGAAGCTACGAATTGAGTGTTGTATTCAATGAATTGTATTGAAATTGTTATCTTTAATGAATTGGGTTCTTGGGCAACTCTATTCTAGAAGACTAGGCCAGCGGCTATGCCTTGCATGGATGAGGAAAAAAGCGTTGCCTCTAAAAATCAAGTCTAGTAGTTACCCAATTTATGATCAATTACCCTATGGGTGATTTGATTTTTAGAAGATCACGCTCCCCTGTGGGATAGAACTAGGTCTTACCTATGAATCGTATCCTTGAATCTCTACATGGTCAAGGTGCCGATTAATAGGAAATTTTTTGCAAGTTAAGACTTGGTGGACTATCTTAAGTGTTTCCCTATTTTAGAAGGGGGGAACCTTATAATTGGTATCAGAGCCAATCTTAGCTCCAAGGAATTGCCATTTAAGGATGTTTTACCTAACATAATGCTAATTAATAAAAACATCCTACTAAAACAAACAAGTGGAATTGATGTTTGAATGATTGTTTAAATGATTCGTTGGATTGAAAAGTTACAGATGATCCATTTATTTTGTTTTGTCGGTACCCCCAGGGCCGACACCTCTGTGACTATAGATGGGATTCGCATACCTCAGGATCGCTGGGTGTATGACCAAACAAGTGATGCAAGTCTTACCTGCTCACAGAGTAGCTGTGTTGGGACCTACCCCAATCCAGAGTCTACCACCTTTACCATCAGTTTTTAGAGTCTTAGAAACTACAGCAGAACCCCAATATTTCACCTATGTGGACCGCTGTACCCTTATGTCATAGTCAAGCTTAGGAATTTCCCTTGATGGCAAATGAGACTAATTATATTAGTCTCAGATCTTTGTAATAAAACTCGTCCTTGTAAATATTTAGAAATAAAATGATTTCTATGTTTTACTCTTCAAAATAAGCGTTGTGCAAATATATATCTTGTAATCTTAAAATTGTTTTTACAATGATGGCCAGGACGATCACCCTCCACTTCCCAGTGCGCTTTACACTGATATCCAGGAGAAGAAGCTCTTGCTCAAGCAAATGCAACCTCCCTCCTTTAAAGGAGAAGGTTCAAAGATTGAGAAGGATGCTAAAGTCTGGATTGAAGCGATGGACGATTATTTCTCTACCCCGCCGGTACTGGAGTAGCAAATCAGTCTATGCTTGCATGGTTTCGCCTCATCGGAGATGCTAAACTCTGGTGGAAACAGTGGTGCCGTGACAAGGGAGTCACCGAGCATTCTCAAACGTGGGAAGACATCAAGCAGGCCGTGAAGGAAAGATATCTTCCCCCTTCCCATGAATCCATAAAGATTCTTGGGATGGATTGGTTAATTGCAAACAAAGCCTAGTATTCATTGTCACTAGGGGAGTATCACTTTTTAAAGTGAGCATGGCCAAGTAATATCCGTTCAGGGCATAACATAACCTAAATCTAGGGTAGTCAAGGCAAAACATCTTCTCAAGGGAACACGTAAGGGTCAGCAAGTTTTCTTAGCCAATTCAACAAAACCATTGAACCTAGTAAGGAGACAG
Organism: Cibotium barometz; assembly: GCF_041138505.1. Classification (NCBI taxonomy): domain Eukaryota; kingdom Viridiplantae; phylum Streptophyta; class Polypodiopsida; order Cyatheales; family Cibotiaceae; genus Cibotium; species Cibotium barometz. Next base: position 20,522,506 of record NC_141109.1, read on the forward strand.
AACCCTCTTGGCTCCAAGAATTCTCTGACATGTTCCCTGACAAGCTTACAGGCCTACCGCCTCCTCGAATCATGAAATTGAGGTGATCCCTGGGACTCAACCCGTCTCAAAAATGCGCCCTATAAAATGTCCCTTCCTGAAGCCATTGAACTTAAAGAGCAACTTTTCCAACTCATTGAGTAAGTATTCATACACCCCAGTAGCTCTCCTTGGGGGGAAATTGTCCTTTTCCAAAAAAAAGAAGGACGGAACTCTCTGCCTCTGCATAGATTATCGAGGGCTGAATCAAGTTACTATCAAGAATAAGTATGCTATCCCTCGCATCGACGAACTTCTTGACAGGCTTCATGGGGCCAAAGTCTTCTCAAAAATAGATTTGAGATCTGGTTACTATCAAATCATCAAAGTCGAGGAAGCAGATATACCCAAGACAGCCTTCAGTACCAGTTATAACCACTATGAGTTTACTGTAACCTCATTCGGGTTAACCAATGCTCCTGCAACCTTCAACCGCCTAATGGAAGATATATTCCATCCTTACTTGGATGAATTTGTGCTTGTTTTCTTTGATGACATCTTAATCTACTCCAAATCAATGGAAGAGCATGAGGAGCATGTGCGTAGAGTTCTGCAATTGTTGCGCAGACACAAACTCTATGCCAAGAAGAGCAAATGTACCTTCTTTACTCATCAAATTGAGTATCTTGGGTTCATCGTCTTCAAAGATGGCATTTCAATAGTTCCCGCCAAGGTCAAAGATATTCTAGAGTGGCCATCCCCTAAATCAGTTCATGAAGTTCGTGGGTTTTTGGGAATCACGGGATGGTATAGGATTTTTATTAAAGATTATGCCTTGGTAGCTGCACCTTTGACGGATCTTCTCTCAAGAAGTATTGCAGAATAGTGTGGCTACCAATCCATCAAAACAGCTTTGATCAGCTCAAGGTCATTATTACTTTTGCCCCAGTCCTGAAACTTCATTTCACCAAGGAATTTGAAGTGGTTACTGATGCCAGTAGTCTAGCACTTGGTGGTGTCCTCCATGAAGCTCATGATAGTCCTACTATGGGACACCCAGGCTATGCAGAAATATTCAATGCCGTAACAAGGAGCTTTCATTAGGCAGGCTTGAAAAATGATGTCCTTCGGTACTTGAAGCAATGTCTCTCTCATGCCAAAGGATCAAAGCTAAAAGGGTCAAAGCTGAAAGGGTCAAGATGCCTGGGAAGCTTCAACCCTTGGATATTCCCCAAATGAAGTGGGAGTCCATTAGTATGGATTTTGTCACAAGTCTCCCCATTGTTCAAGCAGGATATGACTCCATTCTGGTAGTAGTGGACTTACTTACCAAAGTAGCTCACCTTATACCAGTAAAGAAGACCTTCAAAGCTTCTGATGTTGCTAGAATATTCATCAAGGAAGTCCTCAAACTTCATGGTCTCCCAAAAAGGATAGTAAGTGACCGGGATTTTGACTTCACTTCAAAGTGCCTATAAACTCCAACTCCAACTTTGGTAGAATTTGCCTACAATGCATCTTATCATTAGAGCATAGGAATGTCACCATTCAAAGCACTCTCTATGGGCAAGAATGCTTGTTTCTCTAAATTTCTCTAATCCAGGAAAATGCTTGAAGAGATGGAGGAACAAACCAAGGCAATCCAAAAGGATATTAAAGCTGCCCAAGATGGATAAAAGCATTATGCTGACACCAAGAGGTCTGAAAGGATCTTCAAGGAAGGAGACAAAGTTCTTCTATGAGTGCTACCCAAACGAAGTTCTCTATCACTTGGGAAATATAAGAAGCTCAGCCCTAGGTATTGTGGTCCCTATACAGTTATCAAGCCTTTAGGTAAAAGTGCCTACAAACTCCAACTCCCAGCCAATATCAAAGTCCACAATGTATTTCATGTAAGTTTGTTAAAACCTTATGTTCCCAGTCTTGATCATTAACCTACTCAAGGAGTCCTTGAATTATAGCCCAATAGCATCATAGATTCTAGGGAAAGGCAACTCCGAAATAGAACTCTTGTAGAACATCTAGTACAGTGGAAAGATTACCCTGAAGAGGATGCAACTTGGGAAGATGAAGCTACACTCTTGAAGGATTATCCCCAATTCATGATGAGTCATCTTGATTTCTTTAAGGGGGGAAGGATGTAACATACCCATCTTCACTAATAAAGAAATGTCTTGTAATAGATAAATTTATGAGTTTTTATGGTATAAAAATCAATAATTTTATTAAATGAGTCATTTCTACTTAGAGTCTTTAAATTTTGAGCCTAAAATTAGAATTTATGCGCGATTTTATCCTAATATAGGATTTTACAGCATCCAAAACGGACACCGAATCAAGCTTATATGCAAATTTCAGTCATTTTTAGTTAAAAAGCGACGACCTTTAAACCTTAATAAATGCATGACCGAGCGTCCGATTGACGAATGGTCTACACCCCAACGACTAGGAGAACCTCCCGGATCAAAAAAAAATTACCTCTCGGGCGCAGTCTGGTACACAAATCGAGACCGACGCTCCAAATTGGGAACCTTGCCCCAAAATTTGGACCGTACACACTTACCTGGGTACCCGTATGATAGCTGCACAAGAACCAAAGGACGGTCGCCCACTATGTGGTCCACACGTACCGCTACTTGGACACCCACCATAATGTCCCAGACCAGATAAGGTACATGCGTACCACTCCTTTCCCTGTTAACCGACAGCATATCTTTCTTACAGAGCCATTTTCTGCGTAGCGTATGCTCTGTTGTGCCGTTGTCCGTACCGTCGTCTGTCCCTGTGCAGTGTACTTGCTAGAGTAGTACAGCCACCCCTCTCCATACCACCGCAATTGCCACTTTTCAAATAAGGCAATTTTCCTCCATCTCCCTCTCGCTAGGAGGCAGTGTCCTTAACTCTTCTTCTCCCCCTGTGTGAAGAGACTTACAGCATCCCTCAGCCCTTCTCCCCTTTAGCAAAACATTTTTGTGTTAAGGACATCTCACAATCCCCCCCCCTTATTTGTGTGGACTTTAGTAAGAGGTTTTAGCCTTAAGAGAGGGTTCTTGCGCTGTGATCTTTTGCTTATACGGTGAGCAAACGATCTCAGAATTGAGATCTGATTGGACCGTTTTGATTGCGACAACGAGCCCTACAAGATGGCCCCTTCTCGAAAACGTCAAAATAATACCTCGAGAGGCGCGCACAATAACGAGTAGAGAAGATGCTCCCGATGCGGCCCCAACCCTCCCTTTACAAGCTCCTCAAGGAATTGGTGGCCAAGTCAGCTTGGTTATCTTTTAGAGAAGATTTTTTTTTAATATTAGTGTTAATAAATGTGTATCTTTTCTTTTTAGAATAATGACATAAAATTGTATGAAGCTACGAATTGAGTGTTGTATTCAATAAATTGTATTGAAATTGTTATCTTTAATGAATTGGGTTCTTGGGCAACTCTATTCTAGAAGACTAGGCCAGCGGCTATGCCTTGCATGGATGAGGAAAAAAGCGTTGCCTCTAGAAATCAAGTCTAGTAGTTACCCAATTTATGATCAATTACCCTATGGGTGATTTGATTTTTAGAAGATCACGCTCCCTTGTGAGATAGGACTAGGTCTTACCTATGGATCGTATCCTTGAATCTCTACATGGTCAAGGTGTCGATTAATAGGAAATTTTTTGCAAGTTAAGACTTGGTGGACTATCTTAAGTGTTTCCCTATTTTAGAAGGGGGGAACCTTATAATTGGTATCAGAGCCAATCTTAACTCCAAGGAATTGCCATTTAAGGACTGTTTTGCAATAAATGTTTTACCTAACATAATGCTAATTAATAAAAACATCCTACTAAAACAAACAAGTGGAATTGATGTTTGAATGATTGTTTAAATGATTCGTTGGATTGAAAAGTTGAAGATGATCCATTTATTTTGTTTTGTCGGTACCCCCAAGGCCGACACCTCTGTGACTATAGATGGGATTCGCGTACCTCGGGATCGCTGGGTGTATGACCAAACAAGTGATGCAAGTCTTACCTGCTCACAGAGTAGCTGTGTTGGGACCTACCCCAATCTAGAGTCTACCACCCTTACCATCAGTTTTTAGATTCTTAGAAACTACAGCAGAACCCCAATATTTCACCTATGTGGACCGCTGTACCCTTATGTCATAGTCAAGCTTAGGAATTTCCCTTGATGGCAAATGAGACTAATTATATTAGTCTCAGATCTTTGTAATAAAACTCGTCCTTGTAAATATTTAGAAATAAAATGATTTCTATGTTTTACTCTTCAAAATAAGCGTTGTGCAAATATATATCTTGTAATCTTAAAATTGTTTTTACAATGATGGCCAGGACGATCACCCTCCACTTCCCAGTGTGCTTTACACTGATATCCAGGAGAAGAAGCTCTTGCTCAAGCAAATGCAACCTCCCCCTTTAAAGGAGAAGGTTCAAAGATTGAGAAGGATGCTGAAGCCTGGATTGAAGCAATGGACGATTATTTCTCTGCCGCCGGTACTGGAATAGCAAATCAGTCTATGCTTGCATGGTTTCGCCTCATCGGAGATGGTGGTGCCGGGACAAGGGAGTCACCGAGCATTCTCAAACGTGGGAAGACATCAAGCAGGCCGTGAAGGAAAGATATCTTCCCCCTTCCCATGAATCCATAAAGATTCTTGGGATGGATTGGTTAATTGCAAACAAATCTAGCATTCATTGTCACTAGGGGAGTATCACTTTTGAAAATGAGCATGGCCAAGTAATATCCGTTCAGGGCATAACATAACCTAAATCTAGGGTAGTCAAGGCAAAACATCTTCTCAAGGGAGCACGTAAGGGTCAGCAAGTTTTCTTAGCCAAGCTCAACAAAACCATTGAACCTAGTAAGGAGACAGAACCCTCTTGGCTCCAAGAATTCTCTGACATCTTCCCTGACAAGCTTACAGGCCTAGCGCCTCCTCGAATCATGAAATTGAGGTGATCCCTGGGACTCAACCCGTCTCAAAAACGCGCCCTATAAAATGTCCCTTCCTGAAGCCATTGAACTTAAAGAGCAACTTTCCCAACTCGTTGAGCAAGGATTCGTACACCCCAGTAGCTCTCCTTGGGGGGCACCTGTCCTTTTTCAAAAAAAAGGACGAAACTCTCTGCCTCTGCATAAATTATCGAGGGCTGAATCAAGTCACTGTCAAGAATAAGTATGCTATCCCTCACATCGATGAACTTCCTGACAGGCTTCATGGGCCCAAAGTCTTCTCAAAAATAGATTTGAGATCTGGTTACTATCAGATCATCAAAGTCGAGGAAGCAGATATACCCAAGACAACCTTCAGTACCGGTTATAACCACTATGAGTTTACTGTAACCTCATTCGGGTTAACCAATGCTCCTGCAACCTTCAACCGCCTAATGCAAGATATATTCCATCCTTACTTGGATGAATTTGTGCTTGTTTTCTTTGATGACATCTTAATCTACTCCTAATCAATGGAAGAGCATGAGGAGCATGTGCGTAGAGTTCTGCAATTGTTGCGCAGACACAAACTCTATGCCAAGAAGAGCAAATGTACCTTCTTTACTCATCAAATTGAGTATCTTGGGTTCATCGTCTTCAAAGATGGCATTTCAATAGTTCCCGCCAAGGTTAAAGATATTCTAGAGTGGCCATCCCCTAAATCAGTTCATGAAGTTCGTGGGTTTTTGGGAATCACGGGATGGTATAGGATTTTTATTAAAGATTATGCTTTGGTAGCTGCACCTTTGACAGATCTTCTCTCAAGAAGCATTGCAAAATAGTGTGGCTGCCAATCCATCAAAACAGCGTTGATTAGCTCAAGGTCATTATTACTTTTGCCCCAGTCCTGAAACTTCCTAATTTCACCAAGGAATTTGAAGTGGTTACTGATGCCAGTAGTCTAGCACTTGGTGGTGTCCTCCATGAAGCTCATGATAGTCCTACTGCGGGACACCCAGGCTATGCAAAATATTCAATGTCGTAACAAGGAGCTTTCATTAGGCAGGCTTGAAAAATGATGTCCTTCGGTACTTGAAGCGATGTTTCTCTCATGCCAAAGGATCAAAGCTAAAAGGGTCAAAGCTGAAAGGGTCAAGATGCCTGGGAAGCTTCAACCCTTGGATATTCCCCAAATGAAGTGGGAGTGCATTAGTATGGATTTTGTCACAAGTCTCCCCATTGTTCAAGCAGGATATGACTCCATTCTGGTAGTAGTGGACTTACTTACCAAAGTAGCTCACCTTATACCAGCAAAGAAGACCTTCAAAGCTTCTGATGTTGCTAGAATATTCATCAAGGAAGTCCTCAAACTTCATGGTCTCCCAAAAAGGATAGTAATTAACCGAGATTTTGACTTCACTTCAAAGTGCCTATAAACTCCAACTCCAACTCTGGTAGAATTTGCCTACAATGCATCTTATCATCAGAGCATAGGAATGTGACCATTCAAAGCACTCTCTATGGGCAAGAATGCTTGTTTCCTCTAAATTTCTCTGATCCAGGAAAATGCTCGAAGAGATGGAGGAACAAACCAAGGCAATCCAAAAGGATATTAAAGCTGCCCAAGATCGATAAAAGCATTATGCTGACACCAAGAGGTCTGAAATGATCTTCAAGGAAGGAGACAAAGTTCTTCTATAAGTGCTACCCAAACAAAGTTCTCTATCACTTGGGAAATATAAGAAGCTCAGTCCTAGGTATTGTGGTCCCTATACAGTTATCAAGCCTTTAGGTAAAAGTGCCTACAAACTCCAACTCCTAGCCAATATCAAAGTCCACAATGTATTTCATATAAGTTTGTTAAAACCTTATGTACCCAGTCTTGATCATTAACCTACTCAAGGAGTCCTTGAATTACAGCCCAATAGCATCATAGATTCTAGGGAAAGGCAACTCCGAAATAGAACTCTTGTAGAACATCTAGTACAGTGGAAAGATTACCTTGAAGGGTATGCAAATTGGGAAGATGAAGCTACACTCTTAAAGGATTATCCCCAATTCATGATGAGTCATCTTGATTTCTTTAAGGGGGGAAGGATGTAACATACCCATCTTCACTAATAAAGAAATGTCTTGTAATAGATAAATTTATGAGTTTTTATGGTATAAAAATCAATGATTTTATTAAATGAGTCATTTCTACTTAGAGTCTTTAAATTTTGAGCCTAAATTTAGAATTTATGTGCGATTTTACCCTAATATAGGATTTTACAGCATCCAAAACGGACACCGAATCAAGCTTATACGTAAATTTCAGTCATTTTTAGTTAAAAAGCGACGACCTTTAAACCTTAATAAATGCATGACCGAGCGTCCGATTGACGAATGGTTTGCACCCCAACGACTAGAAGAACCTCCCGGATCAAAAAAAGAATTACCTCTCGGGCACACTCTGGTACGCAAATCGAGACCGACGCTCTAAATTTCGGAACCTTGCCCCAAAATTTGGACCGTACACACTTACCTGGGTACCCGTATGATAGCTGCACAAGAACCAAAGGACGGTCGCCCACTATGTGGTCCACACGTACCGCTACTTGGACACCCACCATGCTGTCCCAGACCAGATAAGGTACATGCGTACCACTCCTTTCCCTGTTAGCCGACAGCATATCTTCCTTACAGAGCCATGCAGGCCACTGATCTACAGCCTTTGCTGGTACACCGTCCTTTCATCCTTGCTTTGCGCAACGCCCGTACTACCCGTATCCCATAGTTATATAAACCCCCTCCATGGGCAACAAGCATTTTCTGCGTAGCGTCTGCTCTGTTGTGCCGTTGTCCGTACCGTCGTCTGTCCCTGTGCAGTGTACTTGCTATAGTAGTACAGCCACCCCTCTCCACACCCCCTCAATTGCCACTTTTCAAATAAGGTAATTTTCCTCCATCTCCCTCTTGCTAGGAGGCAGTGTCCTTAACTCTTCTTCTCCCCCTGTGTGAAGAGACTTACAGCATCCCTCAGCCCTTCTCCCCTTTAGCAAAACATTTTTGTGTTAAGGACATCTCACAATCCCCCCCCCCCCTTATTTGTGTGGACTTTAGTAAGAGGTTTTAGCCTTAAGAGAGGGTTCTTGCGTTGTGATCTTTTGCTCATACGGTGAGCGAACGATCTCAGAATTGAGATCTGATTGGACCGTTTTGATCGCGACAACGAGCCCTACAAGATGGCCCCTTCTCGAAAACGTCAAAATATTACCTCGGGAGGTGCGCACAATAACGAGAGTAGAGAAGATGCTCCCGATGCGGCCAACCCTCCCTTTACAAGCTGCTCAAGGAAATGGTGGCCAAGTCAGCTTGGTTATCTTTTAGAGAAGAGTTTTTTTTTTAATATTAGTGTTAATAAGTGTGTATCTTTTCCTTTTAGAATAATGACATAGAATTGTATGAAGCTACGAATTGAGTGTTGTATTCAATGAATTGTATTGAAATTGTTATCTTTAATGAATTGGGTTCTTGGGCAACTCTATTCTAGAAGACTAGGCCAGCGGCTATGCCTTGCATGGATGAGGAAAAAAGCGTTGCCTCTAGAAATCAAGTCTAGTAGTTACCCAATTTATGATCAATTACCCTATGGGTGATTTGATTTTTAGAAGATCACGCTCCCTTGTGGGATAGGACTAGGTCTTACCTATGAATCGTATCCTTGAATCTCTACATGGTCAAGGTGTCGATTAATAGGAAATTTTTTGCAAGTTAAGACTTGGTGGACTATCTTAAGTGTTTCCCTATTTTAGAAGGGGGGAACCTTATAATTGGTATCAGAGCCAATCTTAACTCCAAGGAATTGCCATTTAAGGACTATTTTGCAATAAATGTTTTACCTAACATAATGCTAATTAATAAAAACATCCTACTAAAACAAACAAGTGGAATTGATGTTTGAATGATTGTTTAAATGATTCGTTGGATTGAAAAGTTGAAGATGATCCATTTATTTTGTTTTGTCGATAACCCCCAGGGCCGACACCTCTGTGACTATAGATGGGATTCGCATACCTCAGGATCGCTGGGTGTATGACCAAACAAGTGATGCAAGTCTTACCTGCTCACAGAGTAGCTGTGTTGGGACCTACCCCAATCCAGAGTCTACCACCCTTACCATCAGTTTTTAGAGTCTTAGAAACTACAGCAGAACATCAATATTTCACCTAAGTGGACCGCTGTACCCTTATGTCATAGTCAAGCTTAGGAATTTCCCTTGATGGCAAATAAGACTAATTATATTAGTCTCAGATCTTTGTAATAAAACTCGTCCTTGTAAATATTAGAAATAAAATGATTTCTATGTTTTACTCTTCAAAATAAGCGTTGTGCAAATATGAATCTTGTAATCTTAAATTTGTTTTTACAATGATGGCCAGGACGATCACCCTTCACTTCCCAGTGCACTTTACACTGATATCCAGGAGATGAAGCTCTTGCTCAAGCAAATGCAACCTCCCTCCTTTAAAGGAGAAGGTTCAAAGATTGAGAAGGATGCTGAAGTCTGGATTGAAGCGATGGATGATTATTTCTCTACCGCCGGTACTGGAGTAGCAAATCAGTCTATGCTTGCATTGTTTCGCCTCATCGGAGATGCTAAACTCTGGTGGAAACAGTGGTGCGGTGACAAGGGAGTCACCGAGCATTCTCAAACGTGGGAAGACATCAAGCAGGGGCCGTGAAGGAAAGATATCTTCCCCCTTCCTATGAATCCATAAAGATTCTTGGGATGGACTGGTTAATTGCAAAGCTAGCATTCATTGTCACTAGGGGAGTATCACTTTTGAAAATGAGCATGGCCAAGTAATATCCGTTCAGGGCATAACATAACCTAAATCTAGGGTAGTCAAGGCAAAACATCTTCTCAAGGGAACACGTAAGGGTCAGCAAGTTTTCTTAGCCAAGCTCAACAAAACCATTGAACCTAGTAAGGAGACAGAACCCTCTTGGCTCCAAGAATTCTCTAACATCTTCCCTGACAAGCTTACAGGCCTACCGCCTCCTCGAATCATGAAATTTAGGTGATCCCTGGGACTCAACCCGTCTCAAAAATGCGCCCTATAAAATGTCCCTTCCTGAAGCCGTTGAACTTAAAGAGCAACTTTCCCAACTCATTGAGCACGAACTTCTTGACAGGCTTCATGGGGCCAAAGTCTTCTCAAAAATAGATTTGAGATCTGGTTACTATCAGATCATCAAAGTCGAGGAAGCAGATATACCCAAGACAGCCTTCAGTACCGGTTATAACCACTATGAGTTTACTGTAACCTCATTCGGGTTAACCAATGCTCCTGCAACCTTCAACCGCCTAATGCAAGATATATTCCATCCTTACTTGGATGAATTTGTGCTTGTTTTCTTTGATGACATCTTAATCTACTCCAAATCAATGGAAGAGCATGAGGAGCATGTGCGTAGAGTTTTGCAATTGTTGCGCAGACACAAACTCTATGCCAAGAAGAGCAAATGTACCTTCTTTACTCATCAAATTGAGTATCTTGGGTTCATCGTCTTCAAAGATGGCATTTCAATAATTCCCGCCAAGGTTAAAGATATTCTAGAGTGGCCATACCCTAAATCAGTTCATGAAGTTCGTGGGTTTTTGGGAATCACGGGATGGTATAGGATTTTTATTAAAGATTATGCTTGGGTAGCTGCACCTTTGACGGATCTTCTCTCAAGAAGTATTGCAAAATAGTGTGGCTGCCAATCCATCAAAACAGCTTTGATCAGCTCAAGGTCATTATTACTTTTGCCCCAGTCCTGAAACTTCCTGATTTCACCAAGTGGTTACTGATGCCAGTAGTCTAGCACTTGGTGGTGTCCTCCATGAAGCTCATGATAGTCCTACTGCGGGACACCCAGGCTATGCAAAAATATTCAATGCCGTAACAAGGAGATTTCATTAGGCAGGCTTGAAAAATGATGTCCTTCGGTACTTAAAGCGATGTCTCTCTCATGCCAAAGGATCAAAGCTAAAAGGGTCAAAGCTGAAAGGGTCAAGATGCCTGGGAAACTTCAACCCTTGGATATTCTGCGTAGCGTATGCTCTGTTGTGCCGTTGTCTGTACCGTCGTCTGTCCCTGTGCAGTGTACTTGCTATAGTAGTACAGCCACCCCTCTCCACACCCCCTCAATTGCCACTTTTCAAATAAGGCAATTTTCCTCCATCTCCCTCTTGCTAGGAGACAGTGTCCTTAACTCTTCTTCTCCCCCTGTGTGAAGAGACTTACAGCATCCATCAGCCCTTCTCCCCTTTAGCAAAACATTTTTGTGTTAAGGACATCTCACAATCCCCCCCCTTATTTGTGTGGACTTTAGTAAGAGGTTTTAGCCTTAAGAGAGAGGGTTCTTGCGCTGTGATCTTTTACTCATACGGTGAGCAAACGATCTCAGAATTGAGATCTGATTGGATCGTTTTGATCGCGACAGCGAGCCCTACAAGATGGCCCCTTGTCGAAAACGTCAAAATATTACCTCAAGAGGCGCGCACAATAACAAGAGTAGAGAAGATGCTCCCGATGCGGCCCCAACCCTCCCTTTACAAGCTCCTCAAGGAAATGGTGGCCAAGTCAGCTTGGTTATCTTTTAGAGAAGAGTTTTTTTTATAATTAGTGTTAATAAATGTGTATCTTTTCCTTTTAGAATAATGACATAAAATTGTATGAAGCTACGAATTGAGTGTTGTATTCAATGAATTGTATTGAAATTGTTATCTTTAATGAATTGGGTTCTTGGGCAACTCTATTCTAGAGGACCAGGCCAGCGGCTATGCCTTGCATGGATGAGGAAAAAAGCGTTGCCTCTAGAAATCAAGTCTAGTACTTACCCAATCTATGGGTGATTTGATTTTTAGAAGATCACGCTCCCTTGTGGGATAGGACTAGGTCTTAAGTGTTTCCCTATTTTAGAAGGGGGGAACCTTATAATTGGTATCAGAGCCAATCTTAGCTCCAAGGAATTGCCATTTAAGGACTGTTTTGCAATAAATGTTTTACCTAACATAATGTTAATTAATAAAAACATCCTACTAAAACAAACAAGTGGAATTGATGTTTGAATGATTGTTTAAATGATTCGTTGGATTGAAAAGTTGAAGATGATCCATTTATTTTGTTTTGTCGGTACCCCCAAGGCCGACACCTCTGTGACTATAGATGGGATTCGCATACCTCAGGATCGCTGGGTGTATGACCAAACAAGTGATGCAAGTCTTACCTGCTCACAGAGTAGCTGTGTTGGGACCTACCCCAATCCAGAGTCTACCACCCTTACCATCAGTTTTTAGAGTCTTAGAAACTATAGCAGAACCCCAATATTTCACCTATGTGGACTGCTGTACCCTTATGTCATAGTCAAGCTTAGGAATTTCCCTTGATGGCAAATGAGACTAATTATATTAGTCTCAGATCTTTGTAATAAAACTCGTCCTTGTAAATATTTAGAAATAAAATGATTTCTATGTTTTACTCTTCAAAATAAGCGTTGTGCAAATATATATCTTGTAATCTTAAAATTGTTTTTACAATGATGGCCAGGACGATCACCCTCCACTTCCCAGTGCGCTTTACACTGATATCCAAGAGAAGAAGCTCTTGCTCAAGCAAATGCAACCTCCCTCCTTTAAAGGAGAAGGTTCAAAGATTGAGAAGGATGCTGAAGTCTGGATTGAAGCGATGGACGATTATTTCTCTACCGCCGGTACTGGAGTAGCAAATCTGTCTATGCTTGCATGGTTTCGCCTCATGGGAGATGCTAAACTCTGGTGGAAACAGTGGTGCCGTGACAAGGGAGTCACCGAGCATTCTCAAACGTGGAAAGACATCAAGCAGGGGCCGTGAAGGAAAGATATCTTCCCCCTTCCCATGAATCCATAAAGATTCCTTGGATGGATTGGTTAATTGCAAACAAAGCTAGCATTCATTGTCACTAGGGGAGTATCACTCTTTAAAGTGAGCATGGCCAAGTACTATCCGTTCAGGGCATAACATAACCTAAATCTAGGGTAGTCAAGGCAAAACATCTTCTGAAGGGAACACGTAAGGGTCAGCAAGTTTTCTTAGCCAAGCTCAACAAAACCATTGAACCTAGTAAGGAGACAGAACCCTCTTGGCTCCAAGAATTCTCTAACATCTTCCCTGACAGGCTTACAGGCCTACCGCCTCCTCGAATCATGAAATTGAGGTGATCCCTGGGACTCAACCCGTCTCAAAAATGCGCCCTATAAAATGTCCCTTCCTGAAGCCATTGAACTTAAAGAGCAACTTTCCCAACTCATTGAGCAAGGATTCGTACACCCCAGTAGCTCTCCTTGGGGGGCACCTGTCCTTTTCCAAAAAAAAGAAGGACGGAACTCTCTGCCTCTGCATAGATTATCGAGGGCTGAATCAAGTCACTGTCGAGAATAAGTATGCTATTCCTCGCATCGACGAACTTCTTGACAGGCTTCATGGGGCCAAAGTCTTCTCAAAAATAGATTTGAGATCTGGTTACTATCAGATCATCAAAGTCGAGGAAGCAGATATACCCAAGACAGCCTTCAGTACCGGTTATAACCACTATGAGTTTACTGTAACCTCATTCGGGTTAACCAATGCTCCTGCAACCTTCAACCGCCTAATGCAAGATATATTCCATCCTTACTTGGATGAATTTGTGCTTGTTTTCTTTGATGACATCTTAATCTACTCCAAATCAATGGAATTGAATGAGGAGCATGTGCGTAGAGTTCTACAATTGTTGCGCAGACACAAACTCTATGCCAAGAAGAGCAAATGTACCTTCTTTACTCATCAAATTGAGTATCTTGGGTTCATCGTCTTCAAAGATGGCATTTCAATAGTTCCCGCCAAGGTTAAAGATATTCTAGAGTGGCCATCCCCTAAATTAGTTCATGAAGTTCGTGGGTTTTTGGGAATCACGGGATGGTATAGGATTTTTATTAAAGATTATGCCTTGGTAGCTGCACCTTTGATGGATCTTCTCTCAAGAAGTATTGCAAAATAGTGTGGCTGCCAATCCATCAAAACAGCTTTGATCAGCTCAAGGTCATTATTACTTTTGTCCCAGTCCTGAAACTTCCTGATTTCACCAAGGAATTTGAAGTGGTTACTAATGCCAGTAGCTAGCACTTGGTGGTGTCCTCCATGAAGCTCATGATAGTCCTACTGCGGGACACCCAGGCTATGCAAAAATATTCAATGCCGTAACAAGGAGCTTTCATTAGGCAGGCTTGAAAAATGATGTCCTTCGGTACTTGAAGCGATGTCTCTAATGCCAAAGGATCAAAGCTAAAAGGGTCAAAGCTTAAAGGGTCGAGATGCCTGGGAAACTTCAACCCTTGGATATTTGCCAAATGAAGTGGGAGTGCATTAGTATGGATTTTGTCACAAGTCTCCCCATTGTTCAAGCAGGATATGACTCCATTCTGGTAGTAGTGGACTTACTTACCAGAGTAGCTCACCTTATACCAGCAAAGAAGACTTTCAAAGCTTCTGATGTTGCTAGAATATTCATCAAGGAAGTCCTCAAACTTCATGGTCTCCCAAAAAGGATAGTAAGTGACCGGGATTTTGACTTCACTTCAAAGTGCCTATAAACTCCAACTCCAACTCTGGTAGAATTTGCCTACAATGCATCTTATCATCAGAGCATAGGAATGTCACCATTCAAAGCACTCTCTATGGGCAAGTCTCTCATGCCAAAGGATCAAAGCTAAAAGGGTCAAAGCTGAAAGGGTCAAGATACCTGGGAAGCTTCAACCCTTGGATATTCCCCAAATGAAGTGGGAGTCCATTAGTATGGATTTTGTCACAAGTCTCCCCATTGTTCAAGCAGGATATGACTCCATTCTGGTAGTAGTGGACTTACTTACCAAAGTAGCTCACCTTATACCAGTAAAGAAGACCTTCAAAGCTTCTGATGTTGCTAGAATATTCATCAAGGAAGTCCTCAAACTTCATGGTCTCCCAAAAAGGATAGTAAGTGACCGGGATTTTGACTTCACTTCAAAGTGCCTATAAACTCCAACTCCAACTCTGGTAGAATTTGCCTACAATGCATCTTATCATCAGAGCATAGGAATGTCACCATTCAAAGCACTCTCTATGGGCAAGAATGCTTGTTTCCTCTAAATTTCTCTGATCCAGGAAAATGCTCGAAGAGATGGAGGAACAAACCAAGGCAATCCAAAAGGATATTAAAGCTGCCCAAGATGGATAAAAGCATTATGCTGACACCAAGAGGTCTGAAAGGATCTTCAAGGAAGGAGACAAAGTTCTTCTATGAGTGCTACCCAAACGAAGTTCTCTATCACTTGGGAAATATAAGAAGCTCAGCCCTAGGTATTGTGGTCCCTATACAGTTATCAAGCCTTTAGGTAAAAGTGCCTACAAACTCCAACTCCCAGCCAATATCAAAGTCCACAATGTATTTCATGTAAGTTTGTTAAAACCTTATGTACCCAGTCTTGATCATTAACCTACTCAAGGAATCCTTGAATTATAGCCCAATAGCATCATAGATTCTAGGGAAAGGCAACTCCGAAATAGAACTCTTGTAGAACATCTAGTACAGTGGAAAGATTACCCTGAAGAGGATGCAACTTGGGAAGATGAACCTGCACTCTTAAAGGATTATCCCCAATTCATGATGAGTCATCTTGATTTCTTTAAGGGGGGAAGGATGTAACATACCCATCTTCACTAATAAAGAAATGTCTTGTAATAGATAAATTTATGAGTTTTTATGGTATAAAAATCAATGATTTTATTAAATGAGTCATTTCTACTTAGAGTCTTTAAATTTTGAGCCCAAATTTAGAATTTATACGCGATTTTATCCTAATATAGGATTTTACAGCATCCAAAACGGACACCGAATCAAGCTTATACGTAAATTTCAGTCATTTTTAGTTAAAAAGCGACGACCTTTAAACCTTAATAAATGCATGACCGAGCATCCGATTGAGGAATGGTCTGCACCCCAACGACTAGGAGAACTCTCGGATCAAAAAAAAAAACCTTGCCCCAAAATTTGGACCGTACACACTTACCTGGGTACCCGTATGATAGCTGCACAAGAACCAAAGGACGGTCGCCCACTATGTGGTCCACACGTACCGCTACTTGGACACCCACCATGCTGCCCCAGACCAGATAAGGTACATGCGTACCACTCCTTTCCCTGTTAACCGACAGCATATCTTTCTTACAGAGCCATGCAGGCCACTGATCTACAGCCTTTGCTGGTACACCGTCCTTTCATCCTTGCTTTGCGCAACGCCCGTACTACCCGTACCCCATAGTTATATAAACCCCCGTAGCGTATGCTCTGTTGTGCCGTTGTCCGTACCGTCGTCTGTCCCTGTGCAGTGTACTTGCTATAGTAGTACAGCCACCCCTCTCCACACCCCCTCAATTGCCACTTTTCAAATAAGGCAATTTTCCTCCATCTCCTTCTTGCTAGGAGGCAGTGTCCTTAACTCTTCTTCTCCCCCTGTGTGAAGAGACTTACAGCATCCCTCAGCCCTTCTCCCCTTTAGCAAAACATTTTTGTGTTAAGGACATCTCACAATCCCCCCCCCCCTTATTTGTGTGGACTTTAGTAAGAGGTTTTAGCCTTAAGAGAGGGTTCTTGCGCTGTGATCTTTTGCTCATACGGTGAGCAAACGATCTCAGAATTGAGATCTGATTGGACCGTTTTGATCGCGACAGCGAGCCCTACAAGATGGCGCCTTCTCGAAAACGTCAAAATATTACCTCGGGAGGCGTGCACAATAACGAGAGTAGAGAAGATGCTCCCGATGCGGCCCCAACCCTCCCTTTACAAGCTCCTCAAGGAAATGGTGGCCAAGTTAGCTTGGTTATCTTTTAGAGAAGAGTTTTTTTTTAATATTAGTGTTAATAAATGTGTATCTTTTCCTTTTAGAATAATGACATAAAATTGTATGAAGCTACGAATTGAGTGTTGTATTCAATGAATTGTATTGAAATTGTTATCTTTAATGAATTGGGTTCTTGGGCAACTCTATTCTAGAAGACTAGGGCAGCGGCTATGCCTTGCATGGATGAGGAAAAAAGCGTTGCATCTAGAAATCAAGTCTAGTAGTTACCCAATTTATGATCAATTACCCTATGGGTGATTTGATTTTTAGAAGATCACGCTCCCCTGTGGGATAGGACTAGGTCTTACCTATGAATCGTATCCTTGAATCTCTACATGGTCAAGGTGTCGATCAAGGTCTTACCTATGAATCGTATCCTTTGCAAGTTAAGGCTTGGTGGACTATCTTAAGTGTTTCCCTATTTTAGAAGGGGGGAACCTTATAATTGGTATCAGAGCCAATCTTAGCTCCAAGGAATTGCCATTTAAGGACTGTTTTGCAATAAATGTTTTACCTAACATAATGCTAATTAATAAAAACATCCTACTAAAACAAACAAGTGGAATTGATGTTTGAATGATTGTTTAAATGATTCGTTGGATTGAAAAGTTGAAGATGATCCATTTATTTTGTTTTGTCAGTACCCCCAGGGCCGACACCTCTGTGACTATAGATGGGATTCGCATACCTCAGGATCGCTGGGTGTATGACCAAACAAGTGATGCAAGTCTTACCTGCTCACAGAGTAGCTGTGTTGGGACCTACCCCAATCCAGAGTCTACCACCCTTACCATCAGTTTTTAGAGTCTTAGAAACTACAGCAAAACCCCAATATTTCACCTATGTGGACCGCTGTACCCTTATGTCATACTCAAGCTTAGGAATTTCCCTTGATGGCAAATGAGACTAATTATATTAGTCTCAGATCTTTGTAATAAAACTCGTCCTTGTAAATATTTAGAAGTAAACTCGTTTTATTACAAAGATCTGAGACTAATATAATTAGTCTTATTTGCCATCAAGGGAAATTCCTAAGCTTGACTATGACATAAGGGTACAGCGGTCCACATAGGTGAAATATTGGGGTTCTGCTGTAGTTTCTAAAACTCTAAAAACTGATGGTAAGGGTGGTAGACTCTGGATTGGGGTAGGTCCCAACACAGCTACTCTATGAGCAGGTAAGACTTGCATCACTTGTTTGGTCATACACCTAGCGATCCTGAGGTATGCGAATCCCATCTATAGTCACAGAGGTGTCGGCCCTGGGGGTACCGACAAAACAAAATAAATGGATCATCTTCAACCTTTCAATCCAACGAATCATTTAAACAATCATTCAAACATCAATTCCACTTGTTTGTTTTAGTAGGATGTTTTTATTAATTAGCATTATGTTAGGTAAAACATTTATTGCAAAACAGTCCTTAAATGGCAATTCCTTGGAGCTAAGATTGGCTCTGATACCAATTATAAGGTTCCCCCCTTCTAAAATAGGGAAACACTTAAGATAGTCCACCAAGTCTTAACTTGCAAAAAATTTCCTATTAATCGACACCTTGACCATGTAGAGATTCAAGGATACGATTCATAGGTAAGACCTAGTCCTATCCCACAAGGGAGCGTGATCTTCTAAAAATCAAATCACCCATAGGGTAATTGATCATAAATTGGGTAACTACTAGACTTGATTTCTAGAGGCAACGCTTTTTTCCTCATCCATGCAAGGCATAGCCGCTGGCCTAGTCTTCTAGAATAGAGTTGCCCAAGAACCCAATTCATTAAAGATAACAATTTCAATACAATTCATTGAATACAACACTCAATTCGTAGCTTCATACAATTTTATGTCATTATTCTAAAAGGAAAAGATACACATTTATTAACACTAATATTAAAAAGAAACTCTTCTCTAAAAGATAACCAAGCTGACTTGGCCACCATTTCCTTGAGGAGCTTGTAAAGGGAGGGTTGGTGGGGCCGCATCGGGAGCATCTTCTCTACTCTCGTTATTGTGCGCGCCTCTCGAGGTAATATTTTGACGTTTTCGAGAAGGGGCCATCTTGTAGGGCTCGCTGTCACGATCAAAACGGTCCAATCAGATCTCAATTTTGAGATCGTTTGCTCACCGTATGAGCAAAAGATCACAGCGCAAGAACCCTCTCTTAAGGCTAAAACCTCTTACTAAAGTCCACACAAATAAGGGGGGGGGGATTGTGA
The DNA here is from genome assembly GCF_041138505.1 of Cibotium barometz. Classification (NCBI taxonomy): domain Eukaryota; kingdom Viridiplantae; phylum Streptophyta; class Polypodiopsida; order Cyatheales; family Cibotiaceae; genus Cibotium; species Cibotium barometz. Next base: position 20,541,606 of record NC_141109.1, read on the forward strand.
GATGTCCTTAACACAAAAATGTTTTGCTAAAGGGGAGAAGGGCTGAGGGATGCTGTAAGTCTCTTCACACAGGGGGAGAAGAAGAGTTAAGGACACTGCCTCCTAGCAAGAGGGAGATGTAGGAAAATTGCCTTATTTGAAAAGTGGAAATTGAGGGGGTGTGGAGAGGGGTGGCTGTACTACTATAGCAAGTACACTGCATAGGGACAGACGACGGTACGGACAACGGCACAACAGAGCATACGCTACGCAGAAAATGCTTGTTGCCCACCATGGAGTACCTTGGGGGTTTATATAACTATGGGGTACGGGTAGTATGGGCGTTGCGCAAAGCAAGGATGAAAGGACGGTGTACCAGCAAAGGTTGTAGATCAGTGGCCTACATGGCTCTGTAAGAAAGATATGCTGTCGGTTAAAAGGGCAAGGAGTGATACGCATGTACCTTATCTGGTCTGGGGCAGCATGGTGGGTGTCCAAGTACCGGTACGTGTGGATCACATAGTGGGCGACCGTCCTTTGGTTCTTGTGCAGCTATCATACGGGTACCCAGGTAAGTGTGTACGGTCCAAATTTTGGGGCAAGGTTCCTAAATTTGGAGCGTCGGTCTCGATTTGCGTACCAGACTGCGCCCGAGAGGTAATTTTTTTTTGATGATGCAAGTCTTACCTGCTCACAGAGTAGCTGTGTTGGGACCTACCCCAATCCAGAGTCTACCACCCTTACCATCATTTTTTAGAGTCTTAGAAACTACAGCAGAACCCCAATATTTCACCTGTGTGGACCGCTGTACCCTTATGTCATAGTCAAGCTTAGGAATTTCCCTTGATGGCAAATGAGACTAATTATATTAGTCTCAGATCTTTGTAATAAAACTCGTCCTTGTAAATATTTAGAAATAAAATGATTTCTATGTTTTACTCTTCAAAATAAGTGTTGTGCAAATATATATCTTGTAATCTTAAAATTGTTTTTACAATGATGGCCAGGACGATCACCCTCCACTTCCCAGTGCGCTTTACACTGATATCCAAGAGAAGAAGCTCTTGCTCAAGCAAATGCAACCTCCCTCCTTTAAAGGAGAAGGTTGAAAGATTGAGAAGGATGCTGAAGTCTGGATTGAAGCGATGGACGATTATTTCTCTGCCGCCGGTACTGGAGTAGCAAATCAGTCTATGCTTGCATGGTTTCGCCTCATCGGAGATGCTAAACTCTGGTGGAAACAGTGGTGCCGTGACAAGGGAGTCACCGAGCATTCTCAAACGTGGGAAGACATCAAGCAGGCCGTGAAGGAAAGATATCTTCCCCCTTCCCATGAATCCATAAAGATTCTTGGGATGGATTGGTTAATTGCAAACAAAGCTTGCATTCATTGTCACTAGGGGAGTATCACTTTTTAAAATGAGCATGGCCAAGTACTATCCGTTCAGGGCATAACATAACCTAAATCTAGGGTAGTCAAGGCAAAACATCTTCTCAAGGGAACACGTAAGGGTCAGCAAGTTTTCTTAGCCAAGCTCAACAAAACCATTGAACCTAGTAAGGAGACAGAACTCTCTTGGCTCCAAGAATTCTCTGACATCTTCCCTGACAAGCTTATAGGCCTATCGCCTCCTCGAATCATGAAATTGAGGTGATCCCTGGGACTCAACCCGTCTCAAAAACGCGCCCTATAAAATGTCCCTTCCTGAAGCCATTGAACTTAAAGAGCAACTTTCCCAACTCATTGAGCAAGGATTCGTACACCCCAGTAGCTCTCCTTGGGGGGCACCTGTCCTTTTCCAAAAAAAAGAAGGACGGAACTCTCTGCCTCTGCATAGATTATCGAGGGCTGAATCAAGTCACTGTCAAGAATAAGTATGCTATCCCTCCCATCGACGAACTTCTTGACAGGCTTCATGGGGCCAAAGTCTTCTCAAAAATAGATTTGAGATCTGGTTACTATCAGATCATCAAAGTCTAGGAAGCAGATATACCCAAGACAGCCTTCAGTACCGGTTATAACCACTATGAGTTTACTGTAACCTCATTCGGGTTAACCAATGCTCCTGCAACCTTCAACCGCCTAATGCAAGATATATTCCATCCTTACTTGGATGAATTTGTGCTTGTTTTCTTTGATGACATCTTAATCTACTCCAAATCAATGGAAGAGCATGAGGAGCATGTGCGTAGAGTTCTGCAATTGTTGCGCAGACACAAACTCTATGCCAAGAAGAGCAAATGTACCTTCTTTACTCATCAAATTGAGTATCTTGGGTTCATCGTCTTCAAAGATGGCATTTCAATAGTTCCCGCCAAGGTCAAAGATATTCTAGAGTGGCCATCCCCTAAATCAGTTCATGAAGTTCGTGGGTTTTTGGGAATCACGGGATGGTATAGGATTTTTATTAAAGATTATGCCTTGGTAGCTGCACCTTTGACGGATCTTCTCTCAAGAAGTATTGCAAAATAGTGTGGCTGCCAATCCATCAAAACAGCTTTGATCAGCTCAAGGCATTATTACTTTTGCCCCAGTCCTGAAACTTCCTGATTTCACCAAGTGGTTACTCTTGCCAGTAGTCTAGCACTTGGTGGTGTCCTCCATGAAGCTCATGATAGTCCTAGTGCAGGACACCCAGGCTATGCAAAAATATTCAATGCCGTAACAAGGAGCTTTCATTAGGCAAGCTTGAGAAATGATGTCCTTCGGTACTGGAAGCGATGTCTCTCTCATGCCAAAGGATCAAAGCTAAAAGGGTCAAAGCTGAAAGGGTCAAGATGCCTGGGAAACTTCAACCCTTGGATATTCCCCAAATGAAGTGGGAGTGCATTAGTATGGATTTTGTCACAAGTCTCCCCATTGTTCAAGCAGGATATGACTCCATTCTGGTAGTAGTGGACTTACTTACCAAAGTAGCTCACCTTATACCAGCAAAGAAGACCTTCAAAGCTTCTGATGTTGCTAGAATATTCATCAAGGAAGTCCTCAAACTTCATGGTCTCCCAAAAAGGATAGTAAGTGACCGGGATTTTGACTTCACTTCAAAGTGCCTATAAACTCCAACTCCAACTCTGGTATGCTCTGTTGTGCCGTTGTCCGTACCGTCGTCTGTCCCTGTGCAGTGTACTTGCTATAGTAGTACAGCCACCCCTCTCCACACCCCCTCAATTGCCACTTTTCAAATAAGGTAATTTTCCTCCATCTCCCTCTTGCTAGGAGGCAGTGTCCTTAACTCTTCTTCTCCCCCTGTGTGAAGAGACTTACAGCATCCCTCAGCCCTTCTCCCCTTTAGCAAAACATTTTTGTGTTAAGGACATCTCACAATCCCCCCCCCCCCCCCTTATTTGTGTGGACTTTAGTAAGAGGTTTTAGCCTTAAGAGAGGGTTCTTGCGTTGTGATCTTTTGCTCATACGGTGAGCGAACGATCTCAGAATTGAGATCTGATTGGACCGTTTTGATCGCGACAACGAGCCCTACAAGATGGCCCCTTCTCGAAAACGTCAAAATATTACCTCGAGAGGTGCGCACAATAACGAGAGTAGAGAAGATGCTCCCGATGCGGCCAACCCTCCCTTTACAAGCTGCTCAAGGAAATGGTGGCCAAGTCAGCTTGGTTATCTTTTAGAGAAGAGTTTTTTTTTAATATTAGTGTTAATAAGTGTGTATCTTTTCCTTTTAGAATAATGACATAAAATTGTATGAAGCTACGAATTGAGTGTTGTATTCAATGAATTGTATTGAAATTGTTATCTTTAATGAATTGGGTTCTTGGGCAACTCTATTCTAGAAGACTAGGCCAGCGGCTATGCCTTGCATGGATGAGGAAAAAAGCGTTGCCTCTAGAAATCAAGTCTAGTAGTTACCCAATTTATGATCAATTACCCTATGGGTGATTTGATTTTTAGAAGATCACGCTCCCTTGTGGGATAGGACTAGGTCTTACCTATGAATCGTATCCTTGAATCTCTACATGGTCAAGGTGTCGATTAATAGGAAATTTTTTGCAAGTTAAGACTTGGTGGACTATCTTAAGTGTTTCCCTATTTTAGAAGGGGGGAACCTTATAATTGGTATCAGAGCCAATCTTAACTCCAAGGAATTGCCATTTAAGGACTGTTTTGCAATAAATGTTTTACCTAACATAATGCTAATTAATAAAAACATCCTACTAAAACAAACAAGTGGAATTGATGTTTGAATGATTGTTTAAATGATTCGTTGGATTGAAAAGTTGAAGATGATCCATTTATTTTGTTTTGTCGGTACCCCCAGGGCCGACACCTCTGTGACTATAGATGGGATTCGCATACCTCAGGATCGCTGGGTGTATGACCAAACAAGTGATGCAAGTCTTACCTGCTCACAGAGTAGCTGTGTTGGGACCTACCCCAATCCAGAGTCTACCACCCTTACCATCAGTTTTTAGAGTCTTAGAAACTACAGCAGAACATCAATATTTCACCTAAGTGGACCGCTGTACCCTTATGTCATAGTCAAGCTTAGGAATTTCCCTTGATGGCAAATAAGACTAATTATATTAGTCTCAGATCTTTGTAATAAAACTCGTCCTTGTAAATATTAGAAATAAAATGATTTCTATGTTTTACTCTTCAAAATAAGCGTTGTGCAAATATGAATCTTGTAATCTTAAATTTGTTTTTACAATGATGGCCAGGACGATCACCCTTCACTTCCCAGTGCACTTTACACTGATATCCAGGAGATGAAGCTCTTGCTCAAGCAAATGCAACCTCCCTCCTTTAAAGGAGAAGGTTCAAAGATTGAGAAGGATGCTGAAGTCTGGATTGAAGCGATGGACGATTATTTCTCTACCGCCGGTACTGGAGTAGCAAATCAGTCTATGCTTGCATTGTTTCGCCTCATCGGAGATGCTAAACTCTGGTGGAAACAGTGGTGCGGTGACAAGGGAGTCACCGAGCATTCTCAAACGTGGGAAGACATCAAGCAGGGGCCGTGAAGGAAAGATATCTTCCCCCTTCCTATGAATCCATAAAGATTCTTGGGATGGACTGGTTAATTGCAAAGCTAGCATTCATTGTCACTAGGGGAGTATCACTTTTGAAAATGAGCATGGCCAAGTAATATCCGTTCAGGGCATAACATAACCTAAATCTAGGGTAGTCAAGGCAAAACATCTTCTCAAGGGAACACGTAAGGGTCAGCAAGTTTTCTTAGCCAAGCTCAACAAAACCATTGAACCTAGTAAGGAGACAGAACCCTCTTGGCTCCAAGAATTCTCTAACATCTTCCCTGACAAGCTTACAGGCCTACCGCCTCCTCGAATCATGAAATTTAGGTGATCCCTGGGACTCAACCCGTCTCAAAAACGCGCCCTATAAAATGTCCCTTCCTGAAGCCGTTGAACTTAAAGAGCAACTTTCCCAACTCATTGAGCACGAACTTCTTGACAGGCTTCATGGGGCCAAAGTCTTCTCAAAAATAGATTTGAGATCTGGTTACTATCAGATCATCAAAGTCGAGGAAGCAGATATACCCAAGACAGCCTTCAGTACCGGTTATAACCACTATGAGTTTACTGTAACCTCATTCGGGTTAACCAATGCTCCTGCAACCTTCAACCGCCTAATGCAAGATATATTCCATCCTTACTTGGATGAATTTGTGCTTGTTTTCTTTGATGACATCTTAATCTACTCCAAATCAATGGAAGAGCATGAGGAGCATGTGCGTAGAGTTTTGCAATTGTTGCGCAGACACAAACTCTATGCCAAGAAGAGCAAATGTACCTTCTTTACTCATCAAATTGAGTATCTTGGGTTCATCGTCTTCAAAGATGGCATTTCAATAATTCCCGCCAAGGTTAAAGATATTCTAGAGTGGCCATACCCTAAATCAGTTCATGAAGTTCGTGGGTTTTTGGGAATCACGGGATGGTATAGGATTTTTATTAAAGATTATGCTAGGGTAGCTGCACCTTTGACGGATCTTCTCTCAAGAAGTATTGCAAAATAGTGTGGCTGCCAATCCATCAAAACAGCTTTGATCAGCTCAAGGTCATTATTACTTTTGCCCCAGTCCTGAAACTTCCTGATTTCACCAAGTGGTTACTGATGCCAGTAGTCTAGCACTTGGTGGTGTCCTCCATGAAGCTCATGATAGTCCTACTGCGGGACACCCAGGCTATGCAAAAATATTCAATGCCGTAACAAGGAGCTTTCATTAGGCAGGCTTGAAAAATGATGTCCTTCGGTACTTGAAGCGATGTCTCTCTCATGCCAAAGGATCAAAGCTAAAAGGGTCAAAGCTGAAAGGGTCAAGATGCCTGGGAAACTTCAACCCTTGGATATTCTGCGTAGCGTATGCTCTGTTGTGCCGTTGTCTGTACAGTCGTCTGTCCCTGTGCAGTGTACTTGCTATACTAGTACAGCCACCCCTCTCCACACCCCCTCAATTGCCACTTTTCAAATAAGGCAATTTTCCTCCATCTCCCTCTTGCTAGGAGACAGTGTCCTTAACTCTTCTTCTCCCCCTGTGTGAAGAGACTTACAGCATCCATCAGCCCTTCTCCCCTTTAGCAAAACATTTTTGTGTTAAGGACATCTCACAATCCCCCCCCTTATTTGTGTGGACTTTAGTAAGAGGTTTTAGCCTTAAGAGAGAGGGTTCTTGCGCTGTGATCTTTTACTCATACGGTGAGCAAACGATCTCAGAATTGAGATCTGATTGGATCGTTTTGATCGCGACAGCGAGCCCTACAAGATGGCCCCTTGTCGAAAACGTCAAAATATTACCTCAAGAGGCGCGCACAATAACAAGAGTAGAGAAGATGCTCCCGATGCGGCCCCAACCCTCCCTTTACAAGCTCCTCAAGGAAATGGTGGCCAAGTCAGCTTGGTTATCTTTTAGAGAAGAGTTTTTTTTATAATTAGTGTTAATAAATGTGTATCTTTTCCTTTTAGAATAATGACATAAAATTGTATGAAGCTACGAATTGAGTGTTGTATTCAATGAATTGTATTGAAATTGTTATCTTTAATGAATTGGGTTCTTGGGCAACTCTATTCTAGAAGACCAGGCCAGCGGCTATGCCTTGCATGGATGAGGAAAAAAGCGTTGCCTCTAGAAATCAAGTCTAGTACTTACCCAATCTATGGGTGATTTGATTTTTAGAAGATCACGCTCCCTTGTGGGATAGGACTAGGTCTTAAGTGTTTCCCTATTTTAGAAGGGGGGAACCTTATAATTGGTATCAGAGCCAATCTTAGCTCCAAGGAATTGCCATTTAAGGACTGTTTTGCAATAAATGTTTTACCTAACATAATGTTAATTAATAAAAACATCCTACTAAAACAAACAAGTGGAATTGATGTTTGAATGATTGTTTAAATGATTCGTTGGATTGAAAAGTTGAAGATGATCCATTTATTTTGTTTTGTCGGTACCCCCAAGGCCGACACCTCTGTGACTATAGATGGGATTCGCATACCTCAGGATCGCTGGGTGTATGACCAAACAAGTGATGCAAGTCTTACCTGCTCACAGAGTAGCTGTGTTGGGACCTACCCCAATCCAGAGTCTACCACCCTTACCATCAGTTTTTAGAGTCTTAGAAACTATAGCAGAACCCCAATATTTCACCTATGTGGACTGCTGTACCCTTATGTCATAGTCAAGCTTAGGAATTTCCCTTGATGGCAAATGAGACTAATTATATTAGTCTCAGATCTTTGTAATAAAACTCGTCCTTGTAAATATTTAGAAATAAAATGATTTCTATGTTTTACTCTTCAAAATAAGCGTTGTGCAAATATATATCTTGTAATCTTAAAATTGTTTTTACAATGATGGCCAGGACGATCACCCTCCACTTCCCAGTGCGCTTTACACTGATATCCAAGAGAAGAAGCTCTTGCTCAAGCAAATGCAACCTCCCTCCTTTAAAGGAGAAGGTTCAAAGATTGAGAAGGATGCTGAAGTCTGGATTGAAGCGATGGACGATTATTTCTCTACCGCCGGTACTGGAGTAGCAAATCTGTCTATGCTTGCATGGTTTCGCCTCATGGGAGATGCTAAACTCTGGTGGAAACAGTGGTGCCGTGACAAGGGAGTCACCGAGCATTCTCAAACGTGGAAAGACATCAAGCAGGGGCCGTGAAGGAAAGATATCTTCCCCCTTCCCATGAATCCATAAAGATTCCTTGGATGGATTGGTTAATTGCAAACAAAGCTAGCATTCATTGTCACTAGGGGAGTATCACTTTTTAAAGTGAGCATGGCCAAGTACTATCCGTTCAGGGCATAACATAACCTAAATCTAGGGTAGTCAAGGCAAAACATCTTCTGAAGGGAACACGTAAGGGTCAGCAAGTTTTCTTAGCCAAGCTCAACAAAACCATTGAACCTAGTAAGGAGACAGAACCCTCTTGGCTCCAAGAATTCTCTAACATCTTCCCTGACAGGCTTACAGGCCTACCGCCTCCTCGAATCATGAAATTGAGGTGATCCCTGGGACTCAACCCGTCTCAAAAATGCGCCCTATAAAATGTCCCTTCCTGAAGCCATTGAACTTAAAGAGCAACTTTCCCAACTCATTGAGCAAGGATTCGTACACCCCAGTAGCTCTCCTTGGGGGGCACCTGTCCTTTTCCAAAAAAAAGAAGGACGGAACTCTCTGCCTCTGCATAGATTATCGAGGGCTGAATCAAGTCACTGTCGAGAATAAGTATGCTATTCCTCGCATCGACGAACTTCTTGACAGGCTTCATGGGGCCAAAGTCTTCTCAAAAATAGATTTGAGATCTGGTTACTATCAGATCATCAAAGTCGAGGAAGCAGATATACCCAAGACAGCCTTCAGTACCGGTTATAACCACTATGAGTTTACTGTAACCTCATTCGGGTTAACCAATGCTCCTGCAACCTTCAACCGCCTAATGCAAGATATATTCCATCCTTACTTGGATGAATTTGTGCTTGTTTTCTTTGATGACATCTTAATCTACTCCAAATCAATGGAAGAGAATGAGGAGCATGTGCGTAGAGTTCTGCAATTGTTGCGCAGACACAAACTCTATGCCAAGAAGAGCAAATGTACCTTCTTTACTCATCAAATTGAGTATCTTGGGTTCATCGTCTTCAAAGATGGCATTTCAATAGTTCCCGCCAAGGTTAAAGATATTCTAGAGTGGCCATCCCCTAAATTAGTTCATGAAGTTCGTGGGTTTTTGGGAATCACGGGATGGTATAGGATTTTTATTAAAGATTATGCCTTGGTAGCTGCACCTTTGATGGATCTTCTCTCAAGAAGTATTGCAAAATAGTGTGGCTGCCAATCCATCAAAACAGCTTTGATCAGCTCAAGGTCATTATTACTTTTGTCCCAGTCCTGAAACTTCCTGATTTCACCAAGGAATTTGAAGTGGTTACTAATGCCAGTAGCTAGCACTTGGTGGTGTCCTCCATGAAGCTCATGATAGTCCTACTGCGGGACACCCAGGCTATGCAAAAATATTCAATGCCGTAACAAGGAGCTTTCATTAGGCAGGCTTGAAAAATGATGTCCTTCGGTACTTGAAGCGATGTCTCTAATGCCAAAGGATCAAAGCTAAAAGGGTCAAAGCTTAAAGGGTCGAGATGCCTGGGAAACTTCAACCCTTGGATATTTGCCAAATGAAGTGGGAGTGCATTAGTATGGATTTTGTCACAAGTCTCCCCATTGTTCAAGCAGGATATGACTCCATTGTGGTAGTAGTGGACTTACTTACCATAGTAGCTCACCTTATACCAGCAAAGAAGACTTTCAAAGCTTCTGATGTTGCTAGAATATTCATCAAGGAAGTCCTCAAACTTCATGGTCTCCCAAAAAGGATAGTAAGTGACCGGGATTTTGACTTCACTTCAAAGTGCCTATAAACTCCAACTCCAACTCTGGTAGAATTTGCCTACAATGCATCTTATCATCAGAGCATAGGAATGTCACCATTCAAAGCACTCTCTATGGGCAAGAATGCTTGTTTCCTCTAAATTTCTCTGATCCAGGAAAATGCTCGAAGAGATGGAGGAACAAACCAAGGCAATCCAAAAGGATATTAAAGCTGCCCAAGATGGATAAAAGCATTATGCTGACACCAAGAGGTCTGAAAGGATCTTCAAGGAAGGAGACAAAGTTCTTCTATGAGTGCTACCCAAACGAAGTTCTCTATCACTTGGGAAATATAAGAAGCTCAGCCCTAGGTATTGTGGTCCCTATACAGTTATCAAGCCTTTAGGTAAAAGTGCGTACAAACTCCAACTCCCAGCCAATATCAAAGTCCACAATGTATTTCATGTAATTTGTTAAAACCTTATGTACCCAGTCTTGATCATTAACCTACTCAAGGAGTCCTTGAATTATAGCCCAATAGCATCATAGATTCTAGGAAAAGGCAACTCCGAAATAGAACTCTTGTAGAACATCTAGTACAGTGGAAAGATTACCCTGAAGAGGATGCAACTTGGGAAGATGAAGCTACACTCTTAAAGGATTATCCCCAATTCATGATGAGTCATCTTGATTTCTTTAAGGGGGAAGGATGTAACATACCCATCTTCACCAATAAAGAAATGTCTTGTAATAGATAAATTTATGAGTTTTTATGGTTTAAAAATCAATGATTTTATTAAATGAGTCATTTCTACTTAGAGTCTTTAAATTTTGAGCCCAAATTTAGAATTTATGCACGGTTCTACCCTAATATAGGATTTTACAGCATCCAAAACGGACACCGAATCAAGCTTATACGCAAATTTCAGTCATTTTTAGTTAAAAAGCGACGACCTTTAAACCTTAATAAATGCATGACCGAGCGTCCGATTGACGAATGGTCTGCACCCCAACGACTAGGAGAACCTCCCGGATCAAAAAAAAATTACCTCTCGGGCGTAGTCTGGTACGCAAATCGAGACCGACGCTCCAAATTTGGGAACCTTGCCCCAAAATTTGGACCGTACACACTTACCTGGGTACCCGTATGATAGCTGCACAAGAACCAAAGGATGGTCGCCCACTATGTGGTCCACACGTACCGCTACTTGGACACCCACCATGCTGCCCCAGACCAGATAAGGTACATGCGTACCACTCCTTTCCCTGTTAACCGACAGCATATCTTTCTTACAGAGCCATGCAGGCCACTGATCTACAGCCTTTGCTGGTACACCGTCCTTTCATCCTTGCTTTACGCAACGCCAGTACTACCCGTACCCCATAGTTATATAAACCCCCCGAGGTACTCCATGGGCAACAAGCATTTTCTGCGTAGCGTATGCTCTGTTGTGCCGTTGTCCGTACCGTCGTCTATCCCTGTGCAGTGTACTTGCTATAGTAGTACAGCCACCCCTCTCCACACCCCCTCAATTGCCACTTTTCAAATAAGGCAATTTTCCTCCATCTCCCTCTTGCTAGGAGGCAGTGTCCTTAACTCTTCTTCTCCCCCTGTGTGAAGAGATTTACAGCATCCCTCAGCCCTTCTCCCCTTTAGCAAAACATTTTTGTGTTAAGGACATCTCACATCCCCCCCCCTTATTTGTGTGGACTTTAGTAAGAGGTTTTAGCCTTAAGAGAGGGTTCTTGCGCTGTGATCTTTTGCTCATACGGTGAGCAAACGATCTCAGAATTGAGATCTGATTGGACCGTTTTGATCGCAACAGCGAGCCCTACAAGATGGCCCCTTCTCGAAAACGTCAAAATATTACCTCAGGAGGCGCGCACAATAACGAGAGTAGAGAAGATGCTCCCGATGCGGCCCCAACCCTCCCTTTACAAGCTCCTCAAGGAAATGGTGGCCAAGTTAGCTTGGTTATCTTTTAGAGAAGAGTTTTTTTTTAATATTAGTGTTAATAAATGTGTATCTTTTCCTTTTAGAATAATGACATAAAATTGTATGAAGCTACGAATTGAGTGTTGTATTCAATGAATTGTATTGAAATTGTTATCTTTAATGAATTGGGTTCTTGGGCAACTCTATTCTAGAAGACTAGGCCAGCGGCTATGCCTTGCATGGATGAGGAAAAAAGCGTTGCCTCTAAAAATCAAGTCTAGTAGTTACCCAATTTATGATCAATTACCCTATGGGTGATTTGATTTTTAGAAGATCACGCTCCCCTGTGGGATAGGACTAGGTCTTACCTATGAATCGTATCCTTGAATCTCTACATGGTCAAGGTGCCGATTAATAGGAAATTTTTTGCAAGTTAAGACTTGGTGGACTATCTTAAGTGTTTCCCTATTTTAGAAGGGGGGAACCTTATAATTGGTATCAGAGCCAATCTTAGCTCCAAGGAATTGCCATTTAAGGATGTTTTACCTAACATAATGCTAATTAATAAAAACATCCTACTAAAACAAACAAGTGGAATTGATGTTTGAATGATTGTTTAAATGATTCGTTGGATTGAAAAGTTGCAGATGATCCATTTATTTTGTTTTGTCGGTACCCCCAGGGCCGACACCTCTGTGACTATAGATGGGATTCGCATACCTCAGGATCGCTGGGTGTATGACCAAACAAGTGATGCAAGTCTTACCTGCTCACAGAGTAGCTGTGTTGGGACCTACCCCAATCCAGAGTCTACCACCTTTACCATCAGTTTTTAGAGTCTTAGAAACTACAGCAGAACCCCAATATTTCACCTATGTGGACCGCTGTACCCTTATGTCATAGTCAAGCTTAGGAATTTCCCTTGATGGCAAATGAGACTAATTATATTAGTCTCAGATCTTTGTAATAAAACTCGTCCTTGTAAATATTTAGAAATAAAATGATTTCTATGTTTTACTCTTCAAAATAAGCGTTGTGCAAATATATATCTTGTAATCTTAAAATTGTTTTTACAATGATAGCCAGGACGATCACCCTCCACTTCCCAGTGCGCTTTACACTGATATCCAGGAGAAGAAGCTCTTGCTCAAGCAAATGCAACCTCCCTCCTTTAAAGGAGAAGGTTCAAAGATTGAGAAGGATGCTAAAGTCTGGATTGAAGCAATGGACGATTATTTCTCTACCGCCGGTACTGGAGTAGCAAATCAGTCTATGCTTGCATGGTTTCGCCTCATCGGAGATGCTAAACTCTGGTGGAAACAGTGGTGCCGTGACAAGGGAGTCACCGAGCATTCTCAAACGTGGGAAGACATCAAGCAGGCCGTGAAGGAAAGATATCTTCCCCCTTCCCATGAATCCATAAAGATTCTTGGGATGGATTGGTTAATTGCAAACAAAGCTAGTATTCATTGTCACTAGGGGAGTATCACTTTTGAAAATGAGCATAGCCAAGTAATATCCGTTCAAGGCATAACATAACCTAAATCTAGGGTAGTCAAGGCAAAACATCTTCTCAAGGGAACACGTAAGGGTCAGCAAGTTTTCTTAGCCAATTCAACAAAACCATTGAACCTAGTAAGGAGACAGAACCCTCTTGGCTCCAAGAATTCTCTAACATCTTCCCTGACAAGCTTACAGGCCTACCGCCTCCTCGAATCATGAAATTGAGGTGATCCCTGGGACTCAACCCGTCTCAAAAACGCGCCCTATAAAATGTCCCTTCCTGAAGCCATTGAACTTAAAGAGCAACTTTTCCAACTCATTGAGTAAGTATTCATACACCCCAGTAGCTCTCCTTGGGGGGCAATTGTCCTTTTCCAAAAAAAAGAAGGACGGAACTCTCTGCCTCTGCATAGATTATCGAGGGCTGAATCAAGCTACTATCAAGAATAAGTATGCTATCCCTCGCATCGACGAACTTCTTGACAGGATTCATGGGGCCAAAGTCTTCTCAAAAATAGATTTGAGATCTGGTTACTATCAAATCATCAAAGTCGAGGAAGCAGATATACCCAAGACAGCCTTCAGTACCGGTTATAACCACTATGAGTTTACTGTAACCTCATTCGGGTTAACCAATGCTCCTGCAACCTTCAACCGCCTAATGGAAGATATATTCCATCCTTACTTGGATGAATTTGTGCTTGTTTTCTTTGATGACATCTTAATCTACTCCAAATCAATGGAAGAGCATGAGGAGCATGTGCGTAGAGTTTTGCAATTGTTGCGCAGACACAAACTCTATGCCAAGAAGAGCAAATGTACCTTCTTTACTCATCAAATTGAGTATCTTGGGTTCATCGTCTTCAAAGATGGCATTTCAATAGTTCCCACCAAGGTCAAAGATATTCTAGAGTGGCCATCCCCTAAATCAGTTCATGAAGTTCGTGGGTTTTTGGGAATCACGGGATGGTATAGGATTTTTATTAAAGATTATGCCTTGGTAGCTGCACCTTTGACGGATCTTCTCTCAAGAAGTATTGCAAAATAGTGTGGCTGCCAATCCATCAAAACAGCTTTGATCAGCTCAAGGTCATTATTACTTTTGCCCCAGTCCTGAAACTTCCTGATTTCACCAAGGAATTTGAAGTGGTTACTGATGCCAGTAGTCTAGCACTTGGTGGTGTCCTCCATGAAGCTCATGATAGTCCTACTACAGGACACCCAGGCTATGCAAAAATATTCAATGCCGTAACAAGGAGCTTTCATTAGGCAGGCTGGAAAAATGATGTCCTTCGGTACTTGAAGCGATGTCTCTCTCATGCCAAAGGATCAAAGCTAAAAGGGTCAAAGCTGAAAGGGTCAAGATACCTGGGAAGCTTCAACCCTTGGATATTCCCCAAATGAAGTGGGAGTCCATTAGTATGGATTTTGTCACAAGTCTCCCCATTGTTCAAGCAGGATATGACTCCATTCTGGTAGTAGTGGACTTACTTACCAAAGTAGCTCACCTTATACCAGTAAAGAAGACCTTCAAAGCTTCTGATGTTGCTAGAATATTCATCAAGGAAGTCCTCAAACTTCATGGTCTCCCAAAAAGGATAGTAAGTGACCGGGATTTTGACTTCACTTCAAAGTGCCTATAAACTCCAACTCCAACTCTGGTAGAATTTGCCTACAATGCATCTTATCATCAGAGCATAGGAATGTCACCATTCAAAGCACTCTCTATGGGCAAGAATGCTTGTTTCCTCTAAATTTCTCTGATCCAGGAAAATGCTCGAAGAGATGGAGGAACAAACCAAGGCAATCCAAAAGGATATTAAAGCTGCCCAAGATGGATAAAAGCATTATGCTGACACCAAGAGGTCTGAAAGGATCTTCAAGGAAGGAGACAAAGTTCTTCTATGAGTGCTACCCAAACGAAGTTCTCTATCACTTGGGAAATATAAGAAGCTCAGCCCTAGGTATTGTGGTCCCTATACAGTTATCAAGCCTTTAGGTAAAAGTGCCTACAAACTCCAACTCCCAGCCAATATCAAACTCCACAATGTATTTCATGTAAGTTTGTTAAAACCTTATGTACCCAGTCTTGATCAGTAACCTACTCAAGGAATCCTTGAATTATAGCCCAATAGCATCATAGATTCTAGGGAAAGGCAACTCCGAAATAGAACTCTTGTAGAACATCTAGTACAGTGGAAAGATTACCCTGAAGAGGATGCAACTTGGGAAGATGAACCTGCACTCTTAAAGGATTATCCCCAATTCATGATGAGTCATCTTGATTTCTTTAAGGGGGGAAGGATGTAACATACCCATCTTCACTAATAAAGAAATGTCTTGTAATAGATAAATTTATGAGTTTTTATGGTATAAAAATCAATGATTTTATTAAATGAGTCATTTCTACTTAGAGTCTTTAAATTTTGAGCCCAAATTTGGAATTTATGCGCGATTTTATCCTAATATAGGATTTTACAGCATCCAAAACGGACACCGAATCAAGCTTATACGTAAATTTCAGTCATTTTTAGTTAAAAAGCGACGACCTTTAAACCTTAATAAATGCATGACCGAGCATCCGATTGAGGAATGGTCTGCACCCTAACGACTAGGAGAACTCTCGGATCAAAAAAAAAAACCTTGCCCCAAAATTTGGACCGTACACACTTACCTGGGTACCCGTATGATAGCTGCACAAGAACCAAAGGACGGTCGCCCACTATGTGGTCCACACGTACCGCTACTTGGACACCCACCATGCTGCCCCAGACCAGATAAGGTACATGCGTACCACTCCTTTCCCTGTTAACCGACAGCATATCTTTCTTACAGAGCCATGCAGGCCACTGATCTACAGCCTTTGCTGGTACACCGTCCTTTCATCCTTGCTTTGCGCAACGCCCGTACTACCCGTACCCCATAGTTATATAAACCCCCGTAGCGTATGCTCTGTTGTGCCGTTGTCCGTACCGTCGTCTGTCCCTGTGCAGTGTACTTGCTATAGTAGTACAGCCACCCCTCTCCACACCCCCTCAATTGCCACTTTTCAAATAAGGCAATTTTCCTCCATCTCCTTCTTGCTAGGAGGCAGTGTCCTTAACTCTTCTTCTCCCCCTGTGTGAAGAGACTTACAGCATCCCTCAGCCCTTCTCCCCTTTAGCAAAACATTTTTGTGTTAAGGACATCTCACAATCCCCCCCCCCTTATTTGTGTGGACTTTAGTAAGAGGTTTTAGCCTTAAGAGAGGGTTCTTGCGCTGTGATCTTTTGCTCATACGGTGAGCAAACGATCTCAGAATTGAGATCTGATTGGACCGTTTTGATCGCGACAGCGAGCCCTACAAGATGGCGCCTTCTCGAAAACGTCAAAATATTACCTCGGGAGGCGTGCACAATAACGAGAGTAGAGAAGATGCTCCCGATGCGGCCCCAACCCTCCCTTTACAAGCTCCTCAAGGAAATGGTGGCCAAGTTAGCTTGGTTATCTTTTAGAGAAGAGTTTTTTTTTAATATTAGTGTTAATAAATGTGTATCTTTTCCTTTTAGAATAATGACATAAAATTGTATGAAGCTACGAATTGAGTGTTGTATTCAATGAATTGTATTGAAATTGTTATCTTTAATGAATTGGGTTCTTGGGCAACTCTATTCTAGAAGACTAGGGCAGCGGCTATGCCTTGCATGGATGAGGAAAAAAGCGTTGCATCTAGAAATCAAGTCTAGTAGTTACCCAATTTATGATCAATTACCCTATGGGTGATTTGATTTTTAGAAGATCACGCTCCCCTGTGGGATAGGACTAGGTCTTACCTATGAATCGTATCCTTGAATCTCTACATGGTCAAGGTGTCGATCAAGGTCTTACCTATGAATCGTATCCTTTGCAAGTTAAGGCTTGGTGGACTATCTTAAGTGTTTCTCTATTTTAGAAGGGGGGAACCTTATAATTGGTATCAGAGCCAATCTTAGCTCCAAGGAATTGCCATTTAAGGACTGTTTTGCAATAAATGTTTTACCTAACATAATGCTAATTAATAAAAACATCCTACTAAAACAAACAAGTGGAATTGATGTTTGAATGATTGTTTAAATGATTCGTTGGATTGAAAAGTTGAAGATGATCCATTTATTTTGTTTTGTCGGTACCCCCAGGGCCGACACCTCTGTGACTATAGATGGGATTCGCATACCTCAGGATCGCTGGGTGTATGACCAAACAAGTGATGCAAGTCTTACCTGCTCACAGAGTAGCTGTGTTGGGACCTACCCCAATCCAGAGTCTACCACCCTTACCATCAGTTTTTAGAGTCTTAGAAACTACAGCAAAACCCCAATATTTCACCTATGTGGACCGCTGTACCCTTATGTCATACTCAAGCTTAGGAATTTCCCTTGATGGCAAATGAGACTAATTATATTAGTCTCAGATCTTTGTAATAAAACTCGTCCTTGTAAATATTTAGAAGTAAACTCGTTTTATTACAAAGATCTGAGACTAATATAATTAGTCTTATTTGCCATCAAGGGAAATTCCTAAGCTTGACTATGACATAAGGGTACAGCGGTCCACATAGGTGAAATATTGGGGTTCTGCTGTAGTTTCTAAGACTCTAAAAACTGATGGTAAGGGTGGTAGACTCTGGATTGGGGTAGGTCCCAACACAGCTACTCTATGAGCAGGTAAGACTTGCATCACTTGTTTGGTCATACACCCAGCGATCCTGAGGTATGCGAATCCCATCTATAGTCACAGAGGTGTCGGCCCTGGGGGTACCGACAAAACAAAATAAATGGATCATCTTCAACCTTTCAATCCAACGAATCATTTAAACAATCATTCAAACATCAATTCCACTTGTTTGTTTTAGTAGGATGTTTTTATTAATTAGCATTATGTTAGGTAAAACATTTATTGCAAAACAGTCCTTAAATGGCAATTCCTTGGAGCTAAGATTGGCTCTGATACCAATTATAAGGTTCCCCCCTTCTAAAATAGGGAAACACTTAAGATAGTCCACCAAGTCTTAACTTGCAAAAAATTTCCTATTAATCGACACCTTGACCATGTAGAGATTCAAGGATACGATTCATAGGTAAGACCTAGTCCTATCCCACAAGGGAGCGTGATCTTCTAAAAATCAAATCACCCATAGGGTAATTGATCATAAATTGGGTAACTACTAGACTTGATTTCTAGAGGCAACGCTTTTTTCCTCATCCATGCAAGGCATAGCCGCTGGCCTAGTCTTCTAGAATAGAGTTGCCCAAGAACCCAATTCATTAAAGATAACAATTTCAATACAATTCATTGAATACAACACTCAATTCGTAGCTTCATACAATTTTATGTCATTATTCTAAAAGGAAAAGATACACATTTATTAACACTAATATTAAAAAGAAACTCTTCTCTAAAAGATAACCAAGCTGACTTGGCCACCATTTCCTTGAGGAGCTTGTAAAGGGAGGGTTGGTGGGGCCGCATCGGGAGCATCTTCTCTACTCTCGTTATTGTGCGCGCCTCTCGAGGTAATATTTTGACGTTTTCGAGAAGGGGCCATCTTGTAGGGCTCGCTGTCACGATCAAAACGGTCCAATCAGATCTCAATTTTGAGATCGTTTGCTCACCGTATGAGCAAAAGATCACAGCGCAAGAACCCTCTCTTAAGGCTAAAACCTCTTACTAAAGTCCACACAAATAAGGGGGGGGGGATTGTGAGATGTCCTTAACACAAAAATGTTTTGCTAAAGGGGAGAAGGGCTGAGGGATGCTGTAAGTCTCTTCACACAGGGGGAGAAGAAGAGTTAAGGACACTGCCTCCTAGCAAGAGGGAGATGTAGGAAAATTGCCTTATTTGAAAAGTGGAAATTGAGGGGGTGTGGAGAGGGGTGGCTGTACTACTATAGCAAGTACACTGCATAGGGACAGACGACGGTACGGACAACGGCACAACAGAGCATACGCTACGCAGAAAATGCTTGTTGCCCACCATGGAGTACCTTGGGGGTTTATATAACTATGGGGTACGGGTAGTATGGGCGTTGCGCAAAGCAAGGATGAAAGGACGGTGTACCAGCAAAGGCTGTAGATCAGTGGCCTACATGGCTCTGTAAGAAAGATATGCTGTCGGTTAAAAGGGAAAGGAGTGATACGCATGTACCTTATCTGGTCTGGGGCAGCATGGTGGGTGTCCAAGTACCAGTACGTGTGGATCACATAGTGGGCGACCGTCCTTTGGTTCTTGTGCAGCTATCATACGGGTACCCAGGTAAGTGTGTACGGTCCAAATTTTGGGGCAAGGTTCCTAAATTTGGAGCGTCGGTCTCGATTTGCGTACCAGACTGCGCCCGAGAGGTAATTTTTTTTTGATGATGCAAGTCTTACCTGCTCACAGAGTAGCTGTGTTGGGACCTACCCCAATCCAGAGTCTACCACCCTTACCATCATTTTTTAGAGTCTTAGAAACTACAGCAGAACCCCAATATTTCACCTGTGTGGACCGCTGTACCCTTATGTCATAGTCAAGCTTAGGAATTTCCCTTGATGGCAAATGAGACTAATTATATTAGTCTCAGATCTTTGTAATAAAACTCGTCCTTGTAAATATTTAGAAATAAAATGATTTCTATGTTTTACTCTTCAAAATAAGCGTTGTGCAAATATATATCTTGTAATCTTAAAATTGTTTTTACAATGATGGCCAGGACGATCACCCTCCACTTCCCAGTGCGCTTTACACTGATATCCAAGAGAAGAAGCTCTTGCTCAAGCAAATGCAACCTCCCTCCTTTAAAGGAGAAGGTTCAAAGATTGAGAAGGATGCTGAAGTCTGGATTGAAGCGATGGACGATTATTTCTCTGCCGCCGGTACTGGAGTAGCAAATCAGTCTATGCTTGCATGGTTTCGCCTCATCGGAGATGCTAAACTCTGGTGGAAACAGTGGTGCCGTGACAAGGGAGTCACCGAGGATTCTCAAACGTGGAAGACATCAAGCAGGGGCCGTGAAGGAAAGATATCTTCCCCCTTCCCATGAATCCATAAAGATTCTTGGGATGGATTGGTTAATTGCAAACAAAGCTTGCATTCATTGTCACTAGGGGAGTATCACTTTTTAAAATGAGCATGGCCAAGTACTATCCGTTCAGGGCATAACATAACCTAAATCTAGGGTAGTCAAGGCAAAACATCTTCTCAAGGGAACACGTAAGGGTCAGCAAGTTTTCTTAGCCAAGCTCAACAAAACCATTGAACCTAGTAAGGAGACAGAACTCTCTTGGCTCCAAGAATTCTCTGACATCTTCCCTGACAAGCTTATAGGCCTATCGCCTCCTCGAATCATGAAATTGAGGAGATCCCTGGGACTCAACCCGTCTCAAAAACGCGCCCTATAAAATGTCCCTTCTTGAAGCCATTGAACTTAAAGAGCAACTTTCCCAACTCATTGAGCAAGGATTCGTACACCCCAGTAGCTCTCCTTGGGGGGCACCTGTCCTTTTCCAAAAAAAAGAAGGACGGAACTCTCTGCCTCTGCATAGATTATCGAGGGCTGAATCAAGTCACTGTCAAGAATAAGTATGCTATCCCTCCCATCGACGAACTTCTTGACAGGCTTCATGGGGCCAAAGTCTTCTAAAAAATAGATTTGAGATCTGGTTACTATCAGATCATCAAAGTCGAGGAAGCAGATATACCCAAGACAGCCTTCAGTACCGGTTATAACCACTATGAGTTTACTATAACCTCATTCGGGTTAACCAATGCTCCTGCAACCTTCAACCGCCTAATGCAAGATATATTCCATCCTTACTTGGATGAATTTGTGCTTGTTTTCTTTGATGACATCTTAATCTACTCCAAATCAATGGAAGAGCATGAGGAGCATGTGCGTAGAGTTCTGCAATTGTTGCGCAGACACAAACTCTATGCCAAGAAGAGCAAATGTACCTTCTTTACTCATCAAATTGAGTATCTTGGGTTCATCGTCTTCAAAGATGGCATTTCAATAGTTCCCGCCAAGGTCAAAGATATTCTAGAGTGGCCATCCCCTAAATCAGTTCATGAAGTTCGTGGGTTTTTGGGAATCACGGGATGGTATAGGATTTTTATTAAAGATTATGCCTTGGTAGCTGCACCTTTGACGGATCTTCTCTCAAGAAGTATTGCAAAATAGTGTGGCTGCCAATCCATCAAAACAGCTTTGATCAGCTCAAGGCATTATTACTTTTGCCCCAGTCCTGAAACTTCCTGATTTCACCAAGTGGTTACTCTTGCCAGTAGTCTAGCACTTGGTGGTGTCCTCCATGAAGCTCATGATAGTCCTAGTGTAGGACACCCAGGCTATGCAAAAATATTCAATGCCGTAACAAGGAGCTTTCATTAGGCAAGCTTGAGAAATGATGTCCTTCGGTACTGGAAGCGATGTCTCTCTCATGCCAAAGGATCAAAGCTAAAAGGGTCAAAGCTGAAAGGGTCAAGATGCCTGGGAAACTTCAACCCTTGGATATTCCCCAAATGAAGTGGGAGTGCATTAGTATGGATTTTGTCACAAGTCTCCCCATTGTTCAAGCAGGATATGACTCCATTCTGGTAGTAGTGGACTTACTTACCAAAGTAGCTCACCTTATACCAGCAAAGAAGACCTTCAAAGCTTCTGATGTTGCTAGAATATTCATCAAGGAAGTCCTCAAACTTCATGGTCTCCCAAAAAGGATAGTAAGTGACCGGGATTTTGACTTCACTTCAAAGTGCCTATAAACTCCAACTCCAACTCTGGTAGAATTTGCCTACAATGCATCTTATCATCAGAGCATAGGAATGTCACCATTCAAAGCACTCTCTATGGGCAAGAATGCTTGTTTCCTCTAAATTTCTCTGATCCAGGAAAATGCTCGAAGAGATGGAGGAACAAACCAAGGCAATCCAAAAGGATATTAAAGCTGCCCAAGATCGATAAAAGCATTATGCTGACACCAAGAGGTCTGAAAGGATCTTCAAGGAAGGAGACAAAGTTCTTCTATGAGTGCTACCCAAACGAAGTTCTCTATCACTTGGGAAATATAAGAAGCTCAGTCCTAGGTATTGTGGTCCCTATACAGTTATCAAGCCTTTAGGTAAAAGTGCCTACAAACTCCAACTCCCAGCCAATATCAAAGTCCACAATGTATTTCATGTAAGTTTGTTAAAACCTTATGTACCCAGTCTTGATCATTAACCTACTCAAGGAGTCCTTGAATTACAGCCCAATAGCATCATAGATTCTAGGGAAAGGCAACTCCGAAATAGAACTCTTGTAGAACATCTAGTACAGTGAAAAGATTACCCTGAAGAGGATGCAACTTGGGAAGATGAAGCTACACTCTTAAAGGATTATCCCCAATTCATGATGAGTCATCTTGATTTCTTTAAGGGGGGAAGGATGTAACATACCCATCTTCACTAATAAAGAAATGTCTTGTAATAGATAAATTTATGAGTTTTTATGGTATAAAAATCAATAATTTTATTAAATGAGTCATTTCTACTTAGAGTCTTTAAATTTTGAGCCTAAATTTGGAATTTATGCGCGATTTTATCCTAATATAGGATTTTACAGCATCCAAAACGGACACCGAATCAAGCTTATATGCAAATTTCAGTCATTTTTAGTTAAAAAGCGACGACCTTTAAACCTTAATAAATGCATGACCGAGCGTCCGATTGACGAATGGTCTACACCCCAACGACTAGGAGAACCTCCCGGATCAAAAAAAATCTACCTCTCGGGCGCAGTCTGGTACACAAATCGAGACCGACGCTCCAAATTTGGGAACCTTGCCCCAAAATTTGGACCGTACACACTTACCTGGGTACCCGTATGATAGCTGCACAAGAACCAAAGGACGGTCGCCCACTATGTGGTCCACACGTACCGCTACTTGGACACCCACCATAATGTCCCAGACCAGATAAGGTACATGCGTACCACTCCTTTCCCTGTTAACCGACAGCATATCTTTCTTACAGAGCCATTTTCTGCGTAGCGTATGCTCTGTTGTGCCGTTGTCCGTACCGTCGTCTGTCCCTGTGCAGTGTACTTGCTAGAGTAGTACAGCCACCCCTCTCCATACCACCTCAATTGCCACTTTTCAAATAAGGCAATTTTCCTCCATCTCCCTCTCGCTAGGAGGCAGTGTCCTTAACTCTTCTTCTCCCCCTGTGTGAAGAGACTTACAGCATCCCTCAGCCCTTCTCCCCTTTAGCAAAACATTTTTGTGTTAAGGACATCTCACAATCCCCCCCCTTATTTGTGTGGACTTTAGTAAGAGGTTTTAGCCTTAAGAGAGGGTTCTTGCGCTGTGATCTTTTGCTCATACGGTGAGCAAACGATCTCAGAATTGAGATCTGATTGGACCGTTTTGATTGCGACAGCGAGCCCTACAAGATGGCCCTTTCTCGAAAACGTCAAAATATTACCTCGAGAGGCGCGCACAATAACGAGTAGAGAAGATGCTCCCGATGCGGCCCCAACCCTCCCTTTACAAGCTCCTCAAGGAATTGGTGGCCAAGTTAGCTTGGTTATCTTTTAGAGAAGATTTTTTTTTAAATATTAGTGTTAATAAATGTGTATCTTTTCTTTTTAGAATAATGACATAAAATTGTATGAAGCTACGAATTGAGTGTTGTATTCAATAAATTGTATTGAAATTGTTATCTTTAATGAATTGGGTTCTTGGGCAACTCTATTCTAGAAGACTAGGCCAGCGGCTATGCCTTGCATGGATGAGGAAAAAAGCGTTGCCTCTAGAAATCAAGTCTAGCAGTTACCCAATTTATGATCAATTACCCTATGGGTGATTTGATTTTTAGAAGATCACGCTCCCTTGTGAGATAGGACTAGGTCTTACCTATGGATCGTATCCTTGAATCTCTACATGGTCAAGGTGTCGATTAATAGGAAATTTTTTGCAAGTTAAGACTTGGTGGACTATCTTAAGTGTTTCCCTATTTTAGAAGGGGGGAACCTTATAATTGGTATCAGAGCCAATCTTAACTCCAAGGAATTGCCATTTAAGGACTGTTTTGCAATAAATGTTTTACCTAACATAATGCTAATTAATAAAAACATCCTACTAAAACAAACAAGTGGAATTGATGTTTGAATGATTGTTTAAATGATTCGTTGGATTGAAAAGTTGAAGATGATCCATTTATTTTGTTTTGTCGGTACCCCCAAGGCCGACACCTCTGTGACTATAGATGGGATTCGCGTACCTCGGGATCGCTGGGTGTATGACCAAACAAGTGATGCAAGTCTTACCTGCTCACAGAGTAGCTGTGTTGGGACCTACCCCAATCTAGAGTCTACCACCCTTACCATCAGTTTTTAGAGTCTTAGAAACTACAGCAGAACCCCAATATTTCACCTATGTGGACCGCTGTACCCTTATGTCATAGTCAAGCTTAGGAATTTCCCTTGATGGCAAATGAGACTAATTATATTAGTCTCAGATCTTTGTAATAAAACTTGTCCTTGTAAATATTTAGAAATAAAATGATTTCTATGTTTTACTCTTCAAAATAAGCGTTGTGCAAATATATATCTTGTAATCTTAAAATTGTTTTTACAATGATGGCCAGGACGATCACCCTCCACTTCCCAGTGCGCTTTACACTGATATCTAGGAGAAGAAGCTCTTGCTCAAGCAAATGCAACCTCCCCCTTTAAAGGAGAAGGTTCAAAGATTGAGAAGGATGCTGAAGCCTGGATTGAAGCAATGGACGATTATTTCTCTGCCGCCGGTACTGGAATAGCAAATCAGTCTATGCTTGCATGGTTTCGCCTCATCGGAGATGGTGGTGCCGGGACAAGGGAGTCACCGAGCATTCTCAAACGTGGGAAGACATCAAGCAGGCCGTGAAGGAAAGATATCTTCCCCCTTCCCATGAATCCATAAAGATTCTTGGGATGGATTGGTTAATTGCAAACAAATCTAGCATTCATTGTCACTAGGGGAGTATCACTTTTGAAAATGAGCATGGCCAAGTAATATCCGTTCAGGGCATAACATAACCTAAATCTAGGGTAGTCAAGGCAAAACATCTTCTCAAGGGAACACGTAAGGGTCAACAAGTTTTCTTAGCCAAGCTCAACAAAACCATTGAACCTAGTAAGGAGACAGAACTCTCTTGGCTCCAAGAATTCTCTGACATCTTCCCTGACAAGCTTATAGGCCTACCGCCTCCTCGAATCATGAAATTGAGGTGATCCCTGGGACTCAACCCGTCTCAAAAACATGCCCTATAAAATGTCCCTTCCTGAAGCCATTGAACTTAAAGAGCAACTTTCCCAACTCATTGAGCAAGGATTCGTACACCCCAGTAGCTCTCCTTGGGGGGCACCTGTCCTTTTTAAAAAAAAAGGACGGAACTCTCTGCCTCTGCATAAATTATCGAGGGCTGAATCAAGTCACTGTCAAGAATAAGTATGCTATCCCTCACATCGATGAACTTCCTGACAGGCTTCATGGGCCCAAAGTCTTCTCAAAAATAGATTTGAGATCTAGTTACTATCAGATCATCAAAGTCGAGGAAGCAGATATACCCAAGACAACCTTCAGTACCGGTTATAACCACTATGAGTTTACTGTAACCTCATTCGGGTTAACCAATGCTCCTGCAACCTTCAACCGCCTAATGCAAGATATATTCCATCCTTACTTGGATGAATTTGTGCTTGTTTTCTTTGATGACATCTTAATCTACTCCTAATCAATGGAAGAGCATGAGTGTAAGATTCCTCCCCAGCCTCTCAAAATGTCCAGCATCTTCCCCTGTAATAATCAATCCCTCTTCAGAAATATAAAAGACTTGTTTCTAACTGTTTTAACCTAGAGAGAGAAAATATTCTAGAAAGAGAATATTCAGATTTTGAATATTTTTGGATAGAAAAATATCTCATCCTATTAAAATAAGTTCCCCTGAAACAGAAATTCAAAAAGAATTTTCCAATGTGCAATTGGAATTAATCGGAAATGTGTATAAAGGACCTTAGCCTAAGGGTCTAGATTTTCAGAAATTTTTGGATTATGGTCCAATTAAGGTTCCTATGGGCCAATAGCATCAATCCATGTGTAGAGAGGAGATAAATCCAATTTTGTAAAAGAAGATACCCAAAAATGAGTAAATGCTCACATAAGATGAAGAGTTGAAATTGTACAAGGTTTATTAGTAAAAAAATTATGAGCAATATTAAAAGTATGACATATGTAAGGAAGGGGAGTTCTTTAAAGGAGGTGCATATTTCACATAAGATGAAGAGTTGAAAATGTACAAGGTTTATTAGTAAAAAATTATGAGCAATATTAAAAGTATGACATATGTAAGGAAGGGGAGTTCTTTAAAGGAGGTGCATATTTCACATAAGATGAAGAGTTGAAAATGTACAAGGTTTATTAGTAAAAAAACTATGAGCAATATTAAAAATATGAGATATTTTGGGTATAATGATTCCATTTTGACACATATGTAAGGAAGGGGAGTTCTTTAAAGGAGGTGCATATTTCACATGCTTGAATGAGTTTTAAACTCATAAAAATTGAGATATTTCATCTCTCCTCTCTCCTCATTTAAGTCTAGTTCCAAAAAGTTAGCTTAACTGACCTAAAAATGGTCAAATATTGACCAAACTGATTTAGAAAATTCTAGAATCAGTTTGTTTGGTTAGGAGCTCAATTTTTCCTATAAATAGAAGCCTCCCCCTTGTTGAAAAATATATAGTGTTTATGCATCGTTACTCTACTCCACCTAAGCCAAGAACTGTGAATTCATTTAATAATTCACTAGTTTTTAGAGCTTCCCTCTTTCTTCAATCCCCATTAGTGGCTCCATCAACATACTTAACCAATTGATTGGTTGGGGGCCTCTACCGTGAACAAAGAATCAAGCAAGTTGTAAGGTAATTAGTGAATATTGATCTTTCTATAATTTCTCAATGTTTCTCTCTTCTCAACCCCTCTCAAGCTTGAGAAGTTTAATTGGTATGGTTTTTTTTAAATGCTATTGAAGTTTGAATAGAAGTGAAGAGTTACATAATGCTATTGAAGTTAATTTTCATTTATGTTTAAATTCTAATGATTTTTATGTAAATTCTCTCTCTCACTCAAGAAATGGTCATACTCATGACCCATTCTCAATCCAAATCAAGCTTTTCATAAAGCTTTTCCTAAACCAAGATTAAGCTATGCTTGAGGCCAAATTAATGGCTTTTTTCTATGCTTTTAGTTTATGTATATTAATGATTCAATCCATTATGGACTAATAATCTAATTAGAGATTATTTTAATTATTTCTTTAATGATAAGCATTATCCCTTAGAAAAATTGAGATTTATCAGTCATAGCAGCGGAGCTATGGCAAAATTTTTATAAAAATTATGCATAAAATAATTTCATTCAAAGCATAAAAAGAGGACTTCCTACCATATTCTAGGAATTATCATCCTAGATTAATTGAAGGAATTTCATTATAATCATGGAGACATTGAATTTTAATATCATGCATAAAGGATAAATTTTTATATCAAAAGTGTTATTTTTATCAATTTTTATTTTCATGCATAGAAGTATGCATAAAGGATAATTTTTTATATCAAAAGTGTTATTTTTACCATTTTTATTTCATGCATAAAAGTATGCATAATGGTTAAATTTTTATATCGAAAGTGTTATTTTTATCATTTTTATTTTCATGCATAGAAGTATGCATAAAGGAAAATTTTTTTATATCAAAAGTGTTACTTTTATCATTTTTAATTTTCATGCATAGAAGTATGCATAAAGGAAAAAAAAAATTATATCAAAAGTGTTACTTTTATCATTTTTAATTTTCATGCATAGAAGTATGCATAAAGGAAATTTTTTTTATATCAAAAGTGTTACTTTTATCATTTTTAATTTTCATGCATAGAAGTATGCATAAAGGAAAATTTTTATATCAAAAGTGTTACTTTTATCATTTTTAATTTTCATGCATAAAAGTATGCATAAAAGAAAATTTTTATATCAAAAGTGTTACTTTTATCATTTTTAATTTTCATGCATAGAAGTATGCATAAAGGAAAATTTTTATATCAAAAGTGTTACTTTTATCATTTTTAATTTTCATGCATAGAAGTATGCATAAAGGAAAAATTTTTATATCAAAAGTGTTACTTTTATCATATTGGATTTCATGCATATAGGTATGCATAAAAGATATTCTTTTTATACTAAAAGTGTGATTTTCCTCATAAATGGATTTTATGCTTAACTTAGATGCATAAGAGAAATTCTTTTATTCTAAAAGTATAATTCCCTACCAAATTGAAATTATGCATAAGAAGATGCATAAAAGATTGATTTTAATTTCGAAAGTGTTAGTCTCCTTAAATGGAATTTATGTATAAATAAATGTGTAGAGAAATCTTATATCAAATATAAGAATTCTCTTTTTAAAAAAAAAGATATGAAATGTGATAAGATGTGATAAGAGGTGTATGAGATGTGATAAGAATTGATAAGATGCGTATGGAAAGTGATAGGATGTGATAAGAGGTGTATGAGATGTAAAAAGATGTGATAAGATGTGTATGAGATGTGATAAGATTTGATAAGATGCGTATGGAAAGTGATAGGATGTGATAAGAGGTGTATGAGATGTAAAAAGATGTGATAAGATGTGTATGAGATGTGATAGAATGTGTTAAGATGAGTTAGGATGTGTTAAGATGTATATGGGATGTGTTAGGACGAGAATGGATGTAATATGGTTGTATGAATGTGATGTGGATGTATACATGTAGATGTATATGTATGAATGTGAATGTTGATGTGGATGTGGATGTATGGATGTAGATACGGATGTGTATGTATGTATGTAGATGTATATGTATGAATGTGAATGTTGATGTGGATGTGAATGTATGGATGTAGATACGGATGTGGATGTATGTATGTGAATGTGGATGTATGAATGAGGATGCGAAAATGGATGTATACATGTGAATGTGGATGTATGAATATGAATGTGGATGTGTGGATGTGGAAATGGAGGTATGGATGTATGAATGTAGATGTGGATGTATGCATGTAGATGCGTATGTATGAATGTGAAATTGGATGTATGATGTGGACGTACGAACATGGATATGTATGTAGAATAATGAATATGAAGATGTATGTGAGATAATGTAGTCTATATGAGTGAATGGATGAGAACGAGTACACACTGAATGGAATGTGGAATAAGTAATGTGGTCCGAGAGTGGATAATATGGAAAGACAAGAGTTCGATTTAGAAACTGTATTTTGTGACTGTTTGTATGACTGTTTTATGTCATGAATGCTGGGGAAGCATTTTGACCGTCTTGTGGAATTAAGGTCATGAAGACCTAACTGTTAAAGTTGCAACTGCTGACGGAGAGTCAATGGAGGACGTCTCGCGTAGCAAGGTCGATCGAGGTCTTGACCAGCCTCGACTCGATTTAAATGGTGAGCTTCCGGTACGGTGGATGAGGGACCAAGGAAGCGGCCTATGAGTGAAGCGCTAGGTCACCTGCGAAGGATCCTAGAGGGTGCTGACCATACGGTGCTCGGGCTCTGGGTCGCCGAAGATACCCACACGTGCGTCGTGGAAGATATTGGAACAAGGAGTAAGAGTTGTTTTCTGAAACCGGGCATGGATCTGGTTGATTGACCTTGCTGGTCCTCAACAGATGAGTCCATGGCTCTTTTATATGGATCTGTGGGTTGATCTTGCTGATCTTCCACGGAGACTCCATTCTATTATATGAATATATTGCCGGTTACTATGAGCTAGGAACCATGGAAAAGGCCCCTGAGAGAACAGGTGGTGAGCGTTTTGGTTGCCAATGATGCCATAAGTATACCGATGAAAGAATGACTGGAAATAAGGATTCAACCAGAGACTTTGAGGATTGTCATCAGTGACATAATGGTTTTATTAAAGGATTGTTTTAAAGCTAGTTGATGCTAAGAAAAAGGCAATTTCATATTGGGTGTGTAAGTGGTATGACTAGTTTTATGTTTGCATGAACTTCCGGCTAGGGGGCCTTGGAACTCTTTTCCTTGGTACCCGGGACAAAACCTAACCAAATTCCAAATTGGATCCCATCACTACAGTGGTTGGGCGGTTGGCTAACCCATGGGATCGGATGGGGTTAGGCTGGACTGATGGATCCGTAAATCGAGATTTAATTTCTATTATTACGATAGATGAAGTAAATCCCGGATAGAAATTGTTCTATGGATAGGAATCAACGGCTGTGCCTCTTGATGGGGAAAAAAGCGTTGATCCCAATGATCCAAGTGCAAGTTCTTCCTTGATTTGACCAAGTACCGTTAAAGGTGCAGTCAGATCAGTTTGATCAGTAATGATCTTGACTACGTTAGAGTAAAGAGTTATCCTGGTGGAATCGCTCGTGCTTTCCGGGTAAAGGAAGTTTTTCCGGTTTCGGTTTTGGACAAACCGACGGATTAGTCTCTTGTCCGGATATCCGTGGGCGAGGCCCCGAGTGTGGGACCCCTGTCCCGCGCGAGAAGTGCTACTTCCGCTACTAGTACCCCGAATCCGTTGCTCGGTGGGAACAGGGATCTTACAGTTGGTATCAGAGCGAAATTGAAAGCTAATAAGGATAATTAAATTCTTATCTGAAATTGGTAATAAGAATTCAGAAACAACATTTTCATAATGTATTTTCATTCCGTAAGCTTCTTTAATAGAGAAATTTTAATCAAAGAAATTGTTTTTATAGATGGAAGTTCCACATTTATCTGGTATTTCCGACCTCACCCAGTCTCAAGATATGATTGCATTTGCCTTCGAGCATCTCATCTCTTCCGCTTCAACTCAAACAAGCCGAGCAAGACTCGCACGCCATTTTGCGGATTTATATTTTCCTACCCCAGCGGAGAGAATACAACATAAGTGGTTTGCAGGGCAATATGTCCACGCCCATTGCAACCGCCGTACAATGCTGTGGCAGAATCTCTCATTGACTATGATCCTGTTAAAGCTGAAAATGGTGCGTGGTGTCATTCTATATCATTCGACACCTCGAAATTTTAGACTTTCATGTCGAATTTATAGACTCCTTAGTCGATTTATCCCTAAGGAGAAAATAATAACTCCCTTCGCAGTTAGAGAACTTATGTAACAGGGCATGACTATGGCCCAGTACCGTCGTCTTATGCGTCTCTCGAAGAGATTTTGAATTTTGGAGCCGAGCCACTCTATGTAATTATTGCAACTTGTATATAAATATACAAATGTTTTTTTTACGGACGATCGGATAAAGAAAAATCTATTTATCAGACTTAAGTCATAAATCTCCAATAAGATCAACTGAGGAGCAAATTATGTCAAAAGTTTATCAAGACGCACAAAAAGGTTGTAATTGTTTGATATAATTCATACAAATTGTTAATTCAAATTGAAATTCGTAAATTAGTAATTAGGTCTTCAATTGGAAGTACCGCAATTGTATGGAACCCTGACTTGCTTGAGACCTAGACATGATGGTATTTACCTTATAGTTTCGAGTATCATGACTATCCGTATATACCGAGGGTATAACTGCAGCTCTTTACCGACAGTATATACGAGTAAATCTAAGACTTGAAATTATAAGCGTTAATACTATCCAGAGGATGATTTCGAATGTGGTTGATATGATTTTTAATTCTGTTTGAGAATTGATGAATTGATTTGGATTCTGATTGAAAAATGATGATCCCTGAAATTTGGTTGAAATGTAATAAGCTTCAATGAGGATGAATGGGATGAGTCCTTGTGATGATATTCATAACTGGAATGATGATAATGATTTCAGCAAATCACTATGAGATTAGTGGATTGTGCTGTCAGATTGCTACTATTAATACTTGACTTGGTGGACCAAGTTAAGGGATGACAAATTGAGAACTTGCTTGACTAAAATTCCTGTGGAGGAATGTTCAGAAGAAAATTTTTCGGTCTAATGGACCATTATCGTGTTAAAGATATGAATGATATGATTTGAATGAATTGTTATTGATGAATTCTATATAAGGGATATTTATCCCCATATTCTGTTGGGTTGACCGGAATATAAGGAACCCCAGAATAAATTGGATCTTAAGTTAAAAAAAAAGTTGTCCTCTACTTGCGAGATGAGGACATCTTGCACCTTTTAAGTGGGGTAGAATGTAAGATTCCTCCCCCAGCCTTAGAGGTATACAGGAGTAAGAATCTCCCTTTATGATCTTATAATTATTCTCTCTCTAGAATAATAGGAAGATTCTGTTTAAAAAAGGAAGAACCTTTTTCCTGAATACTTCTCAAGAGTCCCACCTTTTTTAAGGATTCAGAACAACGAGTTCAGAAGTGAGAATCGATGTTTTGGATATCAAGGTTTTGGTCTCGAGTACGGCCCAAAAGAAGTTCTTTATCTCTTGGGAAGTATAAGAAGTTATCTCCCAGATATTGTGGACCAAAGGAAGTAGGTGATTTAGCTTACGAACTTCTTTTATCTCCTCATCTCAAAGTTCTGAATGCCTTCTATAGAAAAATGTACCAAACCCAAATCATGGAAAGACGGTGGCAAGTTACCGTTGGCTTCTAAGTTACGCTAGCTCCTTCCTTTATATAAGTCGTAACTTTTACTTGTCGTTCACAGTAATCTTACTCCCATCGATCTCCTCTCTTTCTTAATCTCCTTCATGGCTTGGCAACAAGAACTAGTTTTATCCATAATGATTCCTCACCTTCAAGACGCAAGTGAGTCTGTGAAGAAGGATTTTATAGAACAGTATGAGCGCTCACTTTTCCCTCACTTGGGAACTTCTGTAGCGCAGACCAAATGGCGGACCTATCAAGACATAACTAGGGTAACACCCTGGGGTCAGCAGCACTTTCGCAACAATGTCCGCTTGGCCATGGTTATTGAAGCCTTGGGTTTGGGTCCCCGATACTACTGCGTCATGAGATCAAGACATCCTGGGTTTTCTGAGCGGGTCTTCTTATTGGCGTGTTTTCTTCCTCATGAGAAGATATGCCTTTACCCCGTTTTTGGCTTGCCTCTCAGAGGTCCTTTTGTTAGAACACCTCATACCACTGAGATAGGCGCAGCAATAACCCACAGAATCATTCCAATAGATGAGTTACCTTATACTTGTGCAGCTTGTGAGGACTGCTTTTGTGACCATATGATGGACGGGCTTATGGAGGTGTAAAGAGTTCCTCTATCTTTACTGTATAAGTTCCGAGAATGAATAAAGTTTAAATCTTGTTCGTATTTTGAATCTTGCTCTCTTTAAGACTTATCTTG
The DNA here is from genome assembly GCF_041138505.1 of Cibotium barometz. NCBI lineage: Eukaryota > Viridiplantae > Streptophyta > Polypodiopsida > Cyatheales > Cibotiaceae > Cibotium > Cibotium barometz. The sequence goes on from NC_141109.1 coordinate 20,575,215, forward strand.
GTGGTTAATCTTGATTAAAATTTTTCTCTAAGTCTCATATTCGTGAATCTTGCGAAATTATCACAAGTTGCGAGATGAGGACATCTCGCGTTTTTTAAGTGGGGTAGAATGTAAGATTCCTCCCCAGCCTCTCAAAATGTCCAGCATCTTCCCCTGTAATAATCAATCCCTCTTCAGAAATATAAAAGACTTGTTTCTAACTGTTTTAACCTAGAGAGAGAAAATATTCTAGAAAGAGAATATTCAGATTTTGAATATTTTTGGATAGAAAAATATCTCATCCTATTAAAATAAGTTCCCCTGAAACAGAAATTCAAAAAGAATTTTCCAATGTGCAATTGGAATTAATCGGAAATGTGTATAAAGGACCTTAGCCTAAGGGTCTAGATTTTCAGAAATTTTTGGATTATGGTCCAATTAAGGTTCCTATGGGCCAATAGCATCAATCCATGTGTAGAGAGGAGATAAATCCAATTTTGTAAAAGAAGATACCCAAAAATGAGTAAATGCTCACATAAGATGAAGAGTTGAAAATGTACAAGGTTTATTAGTAAAAAAATTATGAGCAATATTAAAAGTATGACATATGTAAGGAAGGGGAGTTCTTTAAAGGAGGTGCATATTTCACATAAGATGAAGAGTTGAAAATGTACAAGGTTTATTAGTAAAAAATTATGAGCAATATTAAAAGTATGACATATGTAAGGAAGGGGAGTTCTTTAAAGGAGGTGCATATTTCACATAAGATGAAGAGTTGAAAATGTACAAGGTTTATTAGTAAAAAAACTATGAGCAATATTAAAAATATGAGATATTTTGGGTATAATGATTCCATTTTGACACATATGTAAGGAAGGGGAGTTCTTTAAAGGAGGTGCATATTTCACATGCTTGAATGAGTTTTAAACTCATAAAAATTGAGATATTTCATCTCTCCTCTCTCCTCATTTAAGTCTAGTTCCAAAAAGTTAGCTTAACTGACCTAAAAATGGTCAAATATTGACCAAACTGATTTAGAAAATTCTAGAATCAGTTTGTTTGGTTAGGAGCTCAATTTTTCCTATAAATAGAAGCCTCCCCCTTGTTGAAAAATATATAGTGTTTATGCATCGTTACTCTACTCCACCTAAGCCAAGAACTGTGAATTCATTTAATAATTCACTAGTTTTTAGAGCTTCCCTCTTTCTTCAATCCCCATTAGTGGCTCCATCAACATACTTAACCAATTGATTGGTTGGGGGCCTCTACCGTGAACAAAGAATCAAGCAAGTTGTAAGGTAATTAGTGAATATTGATCTTTCTATAATTTCTCAATGTTTCTCTCTTCTCAACCCCTCTCAAGCTTGAGAAGTTTAATTGGTATGGTTTTTTTTAAATGCTATTGAAGTTTGAATAGAAGTGAAGAGTTACATAATGCTATTGAAGTTAATTTTCATTTATGTTTAAATTCTAATGATTTTTATGTAAATTCTCTCTCTCACTCAAGAAATGGTCATACTCATGACCCATTCTCAATCCAAATCAAGCTTTTCATAAAGCTTTTCCTAAACCAAGATTAAGCTATGCTTGAGGCCAAATTAATGGCTTTTTTCTATGCTTTTAGTTTATGTATATTAATGATTCAATCCATTATGGACTAATAATCTAATTAGAGATTATTTTAATTATTTCTTTAATGATAAGCATTATCCCTTAGAAAAATTGAGATTTATCAGTCATAGCAGCGGAGCTATGGCAAAATTTTTATAAAAATTATGCATAAAATAATTTCATTCAAAGCATAAAAAGAGGACTTCCTACCATATTCTAGGAATTATCATCCTAGATTAATTGAAGGAATTTCATTATAATCATGGAGACATTGAATTTTAATATCATGCATAAAGGATAAATTTTTATATCAAAAGTGTTATTTTTATCAATTTTTATTTTCATGCATAGAAGTATGCATAAAGGATAATTTTTTATATCAAAAGTGTTATTTTTACCATTTTTATTTCATGCATAAAAGTATGCATAATGGTTAAATTTTTATATCAAAAGTGTTATTTTTATCATTTTTATTTTCATGCATAGAAGTATGCATAAAGGAAAATTTTTTTATATCAAAAGTGTTACTTTTATCATTTTTAATTTTCATGCATAGAAGTATGCATAAAGGAAAAAAAAAATTATATCAAAAGTGTTACTTTTATCATTTTTAATTTTCATGCATAGAAGTATGCATAAAGGAAATTTTTTTTATATCAAAAGTGTTACTTTTATCATTTTTAATTTTCATGCATAGAAGTATGCATAAAGGAAAATTTTTATATCAAAAGTGTTACTTTTATCATTTTTAATTTTCATGCATAAAAGTATGCATAAAAGAAAATTTTTATATCAAAAGTGTTACTTTTATCATTTTTAATTTTCATGCATAGAAGTATGCATAAAGGAAAATTTTTATATCAAAAGTGTTACTTTTATCATTTTTAATTTTCATGCATAGAAGTATGCATAAAGGAAAAATTTTTATATCAAAAGTGTTACTTTTATCATATTGGATTTCATGCATATAGGTATGCATAAAAGATATTCTTTTTATACTAAAAGTGTGATTTTCCTCATAAATGGATTTTATGCTTAACTTAGATGCATAAGAGAAATTCTTTTATTCTAAAAGTATAATTCCCTACCAAATTGAAATTATGCATAAGAAGATGCATAAAAGATTGATTTTAATTTCGAAAGTGTTAGTCTCCTTAAATGGAATTTATGTATAAATAAATGTGTAGAGAAATCTTATATCAAATATAAGAATTCTCTTTTTAAAAAAAAAGATATGAAATGTGATAAGATGTGATAAGAGGTGTATGAGATGTGATAAGAATTGATAAGATGCGTATGGAAAGTGATAGGATGTGATAAGAGGTGTATGAGATGTAAAAAGATGTGATAAGATGTGTATGAGATGTGATAAGATTTGATAAGATGCGTATGGAAAGTGATAGGATGTGATAAGAGGTGTATGAGATGTAAAAAGATGTGATAAGATGTGTATGAGATGTGATAGAATGTGTTAAGATGAGTTAGGATGTGTTAAGATGTATATGGGATGTGTTAGGACGAGAATGGATGTAATATGGTTGTATGAATGTGATGTGGATGTATACATGTAGATGTATATGTATGAATGTGAATGTTGATGTGGATGTGGATGTATGGATGTAGATACGGATGTGTATGTATGTATGTAGATGTATATGTATGAATGTGAATGTTGATGTGGATGTGAATGTATGGATGTAGATACGGATGTGGATGTATGTATGTGAATGTGGATGTATGAATGAGGATGCGAAAATGGATGTATACATGTGAATGTGGATGTATGAATATGAATGTGGATGTGTGGATGTGGAAATGGAGGTATGGATGTATGAATGTAGATGTGGATGTATGCATGTAGATGCGTATGTATGAATGTGAAATTGGATGTATGATGTGGACGTACGAACATGGATATGTATGTAGAATAATGAATATGAAGATGTATGTGAGATAATGTAGTCTATATGAGTGAATGGATGAGAACGAGTACACACTGAATGGAATGTGGAATAAGTAATGTGGTCCGAGAGTGGATAATATGGAAAGACAAGAGTTCGATTTAGAAACTGTATTTTGTGACTGTTTGTATGACTGTTTTATGTCATGAATGCTGGGGAAGCATTTTGACCGTCTTGTGGAATTAAGGTCATGAAGACCTAACTGTTAAAGTTGCAACTGCTGACGGAGAGTCAATGGAGGACGTCTCGCGTAGCAAGGTCGATCGAGGTCTTGACCAGCCTCGACTCGATTTAAATGGTGAGCTTCCGGTACGGTGGATGAGGGACCAAGGAAGCGGCCTATGAGTGAAGCGCTAGGTCACCTGCGAAGGATCCTAGAGGGTGCTGACCATACGGTGCTCGGGCTCTGGGTCGCCGAAGATACCCACACGTGCGTCGTGGAAGATATTGGAACAAGGAGTAAGAGTTGTTTTCTGAAACCGGGCATGGATCTGGTTGATTGACCTTGCTGGTCCTCAACAGATGAGTCCATGGCTCTTTTATATGGATCTGTGGGTTGATCTTGCTGATCTTCCACGGAGACTCCATTCTATTATATGAATATATTGCCGGTTACTATGAGCTAGGAACCATGGAAAAGGCCCCTGAGAGAACAGGTGGTGAGCGTTTTGGTTGCCAATGATGCCATAAGTATACCGATGAAAGAATGACTGGAAATAAGGATTCAACCAGAGACTTTGAGGATTGTCATCAGTGACATAATGGTTTTATTAAAGGATTGTTTTAAAGCTAGTTGATGCTAAGAAAAAGGCAATTTCATATTGGGTGTGTAAGTGGTATGACTAGTTTTATGTTTGCATGAACTTCCGGCTAGGGGGCCTTGGAACTCTTTTCCTTGGTACCCGGGACAAAACCTAACCAAATTCCAAATTGGATCCCATCACTACAGTGGTTGGGCGGTTGGCTAACCCATGGGATCGGATGGGGTTAGGCTGGACTGATGGATCCGTAAATCGAGATTTAATTTCTATTATTACGATAGATGAAGTAAATCCCGGATAGAAATTGTTCTATGGATAGGAATCAATGGCTGTGCCTCTTGATGGGGAAAAAAGCGTTGATCCCAATGATCCAAGTGCAAGTTCTTCCTTGATTTGACCAAGTACCGTTAAAGGTGCAGTCAGATCAGTTTGATCAGTAATGATCTTGACTACGTTAGAGTAAAGAGTTATCCTGGTGGAATCGCCCGTGCTTTCCGGGTAAAGGAAGTTTTTCCGGTTTCGGTTTTGGACAAACCGACGGATTAGTCTCTTGTCCGGATATCCGTGGGCGAGGCCCCGAGTGTGGGACCCCTGTCCCGCGCGAGAAGTGCTACTTCCGCTGCTAGTACCCCGAATCCGTTGCTCGGTGGGAACAGGGATCTTACAATGAGGAGCATGTGCGTAGAGTTCTGCAATTGTTGCGCAGACACAAACTCTATGCCAAGAAGAGCAAATGTACCTTCTTTACTCATCAAATTGAGTATCTTGGGTTCATCATCTTCAAAGATGGCATTTCAATAGTTCTCACCAAGGTTAAAGATATTCTAGAGTGGCCATCCCCTAAATCAGTTCATGAAGTTCGTGGGTTTTTGGGAATCACGGGATGGTATAGGATTTTTATTAAAGATTATGCTTTGGTAGCTGCACCTTTGACAGATCTTCTCTCAAGAAGCATTGCAAAATAGTGTGGCTGCCAATCCATCAAAACAGCTTTGATCAGCTCAAGGTCATTATTACTTTTGCCCCAGTCCTGAAACTTCCTAATTTCACCAAGGAATTTGAAGTGGTTACTGATGCCAGTAGTCTAGCACTTGGTGGTGTCCTCCATGAAGCTCATGATAGTCCTACTCTACGGGACACCCAGGCTATGCAAAATATTCAATGTCGTAACAAGGAGCTTTCATTAGGCAGGGTTGAAAAATGATGTCCTTCGGTACTTGAAGCGATGTCTCTCTCATGCCAAAGGATCAAAGCTAAAAGGGTCAAAGCTGAAAGGGTCAAGATGCCTGGGAAGCTTCAACCCTTGGATATTCCCCAAATGAAGTGGGAGTGCATTAGTATGGATTTTGTCACAAGTCTCCCCATTGTTCAAGCAGGATATGACTCCATTCTGGTAGTAGTGGACTTACTTACCAAAGTAGCTCACCTTATACCAGCAAAGAAGACCTTCAAAGCTTCCGATGTTGCTAGAATAATCATCAAGGAAGTCCTCAAACTTCATGGTCTCCCAAAAAGGATAGTAAGTGACCGGGATTTTGACTTCACTTCAAAGTGCCTATAAACTCCAACTCCAACTCTGGTAGAATTTGCCTACAATGCATCTTATCATCAGAGCATAGGAATGTCACCATTCAAAGCACTCTCTATGGGCAAGAATGCTTGTTTCCTCTAAATTTCTTTGATCCAGAAAAATGCTCGAAGAGATGGAGGAACAAACCAAGGCAATCCAAAAGGATATTAAAGCTGCCCAAGATGGATAAAAGCATTATGCTGACACCAAGAGGTCTGAAAGGATCTTCAAGGAAGGAGACAAAGTTCTTCTATGAGTGCTACCCAAACGAAGTTCTCTATCACTTGGGAAATATAAGAAGCTTAGCCCTAGGTATTGTGGTCCCTATACAGTTATCAAGCCTTTAGGTAAAAGTGCCTACAAACTCCAACTCCCAGCCAATATCAAAGTCCACAATGTATTTCATGTAAGTTTGTTAAAACCTTATGTACCCAGTCTTGATCATTAACCTATTCAAGGAGTCCTTGAATTACAGCCCAATAGCATCATAGATTCTAGGGAAAGGCAACTCCGAAATAGAACTCTTGTAGAACATCTAGTACAGTGGAAAGATTACCCTGAAGAGGATGCAACTTGGGAAGATGAAGCTGCACTCTTAAAGGATTATCTCCAATTCATGATGAGACATCTTGATTTCTTTAAGGGGGGAAGGATGTAACATACCCATCTTCACTAATAAAGAAATGTCTTGTAATAGGTAAATTTATGAGTTTTTATGGTATAAAAATCAATGATTTTATTAAATGAGTCATTTCTACTTAGAGTCTTTAAACTTTGAGCCCAGATTTGGAATTTATGCGCGATTTTACCTTAATATATGTAAGATCCCTGTTCCCACCGAGCAACGGATTCGGGGTACTAGCAGCGGAAGTAGCACTTCTCGCGCGGGACAGGGGTCCCACACTCGGGGCCTCGCCCACGGATATCCGGACAAGAGACTAATCCGTCGGTTTGTCCAAAACCGAAACCGGAAAACTTCCTTTACCCGGAAAGCACGGGCGATTCCACCAGGATAACTCTTTACTCTAACGTAGTCAAGATCATTACTGATCAAACTGATCTGACTGCACCTTTAACGGTACTTGGTCAAATCAAGGAAGAACTTGCACTTGGATCATTGGGATCAACGCTTTTTTCCCCATCAAGAGGCACAGCCGTTGATTCCTATCCATAGAACAATTTCTATCCGGGATTTACTTCATCTATCGTAATAATAGAAATTAAATCTCGATTTACGGATCCATCAGTCCAGCCTAACCCCATCCGATCCCATGGGTTAGCCAACCGCCCAACCACTGTAGTGATGGGATCCAATTTGGAATTTGGTTAGGTTTTGTCCCGGGTACCAAGGAAAAGAGTTCCAAGGCCCCCTAGCCGGAAGTTCATGCAAACATAAAACTAGTCATACCACTTACACACCCAATATGAAATTGCCTTTTTCTTAGCATCAACTAGCTTTAAAACAATCCTTTAATAAAACCATTATGTCACTGATGACAATCCTCAAAGTCTCTGGTTGAATCCTTATTTCCAGTCATTCTTTCATCGGTATACTTATGGCATCATTGGCAACCAAAACGCTCACCACCTGTTCTCTCAGGGGCCTTTTCCATGGTTCCTAGCTCATAGTAACCGGCAATATATTCATATAATAGAATGGAGTCTCCGTGGAAGATCAGCAAGATCAACCCACAGATCCATATAAAAGAGCCATGGACTCATCTGTTGAGGACCAGCAAGGTCAATCAACCAGATCCATGCCCGGTTTCAGAAAACAACTCTTACTCCTTATTCCAATATCTTCCACGACGCACGTGTGGGTATCTTCGGCGACCCAGAGCCCGAGCACCGTATGGTCAGCACCCTCTAGGATCCTTCGCAGGTGACCTAGCGCTTCACTCATAGGCCGCTTCCTTGGTCCCTCATCCACCGTACCGGAAGCTCACCATTTAAATCGAGTCGAGGCTGGTCAAGACCTCGATCGACCTTGCTACGCGAGACGTCCTCCATTGACTCTCCGTCAGCAGTTGCAACTTTAACAGTTAGGTCTTCATGACCTTAATTCCACAAGACGGTCAAAATGCTTCCCCAGCATTCATGACATAAAACAGTCATTTACAAACAGTCACAAAATACAGTTTCTAAATCGAACTCTTGTCTTTCCATATTATCCACTCTCGGACCACATTACTTATTCCACATTCCATTCAGTGTGTACTCGTTCTCATCCATTCACTCATATAGACTACATTATCTCACATACATCTTCATATTCATTATTCTACATACATATCCATGTTCGTACGTCCACATCATACATCCAATTTCACATTCATACATACGCATCTACATGCATACATCCACATCTACATTCATACATCCATACCTCCATTTCCACATCCACACATCCACATTCATATTCATACATCCACATTCACATGTATACATCCATTTTCGCATCCTCATTCATACATCCACATTCACATACATACATCCACATCCATATCTACATCCATACATTCACATCCACATCAACATTCACATTCATACATATACATCTACATACATACATACACATCCGTATCTACATCCATACATCCACATCCACATCAACATTCACATTCATACATATACATCTACATGTATACATCCACATCACATTCATACAACCATATTATATCCAATCTCGTCCTAACACATCCCATATACATCTTAACACATCCTAACTCATCTTAACACATTCTATCACATCTCATACACATCTTATCACATCTTTTTACATCTCATACACCTCTTATCACATCCTATCACTTTCCATACGCATCTTATCAAATCTTATCACATCTCATACACATCTTATCACATCTTTTTACATCTCATACACCTCTTATCACATCCTATCACTTTCCATACGCATCTTATCAATTCTTATCACATCTCATACACATCTTATCACATCTTTTTACATCTCATACACCTCTTATCACATCCTATCACTTTCCATACGCATCTTATCAATTCTTATCACATCTCATACACCTCTTATCACATCCTATCACTTTCCATACGCATCTTATCAATTCTTATCACATCTCATACACCTCTTATCACATCCTATCACTTTCCATACGCATCTTATCAATTCTTATCACATCTTATACACCTCTTATCACATCTTATCACATTTCATATCTTTTTTTTTTTTTAAAGAGAATTCTTATATTTGATATAAGATTTCTCTACACATTTATTTATACATAAATTCCATTTAAGGAGACTAACACTTTCGAAATTAAAATCAATCTTTTATGCATCTTCTTATGCATAATTTCAATTTGGTAGGGAATTATACTTTTAGAATAAAAGAATTTCTCTTATGCATCTAAGTTAAGCATAAAATCCATTTATGAGAAAAATCACACTTTTAGTATAAAAAGAATATCTTTTATGCATACCTATATGCATGAAATCCAATATGATAAAAGTAACACTTTTGATATAAAAATTTTTCCTTTATGCATACTTCTATGCATGAAAATTAAAAATGATAAAAGTAACACTTTTGATATAAAAATTTTCCTTTATGCATACTTCTATGCATGAAAATTAAAAATGATAAAAGTAACACTTTTGATATAAAAATTTTCTTTTATGCATACTTTTATGCATGAAAATTAAAAATGATAAAAGTAACACTTTTGATATAAAAATTTTCTTTTATGCATACTTTTATGCATGAAAATTAAAAATGATAAAAGTAACACTTTTGATATAAAAATTTTCCTTTATGCATACTTCTATGCATGAAAATTAAAAATGATAAAAGTAACACTTTTGATATAAAAAAAATTTCCTTTATGCATACTTCTATGCATGAAAATTAAAAATGATAAAAGTAACACTTTTGATATAAAATTTTTTTTTTTCCTTTATGCATACTTCTATGCATGAAAATTAAAAATGATAAAAGTAACACTTTTGATATAAAAAAATTTTCCTTTATGCATACTTCTATGCATGAAAATAAAAATGATAAAAATAACACTTTTGATATAAAAATTTAACCATTATGCATACTTCTATGCATGAAATAAAAATTGATAAAAATAACACTTTTGATATAAAAATTTATCCTTTATGCATGATATTAAAATTCAATGTCTCCATGATTATAATGAAATTCTTTCAATTAATCTAGGATGATAATTCCTAGAATATGGTAGGAAGTCCTCTTTTTATGCTTTGAATGAAATTATTTTATGCATAATTTTTATAAAAATTTTGCCATAGCTCCGCTGCTATGACTGATAAATCTCAATTTTTCTAAGGGATAATGCTTATCATTAAAGAAATAATTCAAATAATCTCTAATTGGATTATTAATCCATAATGGATTGAATCATTAATATACATAAACTAAAAGCATAGAAAAAAGCCATTAATTTGGCCTCAAGCATAGCTTAATCTTGGTTTAGGAAAAGCTTTATGAAAAGCTTGATTTGGATTGAGAATGGGTCATGAGTATGACCATTTCTTGAGTGAGAGAGAGAATTTACATAAAAATCATTAGAATTTAAACATAAATGAAAATTAACTTCAATAGCATTATGTAACTCTTCACTACTATTCAAACTTCAATAGCATTTAAAAAAAACCATACCAATTAAACTTCTCAAGCTTGAGAGGGGTTGAGAAGAGAGAAACATTGAGAAATTATAGAAAGATCAATATTCACTAATTACCTTATAACTTGCTTGATTCTTTGTTCACGGTAGAGGCCCCCAACCAATCAATTGGTTAAGTATGTTGATGGAGCCACTAATGGGGATTGAAGAAAGAGGGAAGCTCCAAAAACTAGTGAATTATTAAATGAATTCACAGTTCTTGGCTTAGGTGGAGTAGAGTAACGATGCATAAACACTATATATTTTTCAACAAGGGGGAGGCTTCTATTTATAGGAAAAATTGAGCTCCTAACCAAACAAACTGATTCTAGAATTTTCTAAATCAGTTTGGTCAATATTTGACCATTTTTAGGTCAGTTAAGCTAACTTTTTGGAACTAGACTTAAATGAGGAGAGAGGAGAGATGAAATATCTCAATTTTTATGAGTTTAAAACTCATTCAAGCATGTGAAATATGCACCTCCTTTAAAGAACTCCCCTTCCTTACATATGTGTCAAAATGGAATCATTATACCCAAAATATCTCATATTTTTAATATTGCTCATAGTTTTTTTACTAATAAACCTTGTACATTTTCAACTCTTCATCTTATGTGAAATATGCACCTCCTTTAAAGAACTCCCCTTCCTTACATATGTCATACTTTTAATATTGCTCATAATTTTTTACTAATAAACCTTGTACATTTTCAACTCTTCATCTTATGTGAAATATGCACCTCCTTTAAAGAACTCCCCTTCCTTACATATGTCATACTTTTAATATTGCTCATAATTTTTTACTAATAAACCTTGTACATTTTCAACTCTTCATCTTATGTGAGCATTTACTCATTTTTGGGTATCTTCTTTTACAAAATTGGATTTATCTCCTCTCTACACATGGATTGATGCTATTGGCCCATAGGAACCTTAATTGGACCATAATCCAAAAATTTCTGAAAATCTAGACCCTTAGGCTAAGGTCCTTTATACACATTTCCGATTAATTCCAATTGCACATTGGAAAATTCTTTTTGAATTTCTGTTTTAGGGGAACTTATTTTAATAGGATGAGATATTTTTCTATCCAAAAATATTCAAAATCTGAATATTCTCTTTCTAGAATATTTTCTCTCTCTAGGTTAAAACAGTTAGAAACAAGTCTTTTATATTTCTGAAGAGGGATTGATTACAGGGGAAGATGCTGGACATTTTGAGAGGCTGGGGAGGAATCTTACATTCTACCCCACTTAAAAAACGCGAGATGTCCTCATCTCGCAACTTGTGATAATTTCGCAAGATTCACGAATATGAGACTTAGAGAAAAATTTTAATCAAGATTAACCACCAAGATAAGTCTTAAAGAGAGCAAGATTCAAAATACGAACAAGATTTAAACTTTATTCATTCTCGGAACTTATACAGTAAAGATAGAGGAACTCTTTACACCTCCATAAGCCCGTCCATCATATGGTCACAAAAGCAGTCCTCACAAGCTGCACAAGTATAAGGTAACTCATCTATTGGAATGATTCTGTGGGTTATTGTTGCGCCTATCTCAGTGGTATGAGGTGTTCTAACAAAAGGACCTCTGAGAGGCAAGCCAAAAACGGGGTAAAGGCATATCTTCTCATGAGGAAGAAAACACGCCAGTAAGAAGACCCGCTCAGAAAACCCAGGATGCCTTGATCTCATGACGCAGTAGTATCGGGGACCCAAACCCAAAGCTTCAATAACCATGGCTAAGCGGACATTGTTACGAAAATGTTGCTGACCCCAGGGTGTTACCCTAGTTATGTCTTGATAGGTCCGCCATTTGGTCTGCGCTACAGAAGTTCCTAGGTGAGGAAAAAGTGAGCGCTCATACTGTTCTATAAAATCCTTCTTCACAGACTCACTTGCGTCTTGAAGGTGAGGAATCATTATGGATAAAACTAGTTCTTGTTGCCAAGCCATGAAGGAGATTAAGAAAGAGAGGAGATCGATGGGAGTAAGATTACTGTGAACGACAAGTAAAAGTTACGACTTATATAAAGGAAGGAGTTAGCGTAACTTAGAAGCCAACGGTAACTTGCCACTGAAGTTTTACCGTCTTTCCATGATTTGGGTTTGGCACATTTTTCTATAGAAGGCATTCAGAACTTTGAGATGAGGAGATAAAAGAAGTTCGTAAGCTAAATCACCTACTTCCTTTGGTCCACAATATCTGGGAGATAACTTCTTATACTTCCCAGGAGATAAAGAACTTCTTTTGGGCCGTACTCGAGACCAAAACCTTGATATCCAAAACATCGATTCTCACTTCTGAACTCGTTGTTCTGAATCCTTAAAAAAGGTGGGACTCTTGAGAAGTATTCAGGAAAAAGGTTCTTCCTTTTTTAAACAGAATCTTCCTATTATTTTAGAGAGAGAATAATTATAAGATCATAAAGGGAGATTCTTACTCCTGTATACCTCTAAGGTTGGGGGAGGAATCTTACATTCTACCCCACTTAAAAGATGCAAGATGTCCTCATCTCGCAAGTAGAGGACAACTTTTTTTACTTAAGATCCAATTTATTCTGGGGTTCCTTATATTCCGGTCAACCCAACAGAATATGGGGATAAATATCCCTTATATAGAATTCATCAATAACAATTCATTCAAATCATATCATTCATATCTTTAACACGATAATGGTCCATTAGACCGAAAAATTTTCTTCTGAACATTCCTCCACAGGAATTTTAGTCAAGCAAGTTCTCAATTTGTCATCCCTTAACTTGATCCACCAAGTCAAGTATTAATAGTAGCAATCTGACAGCACAATCCACTAATCTCATAGTGATTTGCTGAAATCATTATCATCATTCCAGTTATGAATATCATCACAAGGACTCATCCCATTCATCCTCATTGAAGCTTATTACATTTCAACCAAATTTCAGGGATCATCATTTTTCAATCAGAATCCAAATCAATTCATCAATTCTCAAACAGAATTAAAAATCATATCAACCACATTCAAAATCATCCTCTGGATAGCATTAACGCTTATAATTTCAAGTCTTAGATTTACTCGTATATACTGTCGGTAAAGAGCTGCAGTTATACCCTCGGTATATACGGATAGTCATGATACTCGAAACTATAAGGTAAATACCATCATGTCTAGGTCTCAAGCAAGTCAGGGTTCCATACAATTGCGGTACTTCCAATTGAAGACCCAATTACTAATTTACGAATTTCAATTTGAATTAACAATTTGTATGAATTATATCAAACAATTACAACCTTTTTGTGCGTCTTGATAAACTTTTGACATAATTTGCTCCTCAGTTGATCTTATTGGAGATTTATGACTTAAGTCTGATAAATAGATTTTTCTTTATCCGATCGTCCGTAAAAAAAAACATTTGTATATTTATATACAAGTTGCAATAATTACATAGAGTGGCTCGGCTCCAAAATTCAAAATCTCTTCGAGAGACGCATAAGACGACGGTACTGGGCCATAGTCATGCCCTGTTACATAAGTTCTCTAACTGCGAAGGGAGTTATTATTTTCTCCTTAGGGATAAATCGACTAAGGAGTCTATAAATTCGACATGAAAGTCTAAAATTTCGAGGTGTCGAATGATATAGAATGACACCACGCACCATTTTCAGCTTTAACAGGATCATAGTCAATGAGAGATTCTGCCACAGCATTGTACGGCGGTTGCAATGGGCGTGGACATATTGCCCTGCAAACCACCTATGTTGTATTCTCTCCGCTGGGGTAGGAAAATATAAATCCGCGAAATGGCGTGCGAGTCTTGCTCGGCTTGTTTGAGTTGAAGCGGAAGAGATGAGATGCTCGAAGGCAAATGCAATCATATCTTGAGACTGGGTGAGGTCCGAAATACCAGATAAATGTGGAACTTCCATCTATAAAAACAATTTCTTTGATTAAAATTTCTCCATTAAAGAAGCTTACGGAATGAAAATACATTATGAAAATGTTGTTTCTGAATTCTTATTACCAATTTCAGATAAGAATTTAATTATCCTTATTAGCTTTCAATTTCGCTCTGATACCAACTGTAAGATCCCTGTTCCCACCGAGCAACGGATTCGGGGTACTAGCAGCGGAAGTAGCACTTCTCGCGCGGGACAGGGGTCCCACACTCGGGGCCTCGCCCACGGATATCCGGACAAGAGACTAATCCGTCGGTTTGTCCAAAACCGAAACCGGAAAAACTTCCTTTACCCGGAAAGCACGGGCGATTCCACCAGGATAACTCTTTACTCTAACGTAGTCAAGATCATTACTGATCAAACTGATCTGACTGCACCTTTAACGGTACTTGGTCAAATCAAGGAAGAACTTGCACTTGGATCATTGGGATCAACGCTTTTTTCCCCATCAAGAGGCACAGCCGTTGATTCCTATCCATAGAACAATTTCTATCCGGGATTTACTTCATCTATCGTAATAATAGAAATTAAATCTCGATTTACGGATCCATCAGTCCAGCCTAACCCCATCCGATCCCATGGGTTAGCCAACCGCCCAACCACTGTAGTGATGGGATCCAATTTGGAATTTGGTTAGGTTTTGTCCCGGGTACCAAGGAAAAGAGTTCCAAGGCCCCCTAGCCGGAAGTTCATGCAAACATAAAACTAGTCATACCACTTACACACCCAATATGAAATTGCCTTTTTCTTAGCATCAACTAGAAAACAACTCTTACTCCTTATTCCAATATCTTCCACGACGCACGTGTGGGTATCTTCGGCGACCCAGAGCCCGAGCACCGTATGGTCAGCACCCTCTAGGATCCTTCGCAGGTGACCTAGCGCTTCACTCATAGGCCGCTTCCTTGGTCCCTCATCCACCGTACCGGAAGCTCACCATTTAAATCGAGTCGAGGCTGGTCAAGACCTCGATCGACCTTGCTACGCGAGACGTCCTCCATTGACTCTCCGTCAGCAGTTGCAACTTTAACAGTTAGGTCTTCATGACCTTAATTCCACAAGACGGTCAAAATGCTTCCCCAGCATTCATGACATAAAACAGTCATTTACAAACAGTCACAAAATACAGTTTCTAAATCGAACTCTTGTCTTTCCATATTATCCACTCTCGGACCACATTACTTATTCCACATTCCATTCAGTGTGTACTCGTTCTCATCCATTCACTCATATAGACTACATTATCTCACATACATCTTCATATTCATTATTCTACATACATATCCATGTTCATACGTCCACATCATACATCCAATTTCACATTCATACATACGCATCTACATGCATACATCCACATCTACATTCATACATCCATACCTCCATTTCCACATCCACACATCCACATTCATATTCATACATCCACATTCACATGTATACATCCATTTTCGCATCCTCATTCATACATCCACATTCACATACATACATCCACATCCGTATCTACATCCATACATTCACATCCACATCAACATTCACATTCATACATATACATCTACATACATACATACACATCCGTATCTACATCCATACATCCACATCCACATCAACATTCACATTCATACATATACATCTACATGTATACATCCACATCACATTCATACAACCATATTACATCCAATCTCGTCCTAACACATCCCATATACATCTTAACACATCCTAACTCATCTTAACACATTCTATCACATCTCATACACATCTTATCACATCTTTTTACATCTCATACACCTCTTATCACATCCTATCACTTTCCATACGCATCTTATCAAATCTTATCACATCTCATACACATCTTATCACATCTTTTTACATCTCATACACCTCTTATCACATCCTATCACTTTCCATACGCATCTTATCAATTCTTATCACATCTCATACACATCTTATCACATCTTTTTACATCTCATACACCTCTTATCACATCCTATCACTTTCCATACGCATCTTATCAATTCTTATCACATCTCATACACCTCTTATCACATCCTATCACTTTCCATACGCATCTTATCAATTCTTATCACATCTCATACACCTCTTATCACATCCTATCACTTTCCATACGCATCTTATCAATTCTTATCACATCTTATACACCTCTTATCACATCTTATCACATTTCATATCTTTTTTTTTTTATAAAAGAGAATTCTTATATTTGATATAAGATTTCTCTACACATTTATTTATACATAAATTCCATTTAAGGAGACTAACACTTTCGAAATTAAAATCAATCTTTTATGCATCTTCTTATGCATAATTTCAATTTGGTAGGGAATTATACTTTTAGAATAAAAGAATTTCTCTTATGCATCTAAGTTAAGCATAAAATCCATTTATGAGGAAAATCACACTTTTAGTATAAAAAGAATATCTTTTATGCATACCTATATGCATGAAATCCAATATGATAAAAGTAACACTTTTGATATAAAAATTTTTCCTTTATGCATACTTCTATGCATGAAAATTAAAAATGATAAAAGTAACACTTTTGATATAAAAATTTTCCTTTATGCATACTTCTATGCATGAAAATTAAAAATGATAAAAGTAACACTTTTGATATAAAAATTTTCTTTTATGCATACTTTTATGCATGAAAATTAAAAATGATAAAAGTAACACTTTTGATATAAAAATTTTCTTTTATGCATACTTTTATGCATGAAAATTAAAAATGATAAAAGTAACACTTTTGATATAAAAATTTTCCTTTATGCATACTTCTATGCATGAAAATTAAAAATGATAAAAGTAACACTTTTGATATAAAAAAAATTTCCTTTATGCATACTTCTATGCATGAAAATTAAAAATGATAAAAGTAACACTTTTGATATAAAAATTTTTTTTTTCCTTTATGCATACTTCTATGCATGAAAATTAAAAATGATAAAAGTAACACTTTTGATATAAAAAAATTTTCCTTTATGCATACTTCTATGCATGAAAATAAAAATGATAAAAATAACACTTTTGATATAAAAATTTAACCATTATGCATACTTCTATGCATGAAATAAAAATTGATAAAAATAACACTTTTGATATAAAAATTTATCCTTTATGCATGATATTAAAATTCAATGTCTCCATGATTATAATGAAATTCTTTCAATTAATCTAGGATGATAATTCCTAGAATATGGTAGGAAGTCCTCTTTTTATGCTTTGAATGAAATTATTTTATGCATAATTTTTATAAAAATTTTGCCATAGCTCCGCTGCTATGACTGATAAATCTCAATTTTTCTAAGGGATAATGCTTATCATTAAAGAAATAATTCAAATAATCTCTAATTGGATTATTAATCCATAATGGATTGAATCATTAATATACATAAACTAAAAGCATAGAAAAAAGCCATTAATTTGGCCTCAAGCATAGCTTAATCTTGGTTTAGGAAAAGCTTTATGAAAAGCTTGATTTGGATTGAGAATGGGTCATGAGTATGACCATTTCTTGAGTGAGAGAGAGAATTTACATAAAAATCATTAGAATTTAAACATAAATGAAAATTAACTTCAATAGCATTATGTAACTCTTCACTACTATTCAAACTTCAATAGCATTTAAAAAAAACCATACCAATTAAACTTCTCAAGCTTGAGAGGGGTTGAGAAGAGAGAAACATTGAGAAATTATAGAAAGATCAATATTCACTAATTACCTTATAACTTGCTTGATTCTTTGTTCACGGTAGAGACCCCCAACCAATCAATTGGTTAAGTATGTTGATGGAGCCACTAATGGGGATTGAAGAAAGAGGGAAGCTCCAAAAACTAGTGAATTATTAAATGAATTCACAGTTCTTGGCTTAGGTGGAGTAGAGTAATGATGCATAAACACTATATATTTTTCAACAAGGGGGAGGCTTCTATTTATAGGAAAAATTGAGCTCCTAACCAAACAAACTGATTCTAGAATTTTCTAAATCAGTTTGGTCAATATTTGACCATTTTTAGGTCAGTTAAGCTAACTTTTTGGAACTAGACTTAAATGAGGAGAGAGGAGAGATGAAATATCTCAATTTTTATGAGTTTAAAACTCATTCAAGCATGTGAAATATGCACCTCCTTTAAAGAACTCCCCTTCCTTACATATGTGTCAAAATGGAATCATTATACCCAAAATATCTCATATTTTTAATATTGCTCATAGTTTTTTTACTAATAAACCTTGTACATTTTCAACTCTTCATCTTATGTGAAATATGCACCTCCTTTAAAGAACTCCCCTTCCTTACATATGTCATACTTTTAATATTGCTCATAATTTTTTACTAATAAACCTTGTACATTTTCAACTCTTCATCTTATGTGAAATATGCACCTCCTTTAAAGAACTCCCCTTCCTTACATATGTCATACTTTTAATATTGCTCATAATTTTTTACTAATAAACCTTGTACATTTTCAACTCTTCATCTTATGTGAGCATTTACTCATTTTTGGGTATCTTCTTTTACAAAATTGGATTTATCTCCTCTCTACACATGGATTGATGTTATTGGCCCATAGGAACCTTAATTGGACCATAATCCAAAAATTTCTGAAAATCTAGACCCTTAGGCTAAGGTCCTTTATACACATTTCCGATTAATTCCAATTGCACATTGGAAAATTCTTTTTGAATTTCTGTTTCAGGGGAACTTATTTTAATAGGATGAGATATTTTTCTATCCAAAAATATTCAAAATCTGAATATTCTCTTTCTAGAATATTTTCTCTCTCTAGGTTAAAACAGTTAGAAACAAGTCTTTTATATTTCTGAAGAGGGATTGATTACAGGGGAAGATGCTGGACATTTTGAGAGGCTGGGGAGGAATCTTACAATATAGGATTTTACAGCATCCAGAACGGACACCGAATCAAGCTTATATGCAAATTTCAGTCATTTTTAGTTAAAAAGTGACGATCTTTAAACCTTAATAAATGCATGACCGAGCGTCCGATTGACGAATGGTTTGCACCCCAACGACTAGAAGAACCTCTCGGATCAAAAAAAGAATTACCTCTCGGGCGCAGTCTGGTACGCAAATCGAGACCGACGCTCCAAATTTGGGAACCTTGCCCCAAAATTTGGACCGTACACACTTACCTGGGTACCCGTATGATAGCTGCACAAGAACCAAAGGACGGTCGCCCACTATGTGGTCCACACGTACCGCTACTTGGACACCCACCATGCTGTCCCAGACCAGATAAGGTACATGCGTACCACTCCTTTCCCTGTTAGCCGACAGCATATCTTTCTTACAGAGCCATGCAGGCCACTGATCTACAGCCTTTGCTGGTACACCGTCCTTTCATCCTTGCTTTGCGCAACGCCCGTACTACCCGTACCCCATAGTTATATAAACCCCCGAGGTACTCCATGGGCAATAAGCATTTTTTGCGTAGCGTATGCTCTGTTGTGCCGTTGTCCGTACCGTCGTCTGTCCCTGTGCAGTGTACTTGCTATAGTAGTACAGCCACCCCTCTCCACACCCCCTCAATTGCCACTTTTCAAATAAGATTATTTTCCTCCATCTCCCTCTTGCTAGGAGGCAGTGTCCTTAACTCTTCTTCTCCCCCTGTGTGAAGAGACTTACAGCATCCCTCAGCCCTTCTCACCTTTAGCAAAACATTTTTGTGTTAAGGACATCTCACAATCCCCCCCCCCTCCTTATTTGTGTGGACTTTAGTAAGAGGTTTTAGCCTTAAGAGAGGGTTCTTGCGCTGTGATCTTTTGCTCATACGGTGAGCAAATGATCTCAGAATTGAGATCTGATTGGACCGTTTTGATTGCGACAGCGAGCCCTACAAGATGGCCCCTTCTCAAAAACGTCAAAATATTACCTCGGGAGGCGCGCACAATAACGAGAGTAGAGAAGATGCTCCCGATGCGGCCCCAACCCTCCCTTTACAAGCTCCTCAAGGAAATGGTAGCCAAGTCAGCTTGGTTATCTTTTAGAGAAGAGCTTTTTTTTTTAATATTAGTGTTAATAAATGTTTATCTTTTCCTTTTAGAATAATGACATAAAATTGTATGAAGCTACGAATTGAGTGTTGTATTCAATGAATTGTATTGAAATTGTTATCTTTAATGAATTGGGTTCTTGGGCAACTCTATTCTAGAAGACTAGGCCAACGGCTATGCCTTGCATGGATGAGGAAAAAAGCGTTGCCTCTAGAAATCAAGTCTAGTAGTTACCCAATTTATGATCAATTACCCTATGGGTGATTTGATTTTTAGAAGATCACACTCCCCTGTGGGATAGGGTTAGGTCTTACCTTTGAATTGTATCCTTGAATCTCTACATGGTCAAGGTGTCGATTAATAGGAAATTTTTTGCAAGTTAAGACTTGGTGGACTATCTTAAGTGTTTCCCTATTTTAGAAGGGGGGAACCTTATAATTGGTATCAGAGCCAATCTTAGCTTCAAGGAATTGCCATTTAAAGATGTTTTACCTCACATAATGCTAATTAATAGAAACATCCTACTAAAACAAACAAGTGGAATTGATGTTTGAATGATTGTTTAAATGATTCGTTGGATTGAAAAGTTGAAGATGATCCATTTATTTTGTTTTGTCGGTACCCCCAGGGTCGACACCTCTGTGACTATAGATGGGATTTGCATACCTCAGGATTGCTGGGTGTATGACCAAACAAGTGATGCAAGTCTTACCTGCTCACAGAGTAGCTGTGTTGGGACCTACCCCAATCCAGAGTCTGCCACCCTTACCATCAATTTTTAGAGTCTTAGAAACTACAGCAGAACCCCAATATTTCACCTATGTGGACCGTTGTACCCTTATGTCATAGTCAAGCTTAGGAATTTCCCTTGATGGCAAATAAGACTAATTATATTAGTCTTAGATCTTTGTAATAAAACTCGTCCTTGTAAATATTTAGAAATAAAATGAATTCTATGTTTTACTCTTCAAAATAAGCGTTGTGCAAATATATATCTTGTAATCTTAAAATTGTTTTTACAATGATGGCCAGGACGATCACCCTCCACTTCCCAGTGCGCTTTACACTGATATCCAGGAGAAGAAGCTCTTGCTCAAGCAAATGCAACCTCCCTCCTTTAAAGGAGAAGGTTCAAAGATTGAGAAGGATGCTGAAGTCTGGATTGAAGCGATGGACGATTATTTCTCTGCCGCCGGTACTGGAGTAGCAAATCAGTCTATGCTTGCATGGTTTCGCCTCATCGGAGATGCTAAACTCTGGTGGAAACAGTGGTGCCGTGACAAGGGAGTCACCGAGCATTCTCAAACGTGGGAAGACATCAAGCAGGCCGTTAAGGAAAGATATCTTCCCCCTTCCCATGAATCCATAAAGATTCTTGGGATGGATTGGTTAATTTCAAACAAAGCTAGCATTCATTGTCACTAGGGGAGTATCACTTTTGAAAATGAGCATGGCCAAGTAATATCCATTCAGGGCATAACATAACCTAAATCTAGGGTAGTCAAGGCAAAACATCTTCTCAAGGGAACACATAAGGGTCAGCAAGTTTTCTTAGCCAAGCTCAACAAAACCATTGAACCTAGTAAGGAGACAGAACCCTCTTGGCTCCACGAATTCTTTGACATCTTCCCTGACAAGCTTACAGGCCTACCGCCTCCTCGAATCATGAAATTGAGGTGATCCCTGGGACTCAACCCCTGGGACTCAACCCGTCTCAAAAACGCGCCCTATAAAATGTCTCTTCCTGAAGCCATTGAACTTAAAGAGCAACTTTCCCAACTCATTGAGCAAGGATTCGTATACCCCAGTAGCTCTCCTTGGGGGGCACCTGTCCTTTTCCAAAAAAAAGAAGGACGGAACTCTCTGCCTCTGCATAGATTATCGAGGGCTGAATCAAGTCACTATCAAGAATAAGTATGCTATCCCTCGTATCGACGAACTTCTTGACAGGCTTCATGGGGCCAAAGTCTTCTCAAAAATAGATTTGAGATCTGGTTACTATCAGATCATCAAAGTCGAGGAAGCAGATATACCCAAGACAGCCTTCAGTACCGGTTATAACCACTATGAGTTTACTGTAACCTCATTCGGGTTAACCAATGCTCCTGCAACCTTCAACCGCCTAATGCAAGATATATTCCATCCTTACTTGGATGAATTTGTGCTTGTTTTCTTTGATGACATCTTAATCTACTCCAAATCAATGGAAGAGCATGAGGAGCATATGCGTAGAGTTCTGCAATTGTTGCACAGACACAAACTCTATGCCAAGAAGAGCAAATGTACCTTCTTTACTCATCAAATTGAGTATCTTGGGTTCATTGCTTTAAAGATGGCATTTCAATAGTTCCCGCCAAGGTCAGAGATATTCTAGAGTGGCCATCCTCTAAATCAGTTCATGAAGTTCGTGGGTTTTTAGGAATCACGGGATGGTATAGGATTTTTATTAAAGATTATGCCTGGGTAGCTGCACCTTTGACGGATCTTCTCTCAAGAAGTATTGCAAAATAGTGTGGCTGCCAATCCATCAAAACAGCTTTGATCAGCTCAAGGTCATTATTACTTTTGTCCCAGTCCTGAAACTTCCTAATTTCACCAAGGAATTTGAAGTGGTTACTGATGCCAGTAGTCTAGCACTTGGTGGTGTCCTCCATGAAGCTCATGATAGTCCTACTGCGGGACACCCAGGCTATGCAAAAATATTCAATGCCGTAACAAGGAGCTTTCATTAGGCAGGCTTGAAAAATGATGTCCTTCGGTACTTGAAGCGATGTCTCTCTCATGCCAAAGGATCAAAGCTAAAAGGGTCAAAGCTGAAAGGGTCAAGATGCCTGGGAAGCTTCAACCCTTGGATATTCCCCAAATGAAGTGGGAGTGCATTAGTATGGATTTTGTCACAAGTCTCCCCATTGTTCAAGCAGGATATGACTCCATTCTGGTAGTAGTGGACTTACTTACCAAAGTAGCTCACCTCATACCAGCAAAGAAGACCTTCAAAGCTTCTGATGTTGCTAGAATAATCATCAAGGAAGTCCTCAAACTTCTTGGTCTCCCAAAAAGGTAAGTAATTAACCGAGATTTTGACCACTTCAAAGTGCCTATAAACTCCAACTCCAACTCTGGTAGAATTTGCCTACAATGCATCTTATCATCAGAGCATAGGAATGTCACCACACTCTCTATGGGCAAGAATGCTTGTTTCCTCTAAATTTCTCTGATCCAGGAAAATGCTCGAAGAGATGGAGGAAGAAACCAAGGCAATCCAAAAGGATATTAAAGCTGCCCAAGATCGATAAAAGCATTATGCTGACACCAAGAGGTCTGAAAGGATCTTCAAGGAAGGAGACAAAGTTCTTCTATGAGTACTACCCAAACAAAGTTCTCTATCACTTGGGAAATATAAGAAGCTCAGTCCTAGGTATTGTGGTCCCTATATAGTTATCAAGCCTTTAGGTAAAAGTGCCTACAAACTCCAACTCCCAGCCAATATCAAAGTCCACAATGTATTTCATGTAAGTTTGTTAAAACCTTATGTACCCAGTCTTGATCATTAACCTACTCAAGGAGTCCTTGAATTACAGCCCAATAGCATCATAGATTCTAGGGAAAGGCAACTCCGAAATAGAACTCTTGTAGAACATCTAGTACAGTGGAAAGATTACCTTGAAGGGTATGCAAATTGGGAAGATGAAGCTACACTCTTAAAGGATTATCCCCAATTCATGATGAGTCATCTTGATTTCTTTAAGGGGGGAAGGATGTAACATACCCATCTTCACTAATAAAGAAATGTCTTGTAATAGATAAATTTATGAGTTTTTATGGTATAAAAATCAATGATTTTATTAAATGAGTCATTTCTACTTAGAGTCTTTAAACTTTGAGCCCAAATTTAGAATTTATGCGCAATTTTACCCTAATATAGGATTTTACAGCATCTAGAACGGACACCGAATCAAGCTTATATGCAAATTTCAGTCATTTTTAGTTAAAAAGCGACGACCTTTAAACCTTAATAAATGCATGACCGAGCGTCCGATTGACGAATGGTTTGCACCCCAACGACTAGAAGAATCTCTCGGATCAAAAAAAGAATTACCTCTCGGGCGCAGTCTGGTACGCAAATCGAGACCGACGCTCCAAATTTGGGAACCTTGCCCCAAAATTTGGACCGTACACACTTACCTGGGTACCCGTATGATAGCTGCACAAGAACCAAAGGACGGTCGCCCACTATGTGGTCCACACGTACCGCTACTTGGACACCCACCATGCTGTCCCAGACCAGATAAGGTACATGCGTACCACTCCTTTCCCTGTTAGCCGACAGCATATCTTTCTTACAGAGCCATGCAGGCCACTGATCTACAGCCTTTGCTGGTACACCGTCCTTTCATCCTTGCTTTGCGCAACGCCCGTACTACCCGTATCCCATAGTTATATAAACCCCCCCGAGGTACGGGCAACAAGCATTTTCTGCGTAGCGTATGCTCTGTTGTGCCGTTGTCCGTACCGTCGTCTGTCCCTGTGCAGTGTACTTGCTATAGTAGTACAGCCACCCCTCTCCACACCCCCTCAATTGCCACTTTTCAAATAAGGTAATTTTCCTCCATCTCCCTCTTGCTAGGAGGCAGTGTCCTTAACTCTTCTTCTCCCCCTGTGTGAAGAGACTTACAGCATCCCTCAGCCCTTCTCCCCTTTAGCAAAACATTTTTGTGTTAAGGACATCTCACAATCCCCCCCCTTATTTGTGTGGACTTTAGTAAGAGGTTTTAGCCTTAAGAGAGGGTTCTTGCGTTGTGATCTTTTGCTCATACGGTGAGCGAACGATATCAGAATTGAGATCTGATTGGACCGTTTTGATCGCGACAGCGAGCCCTACAAGATGGCCCCTTCTCGAAAACGTCAAAATATTACCTCGGGAGGTGCGCACAATAACGAGAGTAGAGAAGATACTCCCGCCAACCCTCCCTTTACAAGCTGCTCAAGGAAATGGTGGCCAAGTCAGCTTGGTTATCTTCTAGAGAAGAGTTTTTTTTAATATTAGTGTTAATAAATGTGTATCTTTTCCTTTTAGAATAATGACATAAAATTGTATGAAGCTACGAATTGAGTGTTGTATTCAACGAACTGTATTGAAATTGTTATCTTTAATGAATTGGGTTCTTGGGCAACTCTATTCTAGAAGACTAGGCCAGCGGCTATGCCTTGCATGGATGAGGAAAAAAGCGTTGCCTCTAGAAATCAAGTCTAGTAGTTACCCAATTTATGATCAATTACCCTATGGGTGATTTGATTTTTAGAAGATCACGCTCCCTTGTGGGATAGGACTAGGTCTTACCTATGAATCGTATCCTTGAATCTCTACATGGTCAAGGTGTCGATTAATAGGAAATTTTTTGCAAGTTAAGACTTGGTGGACTATCTTAAGTGTTTCCCTATTTTAGAAGGGGGGAACCTTATAATTGGTATCAGAGCCAATCTTAGCTCCAAGGAATTGCCATTTAAGGACTGTTTTGCAATAAATGTTTTACCTAACATAATGCTAATTAATAAAAACATCCTACTAAAACAAACAAGTGGAATTGATGTTTGAATGATTGTTTAAATGATTCGTTGGATTGAAAAGTCGAAGATGATCCATTTATTTTGTTTTGTCGGTAACCCCCAGGGCCGACACCTCTGTGACTATAGATGGGATTCGCATACCTCAGGATCGCTGGGTGTATGACCAAACAAGTGATGCAAGTCTTACCTGCTCACAGAGTAGCTGTGTTGGGACCTACCCCAATCCAGAGTCTACCACCCTTACCATCAGTTTTTAGAGTCTTAGAAACTACAGCAGAACATCAATATTTCACCTATGTGGACCGCTGTACCCTTATGTCATAGTCAAGCTTAGGAATTTCCCTTGATGGCAAATAAGACTAATTATATTAGTCTCAGATCTTTGTAATAAAACTCGTCCTTGTAAATATTAGAAATAAAATGATTTCTATGTTTTACTCTTCAAAATAAGCGTTGTGCAAATATGAATCTTGTAATCTTAAATTTGTTTTTACAATGATGGCCCCAATCACCCTCCACTTCCCAGTGCACTTTACACTGATATCCAGGAGATGAAGCTCTTGCTCAAGCAAATGCAACCTCCCTCCTTTAAAGGAGAAGGTTCAAAGATTGAGAAGGATGCTGAAGTCTGGATTGAAGCGATGGACGATTATTTCTCTACCGCCGGTATTGGAGTAGCAAATAAGTCTATGCTTGCATTGTTTCGCCTCATCGGAGATGCTAAACTCTGGTGGAAACAGTGGTGCGGTGACAAGGGAGTCGCCGAGCATTCTCAAACATGGGAAGACATCAAGCAGGGGCCGTGAAGGAAAGATATCTTCCCCCTTCCTATGAATCCATAAAGATTCTTGGGATGGACTGGTTAATTGCAAAGCTAGCATTCATTGTCACTAGGGGAGTATCACTTTTGAAAATGAGCATGGCCAAGTAATATCCGTTCAGGGCATAACATAACCTAAATCTAGGGTAGTCAAGGCAAAACATCTTCTCAAGGGAACACGTAAGGGTCAGCAAGTTCTCTTAGCCAAGCTCAACAAAACCATTGAACCTAGTAAGGAGACAGAACCCTCTTGGCTCCAAGAATTCTCTAACATCTTCCCTGACAAGCTTACAGGCCTACCGCCTCCTCGAATCATGAAATTTAGGTGATCCCTGGGACTCAACCCGTCTCAAAAACGCGCCCTATAAAATGTCCCTTCCTGAAGCCGTTGAACTTAAAGAGCAACTTTCCCAACTCATTGAGCAAGGATTCGTACACCCCAGTAGCTCTCCTTGGGGGGCACCTATCCTTTTCCAAAAAAAAAGAAGGACGGAACTCTCTGCCTCTGCATAGATTATCGAGGGCTGAATCAAGTCACTGTCAAGAATAAGTATGCTATCCCTCGCATCGACGAACTTCTTGACAGGCTTCATGGGGCCAAAGTCTTCTCAAAAATAGATTTGAGATCTGGTTACTATCAGATCATCAAAGTCGAGGAAGCAGATATACCCAAGACAGCCTTCAGTACCGGTTATAACCACTATGAGTTTACTGTAAGCTCATTCGGGTTAACCAATGCTCCTGCAACCTTCAACCGCCTAATGCAAGATATATTCCATCCTTACTTGGATGAATTTGTGCTTGTTTTCTTTGATGACATCTTAATCTACTCCAAATCAATGGAAGAGCATGAGGAGCATGTGCGTAGAGTTCTGCAATTGTTGCGCAGACACAAACTCTATGCCAAGAAGAGCAAATGTACCTTCTTTACTCATCAAATTGAGTATCTTGGGTTCATCGTCTTCAAAGATGGCATTTCAATAGTCCCCGCCAAGGTCAAAGATATTCTAGAGTGGCCATCCCCTAAATCAGTTCATGAAGTTCGTGGGTTTTTGGGAATCACGGGATGGTATAGGATTTTTATTAAAGATTATGCCTTGGTAGCTGCACCTTTGACGGATCTTCTCTCAAGAAGTATTGCAAAATAGTGTGGCTGCCAATCCATCAAAACAGCTTTGATCAGCTCAAGGTCATTATTACTTTTGCCCCAGTCCTGAAACTTCTTGATTTCACCAAGGAATTTGAAGTGGTTACTGATGCCAGTAGTCTAGCACTTGGTGGTGTCCTCCATGAAGCTCATGATAGTCCTACTGCGGGACACCCAGGCTATGTAAAAATATTCAATGCCGTAACAAGGAGCTTTCATTAGGCAGGCTTGAAAAATGATGTCCTTTGGTACTTGAAGCGATGTCTCTCATGCCAAAGGATCAAAGCTAAAAGGGTCAAAGCTGAAAGGGTCGAGATGCCTGGGAAACTTCAACCCTTGGATATTCCCCAAATGAAGTGGGAGTGCATTAGTATGGATTTTGTCACAAGTCTCCCCATTGTTCAAGCAGGATATGACTCCATTCTGGTAGTAGTGGACTTACTTACCAGAGTAGCTCACCTTATACCAGCAAAGAAGACCTTCAAAGCTTCTGATGTTGCTAGAATATTCATCAAGGAAGTCCTCAAACTTCATGGTCTCCCAAAAAGGATAGTAAGTGACCGGGATTTTGACTTCACTTCAAAGTGCCTATAAACTCCAACTCCAACTCTGGTAGAATTTGCCTACAATGTATCTTATCATCAGAGCATAGGAATGTCACCATTCAAAGCACTCTCTATGGACAAGAATGCTTGTTTCCTCTAAATTTCTCTGATCCAGGAAAATGCTTTAAGAGATGGAGGAACAAACCAAGGCAATCCAAAAGGATATTAAAGCTGCCCAAGATGGATAACAGCATTATGCTGACACCAAGAGGTCTGAAAGGATCTTCAAGGAAGGAGACAAAGTTCTTCTATGAGTGCTACCCAAACGAAGTTCTCTATCACTTGGGAAATATAAGAAGCTCAGCCCTAGGTATTGTGGTCCCTATACAGTTATCAAGCCTTTAGGTAAAAGTGCCTACAAACTCCCAACTCCCAGCCAATATCAAAGTCCACAATGTATTTCATGTAAGTTTGTTAAAACCTTATGTACCCAGTCTTGATCATTAACCTACTCAAGGAGTCCTTGAATTATAGCCCAATAGCATCATAGATTCTAGGAAAAGGCAACTCCGAAATAGAACTCTTGTAGAACATCTAGTACAGTGGAAAGATTACCCTGAAGAGGATGCAACTTGGGAAGATGAAGCTACACTCTTAAAGGATTATCCCCAATTCATGATGAGTCATCTTGATTTCTTTAAGGGGGAAAGGATGTAACATACCCATCTTCACTAATAAAGAAATGTCTTGTAATAGATAAATTTATGAGTTTTTATGGTATAAAAATCAATAATTTTATTAAATGAGTCATTTCTACTTAGAGTCTTTAAATTTTGAGCCCAAATTTGGAATTTATGCACGATTCTACCCTAATATAGGATTTTACAGCATCCAAAACGGACACCGAATCAAGCTTATACGCAAATTTCAGTCATTTTTAGTTAAAAAGCGACGACCTTTAAACCTTAATAAATGCATGACCGAGCGTCCGATTGACGAATGGTCTGCACCCCAACGACTAGGAGAACCTCCCGGATCAAAAAAAAATTACCTCTCGGGCGCAGTCTAGTACGCAAATCGAGACCGACGCTCCAAATTTGGGAACCTTGCCCCAAAATTTGGACCGTACACACTTACCTGGGTACCCGTATGATAGCTGCACAAGAACCAAAGGATGGTCGCCCACTATGTGGTCCACACGTACCGCTACTTGGACACCCACCACATGCGTACCACTCCTTTCCCTGTTAACCGACAGCATATCTTTCTTACAGAGCCATGCAGGCCACTGATCTACAGCCTTTGCTGGTACACCATCCTTTCATCCTTGCTTTGCGCAATGCCAGTACTACCCGTACCCCATAGTTATATAAACCCCCGAGGTACTCCATGGGCAACAAGCATTTTCTGCGTAGCGTATGCTCTGTTGTGTCGTTGTTCGTACCGTCGTCTGTCCCTGTGCAGTGTACTTGCTATAGTAGTACAGCCACCCCTCTCCACACCCCCTCAATTGCCACTTTTCAAATAAGGCAATTTTCCTCCATCTCCCTCTTGCTAGGAGGCAGTGTCCTTAACTCTTCTTCTCCCCCTGTGTGAAGAGACTTACAGCATCCCTCAGCCCTTCTCCACTTTAGCAAAACATTTTTGTGTTAAGGACATCTCACATTCCCCCCCCCTCTTATTTGTGTGGACTTTAGTAAGAGGTTTTAGCCTTAAGAGAGGGTTCTTGCGCTGTGATCTTTTGCTCATACGGTGAGCAAACGATCTTAGAATTGAGATCTGATTGGACCGTTTTGATCGCGATAGCGAGCCCTACAAGATGGCCCCTTCTCGAAAACGTCAAAATATTACCTCGGGAGACGCGCACAATAACGAGAGTAGAGAAGATGCTCCCGATGCGGCCCCAACCTTCCCATGAATCCATAAAAATTCTTGGGATGGATTGGTTAATTGCAAACAAAGCTAGTATTCATTGTCACTAGGGGAGTATCACTTTTGAAAATGAGCATGGCCAAGTAATATCCGTTCAAGGCATAACATAACCTAAATCTAGGGTAGTCAAGGCAAAACATCTTCTCAAGGGAACACGTAAGGGTCAGCAAGTTTTCTTAGCCAAGCTCAACAAAACCATTGAACCTAGTAAGGAGACAGAACCCTCTTGGCTCCAAGAATTCTCTGACATCTTCCTTGACAAGCTTACAGGCCTACCGCCTCCTCGAATCATGAAATTGAGGTGATCCCTGGGACTCAACCCGTCTCAAAAACGCGCCCTATAAAATGTCCCTTCCTGAAGCCATTGAACTTAAAGAGCAACTTTCCCAACTCATTGAGCAAGTATTCATACACCCCAGTAGCTCTCCTTGGGGGGCACTTGTCCTTTTCCAAAAAAAAGAAGGACGGAACTCTCTGCCTCTGCATAGATTATCGAGGGCTGAATCAAGTCACTATCAAGAATAAGTATGCTATCCCTCGCATCGACGAACTTCTTGACAGGCTTCATGGGGCCAAAGTCTTCTCAAAAATAGATTTGAGATCTGGTTACTATCAGATCATCAAAGTCGAGGAAGGAGATATACCCAAGACAGCCTTCAGTACCGGTTATAACCACTATGAGTTTACTGTAACCTCATTCGGGTTAACCAATGCTCCTGCAACTTTCAACCGCCTAATGCAAGATATATTCCATCCTTACTTGGATGAATTTGTGCTTGTTTTCTTTGATGACATCTTAATCTACTCCAAATCAATGGAAGAGCATGAGGAGCATGTGCGTAGAGTTCTGCAATTGTTGCGCAGACATGATGTCCTTCGGTACTTGAAGCGATGTCTCTCTCATGCCAAAGGATCAAAGCTAAAAGGGTCAAAGCTGAAAGGGTCAAGATGCCTGGGAAACTTCAACCCTTGGATATTCCCCAAATGAAGTGGGAGTGCATTAGTATGGATTTTGTCACAAGTCTCCCCATTGTTCAAGCAGGATATGACTCCATTCTGGTAGTAGTGGACTTACTTACCAGAGTAGCTCACCTTATACCAGCACAGAAGACCTTCAAAGCTTCTGATGTTGCTAGAATATTCATCAAGGAAGTCCTCAAACTTCATGGTCTCCCAAAAAGGATAGTAAGTGACCGGGATTTTGACTTCACTTCAAAGTGCCTATAAACTCCAACAACTCTGGTAGAATTTGCCTACAATGTATCTTATCATCAGAGCATAGGAATGTCACCATTCAAAGCACTCTCTATGGACAAGAATGCTTGTTTCCTCTAAATTTCTCTGATCCAGGAAAATGCTTTAAGAGATGGAGGAACAAACCAAGGCAATCCAAAAGGATATTAAAGCTGCCCAAGATGGATAACAGCATTATGCTGACACCAAGAGGTCTGAAAGGATCTTCAAGGAAGGAGACAAAGTTCTTCTATGAGTGCTACCCAAACGAAGTTCTCTATCACTTGGGAAATATAAGAAGCTCAGCCCTAGGTATTGTGGTCCCTATACAGTTATCAAGCCTTTAGGTAAAAGTGCCTACAAACTCCAACTCCCAGCCAATATCAAAGTCCACAATGTATTTCATGTAAGTTTGTTAAAACTTATGTACCCAGTCTTGATCATTAACCTACTCAAGGAGTCCTTGAATTACAGCCCAATATCATCATAGATTCTAGGGAAAGGCAACTCGGAAATAGAACTCTTGTAGAACATCTAGTACAGTGGAAAGATTACCCTGAAGAGGATGCAACTTGGGAAGATGAAGCTACACTCTTAAAGGATTATCCCCAATTCATGATGAGTCATCTTGATTTCTTTAAGGGGGGAAGGATGTAACATACCCATCTTCACTAATAAAGAAATGTCTTGTAATAGATAAATTTATGAGTTTTTATGGTATAAAAATCAATGATTTTATTAAATGAGTCATTTCTACTTAGAGTCTTTAAATTTTGAGCCCAAATTTGGAATTTATGCGCGATTTTACCCTAATATAGGATTTTACAGCATCCAAAACGGACACCGAATCAAGCTTATACGCAAATTTCAGTCATTTTTAGTTAAAAAGCGACGACCTTTAAACCTTAATAAATGCATGACCGAGCGTCCGATTGACGAATGGTTTGCACCCCAACGACTAGAAGAACCTCTCGGATCAAAAAAAGAATTACCTCTCGGGCGCAGTCTGGTACGCAAATCGAGACCGACGCTCCAAATTTGGGAACCTTGCCCCAAAATTTGGACCGTACACACTTACCTGGGTACCCGTATGATAGCTGCACAAGAACCAAAGGACGGTCGCCCACTATGTGGTCCACACGTACCGCTACTTGGACACCCACCATGCTACCCAAGACCAGATAAGGTACATGCGTACCACCCCTTTCCCTGTTAACCGACAACATATCTTTCTTACAGAGCCATGCAGGCCACTGATCTACAGCCTTTGCTGGTACACCGTCCTTTCATCCTTGCTTTGCGCAACGCCCGTACTACCCGTACCCCATAGTTATATAAACCCCCGAGGTACTGGAAATCATTTTATTTCTAAATATTTACAAGGACGAGTTTTATTACAAAGATCTGAGACTAATATAATTAGTCTTATTTGCCATCAAGGGAAATTCCTAAGCTTGACTATGACATAAGGGTACATCGGTCCACATAGGTGAAATATTGGGGTTCTGCTGTAGTTTCTAAGACTCTAAAAACTGATGGTAAGGGTGGTAGACTCTGGATTGGGGTAGGTCCGAACACAGCTACTCTATGAGCAGGTAAGACTTGCATCACTTGTTTGGTCATACACCCAGCGATCCTGAGGTATGCGAATCCCATCTATAGTCACAGAGGTGTCGGCCCTGGGGGTACCGACAAAACAAAATAAATGGATCATCTTCAACTTTTCAATCCAACGAATCATTTAAACAATCATTCAAACATCAATTCCACTTGTTTGTTTTAGTAGGATGTTTTTATTAATTAGCATTATGTTAGGTAAAACATTTATTGCAAAACAGTCCTTAAATGGCAATTCCTTGGAGCTAAGATTGGCTCTGATACCAATTATAAGGTTCCCCCCTTCTAAAATAGAGAAACACTTAAGATAGTCCACCAAGTCTTAACTTGCAAAAAATTTCCTATTAATCGACACCTTGACCATGTAGAGATTCAAGGATACGATTCATAGGTAAGACCTAGTCCTATCCCACAAGGGAGCGTGATCTTCTAAAAATCAAATCACCCATAGGGTAATTGATCATAAATTGGGTAACTACTAGACTTGATTTCTAGAGGCAACGCTTTTTTCCTCATCCATGCAAGGCATAGCCGCTGGCCTAGTCTTCTAGAATAGAGTTGCCCAAGAACCCAATTCATTAAAGATAACAATTTCAATACAATTCATTGAATACAACACTCAATTCGTAGCTTCATACAATTTTATGTCATTATTCTAAAAGGAAAAGATACACATTTATTAACACTAATATTAAAAAGAAACTCTTCTCTAAAAGATAACCAAGCTGACTTGGCCACCATTTCCTTGAGGAGCTTGTAAAGGGAGGGCTGGGGCCACATCGGGAGCATCTTCTCTACTCTCGTTATTGTGCGCGCCTCCCGAGGTAATATTTTGACATTTTCGAGAAGGGGCCATCTTGTAGGGCTCGCTGTCGCGATCAAAACGGTCCAATCAGATCTCAATTTTGAGATCGTTTGCTCACCGTATGAGCAAAAGATCACAGCGCAAGAACCCTCTCTTAAGGCTAAAACCTCTTACTAAAGTCCACACAAATAAGGGGGGGATTGTGAGATGTCCTTAACACAAAAATGTTTTGCTAAAGGGGAGAAGGGCTGAGGGATGCTGTAAGTCTCTTCACACAGGGGGAGAAGAAGAGTTAAGGACACTGCCTCCTAGCAAGAGGGAGATGGAGGAAAATTGCCTTATTTGAAAAGTGGCAATTGAGGGGGTGTGGAGAGGGGTGGCTGTACTACTATAGCAAGTACACTGTACAGGGACAGACGATGGTACGGACAACGGCACAACAGAGCATACGCTACGCAGAAAATGCTTGTTGCCCACCATGGAGTACCTTGGGGGTTTATATAACTATGGGATACGGGTAGTACGCGCGTTGCGCAAAGCAAGGATGAAAGGACGGTGTACCAGCAAAGGCTGTAGATCAGTGGCCTGCGTGGCTCTGTAAGAAAGATATGCTGTCGGTTAAAAGGGAAAGGAGTGGTACGCATGTACCTTTTCTGGTCTGGGGCAGCATGGTGGGTGTCCAAGTAGCGGTACGTGTGGACCACATTGTGGGCGACCGTCCTTTGGTTCTTGTGCAGCTATCATACGGGTACCCAGGTAAGTGTGTACGGTCCAAATTTTGGGGCAAGGTTCCCAAATTTGGAGCGTCGGTCTCGATTTGCGTACCAGACTACGCCCGAGAGGTAATTTTTTTTTGATGATGCAAGTCTTACCTCCTCACAGAGTAGCTGTGTTGGGACCTACCCCAATCCAGAGTCTACCACCCTTACCATTAGTTTTTAGAGTCTTAGAAACTACAGCAGAACCCCAAAATTTCACCTATGTGGACCGCTGTACCCTTATGTCATAGTTAAGCTTAGGAATTTCCCTTGATGGCAAATGAGACTAATTATATTAGTCTCAGATCTTTGTAATAAAACTCGTCCTTGTAAATATTTAGAAATAAAATGATTTCTATGTTTTACTCTTCAAAATAAGCGTTGTGCAAATATATATCTTGTAATCTTAAAATTGTTTTTACAATGATGGCCAGGACGATCACCCTCCACTTCCCAGTGCGCTTTACATTGATATCCAAGAGAAGAAGCTCTTGCTCAAGCAAATGCAACCTCCCTCCTTTAAAGGAGAAGGTTCAAAGATTGAGAAGGATGCTGAAGTCTGGATTGAAGCGATGGACGATTATTTCTCTGCCGCCGGTACTGGAGTAGCAAATCAGTCTATGCTTGCATGGTTTCGCCTCATCGGAGATGCTAAACTCTGGTGGAAACAGTGGTGCCGTGACAAGGGAGTCACCGAGCATTCTCAAACGTGGGAAGACATCAAGCAGGCCGTGAAGGAAAGATATCTTCCCCCTTCCTATGAATCCATAAAGATTCTTGGGATGGATTTGTTAATTGCAAACAAAGCTTGCATTCATTGTCACTAGGGGAGTATCACTTTTTAAAATGAGCATGGCCAAGTACTATCCGTTCAGGGCATAACATAACCTAAATCTAGGGTAGTCAAGGCAAAACATCTTCTTAAGGGAACACGTAAGGGTCAGCAAGTTTTCTTAGCGAAGCTCAACAAAACCATTGAACCTAGTAAGGAGACAGAACCCTCTTGGCTCCAAGAATTCTCTGACATCTTCCCTGACAAGCTTACAGGCCTACCACCTCCTCGAATCATGAAATTGAGGTGATCCCTGGGACTCAACCCGTCTCAAAAATGCGCCCTATAAAATGTCCCTTCCTGAAGCCATTGAACTTAAAGAGCAACTTTCCCAACTCATTGAGCAAGGATTCGTACACCCCAGTAGCTCTCCTTGGGGGGCACCTGTCCTTTTCCAAAAAAAAAGAAGGACGGAACTCTCTGCCTCTGCATAGATTATCGAGGGCTGAATCAAGTCACTGTCAAGAATAAGTATGCTATCCCTCGCATCGACGAACTTCTTGACAGGCTTCATGGGGCCAAAGTCTTCTCAAAAATAGATTTGAGATCTGGTTACTATCAGATCATCAAAGTCGAGGAAGCAGATATACCCAAGACAGCCTTCAGTACCGGTTATAACCACTATGAGTTTACTGTAAGCTCATTCGGGTTAACCAATGCTCCTGCAACCTTCAACCGCCTAATGCAAGATATATTCCATCCTTACTTGGATGAATTTGTGCTTGTTTTCTTTGATGACATCTTAATCTACTCCAAATCAATGGAAGAGCATGAGGAGCATGTGCGTAGAGTTCTGCAATTGTTGCGCAGACACAAACTCTATGCCAAGAAGAGCAAATGTACCTTCTTTACTCATCAAATTGAGTATCTTGGGTTCATCGTCTTCAAAGATGGCATTTCAATAGTTCCCGCCAAGGTTAAAGATATTCTAGAGTGGCCATCCCCTAAATCAGTTCATGAAGTTCGTGGGTTTTTGGGAATCACGGGATGGTATAGGATTTTTATTAAAGATTATGCCTTGGTAGCTGCACCTTTGACGGATCTTCTCTCAAGAAGTATTGCAAAATAGTGTGGCTGCCAATCCATCAAAACAGCTTTGATCAGCTCAAGGTCATTATTACTTTTGCCCCAGTCCTGAAACTTCCTGATTTCACCAAGGAATTTGAAGTGGTTACTGATGCCAGTAGTCTAGCACTTGGTGGTGTCCTCCATGAAGCTCATGATAGTCCTACTGCGGGACACCCAGGCTATGCAAAAATATTCAATGCCGTAACAAGGAGCTTTTATTAGGCAAGCTTGAAAAATGATGTCCTTCGGTACTTGAAGCGATGTCTCTCTCATGCCAAAGGATCAAAGCTGAAAGGGTCAAGATGCCTGGGAAACTTCAACCCTTGGATATTCCCCAAATGAAGTGGGAGTGCATTAGTATGGATTTTGTCACAAGTCTCCCCATTGTTCAAGCAGGATATGACTCCATTCTGGTAGTAGTGGACTTACTTACCAGAGTAGCTCACCTTATACCAGCAAAGAAGACCTTCAAAGCTTCTGATGTTGCTAGAATATTCATCAAGGAAGTCCTCAAACTTCATGGTCTCCCAAAAAGGATAGTAAGTGACCGGGATTTTGACTTCACTTCAAAGTGCCTATAAACTCCAACTCCAACTCTGGTAGAATTTGCCTACAATGCATCTTATCATCAGAGCATAGGAATGTCACCATTCAAAGCACTCTCTATGGGCAAGAATGCTTGTTTCCTCTAAATTTCTCTGATCCAGGAAAATGCTCGAAGAGATGGAGGAACAAACCAAGGCAATCCAAAAGGATATTAAAGCTGCCCAAGATCGATAAAAGCGTTATGCTGACACCAAGAGGTCTGAAAGGATCTTCAAGGAAGGAGACAAAGTTCTTCTATGAGTGCTACCCAAACGAAGTTCTCTATCACTTGGGAAATATAAGAAGCTCAGCCCTAGGTATTGTGGTCCCTATACAGTTATCAAGCCTTTAGGTAAAAGTGCCTACAAACTCCAACTCCTAGCCAATATCAAAGTCCACAATGTATTTCATGTAAGTTTGTTAAAACTTATGTACCCAGTCTTGATCATTAACCTACTCAAGGAGTCCTTGAATTACAGCCCAATAGCATCATAGATTCTAGGGAAAGGCAACTCCGAAATAGAACTCTTGTAGTACAGTGGAAAGATTACCCTGAAGAGGATGCAACTTGGGAAGATGAAGCTACACTCTTAAAGGATTATCCCCAATTCATGATGAGTCATCTTGATTTCTTTAAGGGGGGAAGGATGTAACATACCCATCTTCACTAATAAAGAAATGTCTTGTAATAGATAAATTTATGAGTTTTTATGGTTTAAAAATCAATAATTTTATTAAATGAGTCATTTCTACTTAGAGTCTTTAAATTTTGAGCCCAAATTTAGAATTTATCCGCGATCTTATCCTAATATAGGATTTTACAGCATCCAAAACGGACACCGAATCAAGCTTATACGCAAATTTCAGTCATTTTTAGTTAAAAAGCGACGACCTTTAAACCTTAATAAATGCATGACCGAGCGTCCGATTGACGAATGGTCTGCACCCCAACGACTAGGAGAACCTCCCGGATCAAAAAAAAAATTACCTCTCGGGCGCAGTCTGGTACGCAAATCGAGACCGACGCTCCAAATTTGGAAACCTTGCCCCAAAATTTGGACCGTACACACTTACCTGGGTACCCGTATGATAGCTGCACAAGAACCGAAGGACGGTCGCCCACTATGTGGTCCACACGTACCGCTACTTGGACACCCACCATAATGTCCCAGACCAGATAAGGTACATGCGTACCACTCCTTTCCCTGTTAACCGACAGCATATCTTTCTTACAGAGCCATTTTCTGTGTAGCGTATGCTCTGTTGTGCCGTTGTCCGTACCGTCGTCTGTCCCTGTGCAGTGTACTTGCTAGAGTAGTACAGCCACCCCTCTCCACACCCCCTCAATTGCCACTTTTCAAAATAAGGCAATTTTCCTCCATCTCCCTCTTGCTAGGAGGCAGTGTCCTTAACTCTTCTTCTCCCCCTGTGTGAAGAGACTTACAGCATCCCTCAGCCCTTCTCCCCTTTAGCAAAACATTTTTGTGTTAAGGACATCTCACAATCCCCCCCCTTATTTGTGTGGACTTTAGTAAGAGGTTTTAGCCTTAAGAGAGGGTTCTTGCGCTGTGATCTTTTGCTCATACGGTGAGCAAACGATCTCAGAATTGAGATCTGATTGGACCGTTTTGATCGCAACAGCGAGCCCTACAAGATGGCCCCTTCTCGAAAACGTCAAAATATTACCTCGAGAGGCGCGCACAATAACGAGTAGAGAAGATGCTCCCGATGCGGCCCCAACCCTCCCTTTACAAGCTCCTCAAGGAAATGGTTGCCAAGTCAGCTTGGTTATCTTTTAGAGAAGAGTTTTTTTTTAATATTAGTGTTAATAAATGTGTATCTTTTCCTTTTAGAATAATGACATAAAATTGTATGAAGCTACGAATTGAGTGTTGTATTCAATGAATTGTATTGAAATTGTTATCTTTAATGAATTGGGTTCTTGGGCAACTCTATTCTAGAAGACTAGGCCAGCGGCTATGCCTTGCATGGATGAGGAAAAAAGCGTTGCCTCTAGAAATCAAGTCTAGTAGTTACCCAATTTATGATCAATTACCCTATGGGTGATTTGATTTTTAGAAGATCACGCTCCCTTGTGGGATAGGACTATGTCTTACCTATGAATCGTATCCTTGAATCTCTACATGGTCAAGGTGTCGATTAATAGGAAATTTTTTGCAAGTTAAGACTTGGTGGACTATTAGTCTTAGATCTTTCTAATAAAACTCGTCCTTGTAAATATTTAGAAATAAAATGATTTCTATGTTTTACTCTTCAAAATAAGCGTTGTGCAAATATATATCTTGTAATCTTAAAATTATTTTTATAATGATGGCCAGGACGATCACCCTCCACTTTCCAGTGCGCTTTACACTGATATCCAGGAGAAGAAGCTCTTGCTCAAGCAAATGCAACCTCCCTCCTTTAAAGGAGAAGGTTCAAAGATTGAGAAGGATGTTGAAGCCTGGATTGAAGCAATGGACGATTATTTCTCTGCTGCCAGTACTGGAGTAGCAAATCAGTCTATGCTTGCATGGTTTCGCCTCATCGGAGATGGTGGTGCCGGGACAAGGGAGTCACCGAGCATTCTCAAATGTGGGAAGACATCAAGCAGGCCGTGAAGGAAAGATATCTTCCCCCTTCCCATGAATCCATAAAGATTCTTGGGATGGATTTGTTAATTGCAAACAAAGCTAGCATTCATTGTCACTAGGGGAGTATCACTTTTGAAAATTAGCATGGCCAAGTGATATCCGTTCAGGGCATAACATAACCTAAATCTAGGGTAGTCAAGGCAAAACATCTTCTCAAGGGAACACGTAAGAGTCAGCAAGTTTTCTTAGCCAAGCTCAACACAACCATTGAACCTAGTAAGGAGACAGAACCCTCTTGGCTCCAAGAATTCTCTAACATCTTCCCTGACAAGCTTACAGGTCTACCGCCTCCTCGAATCATGAAATTTAGGTGATCCCTGGGACTCAACCCGTCTCAAAAATGCGCCCTATAAAATGTCCCTTCCTGAAGCCATTGAACTTAAAGAGCAACTTTCCCAACTCATTGAGCAAGGATTCGTACACCCCAGTAGCTCTCCTTGGGGGGCACCTGTCCTTTTTCAAAAAAAAAAAAGGACGGAACTCTCTGCTTGTGCATAGATTATCGAGGGCTGAATCAAGTCACTGTCAAGAATAAGTATGCTATCCCTCGCATCGACGAACTTCTTGACAGGCTTCATGGGGCCAAAGTCTTCTCAAAAATAGATTTGAGATCTGGTTACTATCAGATCATCAAAGTCGAGGAAGCAGATATACCCAAGACAGCCTTCAGTACCGGTTATAACCACTATGAGTTTACTGTAAGCTCATTCGGGTTAACCAATGCTCCTGCAACCTTCAACCGCCTAATGCAAGATATATTCCATCCTTACTTGGATGAATTTGTGCTTGTTTTCTTTGATGACATCTTAATCTACTCCAAATCAATGGAAGAGCATGAGGAGCATGTGCGTAGAGTTCTGCAATTGTTGCGCAGACACAAACTCTATGCCAAGAAGAGCAAATGTACCTTCTTTACTCATCAAATTGAGTATCTTGGGTTCATTGTCTTCAAAGATGGCATTTCAATAGTTCCCGCCAAGGTCAAAGATATTCTAGAGTGGCCATCCCCTAAATCAGTTCATGAAGTTCGTGGGTTTTTGGGAATCACGGGATGGTATAGGATTTTTATTAAAGATTATGCCTTGGTAGCTGCACCTTTGACGGATCTTCTCTCAAGAAGTATTGCAAAATAGTGTGGCTGCCAATCCATCAAAACAGCTTTGATAAGCTCACGGCATTATTACTTTTGCCCCAGTCCTGAAACTTCCTGATTTCACCAAGTGGTTACTGATGCCAGTAGTCTAGCACTTGGTGGTGTCCTCCATGAAGCTCATGATAGTCCTACTGCGGGACACCCAGGCTATGCAAAGATATTCAATGCCGTAAACAAGGAGCTTTCATTAGGCAAGCTTGAAAAATGATGTCCTTCGGTACTTGAAGTGATGTCTCTCTCATGCCAAAGGATCAAAGCTAAAAGGGTCAAAGCTGAAAGGGTCAAGATGCCTGGGAAACTTCTACCCTTGGATATTCCCCAAATGAAGTGGGAGTGCATTAGTATGGATTTTGTCATAAGTCTCCCCATTGTTCAAGCAGGATATGACTCCATTCTGGTAGTAGTGGACTTACTTACCAGAGTAGCTCACCTTATACCAGCAAAGAAGACCTTCAAAGCTTCTGATGTTGCTAGAATATTCATCAAGGAAGTCCTCAAACTTCATGGTCTCCCAAAAAGGATAGTAAGTGACCGGGATTTTGACTTCACTTCAAAGTGCCTATAAACTCCAACTCCAACTCTGGTAGAATTTGCCTACAATGCATCTTATCATCAGAGCATAGGAATGTCACCATTCAAAGCACTCTCTATGGGCAAGAATGCTTGTTTCCTCTAAATTTCTCTGATCCAGGAAAATGCTCGAAGAGATGGAGGAACAAACCAAGGCAATCCAAAAGGATATTAAAGCTGCCCAAGATCGATAAAAGCGTTATGCTGACACCAAGAGGTCTGAAAGGATCTTCAAGGAAGGAGACAAAGTTCTTCTATGAGTGCTACCCAAACGAAGTTCTCTATCACTTGGGAAATATAAGAAGCTCAGCCCTAGGTATTGTGGTCCCTATACAGTTATCAAGCCTTTAGGTAAAAGTGCCTACAAACTCCAACTCCCAGCCAATATCAAAGTCCACAATGTATTTCATGTAAGTTTGTTAAAACTTATGTACCCAGTCTTGATCATTAACCTACTCAAGGAGTCCTTGAATTACAGCCCAATAGCATCATAGATTCTAGGGAAAGGCAACTCCGAAATAGAACTCTTGTAGAACATCTAGTACAGTGGAAAGATTACCCTAAAGAGGATGCAACTTGGGAAGATGAAGCTACACTCTTAAAGGATTATCCCCAATTCATGATGAGTCATCTTGATTTCTTTAAGGAGGGAAGGATGTAACATACCCATCTTCACTAATAAAGAAATGTCTTGTAATAGATAAATTTATGAGTTTTTATGGTTTAAAAATCAATAATTTTATTAAATGAGTCATTTCTACTTAGAGTCTTTAAATTTTGAGCCCAAATTTGGAATTTATCCGCGATTTTATCCTAATATAGGATTTTACAGCATCCAAAACGGACACCGAATCAAGCTTATACGCAAATTGCAGTCATTTTTAGTTAAAAAGCGACGACCTTTAAACCTTAATAAATGCATGACCGAGCGTACGATTGACAAATGGTCTGCACCCCAACGACTAGGAGAACCTCCCGGATCAAAAAAAAAAACCTCTCGGGCGCAGTCTGGTACGCAAATCGAGACCGACGCTCCAAATTTGGGAACCTTGCCCCAAAATTTGGACCGTACACACTTACATGGGTACCCGTATGATAGCTGCACAAGAACCAAAGGACGGTCGCCCACTATGTGGTCCACACGTACCGCTACTTGGACACCCACCATAATGTCCCAGACCAGATAAGGTACATGCGTACCACTCCTTTCCCTGTTAACCGACAGCATATCTTTCTTACAGAGCCATTTTCTGCGTAGCGTATGCTCTGTTGTGCCGTTGTCCGTACCGTCGTCTGTCCCTATGCAGTGTACTTGCTAGAGTAGTACAGCCACCCCTCTCCAC
This sequence comes from Cibotium barometz, assembly GCF_041138505.1. Lineage (NCBI taxonomy): Eukaryota > Viridiplantae > Streptophyta > Polypodiopsida > Cyatheales > Cibotiaceae > Cibotium > Cibotium barometz. The sequence continues at coordinate 20,618,359 of NC_141109.1, forward strand.
ACCCCCTCAATTGCCACTTTTCAAATAAGGCAATTTTCCTCCATCTCCCTCTTGCTAGGAGGCAGTGTCCTTAACTCTTCTTCTCCCCTTGTGTGAAGAGACTTACAGCATCCCTCAGCCCTTCTCCCCTTTAGCAAAACATTTTTGTGTTAGGGACATCTCACAATCCCCCCCCTTATTTGTGTGGACTTTAGTAAGAGGTTTTAGCCTTAAGAGAGGGTTCTTGCGCTGTGATCTTTTGCTCATACGGTGAGCAAACGATCTCAGAATTGAGATCTGATTGGACCGTTTTGATCGCGACAGCGAGCCCTACAAGATGGCCCCTTCTCGAAAACGTCAAAATATTACCTCGAGAGGCGCGCACAATAACGAGTAGAGAAGATGCTCCCGATGTGGCCCCAACCCTCCGTTTACAAGCTCCTCAAGGAAATGGTGGCCAAGTCAGCTTGGTTATCATTTAGAGAAGAGTTTTTTTTTAATATTAGTGTTAATAAATATGTATCTTTTCCTTTTAGAATAATGACATAAAATTGTATGAAGCTACGAATTGAGTGTTGTATTCAATGAATTGTATTGAAATTGTTATCTTTAATGAATTGGGTTCTTGGGCAACTCTATTCTAGAAGACTAGGCCAGCGGCTATGCCTTGCATGGATGAGGAAAAAAGCGTTGCCTCTAGAAATCAAGTCTAGTAGTTACCCAATTTATGATCAATTACCCTATGGGTGATTTGATTTTTAGAAGATCACGCTCCCCTGTGGGATAGAACTATGTCTTACCTATGAATCGTATCCTTGAATCTCTACATGGTCAAGGTGTCGATTAATAGGAAATTTTTTGCAAGTTAAGACTTGGTGGACTATTAGTCTCAGATCTTTGTAATAAAACTCGTCCTTGTAAATATTTAGAAATAAAATGATTTCTATGTTTTACTCTTCAAAATAAGCGTTGTGCAAATATATATCTTGTAATCTTAAAATTGTTTTTACAATGATGGCCAGGACGATCACCCTCCACTTCCGAGTGCGCTTTACACTAATATCCAGGAGAAGAAGCTCTTCCTCAAGCAAATGCAACCTCCCTCCTTTAAAGGAGAAGGTTCAAAGATTGAGAAGGATGCTGAAGCCTGGATTGAAGCAATGGACGATTATTTCTCTGCCGCCGGTACTGGAATAGCAAATCAGTCTATGCTTGCATGGTGTCGCCTCATCAGAGATGGTGGTGCCGGGACAAGGGAGTCACCGAGCATTCTCAAACGTGGGAAGACATCAAGCAGGCCGTGAAGGAAAGATATCTTCCCCGTTCCCATGAATCCATAAAGATTCTTGGGATGGATTGGTTAATTGCAAACAAAGCTAGCATTCATTGTCACTAGGGGAGTATCACTTTTGAAAATGAGCATGGCCAAGTAATATCCGTTCAGGGCATAACATAACCTAAATCTAGGGTAGTCAAGGCAAAACATCTTCTCAAGGGAACACATAAGGGTCAGCAAGTTTTCTTAGCCAAGCTCAACAAAACCATTGAACCTAGTAAGGAGACAGAACCCTCTTGGCTCCAAGAATTCTCTGACATCTTCCCTGACAAGCTTACAGGCCTACCGCCTCCTCGAATCATGAAATTGAGGTGATCCCTGGGACCGTCTCAAAAACGCGCCCTATAAAATGTCCCTTCCTGAAGCCATTGAACTTAAAGAGCAACTTTCCCAACTCATTGAGCAAGGATTCGTACACCCCAGTAGCTCTCCTTGGGGGGCACCTGTCCTTTTTCAAAAAAAAAAGGACGGAACTCTCTGCTTGTGCATAGATTATCGAGGGCTGAATCAAGTCACTGTCAAGAATAAGTATGCTATCCCTCGCATCGACGAACTTCTTGACAGGCTTCATGGGGCCAAAGTCTTCTCAAAAATAGATTTGAGATCTGGTTACTATCAGATCATCAAAGTCGAGGAAGTAGATATACCCAAGACAGCCTTCAGTACCGGTTATAACCACTATGAGTTTACTGTAAGCTCATTCGGGTTAACCAATGCTCCTGCAACCTTCAACCGCCTAATGCAAGATATATTCCATCCTTACTTGGATGAATTTGTGCTTGTTTTCTTTGATGACATCTTAATCTACTCCAAATCAATGGAAGAGCATGAGGAGCATGTGCGTAGAGTTCTGCAATTGTTGCGCAGACACAAACTCTATGCCAAGAAGAGCAAATGTACCTTCTTTACTCATCAAATTGAGTATCTTGGGTTCATCGTCTTCAAAGATGGCATTTCAATAGTTCCCGCCAAGGTTAAAGATATTCTAGAGTGGCCATCCCCTAAATCAGTTCATGAAGTTCGTGGGTTTTTGGGAATCACGGGATGGTATAGGATTTTTATTAAAGATTATGCCTCGGTAGCTGCACCTTTGACGGATCTTCTCTCAAGAAGTATTGCAAAATAGTGTGGCTGCCAATCCATCAAAACAACTTTGATCAGCTCAAGGTCATTATTACTTTTGCCTGAGTCCTGAAACTTCCTAATTTCACCAAGGAATTTGAAGTGGTTACTGATGCCAGTAGTCTAGCACTTGGTGGTGTCCTCCATGAAGCTCATGATAGTCCTACTGCGGGACACCCAGGCTATGCAAAAATATTCAATGCCGTAACAAGGAGCTTTCATTAGGCAGGCTTGAAAAATGATGTCCTTCGGTACTTGAAGCGATGTCTCTCTCATGCCAAAGGATCAAAGCTAAAAGGGTCAAAGCTGAAAGGGTCAAGATGCCTGGGAAACTTCTACCCTTGGATATTCCCCAAATGAAGTGGGAGTGCATTAGTATGGATTTTGTCACAAGTCTCCCCATTGTTCAAGCAGGATATGACTCCATTCTGGTAGTAGTGGACTTACTTCCCAAAGTAGCTCACCTTATACCAGTAAAGAAGACCTTCAAAGCTTCCGATGTTGCTAGAATATTCATCAAGGAAGTCCTCAAACTTCATGGTCTCCCAAAAAGGATAGTAAGTGACCGGGATTTTGACTTCACTTCAAAGTGCCTATAAACTCCAACTCCAACTCTGGTAGAATTTGCCTACAATGCATCTTATCATCAGAGCATAGGAATGTCACCATTAAAAGCACTCTCTATGGGCAAGAATGCTTGTTTCCTCTAAATTTCTCTGATCCAGGAAAATGCTCGAAGAGATGGAGGAACAAACCAAGGCAATCCAAAAGGATATTAAAGCTGCCCAAGATGGATAAAAGCATTATGCTGACACCAAGAGGTCTGAAAGGATCTTCAAGGAAGGAGACAAAGTTCTTCTATGAGTGCTACCCAAACGAAGTTCTCTATCACTTGGGAAATATAAGAAGCTCAGCCCTAGGTATTGTGGTCCCTATACAGTTATCAAGCCTTTAGGTTAAAGTGCCTACAAACTCCAACTCCCAGCCAATATCAAAGTCCACAATGTATTTCATGTAAGTTTGTTAAAACCTTATGTACCCAGTCTTGATCATTAACCTACTCAAGGAGTCCTTGAATTACAGCCCAATAGCATCATAGATTCTAGGGAAAGGCAACTCCGAAATAGAACTCTTGTAGAACATCTAGTACAGTGGAAAGATTACCCTGAAGAGGATGCAACTTGGGAAGATGAAGCTGCACTCTTAAAGGATTATCCCCAATTCATGATGAGACATCTTGATTTCTTTAAGGGGGGAAGGATGTAACATACCCATCTTCACTAATAAAGAAATGTCTTGTAATAGATAAATTCATGAGTTTTTATGGTATAAAAATCAATGATTTTATTAAATGAGTCATTTCTACTTAGAGTATTTAAATTTTGAGCCCAAATTTGGAATTTATGCACGATTTTACCTTAATATAGGATTTTACAGCATCCAAAATGGACACCGAATCAAGCTTATACGCAAATTTCAGTCATTTTTAGTTAAAAAGCGACGACCTTTAAACCTTAATAAATGCATGACCGAGCGTCCGGTTGACGAATGGTCTGCACCCCAACGACTAGGAGAACCTCCCGGATCAAAAAAAAATTACCTCTCAGGCGCAGTCTAGTACGCAAATCGAGACCGACGCTCCAAATTTGGGAACCTTGCCCCAAAATTTAGACCGTACACACTTACTTGGGTACCCGTATGATAGCTGCACAAGAACCAAAGGACGGTCGCCCACTATGTGGTCCACACGTACCGCTACTTGGACACCCACCATGCTGTCCCAGACCAGATAAGGTACATGCGTACCACTCCTTTCCCTGTTAACCGACAGCATATCTTTCTTACAGAGCCATGCAGGCCACTGACCTACAGCCTTTGCTGGTACACCGTCCTTTCATCCTTGCTTTGCGCAACGCCCGTACTACCCGTACTCCATAGTTATATAAACCCCTGGTACTCCATGGGCAATAAGCATTTTCTGCGTAGCGTATGCTCTGTTGTGCCGTTGCCCGTACCGTCGTCTGTCCCTGTGCAATGTACTTGCTATAGTAGTACAGCCACCCCTCTCCACACCCCCTCAATTGCCACTTTTCAAATAAGATTATTTTCCTCCATCTCCCTCTTGCTAGGAGGCAGTGTCCTTAACTCTTCTTCTCCCCCTGTGTGAAGAGACTTACAGCATCCCTCAGCCCTTCTCCCCTTTAGCAAAACATTTTTGTGTTAAGGACATCTCACAATCCTCCCCCTTATTTGTGTGGATTTTAGTAAGAGGTTTTAGCCTTAAGAGAGGGTTCTTGCGCTGTGATCTTTTGCTCATACGGTGAGCAAACCATCTCAGAATTGAGATCTGATTGGACCGTTTTGATCGCGACAACGAGCCCTACAAGATGGCCCCTTCTCAAAAACGTCAAAATATTACCTCGAGAGGCGCGCACAATAACGAGAGTAGAGAAGATGCTCCCGATGCGGCCCCAACCCTCCCTTTACAAGCTCCTCAAGAAAATGGTGGCCAAGTCAGCTTGGTTATCTTTTAGAGAAGAGTTTTTTTTTTAATATTAGTGTTAATAAATGTGTATCTTTTCCTTTTAGAATAATGACATAAAATTGTATGAAGCTACGAATTGAGTGTTGTATTCAATGAATTGTATTGAAATTGTTATCTTTAATGAATTGGGTTCTTGGGCAACTCTATTCTAGAAGACTAGGCCAGTGGCTATGCCTTGCATGGATGAGGAAAAAAGCGTTGCCTCTAGAAATCAAGTCTAGTAGTTACCCAATTTATGATCAATTACCCTATGGGTGATTTGATTTTTAGAATATCACGCTCCCCTGTGGGATAGGGCTAGGTCTTACCTATGAATCGTATCCTTGAATCTCTACATGGTCAAGGTGTCGATTAATAGGAAATTTTTTGCAAGTTAAGACTTGGTGGACTATCTTAAGTGTTTCCCTATTTTAGAAGGGGGGAACCTTATACTTGGTATCAGAGCCAATCTTAGCTTCAAGGAATTGCCATTTAAGGATGTTTTACCTCACATAATGCTAATTAATAAAAACATCCTACTAAAACAAACAAGTGGAATTGATGTTTGAATGATTGTTTAAATGATTCGTTGGATTGAAAAGTTGAAGATGATCCATTTATTTTGTTTTGTCGGTACCCCAAGGGCCGACACCTCTATGACTATAGATGGGATTCGCATACCTCAGGATCGCTGGGTGTATGACCAAACAAGTGATGCAAGTCTTACCTGCTCACAGAGTAGCTGTGTTGGGACCTACCCCAATCCAGAGTCTGCCACCCTTACCATCAATTTTTAGAGTCTTAGAAACTACAGCAGAACCCCAATATTTCACCCTTATGTCATAGTCAAGCTTAGGAATTTCCCTTGATGGCAAATAAGACTAATTATATTAGTCTTAGATCTTTGTAATAAAACTCGTCCTTGTAAATATTTAGAAATAAAATGATTTCTATGTTTTACTCTTCAAAATAAGCGTTGTGCAAATATATATCTTGTAATCTTAAAATTGTTTTTACAATGATGGCCAGGACGATCACCCTCCACTTCCCAGTGCACTTTACACTGATATCCAGGAGAAGAAGCTCTTGCTCAAGCAAATGCAACCTCCCTCCTTTCAAGGAGAAGGTTCAAAGATTGAGAAGGATGCTGAAGTCTGGATTGAAGCGATGGACGATTATTTCTCCGCTGCCAGTACTGGAGTAGCAAATCAGTCTATGCTTGCATGGTTTCGCCTCATCGGAGATGCTAAACTCTGGTGGAAACAGTGGTGCCGTGACAAGGGAGTCACCGAGCATTCTCAAACGTGGGAAGACATCAAGCAGGCCGTGAAGGAAAGATATCTTCCCCCTTCCCATGAATACATAAAGATTCTTGGGATGGATTGGTTAATTGCAAACAAAGCTAGCATTCATTGTCACTAGGGGAGTATCACTTTTCAAAATGAGCATGGCCAAGTAATATCCATGCAGGGCATAACATAACCTAAATATAGGGTAGTCAAGGCAAAACATCTTCTCAAGGGAACACGTAAGGGTCAGCAAGTTTTCTTAGCCAAGCTCAACAAAACCATTGAACCTAGTAAGGAGACAGAACCCTCTTGGCTCCAAGAATTCTTTGACATCTTCTCTGACAAGCTTACAGGCCTACCGCCTCCTCGAATCATGAAATTGAGGTGATCCCTGGGACTCAACTCGTCTCAAAAACGCGTCCTATAAAATGTCCCTTCCTGAAGCCATTGAACTTAAAGAGCAACTTTCCCAACTCATTGAGCAAGGATTCGTACACCCCAGTAGCTCTCCTTGGGGGGCACCTGTCCTTTTCCAAAAAAAAGAAGGACGGAACTCTCTGCCTTTGCATAGATAATCGAGGGCTGAATCAAGTCACTGTCAAGAATAAGTATGCTATCCCTCGCATCGACGAACTTCTTGACAGGCTTCATGGGGCCAAAGTCTTCTCAAAAATAGATTTGAGATCTGGTTACTATCAGATCATCAAAGTCGAGGAAGCAGATATACCCAAGACAGCCTTCAGTACCGGTTATAAGCACTATGAGTTTACTGTAACCTCATTCGGGTTAACCAATGCTCCTGCAACCTTCAACCGCCTAATGCAAGATATATTCCATCCTTACTTGGATGAATTTGTGCTTGTTTTCTTTGATGACATCTTAATCTACTCCAAATCAATGGAAGAGCATGAGGAGCATGTGCGTAGAGTTCTGCAATTGTTGCGCAGACACAAACTCTATGCCAAGAAGAGCAAATGTACCTTCTTTACTCATCAAATTGAGTATCTTGGGTTCATTGTCTTCAAAGATGGCATTTCAATAGTTCCCGCCAAGGTCAAAGATATTCTAGAGTGGCCATCCTCTAAATCAGTTCATGAAGTTCGTGGGTTTTTGGGAATCACGGGATGGTATAGGATTTTTATTAAAGATTATGCCTTGGTAGCTGCACCTTTGAGACGGATCTTCTCTCAAGAAGTATTGCAAAATAGTGTGGCTGCCAATCCATCAAAACAGCTTTGATCAGCTCAAGGTCATTATTAGTTTTGCCCCAGTCCTAAAACTTCCTGATTTCACGAAGGAATTTGAAGTGGTTACTGATGCCAGTAGTCTAGCACTTGGTGGTGTCCTCCATGAAGCTCATGATAGTCCTACTGCGGGACACCCAGGCTATGCAAAAATATTCAATGCCGTAACAAGGAGCTTTCATTAGGCATGCTTGAAAAATGATGTCCTTCGGTACTTGAAGCGATGTCTCTCATGCCAAAGGATCAAAGCTAAAAGGGTCAAAGCTGAAAGGGTCGAGATGCCTGGGAAACTTCTACCCTTGGATATTCCCCAAATGAAGTGGGAGTGCATTAGTATGGATTTTGTCACAAGTCTCCCCATTGTTCAAGCAGGATATGACTCCATTCTGGTAGTAGTGGACTTACTTACCAAAGTAGCTCACCTTATATCAGCAAAGAAGACCCTTAAAGCTTCTGATGTTGCTAGAATATTCATCAAGGAAGTCCTCAAACTTCATGGTCTCCCAAAAAGGATAGTAACTGACCGGGATTTTGACTTCACTTCAAAGTGCCTATAAACTCCAACTCCAACTCTGGTAGAATTTGCCTACAATGCATCTTATCATCAGAGCATAGGAATGTCACCATTCAAAGCACTCTCTATGGGCAAGAATGCTTGTTTCCTCTAAATTTCTCTGATCCAGGAAAATGCTCGAAGAGATGGAGGAACAAACCAAGGCAATCCAAAAGGATATTAATGCTGCCCAAGATGGATAAAAGCATTATGCTGACACCAAGAGGTCTGAAAGGATCTTCAAGGAAGGAGACAAAGTTCTTCTATGGGTGCTACCCAAACGAAGTTCTCTATCACTTGGGAAATATAAGAAGCTCAGCCCTAGGTATTGTGGTCCCTATACAGTTATCAAGCCTTTAGGTTAAAGTGCCTACAAACTCCAACTCCCAGCCAATATCAAAGTCCACAATGTATTTCATGTAAGTTTGTTAAAACTTATGTACCCAGTCTTGATCATTAACCTACTCAAGGAGTCCTTGAATTACAGCCCAATAGCATCATAGATTCTAGGGAAAGGCAACTCCGAAATAGAACTCTTGTAGAACATCTAGTACAGTGGAAAGATTACCCTGAAGAGGATGCAACTTGGGAAGATGAAGCTACACTCTTAAAGGATTATCCCCAATTTATGATGAGTCATCTTGATTTCTTTAAGGGGGGAAGGATGTAACATACCCATCTTCACTAATAAAGAAATGTCTTGTAATAGATAAATTTATGAGTTTTTATGGTATAAAAATCAATGATTTTATTAAATGAGTCATTTCTACTTAGTCTTTAAATTTTGAGCCCAAATTTGAAATTTATGCGCGATTTTACCCTAATATAGGATTTTACAGCATCCAAAACGGACACCAAATCAAAGTTATACGCAAATTTCAGTCATTTTTAGTTAAAAAGCGACGACCTTTAAACCTTCATAAATGCATGACCGAGCGTCCGATTGACAAATGGTCTGCATCCCAACGACTAGGAGAACCTCCCGGATAAAAAAAAAATTACCTCGCAGTCTGGTACGTAAATCGAGACCGACGCTCCAAATTTGGAAACCTTGCCCCAAAATTTAGACCGTACACACTTACCTGGGTACCCGTATGATAGCTGCACAAGAACCAAAGGACGGTCACCCACTATGTGGTCCACACGTACCGCTACTTGGACACCCACCATGCTGTCCCAGACCAGATAAGGTACATGCGTACCACTCCTTTCCCTGTTAACCGACAGCATATCTTTCTTACAGAGCCATGCAGGCCACTGATCTACAGCCTTTGCCAGTACACCGTCCTTTCATCCTTGCTTTGCGCAACGCCCGTACTACCCGTATCCCATAGTTATATAAACCCCCGAGGTACTCCATGGGCAACAAGCATTTTCTGCGTAGCGTATGCTTTGTTGTGCCGTTGTCCGTACCGTCGTCTGTCCCTGTGCAGTGTACTTGCTATAGTAGTACAGCCACCCCTCTCCACACCCCCTCAATTGCCACTTTTCAAATAAGGCAATTTTCCTCCATCTCCCTCTTGCTAGGAGGCAGTGTCCTTAACTCTTCTTCTCCCCCTGTGTGAAGAGACTTACAGCATCCCTCAGCCCTTCTCCCCTTTAGCAAAACATTTTTGTGTTAAGGACATCTCACAATCCCCCCCCCCCTTATTTGTGTGGACTTTAGTAAGAGGTTTTAGCCTTCAGAGAGAGGGTTCTTGCGCTGTGATCTTTTACTCATACGGTGAGCAAACGATCTCAGAATTGAGATCTGATTGGACCGTTTTGATCGCGACAGCGAGCCCTACAAGATGGCCCCTTCTCGAAAACGTCAAAATATTACCTCAAGAGGCGCGCACAATAACGAGAGTAGAGAAGATGCTCCCGATGCGGCCCCAACCCTCCCTTTACAAGCTCCTCAAGGAAATGGTGGCCAAGTTAGCTTGGTTATCTTTTAGAGAAGAGTTTTTTTTTTAATATTAGTGTTAATAAATGTGTATCTTTTCCTTTTAGAATAATGACATAAAATTGTATGAAGCTACGAATTGAGTGTTGTATTCAATGAATTGTATTGAAATTGTTATCTTTAATGAATTGAGTTCTTGGGCAGCTCTATTCTAGAAGACCAGGCCAGCGGCTATGCCTTGCATGGATGAGGAAAAAAGCGTTGCCTCTGGAAATCAAGTCTAGTAATTACCCAATCTATGGGTGATTTGATTTTTAGATCACGCTCCCTTGTGGGATAGGACTAGGTCTTACCTATGAATCGTATCCTTGAATCTCTACATGGTCAAGGTGTCGATTAATAGGAAATTTTTTGCAAGTTAAGACTTGGTGGACTATCTTAAGTGTTTCCCTATTTTAGAAGGGGGGAACCTTATAAGTCGATTAATAGGAAATTTTTTGCAAGTTAAGACTTGGTGGACTATCTTAAGTGTTTCCCTATTTTAGAAGGGGGGAACCTTATAATTGGTATCAGAGCCAATCTTAGCTCCAAGGAATTGCCGTTTAAGGACTGTTTTGCAATAAATATTTTACCTAACATAATGTTAATTAATAAAAACATCCTACTAAAACAAACAAGTGGAATTGATGTTTGAATGATTGTTTAAATGATTCGTTGGATTGAAAAGTTGAAGATGATCCATTTATTTTGTTTTGTCGGTAACCCCCCAGGGCCGACACCTCTCTGACTATAGATGGGATTCGCATACCTCACGATCGCTGGGTGTATGACCAAACAAGTGATGCAAGTCTTACCTGCTCACAGAGTAGCTGTGTTGGGACCTACCCCAATCCAGAGTCTACCACCCTTACCATCAGTTTTTAGAGTCTTAGAAACTACAGCAGAACCCCAATATTTCACCTATGTGGACCGCTGTACCCTTTGTCATAGTCAAGCTTAGGAATTTCCCTTGATGGCAAATAAGACTAATTATATTAGTCTCAGATCTTTGTAATAAAACTCGTCCTTCTAAATATTTAGAAATAAAATGATTTCCATGTTTTACTCTTCAAAATAAGCGTTGTGCAAATATATATCTTGTAATCTTAAAATTGTTTTTACAATGATGGCCACGACGATCACCCTCCACTTCTCAGTGTGCTTTACACTGATATCCAGGAGAAGAAGCTCTTGCTCAAGCAAATGCAACCTCCCTCCTTTCAAGGAGAAGGTTCAAAGATTGAGAAGGATGCTGAAGTCTGGATTGAAGCGATGGACGATTATTTCTCTACCGCCGGTTCTGAAGTAGCAAATCAGTCTATGCTTGCATGGTTTCGCCTCATCGGAGATGCTAAACTCTGGTGGAAACAGTGGTGCCGTGACAAGGGAGTCACCGAGCATTTTCAAACGTGGAAAGACATCAAGCAGGGGCCGTGAAGGAAAGATATCTTCCCCCTTCCCATGAATCCATAAAGATTCTTGGGATGGATTGGTTAATTGCAAACAAAGCTAGCATTCATTGTCACTAGGGGAGTATCACTTTTGAAAATGAGCATGGCCAAGTAATATCCGTTCAGGGCATAACATAACCTAAATCTAGGGTAGTCAAGGCAAAACATCTTCTCAAGGGAACACGTAAGGGTCAGCAAGTTTTCTTAGCCAAGCTCAACAAAACCATTGAACCTAGTAAGGAGACAGAACCCTCTTGGCTCCAAGAATTCTCTGACATCTTCCCTGACAAGCTTACAGGCCTATCGCCTCCTCGAATCATGAAATTGAGGTGACTCAACCCGTCTCAAAAACGCGTCCTATAAAATGTCCCTTCCTAAAGCCATTGAACTTAAAGAGCAACTTTCCCAACTCATTGAGCAAGGATTCGTACACCCCAGTAGCTCTCCTTGGGGGGCACCTGTCCTTTTCCAAAAAAAAGAAGGACGGAACTCTCTGCCTCTGCATAGATTATCGAAGGCTGAATCAAGTCACTGTCAAGAATAAGTATGCTATCCCTCGCATCGACGAACTTCTTGACAGGCTTCATGGGGCCAAAGTCTTCTCAAAAATAGATTTGAGTCTGGTTACTATCAGATCATCAAAGTCGAGGAAGTAGATATACCCAAGACAGCCTTCAGTACCGGTTATAACCACTATGAGTTTACTGTAACCTCATTCGGGTTAACCAATGCTCCTGCAACCTTCAACCGCCTCATGCAAGATATATTCCATCCTTACTTGGATGAATTTGTGCTTGTTTTCTTTGATGACATCTTAATCTACTCCAAATCAATGGAAGAGCATGAGGAGCATGTGCGTAGAGTTCTGCAATTGTTGCGCAGACACAAACTCTATGCCAAGAAGAGCAAATGTACCTTTACTCATCAAATTGAGTATCTTGGGTTCATCGTCTTCAAAGATGGCATTTCAATAGTTCCCGCCAAGGTCAAAGATATTCTAGAGTGGCCATCCCCTAAATCAGTTCATGAAGTTCGTGGGTTTTTGGGAATCACGGATGGTATAGGATTTTTATTAAAGATTATGCCTTGGTAGCTGCACCTTTGACGGATCTTCTCTCAAGAAGTATTGCAAAATAGTGTGGCTGCCAATCCATCAAAAGAGCTTTGATCAGCTCAAGGTCATTATTACTTTTGTCCCAGTCCTGAAACTTCCTGATTTCACCAAGGAATTTGAAGTGTTTACTGATGCCAGTGGTCTAGCACTTGGTCGTGTCCTCCATGAAGCTCATGATAGTCCTACTGCGGGACACCCAGGCTATGCAAAAATATTCAATGCCGTAATAAGGAGCTTTCATTAGGCAGGCTTGAAAAATGATGTCCTTCGGTACTTGAAGCGATGTCTCTCTCATGCCAAAGGATCAAAGCTAAAAGGGTCAAAGCTGAAAGGGTCAAGATGCCTGGGAAACTTCAACCCTTGGATATTCCCCAAATGAAGTGGGAGTGCATTAGTATGGATTTTGTCACAAGTCTCCCCATTGTTCAAGCAGGATATGACTCCATTCTGGTAGTAGTGGACTTACTTACCAAAGTAGCTCACCTTATACCAGCAAAGAAGACCTTCAAAGCTTCTGATGTTGCTAGAATATTCATCAAGGAAGTCCTCAAACTTCATGGTCTCCCAAAAAGGATAGTAAGTGACCGAGATTTTGGCTTCACTTCAAAGTGCTTATAAACTCCAACCCCAACTCTGGTAAAATTTGCCTACAATGCATCTTATCATCAGAGCATAGGAATGTCACCATTCAAAGCACTCTCTATGGGCAAGAATGCTTGTTTCCTCTAAATTTCTCTGATCCAGGAAAATGCTCGAAGAGATGGAGGAACAAACCAAGGCAATCCAAAAGGATATTAAAGCTGCCCAAGATCGATAAAAGCGTTATGCTGACACCAAGAGGTCTGAAAGGATCTTCAAGGAAGGAGACAAAGTTCTTCTATGAGTGCTACCCAAACGAAGTTCTCTATCACTTGGGAAATATAAGAAGCTCAGCCCTAGGTATTGTGGTCCCTATACAGTTATCAAGCCTTTAGGTAAAAGTGCCTAAAAACTCCAACTCCCAGCCAATATCAAAGTCCACAATATATTTCATGTAAGTTTGTTAAAACCTTATGTACCCAGTCTTGATCATTAACCTACTCAAGGAGTCCTTGAATTACAGCCCAATAGCATCATAGATTCTAGGGAAAGGCAACTCCGAAATAGAACTCTTGTAGAACATCTAGTACAGTGGAAAGATTACCCTGAAGAGGATGCAACTTGGGAAGATGAAGCTACACTCTTAAAGGATTATCCCCAATTCATGATGAGTCGTCTTGATTTCTTTAATGGGGGAAGAATGTAACATACCCATTAAAGAATGATGAGTCGTCTTGATTATCCCCAATTCATGATGAGTCGTCTTGATTTCTTTAATGGGGGAAGAATGTAACATACCCATCTTCACTAATAAAGAAATGTCTTGTAATAGATAAATTTATGAGTTTTTATGGTTTAAAAATCAATGATTTTATTAAATGAGTCATTTCTACTTAGAGTCTTTAAATTTTGAGCCCAAATTTGGAATTTATGCGCGATTTTACCCTAATATAGGATTTTACAGCATCCAAAACGGACACTGAATCAAGCTTCAATAATTTTTAGTTCAATAGCGACGACCTTTAAACCTTAATAAATGCATGACCGAGCGTCCGATTGACGAATGGTCTGCACCCCAACGACTAGGAGAACCTCCCGGATCAAAAAAAGAATTACCTCTCGAGCGCAGTCTGGTACGCAAATCGAGACCGACGCTCCAAATTTGGGAACCTTGCCCGAAAATTTAGACCGTACACACTTACCTGGGTACCCGTATGATAGCTGCACAAGAACCAAAGGACGGTTGCCCACTATGTGGTCCACACGTACCGCTACTTGGACACCCACCATGCTGCCCCAGACCAGATAAGGTACATGCGTACCACTCCTTTCCCTGTTAACCGACATCATATCTTTCTTACAGAGCCATGCAGGCCACTGATCTACATCCTTTGCTGGTACACCGTCGTTTCATCCTTGCTTTGCGCAACGCCCGTACTACCCGTACCCCATAGTTATATAAACCCCCGCCGAGGTACTCCATGGGCAACAAGCATTTTCTGCGTAGCGTATGCTCTGTTGTGCCGTTGTCCGTACCGTCGTCTGTTCCTGTGCAGTGTACTTGCTATAGTAGTACAGCCACCCCTCTCCACACCCCCTCAATTGCCACTTTTCAAATAAGGCAATTTTCCTCCATCTCCCTCTTGCTAGGAGGCAGTGTCCTTAACTCTTCTTCTCCCCCTGTGTGAAGAGACTTACAGCATCCCTCAGCCCTTCTCCCCTTTAGCAAAACATTTTTGTGTTAAGGACATCTCACAATCCCCCCCCCCTTATTTGTGTGGACTTTAGTAAGACGTTTTAGCCTTAAAGAAAGGGTTCTTGCGCTGTGATCTTTTGCTCATACGGTGAGCAAACGATCTCAGAATTGAGATCTGATTGGACCGTTTTGATCGTGACAGCGAGCCCTACAAGATGGCCCCTTCTCGAAAACGTCAAAATATTACCTCGGGAGGCGCGCACAATAACGAGAGTAGAGAAGATGCTCCGATGCGGCCCCAACCCTCCCTTTACAAGCTCCTCAAGGAAATGGTGGCCAAGTTAGCTTGGTTATCTTTTAGAGAAGAGTTTTTTTTTAATAATAGTGTTAATAAATGTGTATCTTTTCCTTTTAGAATAATGACATAAAATTGTATGAAGCTACGAATTGAGTGTTGTATTCAATGAATTGTATTGAAATTGTTATCTTTAATGAATTGGGTTCTTAGGCAACTCTATTCTAGAAGACTAGGCTAGCGGCTATGCCTTGCATGGATGAGGAAAAAAGCGTTGCCTCTAGAAATCAAGTCTAGTAGTTACCCAATTTATGATCAATTACCCTATGGGTGATTTGATTTTTAGAAGATCACGCTCCCCTGTGGGATAGGACTAGGTCTTACCTATGAATCGTATCCTTGAATCTCTACATGGTCAAGGTGTCGATTAATAGGAAATTTTTTGCAAGTTAAGACTTGGTGGACTATCTTAAGTGTTTCCCTATTTTAGAAGGGGGGAACCTTATAAGTCGATTAATAGGAAATTTTTTGCAAGTTAAGACTTGGTGGACTATCTTAAGTGTTTCCCTATTTTAGAAGGGGGGAACCTTATAATTGGTATCAGAGCCAATCTTAGCTCCAAGGAATTGCCGTTTAAGGACTGTTTTGCAATAAATGTTTTACCTAACATAATGTTAATTAATAAAAACATCCTACTAAAACAAACAAGTGGAATTGATGTTTGAATGATTGTTTAAATGATTCGTTGGAGTGAAAAGTTGAAGATGATCCATTTATTTTGTTTTGTCGGTACCCCCACCCAGGGCCGACACCTCTGTGACTATAGATGGGATTCGCATACCTCAGGATCGCTGGGTGTATGACCAAACAAGTGATGCAAGTCTTACCTGCTCACAGAGTAGCTGTGTTGGGACCTACCCCAATCCAGAGTCTACCACCCTTACCATCAGTTTTTAGAGTCTTAGAAACTACAACAAAACCCCAATATTTCACCTATGTGGACCGCTGTACCCTTATGTCATAGTCAAGCTTAGGAATTTCCCTTGATGGCAAATGAGACTAATTATATTAGTCTCAGATCTTTGTAATAAAACTCGTCCTTGTAAATATTTAGAAATAAAATGATTTCTATGTTTTACTCTTCAAAATAAGCGTTGTGCAAATATATATCTTGTAATCTTAAAATTGTTTTTACAATGATGGCCAGGACGATCACCCTCCACTTCCCAGTGCGCTTTTTACTGATATCCAGGAGAAGAAGCTCTTGCTGAAGAAAATGCAACCTCCCTCCTTTAAAGGAGAAGGTTCAACGATTGAGAAGGATGCTGAAGTCTGGATTGAAGCGATGGACGATTATTTCTCTGCCGCCGGTACTGGAGTAGCAAATCAGTCTATGCTTGCATGGTTTCGCCTCATCGGAGATGCTAAACTCTGGTGGAAACAGTGGTGCCGTGACAAGGGAGTCACCGAGCATTCTCAAACGTGGGAAGACATCAAGCAGGCCGTGAAGGAAAGATATCTTCCCCCTTCCCATGAATCCATCATTGTCACTAGGGGAGTATCACTTTTGAAAATGAGCATGGCCAAGTACTATCCGTTCAGGGCATAACATAACCTAAATCTAGGGTAGTCAAGCAAAACATCTTCTCAAGGGAACACGTAAGGGTCAGCAAGTTTTCTTAGCCAAGCTCAACAAAACCATTGAACCTAGTAAGGAGACAGAACCCTCTTGGCTCCAAGAATTCTCTGACATCTTCTCTGACAAGCTTATAGGCCTACCGCCTCCTCGAATCATGAAATTGAGGTGATCCCTGGGACTCTACCCGTCTCAAAAACGCGCCCTATAAAATGTCCCTTCCTGAAGCCATTGAACTTAAAGAGTAACTTTCCCAACTCATTGAGCAAGGATTCGTACACCCCAGTAGCTCTCCTTGGGGGGCACCTATCCTTTTCCAAAAAGAAGAAGAACGGAACACTCTGCCTCTGCATAGATTATCGAGGGCTGAATCAAGTCACTGTCAAGAATAAGTATGCTATCCCTCGCATCGACGAACTTCTTGACAGGCTTCATGGGGCCAAAGTCTTCTCAAAAATAGATTTGAGATCTGGTTACTATCAGATCATCAAAGTCGAGGAAGCTGATATACCCAAGACAGCCTTCAGTACCGGTTATAACCACTATGAGTTTACTGTAACCTCATTCGGGTTAACCAATGCTCCTGCAACCTTCAACCGCCTAATGCAAGATATATTCCATCCTTACTTGGATGAATTTGTGCTTGTTTTCTTTGATGACATCTTAATCTACTCCAAATCAATGGAAGAGTATGAGGAGCATGTGCGTAGAGTTCTGCAATTGTTGCGCAGACACAAACTCTATGCCAAGAAGAGCAAATGTACCTTCTTTACTCATCAAATTGAGTATCTTGGGTTCATCGTCTTCAAAGATGGCATTTCAATAGTCCCCGCCAAGGTCAAAGATATTCTAGAGTGGCCATCCCCTAAATCAGTTCATGAAGTTCGTGGGTTTTTGGGAATCACGGGATGGTATAGGATTTTTATTAAAGATTATGCCTTGGTAGCTGCACCTTTGACGGATCTTCTCTCAAGAAGTATTGCAAAATAGTGTGGCTGCCAATCCATCAAAACAGCTTTGATCAGCTCAAGGTCATTATTACTTTTGCCCCAGTCCTGAAACTTCCTGATTTCACCAAGGAATTTGAAGTGGTTACTGATGCCAGTAGTCTAGCACTTGGTGGTGTCCTCCATGAAGCTCATGATAGTCCTACTGCGGGACACCCAGGCTATGCAAAAATATTCAATGCCGTAACAAGGAGCTTTCATTAGGCAGGCTTGAAAAATGATGTCCTTTGGTACTTGAAGCGATGTCTCTCATGCCAAAGGATCAAAGCTAAAAGGGTCAAAGCTGAAAGGGTCGAGATGCCTGGGAAACTTCAACCCTTGGATATTCCCCAAATGAAGTGGGAGTGCATTAGTAAGGATTTTGTCACAAGTCTCCCCATTGTTCAAGCACGATATGACTCCATTCTGGTAGTAGTGGACTTACTTACCAGAGTAGCTCACCTTATACCAGCAAAGAAGACCTTCAAAGCTTCTGATGTTGCTAGAATATTCATCAAGGAAGTCCTCAAACTTCATGGTCTCCCAAAAAGGATAGTAAGTGACCGGGATTTTGACTTCACTTCAAAGTGCCTATAAACTCCAACTCCAACTCTGGTAGAATTTGCCTACGATGCATCTTATCATCAGAGCATAGGAATGTCACCATTCAAAGCACTCTCTATGGGCAAGAATGCTTGTTTCCTCTAAATTTCTCTGATCCAGGAAAATGCTCGAAGAGATGGAGGAACAAACCAAGGCGATTATCCAAAAGGATATTAAAGCTGCCCAAAATGGATAAAAGCATTATGCTGACACCAAGAGGTCTGAAAGGATCTTCAAGGAAGGAGACAAAGTTCTTCTATGAGTGCTACCCAAACGAAGTTCTCTATCACTTGGGAATTATAAGAAGCTCAGCCCTAGGTATTGTGGTCTCTATACAGTTATCAAGCCTTTAGGTAAAAGTGCCTACAAACTCCAACTCCCAGCCAATATCAAAGTCCACAATGTATTTCATGTAAGTTTGTTAAAACCTTATGTACCCAGTCTTGATCATTAACCTACTCAAGGAGTGCTTGAATTATAGCCCAATAGCATCATAGATTCTAGGAAAAGGCAACTCCGAAATAGAACTCTTGTAGAACATCTAGTACAGTGGAAAGATTACCCTGAAGAGGATGCAACTTGGGAAGATGAAGCTACACTCTTAAAGGATTATCCCCAATTCATGATGAGTCATCTTGATTTCTTTAAGGGGGGAAGGATGTAACATACCCATCTTCACTAATAAAGAAATGTCTTGTAATAGATAAATTTATGAGTTTTTATGGTATAAAAATCAATGATTTTATTAAATGAGTCATTTCTACTTAGAGTCTTTAAATTTTGAGCCCAAATTTGGAATTTATGCGCGATTCTACCCTAATATAGGATTTTACAGCATCCAAAACGGACACCGAATCAAGCTTATACGCAAATTTCAGTCATTTTTAGTTAAAAAGCGACGACCTTTAAACCTTAATAAATGCATGACTGAGCGTTCGATTGACGAATGGTCTGCACCCCAACGACTGGGAGAACCTCCCGGATCAAAAAAAGAATTACCTCTCGAGCGCAGTCTGGTACGCAAATCAAGACCGACGCTCCAAATTTGGGAACCTTGCCCAAAAATTTGGACCGTACACACTTACCTGGGTACCCGTATGATAGCTGCACAAGAACCAAAGGACGGTTGCCCACTATGTGGTCCACACGTACCGCTACTTGGACACCCACCATGCTGCCCCTGACCAGATAAGGTACATACGTACCACTCCTTTCCTTGTTAACCGACAGCATATCTTTCTTACAGAGCCATGCAGGCCACTGATCTACAGCCTTTGCTGGTACACCGTCCTTTCATCCTTGCTTTGCACAACGCCCGTACTACCCGTACCCCATAGTTATATAAACCCCCATGGGCAACAAGCATTTTCTACGTAGCGTATGCTCTGTTGTGCCGTTGTCCGTACCGTCGTCTGTCCCTGTGCAGTGTACTTGCTATAGTAGTACAGCCACCCCTCTCCACACCCCCTCAATTGCCACTTTTCAAAAAAGACAATTTTCCTCCATCTCCCTCTTGCTAGGAGGCAGTGTCCTTAACTCTTCTTCTCCCCCTGTGTGAAGAGACTTACAGCATCCCTCAGCCCTTCTCCCCTTTAGCAAAACATTTTTGTGTTAAGGACATCTCACAATCCCCCCCCTTATTTGTGTGGACTTTAGTAAGACGTTTTAGCCTTAAGAGAGGGTTCTTGCACTGTGATCTTTTGCTCATACGGTGAGCAAACGATCTTAGAATTGAGATCTGATTGGACCGTTTTGATCGTGACAGCGAGCCCTACAAAATGGCCCCTTCTCGAAAACGTCAAAATATTACCTCGGGAGGCGCGCACAATAACGAGAGTAGAGAAGATGCTCCCCCCGATGCGGCCCCAACCCTCCCTTTACAAGCTCCTCAAGGAAATGGTGGCCAAGTTAGCTTGGTTATCTTTTAGAGAAGAGTTTTTTTTTAATATTAGTGTTAATAAATGTGTATCTTTTCCTTTTAGAATAATGACATAAAATTGTATGAAGCTACGAATTGAGCGTTGTATTCAATGAATTGTATTGAAATTGTTATCTTTAATGAATTGGGTTCTTGGGCAACTCTATTCGGAAAAAAGTGTTGCCTCTAGAAATCAAGTCCAGTAGTTACCCAATTTATGATCAATTACCCTATGGGTGATTTGATTTTTAGAAGATCACGCTCCCCTGTGGGATAGGACTAGGTCTTACCTATGAATCGTATCCTTGAATCTCTACATGGTCAAGGTGTCGATTAATAGGAAACTTTTTGCAAGTTAAGACTTGGTGGACTATCTTAAGTGTTTCCCTATTTTAGAAGGGGGGAACCTTATAATTGGTATCAGAGCCAATCTTAGCTCCAAGGAATTGCCATTTAAGGACTGTTTTGCAATAAATGTTTTACCTAACATAATGCTAATTAATAAAAACATCCTACTAAAACAAACAAGTAGAATTGATGTTTGAATGATTGTTTAAATGATTCGTTGGATTGAAAAGTTGAAGCTGATCCATTTATTTTGTTTTGTCGGTACCCCCAGGGCCGACACCTCTGTGACTATAGATGGGATTCGCATACCTCAGGATCGCTGGGTGTATGACCAAACAAGTGATGCAAGTCTTACCTGCTCACAGAGTAGCTGTGTTGGGACCTACCCCAATCCAGAGTCTACCACCCTTACCATCAGTTTTTAGAGTCTTAGAAAGTATAGCAGAACCCCAATATTTCACCTATGTGGACCGCTGTACCCTTATGTCATAGTCAAGCTTAGGAATTTTCCTTGATGGCAAATGAGACTAATTATATTAGTCTCAGATCTTTGTAATAAAACTCGTCCTTGTAAATATTTAGAAATAAAATGATTTCTATGTTTTACTCTTCAAAATAAGCGTTGTGCAAATATATATCTTGTAATCTTAAAATTGTTTTTACAATGATGGCCAGGACGATCACCCTCCACTTCCCAGTGCGCTTTACACTGATATCCAGGAGAAGAAGCTCTTGCTCAAGCAAATGCAACCTCCCTCCTTTAAAGGAGAAGGTTCAAAGATTGAGAAGGATGCTGAAGTCTGGATTGAAGCGATGGACGATTATTTCTCTGCCGCCGCCGGTACTGGAGTAGCAAATCAGTCTATGCTTGCATGGTTTCGCCTCATCGGAGATGCTAAACACTGGTGGAAACAGTGGTGCCGTGACAAGGGAGTCACCGAGCATTCTCAAATGTGGGAAGACATCAAGCAAGCCGTGAAGGAAAGATATCTTCCCCCTTCCCATGAATCCATAAAGATTCTTGGGATGGATTGGTTAATTGCAAACAAAGCTAGCATTCATTGTCACTAGGGGAGTATCACTTTTGAAAATGAGCATGGCCAAGTAATATCCGTTCAGGGCATAACATAACCTAAATCTAGGGTAGTCAAGGCAAAACATCTTCTCAAAAGGGAACACGTAGGGGTCAGCAAGTTTTCTTAGCCAAGCTCAACAAAACCATTGAACCTAGTAAGGAGACAGAACCCTCTTGGCTCCAAGAATTCTCTGACATCTTCCCTGACAAGCTTACAGGCCTACCGCCTCCTCGAATCATGAAATTGAGGTGATCCCTGGCCGTCTCAAAAACGCGCCCTATAAAATGTCCCTTCCTGAAGCCATTGAACTTAAAGAGAAACTTTCCCAACTCATTGAGCAAGGATTCGTACACCCCAGTAGCTCTCCTTGGGGGGCACCTGTCCTTTTCAAAAAAAAAGAAGGACGGAACTCTCTGCCTCTACATAGATTATCGAGGGCTGAATCAAGTCACTGTCAAGAATAAGTATGCTATCCCTCGCATCAACGAACTTCTTGACAGGCTTCATGGGGCCAAAGTCTTCTCAAAAATAGATTTGAGATCTGGTTACTATCAGATCATCAAAGTCGAGGAAGCAGATATACCCAAGACAGCCTTCAGTACCGGTTATAACCACTATGAGTTTACTGTAACCTCATTCGGGTTAACCAATGCTCCTGCAACCTTCAACCGCCTAATGCAAGATATATTCCATCCTTACTTGGATGAATTTGTGCTTGTTTTCTTTGATGACATCTTAATCTACTCCAAATCAATGGAAGAGCACGAGGAGCATGTGCGTAGAGTTCTGCAATTGTTGTGCAGACACAAACTCTATGCCAAGAAGAGCAAATGTACCTTCTTTACTCATCAAATTGAGTATCTTGGGTTCATCGTCTTCAAAGATGGCATTTCAATAGTTCCCGCCAAGGTCAAATATATTCTAGAGTGGCCATCCCCTAAATCAGTTCATGAAGTTCGTGGGTTTTTGGGAATCACGGGATGGTATAGGATTTTTATTAAAGATTATGCCTTGGTAGCTGCACCTTTGACGGATCTTTTCTCAAGAAGTATTGCAAAATAGTGTGGCTGCCCAAGATGGATAAAAGCATTATGCTGACACCAAGAGGTCTGAAAGGATCTTCAAAGAAGGAGACAAAGTTCTTCTATGAGTGCTACCCAAACGAAGTTCTCTATCACTTGGGAAATATAAGAAGCTCAGCCCTAGGTATTGTGGTCCCTATACAGTTATCAAGCCTTTAGGTAAAAGTGACTACAAACTCCAACTCCCAGCCAATATCAAAGTCCACAATGTATTTCATGTAAGTTTGTTAAAACCTTATGTACCCAGTCTTGATCATTAACCTACTCAAGGAGTCCTTGAATTATAGCCCAATAGCATCATAGATTCTAGGGAAAGGTAACTCCGAAATAGAACTCTTGTAGAACATCTAGTACAGTGGAAAGATTACCCTGAAGAGGATGCAACTTGGGAAGATGAAGCTACACTCTTAAAGGATTATCCCCAATTCATGATGAGTCATCTTGATTTCTTTAAGGGGGGAAGGATGTAACATACCCATCTTCACTAATAAAGAAATGTCTTGTAATAGATAAATTTATGAGATTTTATGGTATAAAGATCAATGATTTTATTAAATGAGTCATTTCTACTTAGAGTCTTTAAATTTTGAGCCCAAATTTGGAATTTATGCACGATTTTATCCTAATATAGGATTTTACAGCATCCAAAACGGACACCGAATCAAGCTTATACGCAAATTTCAGTCATTTTTAGTTAAAAAGCGACGACCTTTAAACCTTAATAAAAGCATGACCGAGCGTCCGATTGACGAATGGTCTGCACCCCAACGACTAGGAGAACCTCCCGGATCAAAAAAAAATTACCTGTCAGACGCAGTCTGGTACGCAAATCGAGACCGACGCTCCAAATTTGGGAACCTTGCCCTAAAATTTGGACCGTACACACTTACCTGGGTACCCGTATGATAGCTGCACAAGAACCAAAGGACGGTCACCCACTATGTGGTCCACACGTACCGCTACTTGGACACCCACCATGCTGCCCCAGACCAGATAAGGTACATGCGTACCACTCCTCTCCTTGTTAACCGACAGCATATCTTTCTTACAGAGCCATGCAGGCCACTGATCTACAGCCTTTGCTGGTACACCGTCCTTTCATCCTTACTTTGCGCAACGCCCGTACTACCCGTACCCCATAGTTATATAAACCCCCGATGGTGGGCAACAAGCATTTTCTGCGTAGCGTATGCTCTGTTGTGCCGTTGTCCGTACCGTCGTCTGTCCCTGTGCAGTGTACTTGCTATAGTAGTACAGCCACCCCTCTCCACACCCCCTCAATTGCCACTTTTCAAATAAGGCAATTTTCCTCCATCTCCCTCTTGCCAGGAGGCAGTGTCCTTAACTCTTCTTCTCCCCCTGTGTGAAGAGACTTACAGCATCCCTCAACCCTTCTCCCCTTTAGCAAAACATTTTTGTGTTAAGGACATCTCACAATACCCCCCCCTTATTTGTGTGGACTTTAGTAAGAGGTTTTAGCCTTAAGAGAGGGTTCTTGCGCTGTGATCTTTTGCTCATACGGTGAGCAAACGATCTCAGAATTGAGATCTGATCAGACCGTTTTGATCGCGACAGCGAGCCCTACAAGATGGCGCCTTCTCGAAAACGTCAAAATATTACCTCGGGAGGCGCGCACAATAACGAGAGTAGAGAAGATGCTCCCGATGCGGCCCCAACCCTCCCTTTACAAGCTCCTCAAGGAAATGGTGGCCAAGTTAGCTTGGTTATCTTTTAGAGAAGAGTTTTTTTTTTAATATTAGTGTTAATAAATGTGTATCTTTTCCTTTTAGAATAATGACATAAAATTGTATGAAGCTACGAATTGAGTGTTGTATTCAATGAATTGTATTGAAATTGTTATCTTTAATGAATTGGGTTCTTGGGCAACTCTATTCTAGAAGACTAGGCCAGCGGCTATGCCTTGCATGGATAAAGAAAAAAGCGGCTATGCCTTGCATGGATAAAGAAAAAAGCGTTGCCTCTAAAAATCAAGTCTAGTAGTTACCCAATTTATGATCAATTACCCTATGGGTGATTTGTTTTTTAGAAGATCACGCTCCCCTGTGGGATAGGACTAGGTCGTACCTATGAATCGTATCCTTGAATCTCTACATGGTCAAGGTGCCGATTAATAGGAAACTTTTTGCAAGTTAAGACTTGGTGGACTATCTTAAGTGTTTTCCTATTTTAGAAGGGGGGAACCTTATAATTGGTATCAGAGCCAATCTTAGCTCCAAGGAATTGCCATTTAAGGACTGTTTTGCAATAAATGTTTTACCTAACATAATGCTAATTAATAAAAATATCCTACTAAAACAAACAAGTGGAATTGATGTTTGAATGATTGTTTAAATGATTCATTGGATTGAAAAGTTGAAGATGATCCATTTATTTTGTTTTGTTGGTACCCCCAGGGCTGACACCTCTGTGACTATAGATGGGATTCGCATACCTCAGGATCGCTGGGTGTATGACCAAACAAGTGATGCAAGTCTTACCTGCTCACAGAGTAGCTGTCTTGGGACCTACCCCAATCCAGAGTCTACCACCCTTACCATCAGTTTTTAGAGTCTTAGAAACTACAACAGAACCCCAATATTTCACCTATGTGGACCGCTGTACCCTTATGTCATAGTCAAGCTTAGGAATTTTCCTTGATCCAAATGAGACTAATTATATTAGTCTCAGATCTTTGTAATAAAACTCGTCCTTGTAAATATTTAGAAATAAAATGATTTCTATGTTTTACTCTTCAAAATAAGCGTTGTGCAAATATATATCTTGTAATCTTAAAATTGTTTTCACAATGATGGCCAGGACGATCACCCTCCACTTCCCAGTGCGCTTTACACTGATATCCAGGAGAAGAAGCTCTTGCTCAAGCAAATGCAACCTCCCTCCTTTAAAGGAGAAGGTTCAAAGATTGAGAAGGATGCTGAAGTCTGGATTGAAGCGATGGACGATTATTTCTCTGCCGCCGGTACTGGAGTAGCAAATCAGTCTATGCTTGCATGGTTTCGCCTCATCGGAGATGCTAAACTCTGGTGGAAACAGTGGTGCCGTGACAAGGGAGTCACCGAGCATTCTCAAACGTGGGAAGACATCAAGCCGTGAAGGAAAGATATCTTCCCCCTTCCCATGAATCCATAAAGATTCTTGGGATGGATTGGTTAATTGCAAACAAAGCTAGCATTCATTGTCACTAGGGGAGTATCACTTTTGAAAATGAGCATGGCCAAGTAATATCCGTTCAGGGCATAACATAACCTAAATCTAGGGTAGTCAAGGCAAAACATCTTCTCAAAAGGGAACACGTAGGGGTCAGCAAGTTTTCTTAGCCAAGCTCAACAAAACCATTGAACCTAGTAAGGAGACAGAACCCTCTTGGCTCCAAGAATTCTCTGACATCTTCCCTGACAAGCTTACAGGCCTACCGCCTCCTCGAATCATGAAATTGAGGTGATCCCTGGGACTCAACCCGTCTCAAAAACGCACCCTATAAAATGTCCCTTCCTGAAGCCATTGAACTTAAAGAGCAACTTTCCCAACTCATTGAGCAAGGATTCGTACACCCCAGTAGCTCTCCTTGGGGGGCACCTGTCCTTTTCAAAAAAAAAGAAGGACGGAACTCTCTGCCTCTACATAGATTATCGAGGGCTGAATCAAGTCACTGTCAAGAATAAGTATGCTATCCCTCGCATCAACGAACTTCTTGACAGGCTTCATGGGGCCAAAGTCTTCTCAAAAATAGATTTGAGATCTGGTTACTATCAGATCATCAAAGTCGAGGAAGCAGATATACCCAAGACAGCCTTCAGTACCGGTTATAACCACTATGAGTTTACTGTAACCTCATTCGGGTTAACCAATGCTCCTGCAACCTTCAACCGCCTAATGCAAGATATATTCCATCCTTACTTGGATGAATTTGTGCTTGTTTTCTTTGATGACATCTTAATCTACTCCAAATCAATGGAAGAGCACGAGGAGCATGTGCGTAGAGTTCTGCAATTGTTGTGCAGACACAAACTCTATGCCAAGAAGAGCAAATGTACCTTCTTTACTCATCAAATTGAGTATCTTGGGTTCATCGTCTTCAAAGATAGCATTTCAATAGTTCCCGCCAAGGTCAAAGATATTCTAGAGTGGCCATCCCCTAAATCAGTTCATGAAGTTCGTGGGTTTTTGGGAATCACGGGATGGTATAGGATTTTTATTAAAGATTATGCCTTGGTAGCTGCACCTTTGACGGATCTTTTCTCAAGAAGTATTGCAAAATAGTGTGGCTGCCAATCCATCAAAACAACTTTGATCAGCTCAAGGTCATTATTACTTTTGTCCCAGTCCTGAAACTTCCTGATTTCACCAAGGAATTTGAAGTGGTTATACTGATGCCAGTAGTCTAGCACTTGTTGGTGGTGTCCTCCATGAAGCTCATGATAGTCCTACTGTGGGACACCCAGGCTATGCAAAAATATTCAATGCCGTAACAAGGAGCTTTCATTAGGCAGGCTTGAAAAATGATGTCCTTCGGTACATGAAGCGATGTCTCTCTCATGCCAAAGGATCAAAGCTAAAAGGGTCAAAGCTGAAAGGGTCAAGATGCCTGGGAAACTTCAACCCTTGGATATTCCCCAAATGAAGTGGGAGTGCATTAGTATGGATTTTGTCACAAGTCTCCCCATTGTTCAAGCAGGATATGACTCCATTCTGGTAGTAGTGGACTTACTTACCAAAGTAGCTCACCTTATGCCAGCAAAGAAGACCTTCAAAGCTTCTGATGTTGCTAGAATATTCATCAAGGAAGTCCTCAAACTTCATGGTCTCCCAAAAAGGATAGTAAGTGACCGGGATTTTGACTTCACTTCAAAGTGCCTATAAACTCCAACTCCAACTCTGGTAGAATTTGCCTACAATGCATCTTATCATCAGAGCATAGGAATATCACCATTCAAAGCACTCTCTATGGGCAAGAATGCTTGTTTCCTCTAAATTTCTCTGATCCAGGAAAATGCTCGAAGAGATGGAGGAACAAACCAAGGCAATCTAAAAGGATATTAAAGCTGCCCAAGATGGATAAAAGCATTATGCTGACACCAAGAGGTCTGAAAGGATCTTCAAGGAAGGAGACAAAGTTCTTCTATGAGTGCTACCCAAACGAAGTTCTCTATCACTTGGGAAATATAAGAAGCTCAGCCCTAGGTATTGTGGTCCCTATACAGTTATCAAGCCTTTAGGTAAAAGTGCCTACAAACTCCAATATCAAAGTCCACAATGTATTTCATGTAAGTTTGTTAAAACCTTATGTACCCAGTCTTGATCATTAACCTACTCAAGGAGTCCTTGAATTATAGCCCAATAGCATCATAGATTCTAGGAAAAGGCAACTCCGAAATAGAACTCTTGTAGAACATCTAGTACAGTGGAAAGATTACCCTGAAGAGGATGCAACTTGGAAAGATGAAGCTACACTCTTAAAGGATTATCCCCAATTCATGATGAGTCATCTTGATTTCTTTAAGGGGGGAAGGATGTAACATACCCATCTTCACTAATAAAGAAATGTCTTGTAATAGATAAATTTATGAGTTTTTATGGTATAAAAATCAATGATTTTATTAAATGAGTCATTTCTACTTAGAGTATTCAAATTTTGAGCCCAAATTTGGAATTTATGCGCGATTCTACCCTAATATAGGATTTTACAGCATCCAAAACGGACACCGAATCAAGCTTATACGCAAATTTCAGTCATTTTTAGTTAAAAAGCGACGACCTTTAAACCTTAATAAATGCTTGACCGAGCGTCCGATTGACGAATGGTCTGCACCCCAACGACTAGGAGAACCTCTCGGATAAAAAAAAAATTACCTCTCGGGCGCAGTCTGGTACGCAAATCGAGACCGACGCTCCAAATTTGGGAGCCTTGCCCCAAAATTTGGACCGTACACACTTACCTGGGTACCCGTATGATAGCTGCACAAGAACCAAAGGACGGTCGCCCACTATGTGGTCCACACGTACCGCTACTTGGACACCCACCATGCTGCCCCAGACCAGATAAGGTACATGCGTACCACTCCTTTCCCTGTTAACCGATAGCATATCTTTCTTACAGAGCCATGCAGGCCACTGATCTACAGCCTTTGCTAGTACACCGTCCTTTCATCCTTGCTTTGCACAATGCCCGTACTACCCGTACCCCATAGTTATATAAACCCCCATGGGCAACAAGCATTTTCTACGTAGTGTATGCTCTGTTGTGCCGTTGTCCGTACCGTCGTCTGTCCCTGTGCAGTGTACTTGCTATAGTAGTACAGCCACCCCTCTCCACACCCCCTCAATTGTCACTTTTCAAATAAGGCAATTTTCCTCCATCTCCTTCTTGCTAGGAGGCAGTGTCCTTAACTCTTCTTCTCCCCCTGTGTGAAGAGACTTACAGCATCCCTCAGCCCTTCTCCCCTTTAGCAAAACATTTTTGTGTTAAGGACATCTCACAATCCCCCCCCCTTATTTGTGTGGACTTTAGTAAGACGTTTTAGCCTTAAGAGAGGGTTCTTGCGCTGTGATCTTTTGCTCATACGGTGAGCAAACGATCTCAGAATTGAGATCTGATTGGACCGTTTTGATCGCGACAGCGAGCCCTACAAGATGGCCCCTTCTTGAAAACGTCAAAATATTACCTCGGGAGGCGCGCACAATAACGAGAGTAGAGAAGATGCTCCCGATGCGGCCCCAACCCTCCCTTTACAAGCTCCTCAAGGAAATGGTGGCGAAGTTAGCTTGGTTATCTTTTAGAGAAGAGTTTTTTTTAAATATTAGTGTTAATAAATGTGTATCTTTTCCTTTTAGAATAATGACATAAAATTGTATGAAGCTACGAATTGAGTGTTGTATTCAATGAATTGTATTGAAATTGTTATCTTTAATGAATTGGGTTCTTGGGCAACTCTATTCGAAAAAAAGTGTTGCCTCTAGAAATCAAGTCTAGTAGTTACCCAATTTATGATCAATTACCCTATGGGTGATTCGATTTTTAGAAGATCACGCTCCCCTGTGGGATAGGACTAGGTCTTACCTATGAATCGTATCCTTGAATCTCTACATGGTCAAGGTGTCGATTAATAGGAAACTTTTTGCAAGTTAAGACTTGGTGGACTATCTTAAGTGTTTCCCTATTTTAGAAGGGGGGAACCTTATAATTGGTATCAAAGCCAATCTTAGCTCCAAGGAATTGCCATTTAAGGACTGTTTTGCAATAAATGTTTTACCTAACATAATGCTAATTAATAAAAACATCCTACTAAAACAAACAAGTAGAATTGATGTTTGAATGATTGTTTAAATGATTCGTTGGATTGAAAAGTTGAAGATGATCCATTTATTTTGTTTTGTCGGTACCCCCAGGGCCGACACCTCTGTGACTATAGATGGGATTTGCATACCTCAGGATCGCTGGGTGTATGACCAAACAAGTGATGCAAGTCTTTCCTTCTCACAGAGTAGCTGTGTTGGGACCTACCCCAATCCAGAGTCTACCACCCTTACCATCAGTTTTTAGAGTCTTAGAAACTACAGCAGAACCCCAATATTTCACCTATGTGGACCGCTGTACCCTTATGTCATAGTCAAGCTTAGGAATTTCCCTTGATGGCAAATGAGACTAATTATATTAGTCTCAGATCTTTGTAATAAAACTCGTCCTTGTAAATATTTAGAAATAAAATGATTTCTATGTTTTACTCTTCAAAATAAGCGTTGTGCAAATATATATCTTGTAATCTTAAAATTGTTTTTACAATGATGGCCAGGATGATCACCCTCCACTTCCCAGTGCGCTTTACACTGATATCCAGGAGAAGAAGCTCTTGCTCAAGCAAATGCAACCTCCCTCCTTTAAAGGAGAAGGTTCAAAGATTGAGAAGGATACTGAAGTCTGGATTGAAGCGATGGACGATTAATCTTCTTCCGCCGGTACTGGAGTAGCAAATCAGTCTATGCTTGCATGGTTTCGCCTCATCGGAGATGCTAAACTCTGGTGGAAACAGTGGTGCCATGACAAGGGAGTCACCGAGCATTCTCAAATGTGGGAAGACATCAAGCAAGCCGTGAAGGAAAGATATCTTCCCCCTTCCCATGAATCCATAAAGATTCTTGGGATGGATTGGTTAATTGCAAACAAAGCTAGCATTCATTGTCACTAGGGGAGTATCACTTTTGAAAATGAGCATGGCCAAGTAATATCCGTTCAGGGCATAACATAACCTAAATCTAGGGTAGTCAAGGCAAAACATCTTCTCAAAAGGGAACACGTAGGGGTCAGCAAGTTTTCTTAGCCAAGCTCAACAAAACCATTGAACCTAGTAAGGAGACAGAACCCTCTTGGCTCCAAGAATTCTCTGACATCTTCCCTGACAAGCTTACAGGCCTACCGCCTCCTCGAATCATGAAATTGAGGTGATCCCTGGGACTCAACCCGTCTCAAAAACGCGCCCTATAAAATGTCCCTTCCTGAAGCCATTGAACTTAAAGAGCAACTTTCCCAACTCATTGAGCAAGGATTCGTACACCCCAGTAGCTCTCCTTGGGGGGCACCTGTCCTTTTCCAAAAAAAAGAAGGACGGAACTCTCTGCCTCTTCATAGATTATCAAGGGCTGAATCAAGTCACTGTCAAGAATAAGTATGCTATCCCTCGCATCGACGAACTTCTTGACAGGCTTCATGGGGCCAAAGTCTTCTCAAAAATAGATTTGAGATCTGGTTACTATCAGATCATCAAAGTCGAGGAAGCAGATATACCCAAGACAGCCTTCAGTACCGGTTATAACCACTATGAGTTTACTATAACCTCATTCGGGTTAACCAATGCTCCTGCAACCTTCAACCGCCTAATGCAAGATATATTCCATCCTTACTTGGATGAATTTGTGCTTGCTTTCTTTGATGACATCTTAATCTACTCCAAATCAATGGAAGAGCATGAGGAGCATGTGCGTAGAGTTCTGCAATTGTTGTGCAGACACAAACTCTATGCCAAGAAGAGCAAATGTACCTTCTTTACTCATCAAATTGAGTATCTTGGGTTCATCGTCTTCAAAGATGGCATTTCAATAGTTCCCGCCAAGGTCAAAGATATTCTAGAGTGGCCATCCCCTAAATCAGTTCATGAAGTTCGTGGGTTTTTGGGAATCACGGGATGGTATAGGATTTTTATTAAAGATTATGCCTTGGTAGCTGCACCTTTGACGGATCTTTTCTCAAGAAGTATTGCAAAATAGTGTGGCTGCCAATCCATCAAAACAGCTTTGATCAGCTCAAGGTCATTATTACTTTTGTCCCAATCCTGAAACTTCCTGATTTCACCAAGGAATTTGAAGTGGTTACTGATGCCAGTAGTCTAGCACTTGGTGGTGTCCTCCATGAAGCTCATGATAGTCCTACTGCGGGACACCCAGGCTATGCAAAAATATTCAATGCCGTAACAAGGAGCTTTCATTAGGCAGGCTTGAAAAATGATGTCCTTCGGTACCTGAAGCGATGTCTCTCTCATGCCAAAGGATCAAAGCTAAAAGGGTCAAAGCTGAAAGGGTCAAGATGCCTGGGAAACTTCAACCCTTGGATATTCCCCAAATGAAGTGGGAGTGCATTAGTATGGATTTTGTCACAAGTCTTCCCATTGTTCAAGCAGGATATGACTCGATTCTGGTAGTAGTGGACTTACTTACCAAAGTAGCTCACCTTATACCAGCAAAGAAGACCTTCAAAGGTTCTGATGTTGCTAGAATATTCATCAAGGAAGTCCTCAAACTTCATGGTCTCCCAAAAAGGATAGTAAGTGACCGGGATTTTGACTTCACTTCAAAGTGCCTATAAACTCCAACTCCAACTCTGGTAGAATTTGCCTACAATGCATCTTATCATCAGAGCATAGGAATGTCACCATTCAAAGCACTCTCTATGGGCAAGAATGCTTGTTTTCTCTAAATTTCTCTGATCCAGGAAAATGCTCGAAGAGATGGAGGAACAAACCAAGGCAATCCAAAAGGATATTAAAGCTGCCCAAGATGGATAAAAGCATTATGCTGACACCAAGAGGTCTGAAAGGATCTTCAAAGAAGGAGACAAAGTTCTTCTATGAGTGCTACCTAAACGAAGTTCTCTATCACTTGGGAATTATAAGAAGCTCAGCCCTAGGTATTGTGGTCCCTATACAGTTATCAAGCCTTTAGGTAAAAGTGCCTACAAACTCCAACTCCCAGCCAATATCAAAGTCCACAATGTATTTCATGTAAGTTTATTAAAACCTTATGTACCCAGTCTTGATCATTAACCTACTCAAGGAGTCCTTGAATTATAGCCCAATAGCATCATAGATTCTAGGGAAAGGCAACTCCGAAATAGAACTCTTGTAGAACATCTAGTACAGTGGAAAGATTACCCTGAAGAGGATGCAACTTGGGAAGATGAAGCTACACTCTTAAAGGATTATCCCCAATTCATGATGAGTCATCTTGATTTCTTTAAGGGGGGAAGGGTGTAACATACCTGTAAGATTCCTCCCCCAAACCCCTTTTTGATGTCTAGTATCTTCTTCTATAATCAATCCCTCTTCAGAAATATAAAAGACTTGTTTCTAACTGTTTTAACCTAGAGAGAGAAAATATTCTAGAGAGAGAATATTCAGATTTTTAATATTTTTAGATAGAAAATTATCTCATCTTATTAAAATAAGTTCCCCTGAAACAGAAATTCAAAAAAGAACTTTCCAATGTGCAATTGGAATTAATTGGAAATGTGTATAAAGGACCTTAGTCTAAGGGTCTAGATTTTCAGAAATTTTTGGATTATGGTCCAATTAAGGTTCCTATGGGCCAATAGCATCAATCCATGTGTAGGGAGGAGATAAATCCAATTTGAAAAAGAAGATACCCAAAAATGAGTAAATGCTCACATAAGATGAAGAGTTGAAAGTGTACAAGGTTTATTAGTAAAAAATTATGAGCAATATTAAAAGTATGACATATGTAAGGAAGAGGAGTTCTTTAAAGGAGGTGCATATTTCACATAAGATGAAGAGTTGAAAATGTACAAGGTTTATTAGTAAAAAATTATGAGCAATATTAAAAGTATGACATATGTAAGGAAGGGGAGTTCTTTAAAGGAGGTGCATATTTCACATAAGATGAAGGAGTTCTTTAAAGGAGGTGCATATTTCACATAAGATGAAGAGTTGAAAATGTACAAGGTTTATTAGTAAAAAAACTATGAGCAATATTAAAAATATGACATATGTAAGGAAGGGGAGTTCTTTAAAGGAGGTGCATATTTCACATGCTTTAATGAGTTTTAAACTCATAAAAATTGAGATATTTCATCTCTCCTCTCTCCTCATTTAAGTCTAGTTCCAAAAAGTTAGCTTAACTGACCTAAAAATGGTCAAATATTGACCAAACTGATTTAGAAAATTCTAGAATCAGTTTGTTTGGTTAGGAGCTCAATTTTTCCTATAAATAGAAGCCTCCCCCTTGTTGAAAAATATATAGTGTTTATGCATCGTTACTCTACTCCACCTAAGCCAAGAACTGTGAATTCATTTAATAATTCACTAGTTTTTGGAGCTTCCCTCTTTCTTCAATCCCCATTAGTGGCTCCATCAACATACTTAACCAATTGATTGGTTGGGGGCCTCTACCGTGAACAAAGAATCAAGCAAGTTGTAAGGTAATTAGTGAATATTGATCTTTCTATAATTTCTCAATGTTTCTCTCTTCTCAACCCCTCTCAAGCTTGAGAAGTTTAATTGGTATGGTTTTTTTTAAATGCTATTGAAGTTTGAATAGTAGTGAAGAGTTACATAATTTAATAAATGCTATTGAAGTTAATTTTCATTTATGTTTAAATTCTAATGATTCTTATGTAAATTCTCTCTCTCACTCAAGAAATGGTCATACTCATGACCCGTTCTCAATCCAAATCAAGCTTTTCATAAAGCTTTTTCTTAACCCAAGATTAAGCTATGCTTGAGGCCAAATTAATGGCTTTTTTCTATGCTTTTAGTTTATGAATATTGATGATTCAATCCATTATGGATTAATAATCCAATTAGAGATCATTTTAATTATTTTCTTAATGATAAGCATTATCCCTTAGAAAAATTGAGATTTATCAGTCACCATAGCAGCGGAGCTATGGCAAAATTTTTATAAAATTTATGCATAAAATAATCTCATTCAAAGCATAAAAAGAGGACTTCCTACCATATTCTAGGAATTATCATCCTAGATTAATTGAAAGAATTTCATTACAATCATGGAGAAATTGAATTTTAATATTAGGCATAATGGATAAATTTTTATATCAAAAGTGTTATTTTTACCATTTTTATTTCATGCATAGAAGTATGCATAATGGATAAATTTTTATATCAAAAGTGTTATTTTGACCATTTTTATTTCATGCATAGAAGTATGCATAATGGAAAAATTTTTATATCAAAAGTGTTACTTTTATCATATTGGATTTCATGCATAGAGGTATGCATAAAAGTTGATTATTTTATTATAAAAGTGTGACTTTTATCATAATTGAATTTCATGCATATAGGTATGCATAAAAAGATATTCTTTTTATACTAAAAGTGTGATTTTCCTCATAAATGGATTTTATGCTTAACTTAGATGCATAAGAGAAATTTTTTTATTCTAAAAGTGTAATTCCTACCAAATTGAATTTATGCATAAGAAGATGCATAAAAGATTGATTTTTTTAATTCAAAAGTGTCATTCTCATCTAAATTGAATTTATGTATAGAAAAATGCATAAAAGATTAAAATTTAATTCAAAAGTGTCATTTTCATTAAAAATGAATTTATGCATAGGAAGATGCATAAAAGATTGATTTTTACTTTGAAAGTATTAATCTCCTTAAATAGAATTTATTCATAAATAAATGTGTAAAGAAATCTTATATCAAATGTAAGAATTCTCTTGTATTCTATAAATAGATAAGAGATGTGATAGGATGTGATAAGAGGTGTGATAAGATGCTTATGAAATAAGTTAGGAGGTGATAAGAGATGTGATAAGAGGTGTGATAAGAAGTGATAAGATGCTTATGAAATAAGTTAGGAGGTGATAAGATGAATTAAGATGTGTATGGGGGGATGAGGTAAGAAGTGTATGTGATAGGATAAGATGTATATGGGTTGTGATAGGGCGAGAATGGATGTGATGTAAAAGTTTAGATGTGAATGTGGAATGTGGATGTGGATGTATGTGAATGTGAAGGTAGATGTGGATGTATAGATGTGAATGTGGAATGTGGATGTATAGATGTGGATGTATGGGAATGTGGATGTGGATGTATGTGAATGTGAATGTGGATGTGGATGTATGTATGTATGTGGATGTAGATGTGGATGTATGGATGTGTATGTATGAATGTGGATATGGGATGTGGATGTATAAATGAGGATGTGAAAATGGAGGTAAGCATGTAGATGTGGATGTATGAACGTGAAAATGGATATATGCATGAAGATATATATGCATAGATGTGAATGTGGATGTAGATGTGGATGTATAGATGTGAATGGATGTGGATGTATAGATGTGAATGGGAATGTGGATGTGGATGTATGTGAATGTGAATGTAGATGTGGATGTATAGATGTGAATGTGGAATGTGGATGTATAGATGTGGATGTATGGGAATGTGGATGTGGATGTATGTGAATGTGAATGTGGATGTGGATGTATGTATGTATGTGGATGTAGATGTGGATGTATGGATGTGTATGTATGAATGTGGATATGGGATGTGGATGTATAAATGAGGATGTGAAAATGGAGGTAAGCATGTAGATGTGGATGTATGGATGTGAATGTGGATGTGGATGTGGATGTATGGATGTGGATATGGATGTGTATGTATGAATGTGGATATGGGATGTGGATGTATAAATGAAGATGTGAAAATGGAGATAAGCATGTAGATGTGGATGTATGGATGTGAATGTGGATATGGATGTGGATGTATGGATGTGGATATGGATGTGAATATATGATATGTGATGTGAAGGAATTTGAAGTGAAGAGATGGAAAATGAGGTGATTGGATGAGTACACATATAAATGGAATGTGGAATAAGTAATGTGGATTAATGAGGAACAATGTGGAAAAATGAGAGTTAATATAGAAACTGTATTTGTAAACTGTTTGTAAATGCTGTTTGTAAATGGCTGTTTTATGTCAAGAATGCTGGGGAAGCATTTTGACCGTCTTGTGATTAAGGTCGTGGAGACCTAACTGATAAAGTTGCAACTGCTGACGGAGAGTCAATGGAGGACGTCTCGCGTAGCAAGGTCGACCGAGGTCTTGACCAGCCTCGGTTCGATTAAAATGGTGAGCTTCCGGTACGGTGGATGAGGGACCAAGGAAGCGGCCTATGAGTGAAGCGCTAGGTCACCTGCGAAGGATCCTAGAGGGTGCTGACCATACGGTGCTCGGGCTCTGGGTCGCCTAGGATACCCACGCGTGCGTCGAGGAAGATATTGGAATAAGGAGTAAGAGTTGTTTTGTGAAACCGGGCATGGATCTGGTTGACTGACCTTGCTGGTCCTCAACGGATGAGTCCATGGCTCTTTTATATGGATCTGTTGGTTGATCTTGCTGATCTTCAACGAGAGTCCATCTTGATAAATGATTATATTGCCGAGTATTATGGGCTAGGAACTATGGAAACGGCCTCTGTGTGGACAGGTGGTGAGCGTTCTAGTTGCCAATGATGCCATAGATACTCTGATGAAGGAATGATGGGAAATTATGAATCAACTGGATAAATTGGAAGATTGTGATCAATGGTACTATGGTTTCATTAAAGGATTGTTTTAAAGTTAGCTGATGCTAAGAAAAAGGCAATTTTCATATTGGGTGTGTAAGTGGTGTGGCTAGTTTTATGTTTGCATGAATTTTCGGCTAGGGGGCCTTGGAACTCTTTTCCTTGGTACCGGGACAAAACCTAACCAAATTCCAAATTGGATCCCATCACTACAGTGGTTGGGTGGTTGGCTAACCCATGGGATCGGATGGGGTTAGGCTGGACTGATGGATCCGTAAATCGAGACTCAATTTCTGTTATTACGATAGATAAAGTAAATCCTGGATAGTAATTGTTCTATGGATAGGAATCAACGGCTGTGCCTCCTTGGTGGGGAAAAAAGCGTTGATCCCAATGATCCAAGTACAAGTTTCTTCCTTGATTTGACCAAGTACCGTTAAAGGTGCAGTCAGATCAGTTGATCCGTAATGATCTTGACTACGTTAGAGTAAAGAGTTATCCTGGTGGAATTGCCCATGCTTTCCGGGTAAAGGAAGTTTTTCCGGTTTCGGTTTTGGACAAACCGACGGATTAGTCTCTTGTCCGGATATCCGTGGGCGAGGCCCCGAGTGTGAGACCCCTACCCGCACATGATGTGTTACTTCCGCTGCCAGTATCCTGAATCCGTTGCTCGGTGGGAACAGGGATCTCACAGTTGGTATCAGAGCATTTGGCTAATAAAGATCAACTGAGAAACCAAATATGTCAAAAATTTATCAAGAAGCACAAAAAAGGTTGTAATTGTGTGATATAATTCATACAATTTGATATTCAAACTGAAATTCGTAAATTGGTAATTGGGTCTTCAGATGGAAGTACCGCAATTATATAGAATCCCTGACTTGCTTGAGGCCTAGACATGATGGTATTTACCTTATAATTCCAAGGGCCGTGACTACCGTATATACCGAGAGTATAACTGCAGCTCTTTACTGACAGTATATACGAGTAAATCTAAGACTTGAAATTATAAGCGTTAATGCTATCCAGATGATGATTTCGAATGTGGTTGATATGAATTTTAGTTCTGTTTGGAAACCGATGAATTGATTTGGATTCTGATTGAAAAATGATGATCCCTGAAAATGGATTGAAATGTAATAAGCTGAGCGAAACCATAAGGTGGATGATTGGGACAAGTCCCTGTAATGATAAATGATGAAAATGATTCAGCAAATCACTATGAGATTAGTGGATTGTGCTGTCAAATTGCTACTGTTAACACTTGACCGTTAGATCAAGTTAAGGGATGACAAATTGAGAACTTACTTGACTGAAATTCCCGTGGAGAAATGCTCAGAAGAAAATTTTTCGGTCTAATGGACCTTTATCATGTTAAAGATATGAATGATATGATCTGAATGAATTGTTATTTAATGATGAGTTCTAAGGGATATTTATCCCAGTATTCTGTTGGGTTGACCAGAATATAAGGAACCCCAGAATAAAATTGGATCTTAAGAAAAAGAGTTGTCCTCTACTTTATGAGATGAGGACATCTCGCACTTTTTAAGTGGGGTAGAATGTAAGATTCTCCCCCAACCTTCGAGGTATACATGAGTAAGAATCTCCCTTTTTGATCTTATAATTATTCTCTCTCTAAAATAAAAGAAAGATTCTGTTTAAAAAAGGAAGAACCTTTTTCCTGAATACTTCTCAAGAGTCCCACCTGTTTTAAGGATTCAGAACAACGAGTTCAGAAGTGAGAATCGATGTTTTGGATATCAAGGTTTTGGTCTCGAGTACGACCCAAAAGAAGTTCTTTATCTCTTGGGAAGTATAAGAAGTTATCTCCCAGATATTGTGGACCAAAGAAAGTAGGTGAATTAACTTACGAACTTCTTTTATCTCCTCATCTCAAAGTTCTTAATGCCTTCTATAGAAAATTGTGCCAAACCCAAATCATGGAAAGACGGTAAAACTTCAGTGGCAAGCTACCGTTGGCTTCTAAGTTACGCTAGCTCCTTCCTTTATATAAGTCGTAACTTTTACTTGTCGCTCACAGTAATCTTACTCCCATCGATCTCCTTTCTTCCTAATCTCCTTCATGGCTTGGCAACAAGAATTAGTTTTATCCATAATGATTTCTCACCTTCAAGACGCAAGTGAGTCTGTGAAGAAGGATTTTATAGAACAGTATGAGCGCTCACTTTTCCCTCACTTGGGAACTTCTGTAGCGCAGACCAAATGGCGGACCTATCAAGACATAACTAGGGTAACACCCTGGGGTCAGCAGCACTTTCGCAACAATGTCCGCTTGGCCATGGTTATTGAAGCCTTGGGTTTGGGTCCCCGATACTACTGCGTCATGAGATCAAGGCATCCTGGGTTTTCTGAGCGGGTCTTCTTATTGGCGTATTTTCTTCCTCATGAGAAGATATGCCTTTACCCCGTTTTTGGCTTGCCTCTCAGAGGTCCTTTTGTTAGATCACCTCATACCACTGAGATAGGTGCGGCAATAACCAGCAGAATCATTCCCATAGATGAGTTACCCTATACTTGTGCAGCTTGTGAGTGCTGCTTTTGTGATCATATGATGGACGGGCTTATGGAAGTGTAAAGAGTTCTTCTATCCTTACTGTATAAGTTCCGAGAATGAATAAAGTTTAAATCTTGTTCTTATCTTGAATCTTGCTCTCTTTGAGACTTTTTCTTGGTGGTTAATCCTGATTTAAATTTTTCTCTAAGTCTCATAATTCGTGCATCTTGTGAAATTATCCCAGTTTGCGAGATGAGGACATCTCGCGTTTTTTAAGTGGGGTAGAATGTAAGATTCCTCCCCCAAACCCCTTTTTGATGTCTAGTATCTTCTTCTATAATCAATCCCTCTTCAGAAATATAAAAGACTTGTTTCTAACTGTTTTAACCTAGAGAGAGAAAATATTCTAGAGAGAGAATATTCAGATTTTTAATATTTTTAGATAGAAAATTATCTCATCTTATTAAAATAAGTTCCCCTGAAACAGAAATTCAAAAAAGAACTTTCCAATGTGCAATTGGAATTAATTGGAAATGTGTATAAAGGACCTTAGTCTAAGGGTCTAGATTTTCAGAAATTTTTGGATTATGGTCCAATTAAGGTTCCTATGGGCCAATAGCATCAATCCATGTGTAGGGAGGAGATAAATCCAATTTGAAAAAGAAGATACCCAAAAATGAGTAAATGCTCACATAAGATGAAGAGTTGAAAGTGTACAAGGTTTATTAGTAAAAAATTATGAGCAATATTAAAAGTATGACATATGTAAGGAAGAGGAGTTCTTTAAAGGAGGTGCATATTTCACATAAGATGAAGAGTTGAAAATGTACAAGGTTTATTAGTAAAAAATTATGAGCAATATTAAAAGTATGACATATGTAAGGAAGGGGAGTTCTTTAAAGGAGGTGCATATTTCACATAAGATGAAGAGTTGAAAATGTACAAGGTTTATTAGTAAAAAAACTATGAGCAATATTAAAAATATGACATATGTAAGGAAGGGGAGTTCTTTAAAGGAGGTGCATATTTCACATGCTTTAATGAGTTTTAAACTCATAAAAATTGAGATATTTCATCTCTCCTCTCTCCTCATTTAAGTCTAGTTCCAAAAAGTTAGCTTAACTGACCTAAAAATGGTCAAATATTGACCAAACTGATTTAGAAAATTCTAGAATCAGTTTGTTTGGTTAGGAGCTCAATTTTTCCTATAAATAGAAGCCTCCCCCTTGTTGAAAAATATATAGTGTTTATGCATCGTTACTCTACTCCACCTAAGCCAAGAACTGTGAATTCATTTAATAATTCACTAGTTTTTGGAGCTTCCCTCTTTCTTCAATCCCCATTAGTGGCTCCATCAACATACTTAACCAATTGATTGGTTGGGGGCCTCTACCGTGAACAAAGAATCAAGCAAGTTGTAAGGTAATTAGTGAATATTGATCTTTCTATAATTTCTCAATGTTTCTCTCTTCTCAACCCCTCTCAAGCTTGAGAAGTTTAATTGGTATGGTTTTTTTTAAATGCTATTGAAGTTTGAATAGTAGTGAAGAGTTACATAATTTAATAAATGCTATTGAAGTTAATTTTCATTTATGTTTAAATTCTAATGATTCTTATGTAAATTCTCTCTCTCACTCAAGAAATGGTCATACTCATGACCCGTTCTCAATCCAAATCAAGCTTTTCATAAAGCTTTTCCTTAACCCAAGATTAAGCTATGCTTGAGGCCAAATTAATGGCTTTTTTCTATGCTTTTAGTTTATGAATATTGATGATTCAATCCATTATGGATTAATAATCCAATTAGAGATCATTTTAATTATTTCCTTAATGATAAGCATTATCCCTTAGAAAAATTGAGATTTATTAGTCACCATAGCAGCGGAGCTATGGCAAAATTTTTATAAAATTTATGCATAAAATAATCTCATTCAAAGCATAAAAAGAGGACTTCCTACCATATTCTAGGAATTATCATCCTAGATTAATTGAAAGAATTTCATTACAATCATGGAGAAATTGAATTTTAATATTAGGCATAATGGATAAATTTTTATATCAAAAGTGTTATTTTTACCATTTTTATTTCATGCATAGAAGTATGCATGATGGATAAATTTTTATATCAAAAGTGTTATTTTGACCATTTTTATTTTATGCATAGAAGTATGCATAATGGAAAAATTTTTATATCAAAAGTGTTACTTTTATCATATTGGATTTCATGCATAGAGGTATGCATAAAAGTTGATTATTTTATTATAAAAGTGTGACTTTTATCATAATTGAATTTCATGCATATAGGTATGCATAAAAAGATATTCTTTTTATACTAAAAGTGTGATTTTCCTCATAAATGGATTTTATGCTTAACTTAGATGCATAAGAGAAATTTTTTTATTCTAAAAGTGTAATTCCTACCAAATTGAATTTATGCATAAGAAGATGCATAAAAGATTGATTTTTTTAATTCAAAAGTGTCATTCTCATCTAAATTGAATTTATGTATAGAAAAATGCATAAAAGATTAAAATTTAATTCAAAAGTGTCATTTTCATTAAAAATGAATTTATGCATAGGAAGATGCATAAAAGATTGATTTTTACTTTGAAAGTATTAATCTCCTTAAATAGAATTTATTCATAAATAAATGTGTAAAGAAATCTTATATCAAATGTAAGAATTCTCTTGTATTCTATAAATAGATAAGAGATGTGATAGGATGTGATAAGAGGTGTGATAAGATGCTTATGAAATAAGTTAGGAGGTGATAAGAGATGTGATAAGAGGTGTGATAAGAAGTGATAAGATGCTTATGAAATAAGTTAGGAGGTGATAAGATGAATTAAGATGTGTATGGGGGGATGAGGTAAGAAGTGTATGTGATAGGATAAGATGTATATGGGTTGTGATAGGGCGAGAATGGATGTGATGTAAAAGTTTAGATGTGAATGTGGAATGTGGATGTGGATGTATGTGAATGTGAAGGTAGATGTGGATGTATAGATGTGAATGTGGAATGTGGATGTATAGATGTGGATGTATGGGAATGTGGATGTGGATGTATGTGAATGTGAATGTGGATGTGGATGTATGTATGTATGTGGATGTAGATGTGGATGTATGGATGTGTATGTATGAATGTGGATATGGGATGTGGATGTATAAATGAGGATGTGAAAATGGAGGTAAGCATGTAGATGTGGATGTATGAACGTGAAAATGGATATATGCATGAAGATATATATGCATAGATGTGAATGTGGATGTAGATGTGGATGTATAGATGTGAATGGATGTGGATGTATAGATGTGAATGGGAATGTGGATGTGGATGTATGTGAATGTGAATGTAGATGTGGATGTATAGATGTGAATGTGGAATGTGGATGTATAGATGTGGATGTATGAGAATGTGGATGTGGATGTATGTGAATGTGAATGTGGATGTGGATGTATGTATGTATGTGGATGTAGATGTGGATGTATGGATGTGTATGTATGAATGTGGATATGGGATGTGGATGTATAAATGAGGATGTGAAAATGGAGGTAAGCATGTAGATGTGGATGTATGGATGTGAATGTGGATGTGGATGTGGATGTATGGATGTGGATATGGATGTGTATGTATGAATGTGGATATGGGATGTGGATGTATAAATGAAGATGTGAAAATGGAGATAAGCATGTAGATGTGGATGTATGGATGTGAATGTGGATATGGATGTGGATGTATGGATGTGGATATGGATGTGAATATATGATATGTGATGTGAAGGAATTTGAAGTGAAGAGATGGAAAATGAGGTGATTGGATGAGTACACATATAAATGGAATGTGGAATAAGTAATG
Organism: Cibotium barometz; assembly: GCF_041138505.1. Classification (NCBI taxonomy): domain Eukaryota; kingdom Viridiplantae; phylum Streptophyta; class Polypodiopsida; order Cyatheales; family Cibotiaceae; genus Cibotium; species Cibotium barometz. Next base: position 20,662,329 of record NC_141109.1, read on the forward strand.
TGGATTAATGAGGAACAATGTGAAAAAATGAGAGTTAATATAGAAACTGTATTTGTAAACTGTTTGTAAATGCTGTTTGTAAATGGCTGTTTTATGTCAAGAATGCTGGGGAAGCATTTTGACCGTCTTGTGATTAAGGTCGTGGAGACCTAACTGATAAAGTTGCAACTGCTGACGGAGAGTCAATGGAGGACGTCTCGCGTAGCAAGGTCGACCGAGGTCTTGACCAGCCTCGGTTCGATTAAAATGGTGAGCTTTCGGTACGGTGGATGAGGGACCAAGGAAGCGGCCTATGAGTGAAGCGCTAGGTCACCTGCGAAGGATCCTAGAGGGTGCTGACCATACGGTGCTCGGGCTCTGGGTCGCCTAGGATACCCACGCGTGCGTCGAGGAAGATATTGGAACAAGGAGTAAGAGTTGTTTTGTGAAACCGGGCATGGATCTGGTTGACTGACCTTGCTGGTCCTCAACGGATGAGTCCATGGCTCTTTTATATGGATCTGTTGGTTGATCTTGCTGATCTTCAACGAGAGTCCATCTTGATAAATGATTATATTGCCGAGTATTATGGGCTAGGAACTATGGAAACGGCCTCTGTGTGGGCAGGTGGTGAGCGTTCTAGTTGCCAATGATGCCATAGATACTCTGATGAAGGAATGATGGGAAATTATGAATCAACTGGATAAATTGGAAGATTGTGATCAATGGTACTATGGTTTCATTAAAGGATTGTTTTAAAGTTAGCTGATGCTAAGAAAAAGGCAATTTTCTTAGCTGATGCTAAGAAAAAGGCAATTTTCATATTGGGTGTGTAAGTGGTGTGGCTAGTTTTATGTTTGCATGAATTTCCGGCTAGGGGGCCTTGGAACTCTTTTCCTTGGTACCCGGGACAAAACCTAACCAAATTCCAAATTGGATCCCATCACTACAGTGGTTGGGTGGTTGGCTAACCCATGGGATCGGGCGGATGGGGTTAGGCTGGACTGATGGATCCGTAAATCGAGACTCAATTTCTGTTATTACGATAGATAAAGTAAATCCCGGATAGTAATTGTTCTATGGATAGGAATCAACGGCTGTGCCTCCTTGGTGGGGAAAAAAGCGTTGATCCCAATGATCCAAGTACAAGTTTCTTCCTTGATTTGACCAAGTACCGTTAAAGGTGCAGTCAGATCAGTTGATCCGTAATGATCTTGACTACGTTAGAGTAAAGAGTTATCCTGGTGGAATTGCCCATGCTTTCCGGGTAAAGGAAGTTTTTCCGGTTTCGGTTTTGGACAAACCGACGGATTAGTCTCTTGTCCGGATATCCGTGGGCGAGGCCCCGAGTGTGAGACCCCTACCCGCACATGATGTGTTACTTCCGCTACCAGTATCCTGAATCCGTTGCTCGGTGGGAACAGGGATCTCACAATACCCATCTTCACTAATAAAGAAATGTCTTGTAATAGATAAATTTATGAGTTTTTATGGTATAAAAATCAATGATTTTATTAAATGAGTCATTTCTACTTAGAGTCTTTAAATTTTGAGTCCAAATTTGGAATTTATGTGCGATTTTACCCTAATATAGGATTTTACAGCATCCAAAACGGACACCGAATCAAGCTTATACGCAAATTTAAGTCATTTTTAGTTAAAAAACGACGACCTTTAAACCTTAATAAATGCATGACCGAGCGTCCGATTGACGAATGGTCTGCACCCCAACGACTAGGAGAACCTCCCGGATCAAAAGAAAATTACCTGTCGGACGCAGTCTGGTACGCAAATCGAGACCGACGCTCCAAATTTGGGAACCTTGCCCTAAAATTTGGACCGTACACACTTACCTGGGTACCCGTATGATAGCTGCACAAGAACCAAAGGACGATCGCCCACTATGTGGTCCACACGTACCGCTACTTGGACACTTACCATGCTGCCCCAGACCAGATAAGGTACATGCGTACCACTCCTCTCCCTGTTAACCGACAGCATATCTTTCTTACAGAGCCATGCAGGCCACTGATCTACAGCCTTTGCTGGTACACCGTCCTTTCATCCTTACTTTGCGCAACGCCCGTACTACCCGTACCCCATAGTTATATAAACCCCCGAGGTACTCCATGGTGGGCAACAAGCATTTTCTGCGTAGCGTATGCTCTGTTGTGCCGTTGTCCGTACCGTCGTGTGTCCCTGTGCAGTGTACTTGCTGTAGTAGTACAGCCACCCCTCTCCACACCCCCTCAATTGCCACTTTTCAAATAAGGCAATTTTCCTCCATCTCCTTCTTGCTAGGAGGCAGTGTCCTTAACTCTTCTTCTCCCCCTGTGTGAAGAGACTTACAGCATCCCTCAGCCCTTCTCCCCTTTAGCAAAACATTTTTGTGTTAAGGACATCTCACAATCCCCCCCCCCCTTATTTGTGTGGACTTTAGTAAGAGGTTTTAGCCTTAAGAGAGGGTTCTTGCGCTGTGATCTTTTGCTCATACGGTGAGCAAACGATCTCAGAATTGAGATCTGATTGGACCGTTTTGATCGCGACAGCGAGCCCTACAAGATGGCGCCTTCTCAAAAACGTCAAAATATTACCTCGGGAGGCATGCACAATAACGAGAGTAGAGAAGATGCTCCCGATGCGGCCCAACCCTCCCTTTACAAGCTCCTCAAGGAAATGGTGGCCAAGTTACCTTGGTTATCTTTTAGAGAAGAGTTTTTTTTAATATTAGTGTTAATAAATGTGTCTTTTCCTTTTAGAATAATGACATAAAATTGTATGAAGCTACGAATTGAGTGTTGTATTCAATGAATTGTATTGAAATTGTTATCTTTAATGAATTGGGTTCTTGGGCAACTCTATTCTAGAAGACTAGGCCAGCGGCTATGCCTTGCGTGGATGAGGAAAAAAGCGTTGCCTCTAGAAATCAAGTCTAGTAGTTACCCAATTTATGATCAATTACCCTATGGGTGATTTGATTTTTAGAAGATCACGCTCCCCTATGGGATAGGACTAGGTCTTACCTATGAATCGTATCCTTGAATCTCTACATGGTCAAGGTGCCGATTAATAGGAAACTTTTTGCAAGTTAAGACTTGGTGGACTATCTTAAGTGTTTTCCTATTTTAGAAGGGGGGAACCTTATAATTGGTATCAGAGCCAATCTTAGCTCCAAGGAATTGCCATTTAAGGACTGTTTTGCAATAAATGTTTTACCTAACATAATGCTAATTAATAAAAACATCCTACTAAAACAAACAAGTGGAATTGATGTTTGAATGATTGTTTAAATGATTCATTGGATTGAAAAGTTGAAGATGATCCATTTATTTTGTTTTGTCGGTACCCCCAGGGCCGACACCTCTGTGACTATAGATGGGATTCGCATACCTCAGGATCGCTGGGTGTATGACCAAACAAGTGATGCAAGTCTTACCTGCTCACAGAGTAGCTGTGTTGGGACCTACCCCAATCCAGAGTCTACCACCCTTACCATCAGTTTTTAGAGTCTTAGAAACTACAGCAGAACCCCAATATTTCACCTATGTGGACCGCTGTACCCTTATGTCATAGTCAAGCTTAGGAATTTTCCTTGATGGCAAATAAGACTAATTATATTAGTCTCAGATCTTTGTAATAAAACTCATCCTTGTAAATATTTAGAAATAAAATGATTTCTATGTTTTACTCTTCAAAATAAGCGTTGTGCAAATATATATCTTGTAATCTTAAAATTGTTTTTACAATGATGGCCAGGACGATCACCCTCCACTTCCCAGTGCGCTTTACACTGATATCCAGGAGAAGAAGCTCTTGCTCAAGCAAATGCAACCTCCCTCCTTTAAAGGAGAAGGTTCAAAGATTGAGAAGGATGCTGAAGTCTGGATTGAAGCGATGGAGGATTATTTCTCTGCCGCCGGTACTGGAGTAGCAAATCAGTCTATGCTTGCATGGTTTCGCCTCATCGGAGATGCTAAACTCTGGTGGAAACAGTGGTGCCGTGACAAGGGAGTCACCGAGCATTCTCAAACGTGGGAAGACATCAAGCAGGCCGTGAAGGAAAGATATCTTCCCCCTTCCCATGAATCCATAAAGATTCTTGGGATGGATTGGTTAATTGCAAACAAAGCTAGCATTCATTGTCACTAGGGGAGTATCACTTTTGAAAATGAGCATGGCCAAGTAATATCCGTTCAGGGCATAACATAACCTAAATCTAGGGTAGTCAAGGCAAAACATCTTCTCAAGGGAACACGTAAGGGTCAGCAAGTTTTCTTAGCCAAGCTCAACAAAACCATTGAACCTAGTAAGGAGACAGAACCCTCTTGGCTCCAAGAATTCTCTGACATCTTCCCTGACAAGCTTACAGGCCTACCGCCTCCTCGAATCATGAAACTGAGGTGATCCCTGGGACTCAACCCGTCTCAAAAACGTGCCCTATAAAATGTCCCTTCCTGAAGCCATTGAACTTAAAGAGCAACTTTCCCAACTCATTGAGCAAGGATTCGTACACCCCAGTAGCTCTCCTTGGGGGGCACCTGTCCTTTTCCAAAAAAAAGAAGGACGGAACTCTCTACCTCTGCATAGATTATCGAGGGCTGAATCAAGTCACTCTCAAGAATAAGTATGCTATCCCTCGCATCGACGAACTTCTTGACAGGCTTCATGGGGCCAAAGTCTTCTCAAAAATAGATTTGAGATCTGGTTACTATCAGATCATCAAAGTCAAGGAAGCAGATATACCCAAGACAGCCTTCAGTACCGGTTATAACCACTATGAGTTTACTGTAACCTCATTCGGGTTAACCAATGCTCCTGCAACCTTCAACCGCCTAATGCAAGATATATTCCATCCTTACTTGGATGAATTTGTGCTTGTTTTCTTTGATGACATCTTAATCTACTCCAAATCAATGGAAGAGCAGGAGGAGCATGTGCGTAGAGTTCTGCAATTGTTGCGCAGACACAAACTCTATGCCAAGAAGAGCAAATGTACCTTCTTTACTCATCAAATTGAGTATCTTGGGTTCATCATCTTCAAAGATGGCATTTCAATAGTTCCCGCCAAGGTCAAAGATATTCTAGAGTGGCCATCCCCTAAATCAGTTCATGAAGTTCATGGGTTTTTGGGAATCACGGGATGGTATAGGATTTTTATTAAAGATTATGCCTTGGTAGCTGCACCTTTGACGGATCTTCTCTCAAGAAGTATTGCAAAATAGTGTGGCTGCCAATCCATCAAAACAGCTTTGATTAGCTCAAGGTCATTATTACTTTTGTCCCAGTCCTGAAACTTCCTGATTTCACCAAGGAATTTGAAGTGGTTACTGATGCCAGTAGTCTACCACTTGGTAGTGTCCTCCATGAAGCTCATGATAGTCCTACTGCGGGACACCCAGGCTATGCAAAAATATTCAATGCCGTAACAAGGAGCTTTCATTAGGCAGGCTTGAAAAATGATGTCCTTCGGTACTTGAAGCGATGTCTCTCTCATGCCAAAGGATCAAAGCTAAAAGGGTCAAAGCTGAAAGGGTCAAGATGCCTGGGAAACTTCAACCCTTGGATATTCCCCAAATGAAGTGGGAGTGCATTAGTATGGATTTTGTCACAAGTCTCCCCATTGTTCAAGCAGGATATGACTCCATTCTGGTAGTAGTGGACTTACTTACCAAAGTAGCTCACCTTATACCAGCAAAGAAGACCTTCAAAGCTTCTGATGTTGCTAGAATATTCATCAAGGAAGTCCTCAAACTTCATGGTCTCCCAAAAAGGATAGTAAGTGACCGGGATTTTGACTTCACTTCAAAGTGCCTATAAACTCCAACTCCAACTCTGGTAGAATTTGCCTACAATGCATCTTATCATCAGAGCATAGGAATGTCACCATTCAAAGCACTCTCTATGGGCAAGAATGCTTGTTTCCTCTAAATTTCTCTGATCCAAGAAAATGCTCGAAGAGATGGAGGAACAAACCAAGGCAATCCCAAAAGGATATTAAAGTTGCCCAAGATGGATAAAAGCATTATGCTGACACCAAGAGGTCTGAAAGGATCTTCAAGGAAGGAGACAAAGTTCTTCTATGAGTGCTACCCAAACGAAGTTCTCTATCACTTGGGAAATATAAGAAGCTCAGCCCTAGGTATTGTGGTCCCTATACAGTTATCAAGCCTTTAGGTAAAAGTGCCTACAAACTCCAACTCCCAGCCAATATCAAAGTCCACAATGTATTTCATGTAAGTTTGTTAAAACCTTATGTACCCAGTCTTGATCATTAACCTACTCAAGGAGTCCTTGAATTACAGCCCAATAGCATCATAGATTCTAGGGAAAGGCAACTCCGAAATAGAACTCTTGTAGAACATCTAGTACAGTGGAAAGATTACCCTGAAGAGGATGCAACATGGGAAGATGAAGCTACACTCTTAAAGGATTATCCCCAATTCATGATGAGTCATCTTGATTTCTTTAAGGGGGGAAGGATGTAACATACCCATCTTCACTAATAAAGAAATGTCTTGTAATAGATAAATTTATGAGTTTTTATGGTATAAAAATCAATGATTTTATTAAATGAGTCATTTCTACTTAGAGTCTTTAAATTTTGAGCCCAAATTTCAAATTTATGCGCGATTTTACCCTAATATAGGATTTTACAGCATCCAAAACGGAAACCGAATCAAGCTTATACCCAAATTTCAGTCATTTTTAGTTAAAAAGCGACGACCTTTTAACCTTAATAAATGCATGATCGAGCGTCCGATTGACGAATGGTCTGCACCCCAACGACTGGGAGAACCTCTCGAATCAAAAAAAAATTACCTCTCGGGCGCAGTCTGGTACGCACATCGAGACCGACGCTCCAAATTTGGGAACCTTGCCCAAAAATTTGGACCGTACACACTTACCTGGGTACCCGTATGATAGCTGCACAAGAACCAAAGGACGGTTGCCCACTATGTGGTCCACACGTACCGCTACTTGGACACCCACCATGCTGCCCCAGACCAGATAAGGTACATACGAACCACTCCTTTCCCTGTTAACCGACAGCATATCTTTCTTACAGAGCCATGCAGGCCACTGATCTACAGCCTTTGCTGGTACACCATCCTTTCATCCTTGCTTTGCACAACGCCCGTACTACCCGTACCCCATAGTTATATGAACCCCCCGAGGTACTCCATGGGGGCAACAAGCATTTTCTACGTAGCGTATGCTCTGTTGTGCCGTTGTCCGTACCGTCGTCTGTCCCTGTGCAGTGTACTTGCTATAGTAGTACAGCCACCCCTCTCCACACCCCCTCAATTGCCTCTTTTCAAATAAGGCAATTTTCCTCCATCTCCCTCTTGCTAGGAGGCAGTGTCCTTAACTCTTCTTCTCCCCCTGTGTGAAGAGACTTACAGCATCCCTCAGCCCTTCTCCCCTTTAGCGAAACATTTTTGTGTTAAGGACATCTCACAATCCCCCCCCCTTATTTGTGTGGACTTTAGTAAGAGGTTTTAGCCTTAAGAGAGGGTTCTTGCGCTGTGATCTTTTGCTCATACGGTGAGCAAACGATCTCAGAATTGAGATCTGATTGGACCGTTTTGATCGCGACAACGAGCCCTACAAGATGGCGCCTTCTTGAAAACGTCAAAATATTACCTCAGGAGGCGCGCACAATAACGAGAGTAGAGAAGATGCTCCCGCCAACCCTCCCTTTACAAGCTCCTCAAGGAAATGGTGGCCAAGTTAGCTTGGTTATCTTTTAGAGAAGAGTTTTTTTTTAATATTAGTGTTAATAAATGTGTATCTTTTCCTTTTAGAATAATGACATAAAATTGTATGAAGCTACGAATTGAGTGTTGTATTCAATGAATTGTATTGAAATTGTTATCTTTAATGAATTGGGTTCTTGGGCAACTCTATTCGGAAAAAAGTGTTGCCTCTAGAAATCAAGTCTAGTAGTTACCCAATTTATGATCAATTACCCTATGGGTGATTTGATTTTTAGAAGATCACGCTCCCTTGTGGGATAGGACTAGGTCTTACATATAAATCGTATCCTTGAATCTCTACATGGTCAAGGTGTCGATTAATAGGAAATTTTTTGCAAGTTAAGACTTGGTGGACTATCTTAAGTGTTTCCCTATTTTAGAAGGGGGGAACCTTATAATTGGTATCAGAGCCAATCTTAGCTCCAAGGAATTGCCATTTAAGGACTGTTTTGCAATAAATGTTTTACCTAACATAATGCTAATTAATAAAAACATCCTACTAAAACAAACAAGTAGAATTGATGTTTGAATGATTGTTTAAATGATTCCTTGGATTGAAAAGTTGAAGATGATCCATTTATTTTGTTTTGTCGGTACCCGCAGGGCCGACACCTCTGTGACTATAGATGGGATTCGCATACCTCAGGATCGCTGGGTGTATGACCAAACAAGTGATGCAAGTCTTACCTGCTCACAGAGTAGCTGTGTTGGGACCTACCCCAATCCAGAGTCTACCACCCTTACCATCAATTTTTAGAGTCTTAGAAACTACAGCAGAACCCCAATATTTCACCTATGTGGACCGCTGTACCCTTATGTCATAGTCAAGCTTAGGAATTTCCCTTGATGGCAAATGAGACTAATTATATTAGTCTCAGATCTTTGTAATAAAACTCGTCCTTGTAAATATTTAGAAATAAAATGATTTCTATGTTTTACTCTTCAAAATAAGCGTTGTGTAAATATATATCTTGTAATCTTAAAATTGTTTTTACAATGATGGCCAGGACGATCACCCTCCACTTCCCAGTGCGCTTTACACTGATATCCAGGAGAAGAAGCTCTTGCTCAAGCAAATGCAACCTCCCTCCTTTAAAGGAGAAGGTTCAAAGTGTTAAGATTCTAGAAATGGGATTGGTCATGGTGAAGGACATAGATTAAGCATAAGATTAAGGTGGATTAAACCACACTAAAAACTCCATGACTAGAGAGAGAGAGAGATTGCACACTCAACACTATTCCCTTGTATTGCATATCACAATGAACCATACAATGATATAGGCTCTCAAGCCTTATCCCACTTTACATGTCATCATCCATGTGGCAACTCCTTTTCCACTTCTTTTGGTCAATACTCACACACCATACAATATTACATGTGGCATTCCATCTCACCACAATATCTTGCACTTCTAGAGTGCTTTTTCACATACACACAACACCACGATTATATCTCTCAACACCCCCTCTTAATCGAGGTGTTCCACAACTCACCCATCATCCATCATCCATACATTGTAGCATTGCACAAACGCAATTGCTATCTCTCAACACTCCCCCTCAATGATACATTGGAGTGTCCATTAACCAAACATGTGTGCCCGTGTCTATCATCTTAGACACCTAGTCCATTTTGAGTCAACGCATCGCTCACAGCGGAACCACTGAGTCCAATTTGAACATGGAAGTTCGGGTAGGATCCAACCCATGCGCATGCACCTCACACGTGCATCGCTCTTGCACACATCACATAACAACCATTTTGAGCTTCTAGGTGAGCTCGGGCATGGTTACCCTCATACCATGGATGATTACAAAATTTTTGTTTTGAGCACGCATGCTCGTGGACGATTTGTCCATCATCGGGGTGAAAAATAAATAAAATTACAAATTACACAACCTTTTTGGTCAAAGCCGGGCAGAGAACTCATGTGAGTGTCTGATCAATTGCAAAGTACATGCTTCTTAAAAAGCATGTGAACAAGAGCTTTATGAGGTCTTTTGTGTGAATGAACCTTTAAAACCACTAAAGGTTAAATTTTGGAAAAAAATCAAAATTGAATCTGATTCTCTACAAAATCCAGCTTGCTGAGTGTTTCGCTACCAATAATTGCGTGCTAGAGGTGGGACCCATTTTGTGGATAGGTCATTGTCTTCTTCAACCTTCACACACCCGCCATAGCTGGCTTTTGCTCGCTCTACAAGCTTTACTGCTAAATACTACACCTTTCTCTGCACGGGCTCTGCTTTCCTTCAAGCGAGACGTCACCAATTTCCCAGCCTCCTTGACAGGCTGTGCCTTCAAGCGAGGCATCACCTATCTGCTTGGCTCTCCTGAACGTTGGCCGCTTGCCTGTTGTTTGCTCTACAGTGGAGGTTTGCTATCACTGCTTCATGCTTGCTCGAGCTCTCTCTCGTCTGTGCGCTTCTCTGAAGGTAGTCGCTGGCGCTGCTCCAACACTTTCATAGCCATTGGCCAATACTGTGAGCTCTCCACTGCTCTTCGAATGTAGTTATCTATTGCTACATGAAGCTCACCCACGCCTCGTACGATAGCTGCTCACTTTCAGACCCGTCCGCCCAAGGTGCCTATACCTGATCTTGCTGCTACTCGCCATCTCTCACTCACTGCTCACTTCTTTTATGCTACTTCCACATTGGTGCTGCCTCCTCCAATGGTGGCTGGCTTTCAGAGCTTCTATTATTGGTACCCTTACTACCTGCTCCTTAGAAGCATTACTTATGTTGCATATGTTTCCCTCACACACCTCCAATTGAGGTTCAAACAGCCTCCTACAAGGCTTTAATATCAAGATTCCTGGTTGCACCCTCTTGATGAAGCTCCATCATTCAGCTTTCAAATACTCTCTCTCTGCAATTTCATGCATTTGCCTCCCTTTGAGGCATCCCAAGCCATCCATCTGGCCTTCAAGAGCTCCCCAATTTGAGCTCTAACATGCATCTCCTTCTTGTTTCAGTCTCTTTGCCTCTTCTAAACCTCTCTCATTGAAGTTTCTCCCATAGCCATCAACATGGCCTTGCAAGTTCCCAAATGAACTTGCACTCTCTATGCTTTTTCTTGCATACAAACTTCAAGGGTGCATCTTCACATGGTCTCTCAAATGAAACCATAGGTGCAAATCAATGTGAAAACTCCAAAAGCTTCCACCAAACATTGCCCATCTTCTATGAGCAAAACCATGAGCATCACTCTTTCCAATGTGCTCAACCATGGACTTCTTCCAAGCCCATAACCGCTTGTCCCTTCTTAGACAAGCATTGCACCTCTTACACTCTTTGCTTGGAAGCAAAGAACCTTGGGATTCTTCCATCCCATCAAGCAACCCTTATACATTGAGCATTTTTCCATGCTCAAACACAAAACTTTGAGGCAAAACTTCACAAAACCAACCTTCTTGAGACATAATCAGCAGCATATCTTCTCTTGGCAGCTTTTCCTTGATGATGATGAAGACTCCATAGCCTTCATAATGCTGAAATCTCCATTTTCAGCTTCTTTGATGATGAGCAAGCTCTCTATGTTGCAAAACTCCATTTGCAACTCTCTTGGGCAGCTTCTATGCAACCTCCTTGTTGCAAATCTCCTCTCAAACTTGAGAATGGTAGCTCCAAATCTCTCTCAAATCCTCACACATGCAAATCCAAATGATAATATGAGTGTGCATAATTTTTTTTTCATAATAACTGAAAATAATGCTTAATCAAACAAACACACAAACTAATATACATAATAATCACCCATGACCAAGAGCCCATTTGGCTTTGATACCATGTTAAGATTCTAGAAATGGGATTGGTCATGGTGAAGGACATAGATTAAGCATAAGAATAAGGTGGATTAAACCACACTAAAAACTCCATGACTAGAGAGAGAGAGAGATTGCACACTCAACACTATTCCCTTGTATTGCATATCACAATGAACCATACAATGATATAGGCTCTCAAGCCTTATCCCACTTTACATGTCATCATCCATGTGGCAACTCCTTTTCCACTTCTTTTGGTCAATACTCACACACCATACAATATTACATGTGGCATTCCATCTCACCACAATATCTTGCACTTCTAGAGTGCTTTTTCACATACACACAACACCACGATTATATCTCTCAACACAAAGATTGAGAAGGATGCTGAAGTCTGGATTGAAGCGATGGACGATTATTTCTCTGCTGCCGGTACTGGAGTAGCAAATAGGTCTATCCTTGCATGGTTTCGCCTCATCGGAGATGCTACACTCTGGTGGAAACAATGGTGCCGTGACAAGGGAGTCACCAAGCATTCTCAAACGTGGGAAGACATCAAGCAAGCCGTGAAGGAAAGATATCTTCCCCCTTCCCATGAATCCATAAAGATTCTTGGGATGGATTGGTTATTTGCAAACAAAGCTAGCATTCACTGTCACTAGGGGAGTATCACTTTTGAAAATGAGCATGGCTAAGTAATATCCGTTCAGGGCATAACATAACCTAAATCTAGGGTAGTCAAGGCAAAACATCTTCTCAAGGGAACACGTAGGGGTCAGCAAGTTTTCTTAGCCAAGCTCAACAAAACCATTGAACCTAGTAAGGAGACAGAACCCTCTTGGCTCCAAGAATTCTCTGACATCTTCCCTGACAAGCTTACAGGCCTACTGCCTCCTCGAATCATGAAATTGAGGTGATCCCTGGGACTCAACCCGTCTCAAAAACGCGCCCTATAAAATGTCCCTTCCTGAAGCCATTGAACTTAAAGAGCAACTTTCCCAACTCATTGAGCAAGGATTCGTACACCCCAGTAGCTCTCCTTGGGGGGCACCTGTCCTTTTCCAAAAAAAAGAAGGACGGAACTCTCTGCCTCTGCATAGATTATCGAGGGCTAAATCAAGTCACTGTCAAGAATAAGTATGCTATCCCTCGCATCGACGAACTTCTTGACAGGCTTCATGGGGCCAAAGTCTTCTCAAAAATAGATTTGAGATCTGGTTACTATCAGATCATCAAAGTCGAGGAAGCAGATATACCCAAGACAGCCTTCAGTACCGATTATAGCCACTATGAGTTTACTGTAACCTCATTCGGGTTAACCAATGCTCCTGCAACCTTCAACCGCCTAATGCAAGATATATTCCATCCTTACTTGGATGAATTTGTGCTTGTTTTCTTTGATGACATCTTAATCTACTCCAAATCAATGGAAGAGTATGAGGAGCATGTGCGTAGAGTTCTGCAATTGTTGCGCAGACACAAACTCTATGCCAAGAAGAGCAAATGTACCTTCTTTACTCATCAAATTGAGTATCTTGGGTTTATCGTCTTCAAAGATGGCATTTCAATTGTCCCCACCAAGGTCAAAGATATTCTAGAGTGGCCATCCCCTAAATCAGTTCATGAAGTTCATGGGTTTTTGGGAATCACGGGATGGTATAGGATTTTTATTAAAGATTATGACTTGGTAGCTGCACCTTTGACGGATCTTCTCTCAAGAAGTATTGCAAAATAGTGTGGCTGCCAATCCATCAAAACAGCTTTGATCAGCTCAAGGTCATTATTACTTTTGTCCCAGTGCTGAAACTTCCTGATTTCACCAAGGAATTTGAAGTGGTTACTGATGCCAGTAGTCTAGCACTTGGTGGTGTCCTCCATAATGCTCATGATAGTCCTACTGCGGGACACCCAGGCTATGCAAAAATATTCAATGCCGTAACAAGGAGCTTTCATTAGGCAGGCTTGAAAAATGATGTCCTTCGGTACTTGAAGCGATGTCTCTCATGCCAAAGGATCAAAGCTAAAAGGGTCAAAGCTAAAAGGGTCAAAGCTGAAAGGGTCAAGATGCCTGGGAAGCTTCAACCCTTGGATATTCCCCAAATGAAGTGGGAGTGCATTAGTATGGATTTTGTCACAAGTCTCCCCATTGCTCAAGCGAGATATGACTCCATTCTGGTAGTAGTGGACTTACTTACCAAAGTAGCTCACCTTATATCAGCAAAGAAGACCTTCAAAGCTTTTGATGTTGCTAGAATATTCATCAAGGAAGTCCTCAAACTTCATGGTCTCCCAAAAAGGATAGTAAGTGACCGGGATTTTGACTTCACTTCAAAGTGCCTATAAACTCCAACTCCAACTCTGGTAGAATTTGCCTACAATGCATCTTATCATCAGAGCATAGGAATGTCACCATTCAAAGCACTCTCTATGGGCAAGAATGCTTGTTTCCTCTAAATTTCTCTGATTCAGGAAAATGCTCAAAGAGATGGAGGAACAAACCAAGGCAATCCAAAAGGATATTAAAGCTGCCCAAGATGGATAAAAGCATTATGCTGACACCAAGAGGTCTGAAAGAATCTTCAAGGAAGGAGACAAAGTTCTTCTATGAGTGCTACCCAAACGAAGTTCTCTATCACTTGGGAAATATAAGAAGCTCAGCCCTAGGTATTGTGGTCCCTATACAGTTATCAAGCCTTTAGGTAAAAGTGCCTACAAACTCCAACTCCAAGCCAATATCAAAGTCCACAATGTATTTCATGTAAGTTTGTTAAAACCTTATGTACCCAGTCTTGATCATTAACCTACTCAAGGAGTCCTTGAATTACAGCCCCAATAGCATCATAGATTCTAGGGAAAGGCAACTCTGAAATAGAACTCTTGTAGAACATCTAGTACAGTGGAAAGATTACCCTGAAGAGGGTGCAACTTCCTTTCATCCTTGCTTTGCGCAACGCCCGTACTACCCGTACCCCATAGTTATATAAACCCCCGAGGTACTCCATGGTGGGCAACAAGCATTTTTTGCGTAGCGTATGCTCTGTTGTGCCGTTGTCCGTACCGTCATCTGTCCCTGTGCAGTGTACTTGCTATAGTAGTACAGCCACCCCTCTCCACACCCCCTCAATTGCCACTTTTCAAATAAGGCAATTTTCCTCCATCTCCCTCTTGCTAGGAGGCAGTGTCCTTAACTCTTCTTCTCCCCCTGTGTGAAGAGACTTACGGCATTCCTCAGCCCTTCTCCCCTTTAGCAAAACATTTTTGTGTTAAGGACATCTCACAATCCCCCCCCCCTTATTTGTGTGGACTTTAGTAAGAGGTTTTAGCCTTAAGAGAGGGTTCTTGCGCTGTGATCTTTTGCTCATACGGTGAGCAAACGATCTCAAAATTGAGATCTGATTGGACCGTTTTGATCGCGACAGCGAGCCCTACAAGATGGCGCCTTCTCGAAAACGTCAAAATATTACCTCGGGAGGTGCGCACAATAACGAGAGTAGAGAAGATGCTCCCGATGCGGCCCCAACCCTCCCTTTACAAGCTCCTCAAGGAAATGGTGGCCAAGTTAGCTTGGTTATCTTTTAGAGAAGAGTTTTTTTTAATATTAGTGTTAATAAATGTGTATCTTTTCCTTTTAGAATAATGACATAAAATTGTATGAAGCTACGAATTGAGTGTTGTATTCAATGAATTGTATTGAAATTGTTATCTTTAATGAATTGGGTTCTTGGGCAACTCTATTCTAGAAGACTAGGCCAGCGGCTATGCCTTGCATGGATGAGGAAAAAAGCGTTGCCTCTAGAAATCAAGTCTAGTAGTTACCCAATTTATGATCAATTACCCTATGGGTGATTTGATTTTTAGAAGATCACGCTCCCTTGTGGGATAGGACTAGGTCTTACCTATGAATCGTATCCTTGAATCTCTACATGGTCAAGGTGCCGATTAATAGGAAACTTTTTGCAAGTTAAGACTTGGTGGACTATCTTAAGTGTTTTCCTATTTTAGAAGGGGGGAACCTTATAATTGGTATCAGAGCCAATCTTAGCTCCAAGGAATTGCCATTTAAGGACTGTTTTGCAATAAATGTTTTACCTAACATAATGCTAATTAATAAAAACATCCTACTAAAACAAACAAGTGGAATTGATGTTTGAATGATTGTTTAAATGATTCATTGGATTGAAAAGTTGAAGATGATCCATTTATTTTGTTTTGTCGGTACCCCCAGGGTCGACACCTCTGTGACTATAGATGGGATTCGCATACCTCAGGATTGCTGGGTGTATGACCAAACAAGTGATGCAAGTCTTACTTGCTCACAGAGTAGCTGTGTTGGGACCTACCCCAATCCAGAGTCTACCACCCTTACCATCAGTTTTTAGAGTCTTAGAAACTACAGCAGAACCCCAATATTTCACCTATGTGGACCGCTGTACCCTTATGTCATAGTCAAGTTAGGAATTTTCCTTGATGGCAAATAAGACTAATTATATTAGTCTCAGATCTTTGTAATAAAACTCATCCTTGTAAATATTTAGAAATAAAATGATTTCTATGTTTTACTCTTCAAAATAAGCGTTGTGCAAATATATATCTTGTAATCTTAAAATTGTTTTTACAATGATAGCCAGGACGATCACCCTCCACTTCCCAGTGCGCTTTACACTGATATCCAGGAGAAGAAGCTCTTGCTCAAGCAAATGCAACCTCCCTCCTTTAAAGGAGAAGGTTCAAAGATTGAGAAGGATGCTGAAGTCTGGATTGAAGCGATGGAGGATTATTTCTCTGCCGCCTGTACTGGAGTAGCAAATCAGTCTATGCTTGCATGGTTTTGCCTCATCGGAGATGCTAAACTCTGGTGGAAATAGTGGTGCCGTGACAAGGGAGTCACCGAGCATTCTCAAACGTGGGAACACATCAAGCAGGCCGTGAAGGAAAGATATCTTCCCCCTTCCCATGAATCCATAAAGATTCTTGGGATGGATTGGTTAATTGCAAACAAAGCTAGCATTCATTGTCACTAGGGGAGTATCACTTTTGAAAATGAGCATGGCCAAGTAATATCCGTTCAGGGCATAACATAACCTAAATCTAGGGTAGTCAAGGCAAAACATCTTCTCAAGGGAACACGTAGGGGTCAGCAAGTTTTCTTAGCCAAGCTCAACAAAACCATTGAACCTAGTAAGGAGACAGAACCCTCTTGGCTCCAAGAATTCTCTGACATCTTCCCTGACAAGCTTACAGGCCTACCGCCTCCTCGAATCATGAAATTGAGGTGATCCCTGGGACTCAACCCGTCTCAAAAACGCGCCCTATAAAATGTCCCTTCCTGAAGCCATTGAACTTAAAGAGCAACTTTCCCAACTCATTGAGCAAGGATTCGTACACCCCAGTAGCTCTCCTTGGAGGGCACCTGTCCTTTTCCAAAAAAAAGAAGGACGGAACTCTCTGCCTCTGCATAGATTATCGAGGGCTGAATCAAGTCACTCTCAAGAATAAGTATGCTATCCCTCGCATCGACGAACTTCTTGACAGGCTTCATGGGGCCAAAGTCTTCTCAAAAATAGATTTGAGATCTGGTTACTATCAGATCATCAAAGTCGAGGAAGCAGATATACCCAAGACAGCCTTCAGTACCGGTTATAACCACTATGAGTTTACTGTAACCTCATTCGGGTTAACCAATGCTCCTGCAACCTTCAACCGCCTAATGCAAGATATATTCCATCCTTACTTGGATGAATTTGTGCTTGTTTTCTTTGATGACATCTTAATCTACTCCAAATCAATGGAAGAGCATGAGGAGCATGTGCGTAGAGTTCTGCAATTGTTGCGCAGACACAAACTCTATGCCAAGAAGAGCAAATGTACCTTCTTTACTCATCAAATTGAGTATCTTGGGTTCATCGTCTTCAAAGATGGCATTTCAATAGTTCCCGCCAAGGTCAAAGATATTCTAGAGTGGCCATCCCCTAAATCAGTTCATGAAGTTCGTGGGTTTTTGGGAATCACGGGATGGTATAGGATTTTTATTAAAGATTATGCCTTGGTAGCTGCACCTTTGACGGATCTTTTCTCAAGAAGTATTGCAAAATAGTGTGGCTGCCAATCCATCAAAACAGCTTTGATCAGCTCAAGGTCATTATTACTTTTTTCCCAGTCCTGAAACTTCCTGATTTCACCAAGGAATTTGAAGTGGTTACTAATGCCAGTAGTCTAGCACTTGGTGGTGTCCTCCATGAAGCTCATGATAGTCCTACTGCGGGACACCCAGGCTATGCAAAAATATTCAATGCCGTAACAAGGAGCTTTCATTAGGCAGGCTTGAAAAATGATGTCCTTCGGTACCTGAAGCGATGTCTCTCTCATGCCAAAGGATCAAAGCTAAAAGGGTCAAAGCTGAAAGGGTCAAGATGCCTGGGAAACTTCAACCCTTGGATATTCCCCAAATGAAGTGGGAGTGCATTAGTATGGATTTTGTCACAAGTCTCCCCATTGTTCAAGCAGGATATGACTCCATTCTGGTAGTAGTGGACTTACTTACCAAAGTAGCTCACCTTATACCAGCAAAGAAGACCTTCAAAGCTTCTGATGTTGCTAGAATATTCATCAAGGAAGTCCTCAAACTTCATGGTCTCCCAAAAAGGATAGTAAGTGACCGGGATTTTGACCTTACTTCAAAGTGCCTATAAACTCCAACTCCAACTCTGGTAGAATTTGCCTACAATGCATCTTATCATCAGAGCATAGGAATGTCACCATTCAAAGCACTCTCTATGGGCAAGAATGCTTGTTTCCTCTAAATTTCTCTGATCCAGGAAAATGCTCGAAGAGATGGAGGAACAAACCAAGGCAATCCCAAAAGGATATTAAAGCTGCCCAAGATGGATAAAAGCATTATGCTGACACCAAGAGGTCTGAAAGGATCTTCAAGGAAGGAGACAAAGTTCTTCTATGAGTGCTACCCAAACGAAGTTCTCTATCACTTGGGAAATATAAGAAGCTCAGCCCTAGGTATTGTGGTCCCTATACAGTTATCAAGCCTTTAGGTAAAAGTGCCTACAAACTCCAACTCCCAGCCAATATCAAAGTCCACAATGTATTTCATGTAAGTTTGTTAAAACCTTATGTACCCAGTCTTGATCATTAACCTACTCAAGGAGTCCTTGAATTACAGCCCAATAGCATCATAGATTCTAGGGAAAGGCAACTCCGAAATAGAACTCTTGTAGAACATCTAGTACAGTGGAAAGATTACCCTGAAGAGGATGCAACTTGGGAAGATGAAGCTACACTCTTAAAGGATTATCCCCAATTCATGATGAGTCATCTTGATTTCTTTAAGGGGGGAAGGATGTAACATACCCATCTTCACTAATAAAGAAATGTCTTGTAAAAGATAAATTTATGAGTTTTTATGGTATAAAAATCAATGATTTTATTAAATGAGTCATTTCTACTTAGAGTCTTTAAATTTTGAGCCCAAATTTGGAATTTATGCGCGATTTTACCCTAATATAGGATTTTACAGCATCCAAAACGGACACCGAATCAAGCTTATACGCAAATTTCAGTCATTTTTAAATAAAAAACGACGACCTTTAAACCTTAATAAATGCATAACCGAGCGTCCGATTGACGAATGGTCTGCACCCCAACGACTAGGAGAACCTCCCGGATCAAAAAAAAATTACCTGTCGGACGCAGTCTGGTACGCAAATCGAGACCGACGCTCCAAATTTGGGAACCTTGCCCTAAAGTTTGGACCGTACACACTTACCTGGGTACCCGTATGATAGCTGCACAAGAACCAAAGGACGGTCGCCCACTATGTGGTCCACACGTACCGCTACTTGGACACCCACAATGCTGCCCCAGACCAGATAAGGTACATGCGTACCACTCCTCTCCCTGTTAACCGACAGCATATCTTTCTTACAGAGCCATGCAGGCCACTGATCTACAGCCTTTGCTGGTACACCGTCCTTTCATCCTTACTTTGCGCAACGCCCGTACTACCTGTACCCCATAGTTATATAAACCCCCGAGGTACTCCATGGTGGGCAACAAGCATTTTCTGCGTAGCGTATGCTCTGTTGTGCCATTGTCCGTACCGTCGTCTGTCCCTGTGCAGTGTACTTGCTATAGTAGTACAGCCACCCCTCTCCACACCCCCTCAATTGCCACTTTTCAAATAAGGCAATTCTCCTCCATCTCCCTCTTGCTAGGAGGCAGTGTCCTTAACTCTTCTTCTCCCCCTATGTGAAGAGACTTACAGCATCCCTCAGCCCTTCTCCCCTTTAGCAAAACATTTTTGTGTTAAGGACATCTCACAATCCCCCCCCCCTTATTTGTGTGGACTTTAGTAAGAGGTTTTAGCCTTAAGAGAGGGTTCTTGCGCTGTGATCTTTTGCTCATACGGTCATACGGTGAGCAAACGATCTCAGAATTGAGATCTGATCGGACCGTTTTGATCGCGACAGCGAGCCCTACAAGATGGCGCCTTCTCGAAAACGTCAAAATATTACCTCGAGAGGCGCGCACAATAACGAGAGTAGAGAAGATGCTCCCGATGCGGCCCCAACCCTCCCTTTACAAGCTCCTCAAGGAAATGGTGGCCAAGTTAGCTTGGTTATCTTTTAGAGAAGAGTTTTTTTTAATATTAGTGTTAATAAATGTGTATCTTTTCCTTTTAGAATAATGACATAAAATTGTATGAAGCTACGAATTGAGTGTTGTATTCAATGAATTGTATTAAAATTGTTATCTTTAATGAATTGGGTTCTTGGGCAACTCTATTCTAGAAGACTAGGCCAGCGGCTATGCCTTGCATGGATAAAGAAAAAAGCCTTGCCTCTAGAAATCAAGTCTAGTAGTTACCCAATTTATGATCAATTACCCTATGGGTGATTTGATTTTTAGAAGATCACGCTCCCCTGTGGGATAGGACTAGGTCTTACCTATGAATCGTATCCTTGAATCTCTACATGGTCAAGGTGTCGATTAATAGGAAACTTTTTGCAAGTTAAGACTTGGTGGACTATCTTAAGTGTTTTCCTATTTTAGAAGGGGGGAACCTTATAATTGGTATCAGAGCCAATCTTAGCTCCAAGGAATTGCCATTTAAGGACTGTTTTGCAATAAATGTTTTACCTAACATAATGCTAATTAATAAAAACATCCTACTAAAACAAACAAGTGGAATTGATGTTTGAATGATTGTTTAAATGATTCATTGGATTGAAAAGTTGAAGATGATCCATTTATTTTGTTTTGTCGGTACCCCCAGGGTCGACACCTCTGTGACTATAGATGGGATTCGCATACCTCAGGATTGCTGGGTGTATGACCAAACAAGTGATGCAAGTCTTACCTGCTCACAGAGTAGCTGTGTTGGGACCTACCCCAATCCAGAGTCTACCACCCTTACCATCAGTTTTTAGAGTCTTAGAAACTACAGCAGAACCCCAATATTTCACCTATGTGGACCGCTGTACCCTTATGTCATAGTCAAGTTAGGAATTTTCCTTGATGGCAAATAAGACTAATTATATTAGTCTCAGATCTTTGTAATAAAACTCATCCTTGTAAATATTTAGAAATAAAATGATTTCTATGTTTTACTCTTCAAAATAAGCGTTGTGCAAATATATATCTTGTAATCTTAAAATTGTTTTTACAATGATGGCCAGGACGATCACCCTCCACTTCCCAGTGCGCTTTACACTGATATCCAGGAGAAGAAGCTCTTGCTCAAGCAAATGCAACCTCCCTCCTTTAAAGGAGAAGGTTCAAAGATTGAGAAGGATGCTGAAGTCTGGATTGAAGCGATGGACGATTATTTCTCTGCCGCCGATACTGGAGTAGCAAGTCAATCTATGCTTGCACGGTTTCGCCTCATCGGAGATGCTAAACTCTAGTGGAAACAGTGGTGCCGTGACAAGGGAGTCACCAAGCATTCTCAAACGTGGGAAGACATCAAGCAGGCCGTGAAGGAAAGATATCTTCCCCCTTCCCATGAATCCATAAAGATTCTTGGGATGGATTGGTTAATTGCAAACAAAGCTAGCATTCATTGTCACTAGGGGAGTATCACTTTTTAAAATGAGCATGGCCAAGTAATATCCGTTCAGGGCATAACATAACCTAAATCTAGGGTAGTCAAGGCAAAACATCTTCTCAAGGGAACACGTAAGGGTCAGCAAGTTTTCTTAGCCAAGCTCAACAAAACCATTGAACCTAGTAAGGAGACAGAACCCTCTTGGCTCCAAGAATTCTCTGACATCTTCCCTGACAAGCTTACAGGCCTACCGCCTCCTCGAATCATGAAACTGAGGTGATCCCTGGGACTCAACCCGTCTCAAAAACGCGCCCTATAAAATGTCCCTTCCTGAAGCCATTGAACTTAAAGAGCAACTTTTCCAACTCATTGAGCAAGGATTCGTACACCCCAGTAGCTCTCCTTGGGGGGCACCTGTCCTTTTCCAAAAAAAAGAAGGACGAAACTCTCTACCTCTGCATAGATTATCGAGGGCTGAATCAAGTCACTGTCAAGAATAAGTATGCTATCCCTCGCATCGACGAACTTCTTGACAGGCTTCATGGGGCCAAAGTCTTCTCAAAAATAGATTTGAGATCTGGTTACTATCAGATCATCAAAGTCGAGGAAGCTGATATACCCAAGACAGCCTTCAGTACCGGTTATAACCACTATGAGTTTACTGTAACCTCATTCGGGTTAACCAATGCTCCTGCAACCTTCAACCGCCTAATGCAAGATATATTCCATCCTTACTTGGATGAATTTGTGCTTGTTTTCTTTGATGACATCTTAATCTACTCCAAATCAATGGAAGAGCATGAGGAGCATGTGCGTAGAGTTCTGCAATTGTTGCGCAGACACAAACTCTATGCCAAGAAGAGCAAATGTACCTTCTTTTGTAAGATCCCTGTTCCCACCGAGCAACGGATTCGGAGTACTGGCAGCGGAAGTAGCGCTTCTCGCGCGGGACAGGGGTCCCACACTCGGGGCCTCGCCCACGGATATCCGGATAAGAGACTAATCCGTCGGTTGTTCCAAAACCGAACCCGGAAAAACTTCCTTTACCGGAAAGCACGGGCGATTCCACCAGGATAACTTTTTACTCTAACGTAGTCAAGATCATTTCTGATCGAGATGATCCGATTACATCTATAAGATACTTAGTCAGTTCAAGGAAGAAACTTGCACTTGGATCATTGGGATCAACGCTTTTTTCCCCATTCAAGAGGCACAGCCGTTGATTCCTATCCATAGAACAGTTTCTGTCCGGGATTTATTTTTTTTTTCTATCGTAAAAACAAAAGTTTGAGTCTCGATTTACGGATCCATCAGTCCAGCCTAACCCCATCCAATCCCATGGGTTAGCCAACCGCCCAACCACTGTAGTGATGGGATCCAATTACAAATTTGGTTAGGTTTTGTCCCGGGTACCAAGGAAAAGAGTTCCAAGGCCCCCTAGCCGGATGTTCATGCAAAATAAAACTAGTCACACCACTCACACACCCAATATGAAATTGCCTTTTTTTTCAACCAGATTCAACCAGTTTAAAACAATCCTTTAATAAAACCATAGTATCATTGATCACCATCTTCCAATTTATCCAATTGATTCTTAATTTCCCATCATTCCTTCATCAGAGTATCTATGGCATCATTGGCAACTAGAACGCTCAGGAGCCGTTTCGATAGTTCCTAGCCCATAATACTTGGCAATATAATCACTTAACAAGATGGACTCTCGTTGAAGATCAGCAAGATCAACCAACAGATCCATATAAGGAGCCATGGACTCATCCATTGAAGACCAGCAAGGTCAATCAACCAGATCCATGCTCGATTTCAGAAAACAACTCCAACTCTGTTCCAATATCTTCCTCGACGCACGCGTGGGTATCCTAGGCAACCCAGAGCCCGAGCACCGTATGGTCAGCACCCTCTAGGATCCTTCGCAGGTAACCTAGCGCTTCACGCATAGGCCGCTTCCTTGGCCCCTCATCCACCGTACCGGAAGCTCACCATTTTAATCGCACCGAGGATGGTCAAGACCTCGGCCGACCTTGCTATGCGAGACGTCCTTCATTGACTCCCCGTCAGTAGTTGCAACTTTACCATCACGACTTTAATCACAAGACGGTCAAAATGCTCCCCCCAGCATTCTTGACATAAAACAATCATTTACAAACAGCATTTACAAACAGTATTTACAAACAGTTTACAACACAATTTCTATTTTAACTTTCATTTTTCCACATTATCCCTCATCAATCTACATTACTTATTCCATATTCCATTTATATGTATACTCATCCCATCACATCATTTCTATCTCATCACTTCAGATTCCCTCACATCGCATATCGTATATTCACATCCATACATCCATATCTATATGCGTACATTCACATCTACATGCATACATCTACATCTCTATGCATACATCCACATCCACATTCACATTCACCTCCATACATCTACATCTACATGCATACATCCACATCTCCATTCACATCTACATCTATACATCTACATCTACATGCATCCATCCACCTCCACATCCACATCTACATCTATACATCTACATCTACATGCATACATCCATATCTCCATTCCCATCTACATCTATACATCTACATCTACATGCATCCATCTACCTCCACATCCACATCTACATCTATACATCTACATCTACATGTATACATCCACATCTCCATTCACATCTACATCTATACATCTACATCTACATGCATCCATCCACCTCCACATCCACATCTACATCTATACATCTACATCTACATGCATACATCCATATCTCCATTCCCATCTACATCTATACATCTACATCTACATGCATCCATCTACCTCCACATCCACATCTACATCTACATGTATACATCCACCTCCACATCCACATCCGTATCTATACATCTACATCTACATGTATACATCCACATCCACATCTATACATCTACATCTACATGCATACATCCACATCTCCATTCACATCTACATCCATACATCTACATCTACATGCATCCATCCACCTCCACATCCACATCTACATCTATACATCTACATCTACATGCAAACATCCACATCTCCATGCATAATAAAATTCTTTTAATTAATCTAGGATGATAGTTCCTAGAATATGGTAGGAAGTCCTCTTTTTATGCTTTGAATGAATTTATTTTATGCGTAATTTCTATAAAAATTTTGCCATAGCTCCGCTACTATGACTGATAAATCTCAATTTTTTTCTAAGGGATAAAGCTCATTATTAAAGAAATAATTAGAATGGTCTCTAATTGGATCATCAATCCATAATGGTCTCTAATTGGATCATTAAGAAAACAATTAGAATGGTCTCTAATTGGATCATCAATCCATAATGGTCTCTAATTGGATCATTAAGAAAACAATTAGAATGGTCTCTAATTGGATCATCAATCCATAATGGTCTCTAATTGGATCATTAAGAAAACAATTAGAATGGTCTCTAATTGGATCATCAATCCATAATGGTCTCTAATTGGATCATTAAGAAAACAATTAGAATGGTCTCTAATTGGGTCATCAATCCATAATGGATTGAATCATCAATGTGCATAAACTAAAAGCTTAGCAAAAAGCCATTAATTTGGCCTCAAGAATAGCTTAATCTTGGATTAAGGAAAAGCTTTATGAAAAGCTTCATTTGAATTGAGAATGGGTCATGAGTATGACCATTTCTTGAGTGAGAGAGAGAAATTATAAAAACCATTAGAATTTAAATATAAGTGGAAATTAACTTCTATAGCATTTATTAAATTATGTAACTCTTCACTACTATTCACCAATTAACTTCATTAGCATTTAAAAAAAACCATACCAATTAAACTTCTCAAGCTTGAGAGGGGTTGAGAAGAGAGAATCATTGAGAAATCATAGAAAAGATCAAAATTCAATATACTTACCTTATGATTTGCTTGATTCTTTATTCACGGTAGAGGCCCCCAACCAATCAATTGGTTTAGTGTGTTGATGGAGCCACCAATGGGGATTGAAGAAAGAGAGAAGTATCAAAAACTAGTGAATTATTAAAGAATTCACAGTTCTTGGCTTAGGTAGAGTAGAGTGACAATGCCTAAGACACTCTATATTTTGGCTTAGGTGGAGTAGAGTAATAAAGCATAAGAGACTATATATTTTGGCTTAGGTGGAGTAGAGTAACAAAGCATAAGAGACTATATTTTGGCTTAGGTGGAGTAGAGTAACAAAGCATAAGAGACTATATATTTTGGCTTAGGTGGAGTAGAGTAACAAAGCATAAGAGACTATATTTTGGCTTAGGTGGAGTAGAGTAACAAAGCATAAGAGACTATATATTTTGGCTTAGGTGGAGTAGAGTAACAAAGCATAAGAGACTATGTTTTTTTCAACAAGGGGAGGCTTCTATTTATAGCAAAATTTGAGCTCCTAACCAAACAAACTGATTCTAGAATTTTCCAAGTCAGTTTGGTCACTTTTTGACCATTTTTAGGTCACTTAAACTAACTTTTTGGAACTAGACTTGAATTAGGAGAGAGGAGAGATGAAATATCTCAATTTTTATGAGTTTAAAATTCATTCAGGCATGTGAATTATGCACCTCCTTTAAAGAATTCCCCTTCCTTACATATGTGTCAAAATTGTATTGCTCATAGTTTTTTTACTAATAAACCTTGTACATTTTCAACTCTTCATCTTATGTGAAATATGCACCTCCTTTAAAGAACTCCTCTTCCTTACATACGTGTCATAGTTTTTTTACTAATAAGCCTTGTACATTTTCAACTCTTCATCTTATGTGAAATATGCACCTCCTTTAAAGAACTCCCCTTCCTTACATATGTGTTTATTTACTAATAAACCTTGTACATTTTCAACTCTTCATCTTATGTGAAATATGCACCTCCTTTAAAGAACTCCCCTTCCTTACATATGTGTTTATTTACTAATAAACCTTGTACATTTTCAACTCTTCATCTTATGTGAGCATTTACTCATTTTTGGGTATCTTCTTTTACAATTTGGATTTATCTCCTCCCTACACATGGATTGATGCTATTGGCCCATAGGAACCTTAATTGGACCATAGTCTAAAGATTTCTGAAAATCTAGACCCTTAGGCTAAGGTTCTTTATACCTATTTCCAATTAATTCCAATTGCACATTGGAAAATTCTTTTTAAATTTCTGTTTCAGGGGAACTCATCTGAATTATAAGAGATATTTTTCTATCCAAAAATATTCAAAATCTGAATATTCTCTCTCTAGAATATTTTCTCTCTCTAGGTTAAAACAGCCACAAACAAGATCTCTTATATTTCAGAAAAGGAATTGATTACAGGGGAATATACTAGACATCAAAAAGGGGTTGGGAGAGGAATCTTACATTCTACCCCACTTAAAAAATGCGAGATGTCCTCATCTCGTAACTTGGAATAATTTCGCAAGATGCACGAATATGAGACTTAGAGAAAAATTTTAATCACGATTAACCACCAAGAAAAGTCTTAAAGAGAGAAAGATTCAAAATAAGAACAAGATTTAAACTTTATTCATTCTCGGAACTTATACAGTAAAGATAGAAGAACTCTTTACACTTCCATAAGCCCGTCCATCATATGGTCACAAAAGCAGTCCTCACAAGCTGCACAAGTGTAGGGTAACTCATCTATGGGAATGATTCTGCTGGTTATTGCCGTACCTATCTCAGTGGTATGAGGTGATCTAACAAAAGGACCTCTGAGAGGCAAGCCAAAAACGGGGTAAAGGCATATCTTCTCATGAGGAAGAAAACATGCCAGTAAAAAGACCCGCTCAGAAAACCCAAGATGCCTTGATCTCATGACACAGTAGTATCGGGGACCCAAACCCAAAGCTTCAATAACCATGGCCAAGCGGACATTGTTACGAAAGTGTTGCTGACCCCAGGGTGTTACCCTAGTTATGTTTTGATAGGTCCGCCATTTGGTCTGCGCTACAGAAGTTCCTAGGTGAGGAAAAAGTGAGCGCTCATACTGTTCTATAAAGTCTTTCTTCACAGACTCTCTTGCGTCTTGAAGGTGAGAAATCATCAGGGATAAAACTAATTCCTGTTGCCAAGCCATGAAGGAGATTAAGAAAGAAAGGAGATTGATGGGAGTAAGATTACTGTGAGCGACAAGTAGAAGTTACGACTTATATAAAGGAAGGAGCTAGCGTAACCTAGAAGCCAACGGTAACTTGCCATTGAAGTTTTACCGTCTTTCCATGATTTGTGTTTGACACATTTTTCTATAGAAGGCATTAAGAATTTTGAGATGAGGAGATAAAAGAAACTTGTAGGCTAAGTCACCTACTTTCATTGAATTCAGATATAAGGATCACAATATCTGGGGGATAACTTCTTATACTCCCCAAGAGATAAAGAACTTCTTTTGGGCCATACTCGAATGAAAACCAAAACCTTGGTATCCAAAACACCGATTCTCACTTCTAAACTCATTGTTCTAAATCCTTAACATAGGCGTGACTCCTGAGAAGTATTTTAGGAAAAGGGTATTCCTTTTTTAAACAGAAACTTTCTTTTATTTTAGAGAGGGAATAATTATAAGATCAGAAAGGAGATTCTTACTCCTGTATACCTCGAAGGCTGGGGAAGAATCTTACATTCTACCCCACTTAAAAAGTGCGAGATGTCCTCATCTCGCAAGGTAGAGGACAGCTCTTTTTCTTAAGATCCAAATTTTATTCTGGGGTTCCTTATATTCTGGTCAACCCAACAGAACACTGGGATAATTATCCCTTATATAGAACTCATCATTAAATAACAATTCATTTAACATGATAATGGTCCATTAGACCGAAAAATTTCCTTCGGAACATTCCTCCACGGAAACTTCAGTCAAGCAAGTTCTCAATTTGACATCCCTTAACTTGATCTACCGGTCAAGTATTAATAGCAGCAATCTGACAGCACAACCCACTAATCTCATAGTGATTTGCTGAATTCATTATCATCATTCTAGTTATGAATATCATCACAGGGACTCGTCCCATTCCCCCTCATTGTGGTTTCATTATATTTCAACTGATTTTTAAAAATCAACATTTTTCAATCAGCATTTTCAATCAGAATCCAAATCAATTCATTCATTCTCAAACAGAATTAAAAATCATATCAATCACATTCGAAATCATCATCTAGATAGCATTAACGCTTATAATTTCAAGTCTTAGATTTACTCGTATATACTGTCAGTAAAGAGCTGCAGTATACTCTCGGTATATACGGGTAGTCACGGCCCTTGGAATTATAAGGTAAATACTATCATGTCTAGGCCTCAAGCAAGTCAGGGATTCTATATAATTGCGGTACTTCCATCTAAAGACCCAATTACCAAATTACGAATTCTAGTTTGAATATCAAATTGTATGAATTATCTCACAGAATTATAACCTTTTTGTGTTTCTTGATAAATTTTTGATATATTTGTCTTCTTAGTTGATCTTTATTAACCAAATGCTCTGATACCAACTGTAAGATCCCTGTTCCCACCGAGCAACGGATTCGGAGTACTGGCAGCGGAAGTAGCGCTTCTCGCGCGGGACAGGGGTCCCACACTCGGGGCCTCGCCCACGGATATCCGGATAAGAGACTAATCCGTCGGTTGTTCCAAAACCGAACCCGGAAAAACTTCCTTTACCGGAAAGCACGGGCGATTCCACCAGGATAACTTTTTACTCTAACGTAGTCAAGATCATTTCTGATCGAGATGATCCGATTACATCTATAAGATACTTAGTCAGTTCAAGGAAGAAACTTGCACTTGGATCATTGGGATCAACGCTTTTTTCCCCATTCAAGAGGCACAGCCGTTGATTCCTATCCATAGAACAGTTTCTGTCCGGGATTTATTTTTTTTTTCTATCGTAAAAACAAAAGTTTGAGTCTCGATTTACGGATCCATCAGTCCAGCCTAACCCCATCCAATCCCATGGGTTAGCCAACCGCCCAACCACTGTAGTGATGGGATCCAATTACAAATTTGGTTAGGTTTTGTCCCGGGTACCAAGGAAAAGAGTTCCAAGGCCCCCTAGCCGGATGTTCATGCAAAATAAAACTAGTCACACCACTCACACACCCAATATGAAATTGCCTTTTTTTTCAACCAGATTCAACCAGTTTAAAACAATCCTTTAATAAAACCATAGTATCATTGATCACCATCTTCCAATTTATCCAATTGATTCTTAATTTCCCATCATTCCTTCATCAGAGTATCTATGGCATCATTGGCAACTAGAACGCTCAGGAGCCGTTTCGATAGTTCCTAGCCCATAATACTTGGCAATATAATCACTTAACAAGATGGACTCTCGTTGAAGATCAGCAAGATCAACCAACAGATCCATATAAGGAGCCATGGACTCATCCATTGAAGACCAGCAAGGTCAATCAACCAGATCCATGCTCGATTTCAGAAAACAACTCCAACTCTGTTCCAATATCTTCCTCGACGCACGCGTGGGTATCCTAGGCAACCCAGAGCCCGAGCACCGTATGGTCAGCACCCTCTAGGATCCTTCGCAGGTAACCTAGCGCTTCACGCATAGGCCGCTTCCTTGGCCCCTCATCCACCGTACCGGAAGCTCACCATTTTAATCGCACCGAGGCTGGTCAAGACCTCGGCCGACCTTGCTACGCGAGACGTCCTTCATTGACTCCCCGTCAGCAGTTGCAACTTTACCATCACGACTTTAATCACAAGACGGTCAAAATGCTCCCCCCAGCATTCTTGACATAAAACAATCATTTACAAACAGCATTTACAAACAGTATTTACAAACAGTTTACAACACAATTTCTATTTTAACTTTCATTTTTCCACATTATCCCTCATCAATCTACATTACTTATTCCATATTCCATTTATATGTATACTCATCCCATCACATCATTTCTATCTCATCACTTCAGATTCCCTCACATCGCATATCGTATATTCACATCCATACATCCATATCTATATGCGTACATTCACATCTACATGCATACATCTACATCTCTATGCATACATCCACATCCACATTCACATTCACCTCCATACATCTACATCTACATGCATACATCCACATCTCCATTCACATCTACATCTATACATCTACATCTACATGCATCCATCCACCTCCACATCCACATCTACATCTATACATCTACATCTACATGCATACATCCATATCTCCATTCCCATCTACATCTATACATCTACATCTACATGCATCCATCTACCTCCACATCCACATCTACATCTATACATCTACATCTACATGTATACATCCACATCTCCATTCACATCTACATCTATACATCTACATCTACATGCATCCATCCACCTCCACATCCACATCTACATCTATACATCTACATCTACATGCATACATCCATATCTCCATTCCCATCTACATCTATACATCTACATCTACATGCATCCATCTACCTCCACATCCACATCTACATCTACATGTATACATCCACCTCCACATCCACATCCGTATCTATACATCTACATCTACATGTATACATCCACATCCACATCTATACATCTACATCTACATGCATACATCCACATCTCCATTCACATCTACATCCATACATCTACATCTACATGCATCCATCCACCTCCACATCCACATCTACATCTATACATCTACATCTACATGCAAACATCCACATCTCCATGCATAATAAAATTCTTTTAATTAATCTAGGATGATAGTTCCTAGAATATGGTAGGAAGTCCTCTTTTTATGCTTTGAATGAATTTATTTTATGCGTAATTTCTATAAAAATTTTGCCATAGCTCCGCTACTATGACTGATAAATCTCAATTTTTTTCTAAGGGATAAAGCTCATTATTAAAGAAATAATTAGAATGGTCTCTAATTGGATCATCAATCCATAATGGTCTCTAATTGGATCATTAAGAAAACAATTAGAATGGTCTCTAATTGGATCATCAATCCATAATGGTCTCTAATTGGATCATTAAGAAAACAATTAGAATGGTCTCTAATTGGATCATCAATCCATAATGGTCTCTAATTGGATCATTAAGAAAACAATTAGAATGGTCTCTAATTGGATCATCAATCCATAATGGTCTCTAATTGGATCATTAAGAAAACAATTAGAATGGTCTCTAATTGGGTCATCAATCCATAATGGATTGAATCATCAATGTGCATAAACTAAAAGCTTAGCAAAAAGCCATTAATTTGGCCTCAAGAATAGCTTAATCTTGGATTAAGGAAAAGCTTTATGAAAAGCTTCATTTGAATTGAGAATGGGTCATGAGTATGACCATTTCTTGAGTGAGAGAGAGAAATTATAAAAACCATTAGAATTTAAATATAAGTGGAAATTAACTTCTATAGCATTTATTAAATTATGTAACTCTTCACTACTATTCACCAATTAACTTCATTAGCATTTAAAAAAAACCATACCAATTAAACTTCTCAAGCTTGAGAGGGGTTGAGAAGAGAGAATCATTGAGAAATCATAGAAAAGATCAAAATTCAATATACTTACCTTATGATTTGCTTGATTCTTTATTCACGGTAGAGGCCCCCAACCAATCAATTGGTTTAGTGTGTTGATGGAGCCACCAATGGGGATTGAAGAAAGAGAGAAGTATCAAAAACTAGTGAATTATTAAAGAATTCACAGTTCTTGGCTTAGGTAGAGTAGAGTGACAATGCCTAAGACACTCTATATTTTGGCTTAGGTGGAGTAGAGTAATAAAGCATAAGAGACTATATATTTTGGCTTAGGTGGAGTAGAGTAACAAAGCATAAGAGACTATATTTTGGCTTAGGTGGAGTAGAGTAACAAAGCATAAGAGACTATATTTTGGCTTAGGTGGAGTAGAGTAACAAAGCATAAGAGACTATATATTTTGGCTTAGGTGGAGTAGAGTAACAAAGCATAAGAGACTATATTTTGGCTTAGGTGGAGTAGAGTAACAAAGCATAAGAGACTATATATTTTGGCTTAGGTGGAGTAGAGTAACAAAGCATAAGAGACTATGTTTTTTTCAACAAGGGGAGGCTTCTATTTATAGCAAAATTTGAGCTCCTAACCAAACAAACTGATTCTAGAATTTTCCAAGTCAGTTTGGTCACTTTTTGACCATTTTTAGGTCACTTAAACTAACTTTTTGGAACTAGACTTGAATTAGGAGAGAGGAGAGATGAAATATCTCAATTTTTATGAGTTTAAAATTCATTCAGGCATGTGAATTATGCACCTCCTTTAAAGAATTCCCCTTCCTTACATATGTGTCAAAATTGTATTGCTCATAGTTTTTTTACTAATAAACCTTGTACATTTTCAACTCTTCATCTTATGTGAAATATGCACCTCCTTTAAAGAACTCCTCTTCCTTACATACGTGTCATAGTTTTTTTACTAATAAGCCTTGTACATTTTCAACTCTTCATCTTATGTGAAATATGCACCTCCTTTAAAGAACTCCCCTTCCTTACATATGTGTTTATTTACTAATAAACCTTGTACATTTTCAACTCTTCATCTTATGTGAAATATGCACCTCCTTTAAAGAACTCCCCTTCCTTACATATGTGTTTATTTACTAATAAACCTTGTACATTTTCAACTCTTCATCTTATGTGAGCATTTACTCATTTTTGGGTATCTTCTTTTACAATTTGGATTTATCTCCTCCCTACACATGGATTGATGCTATTGGCCCATAGGAACCTTAATTGGACCATAGTCTAAAGATTTCTGAAAATCTAGACCCTTAGGCTAAGGTTCTTTATACCTATTTCCAATTAATTCCAATTGCACATTGGAAAATTCTTTTTAAATTTCTGTTTCAGGGGAACTCATCTGAATTATAAGAGATATTTTTCTATCCAAAAATATTCAAAATCTGAATATTCTCTCTCTAGAATATTTTCTCTCTCTAGGTTAAAACAGCCACAAACAAGATCTCTTATATTTCAGAAAAGGAATTGATTACAGGGGAATATACTAGACATCAAAAAGGGGTTGGGAGAGGAATCTTACATCTTTACTCATCAAATTGAGTATCTTGGGTTCATCATCTTCAAAGATGGCATTTCAATAGTTCCCGCCAAGGTCAAAGATATTCTAGAGTGGCCATCCCCTAAATCAGTTCATGAAGTTCATGGGTTTTTGGGAATCACGGGATGGTATAGGATTTTTATTAAAGATTATGCCTTGGTAGCTGCACCTTTGACGGATCTCCTCTCAAGAAGTATTGCAAAATAGTGTGGCTGCCAATCCATCAAAACAGCTTTGATTAGCTCAAGGTCATTATTACTTTTGTCCCAGTCCTGAAACTTCCTGATTTCACCAAGGAATTTGAAGTGGTTACTGATGCCAGTAGTCTACCACTTGGTAGTGTCCTCCATGAAGCTCATGATAGTCCTACTGCGGGACACCCAGGCTATGCAAAAAATATTCAATGCCGTAACAAGGAGCTTTCATTAGGCAGGCTTGAAAAATGATGTCCTTCGGTACTTGAAGCGATGTCTCTCTCATGCCAAAGGATCAAAGCTAAAAGGGTCAAAGCTGAAAGGGTCAAGATGCCTGGGAAACTTCAACCCTTGGATATTCCCCAAATGAAGTGGGAGTGCATTAGTATGGATTTTGTCACAAGTCTCCCCATTGTTCAAGCAGGATATGACTCCATTCTGGTAGTAGTGGACTTACTTACCAAAGTAGCTCACCTTATACCAGCAAAGAAGACCTTCAAAGCTTCTGATGTTGCTAGAATATTCATCAAGGAAGTCCTCAAACTTCATGGTCTCCCAAAAAGGATAGTAAGTGACCGGGATTTTGACTTCACTTCAAAGTGCCTATAAACTCCAACTCCAACTCTGGTAGAATTTGCCTACAATGCATCTTATCATCAGAGCATAGGAATGTCACCATTCAAAGCACTCTCTATGGGCAAGAATGCTTGTTTCCTCTAAATTTCTCTGATCCAGGAAAATGCTCGAAGAGATGGAGGAACAAACCAAGGCAATCCCAAAAGGATATTAAAGCTGCCCAAGATGGATAAAAGCATTATGCTGACACCAAGAGGTCTGAAAGGATCTTCAAGGAAGGAGACAAAGTTCTTCTATGAGTGCTACCCAAACGAAGTTCTCTATCACTTGGGAAATATAAGAAGCTCAGCCCTAGGTATTGTGGTCCCTATACAGTTATCAAGCCTTTAGGTAAAAGTGCCTACAAACTCCAACTCCCAGCCAATATCAAAGTCCACAATGTATTTCATGTAAGTTTGTTAAAACCTTATG
Source organism: Cibotium barometz (assembly GCF_041138505.1). Taxonomy (NCBI): domain Eukaryota; kingdom Viridiplantae; phylum Streptophyta; class Polypodiopsida; order Cyatheales; family Cibotiaceae; genus Cibotium; species Cibotium barometz. The sequence goes on from NC_141109.1 coordinate 20,697,235, forward strand.
TACCCAGTCTTGATCATTAACCTACTCAAGGAGTCCTTGAATTACAGCCCAATAGCATCATAGATTCTAGGGAAAGGCAACTCTGAAATAGAACTCTTGTAGAACATCTAGTACAGTGGAAAGATTACCCTGAAGAGAATGCAACTTGGGAAGATGAAGCTACACTCTTAAAGGATTATCCCCAATTCATGATGAGTCATCTTGATTTCTTTAAGGGGGGAAGGATGTAACATACCCATCTTCACTAATAAAGAAATGTCTTGTAATAGATAAATTTATGAGTTTTTATGATATAAAAATCAATGATTTTATTAAATGAGTCATTTCTACTTAGAGTCTTTAAATTTTGAGCCCAAATTTGGAATTTATGCACGATTTAACCCTAATATAGGATTTTACAGCATCCAAAACGGACACCGAATCAAGCTTATACGCAAATTTCAGTCATTTTTAGTTAAAAAGTGACGACCTTTAAACCTAAATAAATGCATGATCGAGCGTCCGATTGACGAATGGTCTGCACCCCAACGACTTGGAGAACCTCCCGGATCAAAAAAAAATTACCTCTCGGGCGCAGTCTGGTACGCAAATCGAGACCGACGCTCCAAATTTGGGAACCTTGCCCAAAAATTTGGACCGTACACACTTACCTGGGTACCCGTATGATAGCTGCACAAGAACCAAAGGACGGTTGCCCACTATGTGGTCCACACGTACCGCTACTTGGACACCCACCATGCTGCCCCAGACCAGATAAGGTACATACGAACCACTCCTTTCCCTGTTAACCGACAGCATATCTTTCTTACAGAGCCATGCAGGCCACTGATCTACAGCCTTTGCTGGTACACCGTCCTTTCATCCTTGCTTTGCACAACGCCCGTACTACCCGTACCCCATAGTTATATAAACCCCCGAGGTACTCCATGGGCAACAAGCATTTTCTACGTAGCGTATGCTCTGTTGTGCCGTTGTCCGTACCGTCGTCTGTCCCTGTGCAGTGTACTTGCTATAGTAGTACAGCCACCCCTCTCCACACCCCCTCAATTGCCTCTTTTCAAATAAGGCAATTTTCCTCCATCTCCCTCTTGCTAGGAGGCAGTGTCCTTAACTCTTCTTCTCCCCCTGTGTGAAGAGACTTACAGCATCCCTCAGCCCTTCTCCCCTTTAGCAAAACATTTTTGTGTTAAGGACATCTCACAATCCCCCCCCCTTATTTGTGTGGACTTTAGTAAGAGGTTTTAGCCTTAAGAGAGGGTTCTTGCGCTGTGATCTTTTGCTCATACGGTGAGCAAACGATCTCAGAATTGAGATCTGATTGGACCGTTTTGATCGCGACAACGAGCCCTACAAGATGGCGCCTTCTCGAAAACGTCAAAATATTACCTCAGGAGGCGCGCACAATAACGAGAGTAGAGAAGATGCTCCTGCCGATGCGGCCCCAACCCTCCCTTTACAAGCTCCTCAAGGAAATGGTGGCCAAGTTAGCTTGGTTATCTTTTAGAGAAGAGTTTTTTTTTAATATTAGTGTTAATAAATGTGTATCTTTTCCTTTTAGAATAATGACATAAAATTGTATAAAGCTACGAATTGAGTGTTGTATTCAATGAATTGTATTGAAATTGTTATCTTTAATGAATTGGGTTCTTGGGCAACTCTATTCGAAAAAAAGTGTTGCCTCTAGAAATCAAGTCTAGTAGTTACCCAATTTATGATCAATTACCCTATGGGTGATTTGATTTTTAGAAGATCACGCTCCCCTGTGGGATAGGACTAGGTCTTACCTATAAATCGTATCCTTGAATCTCTACATGGTCAAGGTGTCGATTAATAGGAAATTTTTTGCAAGTTAAGACTTGGTGGACTATCTTAAGTGTTTCCCTATTTTAGAAGGGGAGAACCTTATAATTGGTATCAGAGCCAATCTTAGCTCCAAGGAATTGCCATTTAAGGACTGTTTTGCAATAAATGTTTTACCTAACATAATGCTAATTAATAAAAACATCCTACTAAAACAAACAAGTAGAATTGATGTTTGAATGATTGTTTAAATGATTCGTTGGATTGAAAAGTTGAAGATGATCCATTTATTTTGTTTTGTCGGTACCCGCAGGGCCGACACCTCTGTGACTATAGATGGGATTCGCATACCTCAGGATCACTGGGTGTATGACCATACAAGTGATGCAAGTCTTACATGCTCACAGAGTAGCTGTGTTGGGATCTACCCCAATCCAGAGTCTACCACCCTTACCATCAGTTTTTAGAGTCTTAGAAACTACAGCAGAACCCCAATATTTCACCTATGTGGACCGCTGTACCCTTATGTCATAGTCAAGCTTAGGAATTTCCCTTGATGGCAAATGAGGCTAATTATATTAGTCTCAGATCTTTGTAATAAAACTCGTCCTTGTAAATATTTAGAAATAAAATGATTTCTATGTTTTACTCTTCAAAATAAGCGTTGTGCAAATATATATCTTGTAATCTTAAAATTGTTTTTACAATGATGGCCAGGACGATCACCCTCGACTTCCTAGTGCGCTTTACACTGATATCCAGGAGAAGAAGCTCTTGCTCAAGCAAATGCAACCTCCCTCCTTTAAAGGAGAAGGTTCAAAGATTGAGAAGGATGCTGAAGTCTGGATTGAAGCGATGGACAATTATTTCTCTGCCGCCGGTACTGGAGTAGCAAATCAGTCTATGCTTGTATGGTTTCGCCTCATCGGAGATGCTAAACTCTATTGGAAACAGTGGTGCCGTGACAAGGGAGTCACTGAGCATTCTCAAACGTGGGAAGACATCAAGCAAGCCGTGAAGGAAAGATATCTTCCCCCTTCCCATGAATCCATAAAGATTCTTGGGATGGATTGGTTAATTGCAAACAAAGCTAGCATTCACTGTCACTAGGGGAGTATCACTTTTGAAAATGAGCATGGCCAATTAATATCCGTTCAGGGCATAACATAACCTAAATCTAGGGTAGTCAAGGCAAAACATCTTCTCAAGGGAACACGTAGGGGTCAGCAAGTTTTCTTAGCCAAGCTCAACAAAACCATTGAACCTAGTAAGGAGACAAAACCCTCTTGGCTCCAAGAGTTCTCTGACATCTTCCTTGACAAGCTTACAGGCCTACCGCCTCCTCGAATCATGAAATTGAGGTGATCCCTGGGACTCAACCCGTCTCAAAAACGCGCCCTATAAAATGTCCCTTCCTGAAGCCATTGAACTTAAAGAGCAACTTTCCCAACTCATTGAGCAAGGATTCGTACACCCCAGTAGCTCTCCTTGGGGGGCACCTGTCCTTTTCCAAAGAAAAGAAGGACGGAACTCTCTGCCTCTGCATAGATTATCGAGGGCTGAATCAAGTCACTGTCAAGAATAAGTATGCTATCCCTCGCATCGACGAACTTCTTGACAGGCTTCATGGGGCCAAAGTCTTCTCAAAAATAGATTTGAGATCTGGTTACTATCAGATCATCAAAGTCGAGGAAGCAGATATACCCAAGAAAGCCTTCAGTACCGATTATAGCCACTATGAGTTTACTGTAACCTCATTCGGGTTAACCAATGCTCCTGCAACCTTCAACCGCCTAATGCAAGATATATTCCATCCTTACTTGGATGAATTTGTGCTTGTTTTCTTTGATGACATCTTAATCTACTCCAAATCAATGGAAGAGTATGAGGAGCATGTGCGTAGAGTTCTGCAATTGTTGCGCAGACACAAACTCTATGCCAAGAAGAGCAAATGTACCTTCTTTACTCATCAAATTGAGTATCTTGGGTTCATCGTCTTCAAAGATGGCATTTCAATAGTCCCCGCCAAGGTCAAAGATATTCTAGAGTGGCCATCCCCTAAACGAGTTCATGAAGTTCATGGGTTTTTGGGAATCACGGGATGGTATAGGATTTTTATTAAAGATTATGCCTTGGTAGCTGCACCTTTGACGGATCTTCTCTCAAGAAGTATTGCAAAATAGTGTGGCTGCCAATCCATCAAAACAGCTTTGATCAGCTCAAGGTCATTATTACTTTTGTCCCAGTCCTGAAACTTCCTCATTTCACCAAGGAATTTGAAGTGGTTACTGATGCCAGTAGTCTAGCACTTGGTGGTGTCCTCCATAATGCTCATGATAGTCCTCTTGCGGGACACCCAGGCTATGCAAAAATATTCAATGCCGTAACAAGGAGCTTTCATTAGGCAGGCTTGAAAAATGATGTCCTTCGGTACTTGAAGCGATGTCTCTCTCATGCCAAAGGATCAAAGCTAAAAGGGTCAAAGCTGAAAGGGTCAAGATGCCTGGGAAACTTCAACCCTTGGATATTCCCCAAATGAAGTGGGAGTGCATTAGTATGGATTTTGTCACAAGTCTCCCCATTGTTCAAGCGAGATATGACTCCATTCTGGTAGTAGTGGACTTACTTACCAAAGTAGCTCACCTTATATCAGCAAAGAAGACCTTCAAAGCTTTTGATGTTGCTAGAATATTCATCAAGGAAGTCCTCAAACTTCATGGTCTCCCAAAAAGGATAGTAAGTGACCGAGATTTTGACTTCACTTCAAAGTGCCTATAAACTCCAACTCCAACTTTGGTAGAATTTGCCTGCAATGCATCTTATCATCAGAGCATAGGAATGTCACCATTCAAAGCAATCTCTATGGGCAAGAATGCTTGTTTCCTCTAAATTTCTCTGATCCAGGAAAATGCTCAAAGAGATGGAGGAACAAACCAAGGCAATCCAAAAGGATATTAAAGCTTCCCAAGATGGATAAAAGCATTATGCTGACACCAAGAGGTCTGAATGAATCTTCAAGGAAGGAGACAAAGTTCTTCTATGAGTGCTACCCAAACGAAGTTCTCTATCACTTGGGAAATATAAGAAGCTCAGCCCTAGGTATTGTGGTCCCTATACAGTTATCAAGCCTTTAGGTAAAAGTGCCTACAAACTCCAACTCCCAGCCAATATCAAAGTCCACAATGTATTTCATGTAAGTTTGTTAAAACCTTATGTACCCAGTCTTGATCATTAACCTACTCAAGGAGTCCTTGAATTATAGCCCAATAGCATCATAGATTTTAGGGAAAGGCAACTCCAAAATAGAACTCTTGTAGAACATCTAGTACAGTGGAAAGATTACCCTGAAGAGGATGCAACTTGGGAAGATGAAGCTACACTCTTAAAGGATTATCCCCAATTCATGATGAGTCATCTTGATTTCTTTAAGGGGGGAAGGATGTAACATACCCATCTTCACTAATAAAGAAATGGCTTGTAATAGATAAATTTATGAGTTTTTATGGTATAAAAATCAATGATTTTATTAAATGAGTCATTTCTACTTAGAGTCTTTAAATTTTGAGCCCAAATTTGGAATTTATGCGCGATTTTACCCTAATATAGGATTTTACAGCATCCAAAACGGACACCGAATCAAGCTTATAAGCAAATTTCAGTCATTTTTAGTTAAAAACGACGACCTTTAAACCTTAATAAATGCATGACCAAGCGTCCGATTGACGAATGGTCTGCACCCCAACAACTAGGAGAACCTCCCGGATAAAAAAAAAACCCTCTCGGGCGCAGTCTGGTACGCAAATCGAGACCGACGCTCCAAATTTGGGAACCTTGTCCTAAAATTTGGACCGTACACAGTTACCTGGGTACCCGTATGATAGCTGCACAAGAACCAAAGGACGGTCGCCCACTATGTGGTCCACACGTACCGCTACTTGGACACCCACCATGCTACCCCAGACCAGATAAGTTACATGCGTACCACTCCTTTCCCTGTTAACCGACAGCATATCTTTTTTACAGAGCCATGCAAGCCACTGATCTACAGCCTTTGCTGGTACATCGTCCTTTCATCCTTGCTTTGCGCAACGCCTGTACTACCCGTACCCCATAGTTATATAAACCCCCGAGGTACTCCGTGGTGGGCAACAAGCATTTTCTGCATAGCGTATGCTCTGTTGTGCCGTTGTCCGTACCATCGTCTGTCCCTGTGCAGTGTACTTGCTATAGTAGTACAGCCACCCCTCTCCACACCCCCTCAATTGCCACTTTTCAAATAAGGCAATTTTCCTCCATCTCCCTCTTGCTAGGAGGCAGTGTCCTTAACTCTTCTTCTCCCCCTGTGTGAAGAGACTTACAGAACCCCTCAGCCCTTCTCCCCTTTAGCAAAACATTTTTGTGTTAAGGACATCTCACAATCCCCCCCCCCTTATTTGTGTGGACTTTAGTAAGAGGTTTTAGCCTTAAGAGAGGGTTCTTGCGCTGTGATCTTTTGCTCATACGGTGAGCAAACGATCTCAGAATTGAGATCTGATTGGACCGTTTTGATCGCGACAGGGAGCCCTACAAGATGGCCCCTTCTCGAAAACGTCAAAATATTACCTTGGGAGGCGCGCACAATAACGAGAGTAGAGAAGATGCTCTCGATGCGGCCCCAACCCTCCCTTTACAAGCTCCTCAAGGAAATGGTGGCCAAGTTAGCTTGGTTATCTTTTAGAGAAGAGTTTTTTTTTAATATTAGTGTTAATAAATGTGTATCTTTTCCTTTTAGAATAATGACATAAAATTGTATGAAGCTACGAATTGAGTGTTGTATTCAAAGAATTGTATTGAAATTGTTATCTTTAATGAATTGGATTCTTGGGCAACTCTATTCTAGAAGACTAGGCCAGCGGCTATGCCTTGCATGGATAAAGAAAAAAGCGTTGCCTCTAGAAATCAAGTCTAGTAGTTACCCAATTTATGATCAATTACCCTATGGGTGATTTGATTTTTAGAAGATCACGCTCCCCTGTGGGATAGGACTAGGTCTTACCTATGAATCGTATCCTTGACTCTCTACATGGTCAAGGTGCCGATTAATAGGAAACTTTTTGCAAGTTAAGACTTGGTGGACTATCTTAAGTGTTTTCCTATTTTAGAAGGGGGGAACCTTATAATTGGTATCAGAGCCAATCTTAGCTCCAAGGAATTGCCATTTAAGGACTGTTTTGCAATAAATGTTTTACCTAACATAATGCTAATTAATAAAAACATCCTACTAAAACAAACAAGTGGAATTGATGTTTGAATGATTGTTTAAATGATTTGTTGGATTGAAAAGTTGAAGATGATCCATTTATTTTGTTTTGTCGGTACCCCCAGGGCCGACACCTCTGTGACTATAGATGGGATTCGCATACCTCAGGATCGCTGGGTGTATGACCAAACAAGTGATGCAAGTCTTACCTGCTCACAGAGTAGCTGTGTTGGGACCTACCCCAATCCAGAGTCTACCACCCTTACCATCAGTTTTTAGAGTCTTCGAAACTCAGCAGAACCCCAATATTTCACCTATGTGGACCGCTGTACCCTTATGTCATAGTCAAGCCTACGAATTTTCCTTGATGGCAAATAAGACTAATTATATTAGTCTCAGATCTTTGTAATAAAACTCATCCTTGTAAATATTTAGAAATAAAATGATTTCTATGTTTTACTCTTCAAAATAAGCGTTGTGCAAATATATATCTTGTAATCTTAAAATTGTTTTTACAATGATGGCCAGGACGATCACCCTCCACTTCCCAGTGCGCTTTACACTGATATCCAAGAGAAGAAGCTCTTGCTCAAGCAAATACAACCTCCCTCCTTTAAAGGAGAAGGTTCAAAGATTGAGAAGGATGCTGAAGTCTGGATTGAAGCGATGGACGATTATTTCTCTGCCGCCGGTACTGGAGTAGCAAATCAGTCTATGCTTGCATGGTTTCGCCTCATCGGAGATGCTAAACTCTGGTGGAAACAGTGGTGCCGTGACAAGGGAGTCACCGAGCATTCTCAAACATGGGAAGACATCAAGCAGGCCGTGAAGGAAAGATATCTTCCCCCTTCCCATGAATCCATAAAGATTCTTGGGATGGATTGGTTAATTGCAAACAAAGCTAGCATTCATTGTCACTAGGGGAGTATCACTTTTGAAAATGAGCATGGCCAAGTAATATCCGTTCAGGGCATAACATAACCTAAATCTAGGGTAGTCAAGGCAAAACATCTTCTCAAGGGAACACGTAGGGGTCAGCAAGTTTTCTTAGCCAAGCTCAACAAAACCATTGAACCTAGTAAGGAGACAGAACCCTCTTGGCTCCAAGAATTCTCTGACATCTTCCTTGACAAGCTTACAGGCCTACCGCCTCCTCGAATCATGAAATTGAGGAGATCCCTGGGACTCAACCTGTCTCAAAAACGCGCCCTATAAAATGTCCCTTCCTGAAGCCATTGAACTTAAAGAGCAACTTTCCCAACTCATTGAGCAAGGATTCGTACACCCCAGTAGCTCTCCTTGGGGGGCACCTGTCCTTTTCCAAAAAAAAGAAGGACGGAACTCTCTGCCGCTGCATAGATTATCAAGGGCTGAATCAAGTCACTGTCAAGAATAAGTATGCTATCCCTCGCATCGACGAACTTCTTGACAGGCTTCATGGGGCCAAAGTCTTCTCAGAAATAGATTTGAGATCTGGTTACTATCAGATCATCAAAGTCGAGGAAGCAGATATACCCAAGACAGCCTTCAGTACCGGTTATAACCACTATGAGTTTACTGTAACCTCATTCGGGTTAACCAATACTCCTGCAACCTTCAATCGCCTAATGCAAGATATATTCCATCCTTACTTGGATGAATTTGTGCTTGTTTTCTTTGATGACATCTTAATCTACTCCAAATCAATGGAAGAGCATGAGGAGCATGTGCATAGAGTTCTGCAATTGTTGCGCAGACACAAACTCTATGCCAAGAAGAGCAAATGTACCTTCTTTACTCATCAAATTGAGTATCTTGGGTTTATCATCTTCAAAGATGGCATTTCAATAGTTCCCGCCAAGGTCAAAGATATTCTAGAGTGGCCATCCCCTAAATCAGTTCATGAAGTTCGTGGGTTTTTGGGAATCACGGGATGGTATAGGATTTTTATTAAAGATTATGCCTTGGTAGCTGCACCTTTGACGGATCTTCTCTCAAGAAGTATTGCAAAATAGTGTGGCTGCCAATCCATCAAAACAGCTTTGATCAACTCAAGGTCATTATTACTTTTGCCCCAGTCCTGAAACTTCCTGATTTCACCAAGGAATTTGAAGTGGTTACTGATGCCAGTAGTCTAGCACTTGGTGGTGTCCTCCATGAAGCTCATGATAGTCCTACTGCGGGACACCCAGGCTATGCAAAAATATTCAATGCCGTAACAAGGAGCTTTCATTAGGCAGGCTTGAAAAATGATGTCCTTCGGTACCTGAAGCGATGTCTCTCTCATGCCAAAGGATCAAAGCTAAAAGGGTCAAAGCTGAAAGGGTCAAGATGCCTGGGAAACTTCAACCCTTGGATATTCCCCAAATGAAGTGGGAGTGCATTAGTATGGATTTTGTCACAAGTCTCCCCATTGTTCAAGCAGGATATGACTCCATTCTGGTAGTAGTGGACTTACTTACCAAAGTAGCTCACCTTATACCAGCAAAGAAGACCTTCAAAGCTTCTGATGTTGCTAGAATATTCATCAAGGAAGTCCTCAAACTTCATGGTCTTCCAAAAAGGATAGTAAGTGACCGGGATTTTGACTTCACTTCAAAGTGCCTATAAACTCCAACTCCAACTCTGGTAGAATTTGCCTACAATGCATCTTATCATCAGAGCATAGGAATGTCACCATTCAAAGCACTCTCTATGGGCAAGAATGCTTGTTTCCTCTAAATTTCTCTGATCCAGGAAAATGCTCGAAGAGATGGAGGAACAAACCAAGGCAATCCCAAAAGGATATTAAAGCTGCCCAAGATGGATAAAAGCATTATGCTGACACCAAGAGGTCTGAAAGGATCTTCAAGGAAGGAGACAAAGTTCTTCTATGAGTGCTACCCAAACGAAGTTCTCTATCACTTGGGAAATATAAGAAGCTCAGCCCTAGGTATTGTGGTCCCTATACAGTTATCAAGCCTTTAGGTAAAAGTGCCTACAAACTCCAACTCCCAGCCAATATCAAAGTCCACAATGTATTTCATGTAAGTTTGTTAAAACCTTATGTACCCAGTCTTGATCATTAACCTACTCAAGGAGTCCTTGAATTACAGCCCAATAGCATCATAGATTCTAGGGAAAGGCAACTCCGAAATAGAACTCTTGTAGAACATCTAGTACAGTGGAAAGATTACCCTGAAGAGGATGCAACTTGGGAAGATGAAGCTACACTCTTAAAGGATTATCCCCAATTCATGATGAGTCATCTTGATTTCTTTAAGGGGGGAAGGATGTAACATACCCATCTTCACTAATAAAGAAATGTCTTGCAAAAGATGAATTTATGAGTTTTTATGATATAAAAATCAATGATTTTATTAAATGAGTCATTTCTACTTAGAGTCTTTAAATTTTGAGCCCAAATTTGGAATTTATGCGCGATTTTACCCTAATATAGGATTTTACAGCATCCAAAACGGACACTGAATCAAGCTTATACGCAAATTTCAGTCATTTTTAGTTAAAAAACGACGACCTTTAAACCTTAATAAATGCATGACCGAGCGTCCGATTGACGAATGGTCTGCACCCCAACGACTAGGAGAACCTCCCGGATCAAAAAAAAAATACCTGTCGGACGCAGTCTGGTACGCAAATCGAGACCGACGCTCCAAATTTGGGAACCTTGCCCTAAAATTTGGACCGTACACACTTACCTGGGTACCCGTATGATAGTTGCACAAGAACCAAAGGACGGTTGCCCACTATGTGGTCCACACGTACCGCTACTTGGACACCCACCATGCTGCCCCAGACCAGATAAGGTACATGCGTACCACTCCTCTCTCTGTTAACCGACAGCATATCTTTCTTACAGAGCCATGCAGGCCACTGATCTACAGCCTTTGCTGGTACACAGTCCTTTGCGCAACGCCCGTACTACCTGTACCCCATAGTTATATAAACCCCCGAGGTACTCCATGGTGGGCAACAAGCATTTTCTGCGTAGCGTATGCTCTGTTGTGCCGTTGTCCGTACCGTCGTCTGTCCCTGTGCAGTGTACTTGCTATAGTAGTACAGCCACCCCTCTCCACACCCCCTCAATTGCCACTTTTCAAATAAGGCAATTTTCCTCCATCTCCCTCTTGCTAGGAGGCAGTGTCCTTAACTCTTCTTCTCCCCCTATTTGAAGAGACTTACAGCATCCCTCAGCCCTTCTCCCCTTTAGCAAAACATTTTTGTGTTAAGGACATCTCACAATCCCCCCCCCTTATTTGTGTGGACTTTAGTAAGAGGTTTTAGCCTTAAGAGAGGGTTCTTGCGCTGTGATCTTTTGCTCATACGGTGAGCAAACGATCTCAGAATTGAGATCTGATCAGATCGTTTTGATCGCGACAGCGAGCCCTACAAGATGGCGCCTTCTCGAAAACGTCAAAATATTACCTCGGGAGGCGCGCACAATAACGAGAGTAGAGAAGATGCTCCCGATGCGGCCCCAACCCTCCCTTTACAAGCTCCTCAAGGAAATGGTGGCCAAGTTAGCTTGGTTATCTTTTAGAGAAGATTTTTTTTTTATATTAGTGTTAATAAATGTGTATCTTTTCCTTTTAGAATAATGACATAAAATTGTATGAAGCTACGAATTGAGTGTTGTATTCAATGAATTGTATTGAAATTGTTATCTTTAATGAATTGGGTTCTTGGGCAACTCTATTCTAGAAGACTAGGCCAGCGGCTATGCCTTGCATGGATAAAGAAAAAAGCGTTGCCTCTAGAAATCAAGTCTAGTAGTTACCCAATTTATGATCAATTACCCTATGGGTGATTTGATTTTTAGAAGATCACGCTCCCCTGTGGGATAGGACTAGGTCTTACCTATAAATCGTATCCTTGAATCTCTACATGGTCAAGGTGCCGATTAATAGGAAACTTTTTGCAAGTTAAGACTTGGTGGACTATCTTAAGTGTTTTCCTATTTTAGAAGGGGGGAACCTTATAATTGGTATCAGAGCCAATCTTAGCTCCAAGGAATTGCCATTTAAGGATTGTTTTGCAATAAATGTTTTACCTAACATAATGCTAATTAATAAAAACATCCTACTAAAACAAACAAGTGGAATTGATGTTTGAATGATTGTTTAAATGATTCATTGGATTGAAAAGTTGAAGATGATCCATTTATTTTGTTTTGTCGGTACCCCCAGGGCCGACACCTCTGTGACTATAGATGGGATTCGCATACCTCAGGATTGCTGGGTGTATGACCAAACAAGTGATGCAAGTCTTACCTGCTCACCACAGAGTAGCTGTGTTGGGACCTACCCCAATCCAGAGTCTACCACCCTTACCATCAGTTTTTAGAGTCTTAGAAACTACAGCAGAACCCCAATATTTCACCTATGTGGACCGCTGTACCCTTATGTCATAGTCAAGTTAGGAATTTTCCTTGATGGCAAATAAGACTAATTATATTAGTCTCAGATCTTTGTAATAAAACTCATCCTTGTAAATATTTAGAAATAAAATGATTTCTATGTTTTACTCTTCAAAATAAGCGTTGTGCAAATATATATCTTGTAATCTTAAAATTGTTTTTACAATGATGGCCAGGACGATCACCCTCCACTTCCCAGTGCGCTTTACACTGATATCCAGGAGAAGAAGCTCTTGCTCAAGCAAATGCAACCTCCCTCCTTTAAAGGAGAAGGTTCAAAGATTGAGAAGGATGCTGAAGTCTGGATTGAAGCGATGGACGATTATTTCTCTGCCGCCGGTACTGGAGTAGCAAGTCAGTCTATGCTTGCATGGTTTCGCCTCATCGGAGATGCTAAACTCTAGTGGAAACAGTGGTGCCGTGACAAGGGCGTCACCGAGCATTCTCAAACGTGGGAAGACATCAAGCAGGCCGTGAAGGAAAGATATCTTCCCCCTTCCCATGAATCCATAAAGATTCTTGGGATGGATTGGTTAATTGCAAACAAAGCTAGCATTCATTGTCACTAGGGGAGTATCACTTTTTAAAATGAGCATGGCCAAGTAATATCCGTTCAGGGCATAACATAACCTAAATCTAGGGTAGTCAAGGCAAAACATCTTCTCAAGGAAACACGTAAGGGTCAGCAAGTTTTCTTAGCCAAGCTCAACAAAACCATTGAACCTACTAAGGAGACAGAACCCTCTTGGCTCCAAGAATTCTCTGACATCTTCCCTGACAAGCTTACAGGCCTACCGCCTCCTCGAATCATGAAACTGAGGTGATCCCTGGGACTCAACCCGTCTCAAAAACGCGCCCTATAAAATGTCCCTTCCTGAAGCCATTGAACTTAAAGAGCAGCTTTCCCAACTCATTGAGCAAGGATTCGTACACCCCAGTAGCTCTCCTTGGGGGGCACCTGTCCTTTTCCAAAAAAAAGAAGGACGGAACTCTCTACCTCTGCATAGATTATCGAGGGCTGAATCAAGTCACTGTCAAGAATAAGTATGCTATCCCTTGCATCGACGAACTTCTTGACAGGCTTCATGGGGCCAAAGTCTTCTCAAAAATAGATTTGAGATCTGGTTACTGTCAGATCATCAAAGTCGAGGAAGCTGATATACCCAAGACAGCCTTCAGTACCGGTTATAGCCACTATGAGTTTACTGTAACCTCATTCGGGTTAACCAAGCCATGAAGGAGATTAAGAAAGAAAGGAGATCGATGGAAGTAAGATTACTGTGAGCGACAAGTAAAAGTTACGACTTATATAAAGGAAGGAGCTAGCGTAACTTAGAAGCCAACGATAACTTACCACTGAAGTTTTACTGTCTTTCCATGATTTGGGTTTGACACATTTTTCTATAGAAGGCATTAAGAATTTTGAGATGAAGAGATAAAAGAAGCTTGTAGGCTAAGTCACCTACTTTCATTGAATTCAGATATAAGACTCACAATATCTGGGGGATAACTTCATATACTCCCCAAGAGATAAAGAACTTCTTTTGGGCCGTACTCGAATGAAGACCAAAACTTTGATATCCAAAACATCGATTCTCACTTCTGAACTCATTGTTCTGAATCCTTAAAACAGGTGGGACTCTTGAGAAGTATTCTAGGAAAAGGGTCTTCCTTTGTTAAACAGAACTTTCTTTTATTTTAGAGAGGGAATAATTATAAGATCAGAAAGGGAGATTCTTACTCCTGTATACCTCGAAGGCTGGGGAGGAATCTTACATTCTACCCCACTTAAAAAGTGCGAGATGTCCTCATCTCGCAAGGTAGAGGACAACTCTTTTTCTTAACATCCAATTTTATTTTGGGGTTCCTTATATTCTGGTCAACCCAGCAGAACACTGGGATAAATATCCCTTATATAGAACTCATCATTAATATTCAGATCATATCATTCATATCTTTAACATGATAATGGTCCATTAGACCGAAAAATTTCCTTCTGAACATTCCTCCACGGGAATTTCAGTCAAGCAAGTTCTCAATTTGTCATCCCTTAACTTGATCTACTGATCAAGTGTTAACAGTAACAATTTGACAGCACAACCCACTAATCTCATAGTGATTTGCTGAATTCATTATCATCATTCCAGTTATGAATATCATCACTGGGACTCGTCCCATTCATCCTCATTGTGGTTTTGTTCAGATTTTTATATTTCAACTAATTTCAGAAATCATCATTTTTCAATCAGAATTTTCAATCAGAATCCAATTCAATTCATCAATTCTCAAACAGAATTAAAAATCATATCAACCACATTCGAATTCATCATCTCGATAGCATTAACGCTTATAATTTCAAGTCTTAGATTTACTCGTATATACTGTCAGTAAAGAGCTGCAGTATACTCTCGGTATATACGGGTAGTCGTGGCTCTTGGAATTATAAGGTAAATACCATCATGCCTAGGCCTCAAGCAAGTCAGGGATTCTATATAATTGCGGTACTTCCATCTGAAGACCCAATTACCAAATTACGAATTTCAGTTTGACTATCAAATTGTATGAATTATATCACACAATTACAACCTTTTTGTGCTTCTTGATAAATTTTTGACATATTTGTCTTCTCAGTTGATCTTTATTAACCAAATGCTCTGATACCAACTGTGAGATCCCAGTTCCCACCGCGCAACGGATTCGGGGTACTAGCAGCGGAAGTAGCACTTCTTGCGCGAGGCAGGGTCCCACACTCGGGGTCTCGTCCACGGATATCCGGACAAAAGACTAATCCGTCGGTTTTTCCAAAACCAGACCCGGAAAAACTTCCCTTATACGGAAAGCACGGGCGATTCCACCAGGGTAATTTTTACTCTAACGTAGTCAAAACTCTTACTGATCAAACAGATCCGACTGCATCTATAAAGATACTTGGTCAGATCAAGGAAGAAACTTGCACTTGGATCATTGGGATCAACGCTTTTTTCCCCACCAAGGAGGCACAGCCGTTGATTCCTATCCATAGAACAATTACTATCCGGGATTTACTTTATCTATCGTAATAACAGAAATTGAGTCTCGATTTACGGATCCATCAGTCCAGCCTAACCCCATCCGATCCCATGGGTTAGCCAACCGCCCAACCACTGTAGTGATGGGATCCAATTTGGAATTTGGTTAGGTTTTGTCCCGGGTACCAAGGAAAAGAGTTCCAAGGCCCCCTAGCCGGAATTTCATGCAAACATAAAACTAGCCACACCACTTACACACCCAATATGAAAATTGCCTTTTTCTTAGCATCAGCTAACTTTAAAACAATCCTTTAATGAAACCATAGTACCACTGATCACAATCTCCCAAATTATCCAGTTGATTCATAATTTCCCATCATTCCTTCATCAGAGTATCTATGGCATCATTGGCAACTAGAACGCTCACCACCTGTCCACACAGGGGCCGTTTCAATAGTTCCTAGCCCATAATACTCAACAATATAATCACTTATCAAGATGGACTCTCGTTGAAGATCAGCAAGATCAACCAACAGATCCATATAAAAGAGCCATGGACTCATCCGTTGAGGACCAGCAAGGTCAGTCAACCAGATCCATGCCCGGTTCCAGAAAACAACTCTTACTCCTTGTTCCAATATCTTCCTCGACGCACGCGTGGGTATCCTGGGCGACCCAGAGCCCGAGCACCGTATGGTCAGCACCCTCTAGGATCCTTCGCAGGTGACCTAGCGCTTCACTCATAGGCCGCTTCCTTGGTCCCTCATCCACCGTACCGGAAGCTCACCATTTTAATCGAACCGAGGCTGGTCAAGACCTCGGCCGACCTTGCTACGCGAGACGTCCTCCATTGACTCTCCGTCAGCAGTTGCAACTTTATCAGTTAGGTCTCCACGACCTTAATCACAGACGGTCAAAATGCTTTCCCAGCATTCTTGACATAAAACAGCCATTTACAAACAGCATTTACAAACAGTTTACAAATACAATTTCTATATTAACTCTCATTTTTCCACATTATCCCTCATGCAATCCACATTACTTATTCCACATTTCATTTATATGTGTACTCATCCAATCATATCATTTTCCATCTCTTCACTTCAGATTCCTTCACATCACATATCATATATTCACATCCATATCCACATCCACATCCACATTCACATCCATACATCCACATCTACATGCTTATCTCCATTTTCACATCCTCATTTATACATCCACATCCCATATCCACATTCATACATACACATCCATATCCACATCCATATCCGCATTCATACATACACATCCATATCCACATCCACATGCATACATTCATTATCACGTCCTCATTCATACATCCACATCCACATACATACATACATACATCCACATCCACATCCACATTCTCATTCACATCTATACATCCATATCTACATGCACATTCACATCCATACATCCACATCTATATCCTCATTCACATCCATACATCCACATTCATGCATCCACATCTACATGCCTACATCCATACATACACATCCACATTTACATCCATGCATCCACATCCACATCCTCATTCACATCCATACATCCACATTCATACATCCACATCCACATCCACATTCACATCCATACATCCACATCTACATGCTTATCTCCATTTTCACATCCTCATTTATACATCCACATCCCATATCCACATTCATACATACACATCCATATCCACATCCACATGCATACATACATCCACATCCACATTCCCATTCACATATATACATCCATATCTACATGCACATTCACATCCATACATCCACATCTATATCCTCATTCACATCCATACATCCACATTCATGCATCCACATCTACATGCTTATCTCCATTTTCACATCCTCATTTATACATCCACATCCCATATCCACATTCATACATACACATCCATATCCACATCCACATGCATACATACATCCACATCCACATTCCCATTCACATATATACATCCATATCTACATGCACATTCACATCCATACATCCACATCTATATCCTCATTCACATCCATACATCCACATTCATGCATCCACATCTACATGCATACATCCATACATCCACATCCACATTTACATCCATGCATCCACATCTACATCCTCATTCACATCCATACATCCACATTCATACATCCATACATCCACATTCATACATCCACATCCACATCCACATTCACATCCATACATCCACATTCATACATCCACATCCACATCCATACATCCACATTCATACATCCACATCCACATCCACATTCACATCCATACATCCACATCCACATCCACATGCATCTTATCATATCTTATCACTTCCCATATCTTTTATGCATACCTCTATGCATGAAATTCAATTATGCTAAAAGTAACACTTTTATAATAAAATATTCAACTTTTATGCATACCTCTATGCATGAAATCCAATATGATAAAAGTAACACTTTTGATATAAAAAAATTATCCTTTATGCATACTTCTATGCATGAAAAATTAAAAATGATAAAAGTAACACTTTTGATATAAAAAAATTATCCTTTATGCATACTTCTATGCATGAAAAATTAAAAATGATAAAAGTAACACTTTTGATATAAAAAATTTTTCTTTATGCATCCTTCTATGCATGAAAATTAAAAATGATAAAAGTAACACTTTTGATATAAAAAAATTATCCTTTATGCATGATATTAAAATTCAATTTCTCCATGATTATAATGAAATTCTTTCAATTAATCTAGGATGATAATTCCTAGAATATGGTAGGAAGTCCTCTTTTTATGCTTTGAATGAAATTATTTTATGCATAATTTTTATAAAAATTTTGCCATAGCTCCGCTGCTATGACTGATAAATCTCAATTTTTTCTAAGGGATAAAGCTTATCATTAAGGAAATAATTAAAATGATCTCTAATTGGATCATTAATCTATAGTGGATTGAATCATCAATATGCATAAACTAAAAGCATAGAAAAAAGCCATTAAATTGGCCTCAAGCATAGCTTAATCTTGGGTTAAGGAAAAGCTTTATAAAAAGCTTGATTTGGATTGAGAACGGTCATGAGTATGACCATTTCTTGAGTGAGAGAGAGAAATTACATAAAAACCATTAGAATTTAAACATAAATGAAAATTAACTTCAATAGCATTATGTAACTCTTCACTACTATTCAAACTTCAATAGCATTTTAAAAAAAACCATACTAATTAAACTTCTCAAGCTTGAGAGGGGTTGAGAAGAGAGAAACATTGAGAAATTATAGAAAGATCAATATTCACTAATTACCTTACAACTTGCTTGATTCTTTGTTCACGGTAGAGGCCCCCAACCAATCAATTGGTTAAGTATGTTGATGGAGCCACTAATGGGAATTGAAGAAAGAGGGAAGCTCCAAAAACTAGTGAATTATTAAATGAATTCACAGTTCTTGGCTTAGGTGGAGTAGAGTAACGATGCATAAACACTAACTATTTTTCAACAAGGGGGAGGCTTCTATTTATAGGAAAAATTGAGCTCCTAACCAAACAAACTGATTCTAGAATTTTCTAAATCAGTTTGGTCAATATTTGACCATTTTTAGGTCAGTTAAGCTAACTTTTTGGAACTAGACTTGAATGAGGAGAGAGGAGAGATGAAATATCTCAATTTTTATGAGTTTAAAACTCATTCAAGCATGTGAATTATGCACCTCCTTTAAAGAACTCCCCTTCCTTACATATGTGTCATAATGGAATCATTTTAATATTGCTCATAGTTTTTTACTAATAAACCTTGTACATTTTCAACTCTTCATCTTATGTGAAATATGCACCTCCTTTAAAGAACTCCCCTTCCTTACATATGTGTCATAATGGAATCATTTTAATATTGCTCATAGTTTTTTACTAATAAACCTTGTACATTTTCAACTCTTCATCTTATGTGAAATATGCACCTCCTTTAAAGAACTCCCCTTCCTTACATATGTGTCATAATGGAATCATTTTAATATTGCTCATAGTTTTTTACTAATAAACCTTGTACATTTTCAACTCTTCATCTTATGTGAGCATTTAAGGGACTCCCCTTCCTTACATATGTGTCATAATAAAATCATTATACCCAAAATATCTCATATTTTTAATATTGCACATAGTTTTTTACTAATAAACCTTGTACATTTTCAACTCTTCACCTCATGTGAGCATTTACTCATTTTTGGGTATTTTCTTTTTTACAAGTTGGATTTATCTCCTCCCTACACATGGATTGATGCTATTGGTCCATAGGAACCTTAATTGGACCATAGTCTAAAGATTCCTGAAAATCTAGACCCTTAGGCTAAGGTTCTTTATACCTATTTTCAATTAATTCTAATTGCACATTGGAAAATTCTTTTTGAATTTCTGTTTCAGGGGAACTCATCTGAATTAGAAGAGATATTTTTCTATCCAAAAATATTCAAAATCTGAATATTCTCTCTCTAGAATATTTTTTTCTCTCTCTAGGCTAAAACAGATAGAAACAAGGTCTTTATATTTCTGAAGAGGGATTGATTACAGGGAAAGATACTAGACATCAAAAAGGGGGTGGGGGAGGAATCTTACATTCTACCCCACTTAAAAAACGCGAGATGTCCTCATCTCGCAACTTGTGATAATTTCGCAAGATTCACGAATATGAGACTTAGAGAAAAATTTTAATCAAGATTAACCACCAAGAAACGTCTTAAAGAGAGCAAGATTCAAAATAAGAACAAGATTTAAACTTTATTCATTCTCGGAACTTATACAGTAAAGATAGAAGAACTCTTTACACTTCCATAAGCCCGTCCATCATATGATCACAAAAGCAGTCCTCACAAGCTGCACAAGTATAAGGTAACTCATCTATGGGAATAATTCTGTTGGTTATTGCTGCACCTATCTCAGAGGTATGAGGTGATCTAACAAAAGGACCTCTGAGAGGCAAGCCAAAAACGGGATAAAGGCATATCTTCTCATGAGGAAGAAAACATGCCAGTAAGAAGACCCGCTCAGAAAACCCAAGATGCCTTGATCTCATGACACAGTAATATCGGGGACCCAAACCCAAAGCTTCAATAACCATGGCCAAGCGGACATTGTTACGAAAGTGCTGCTGACCCCAGGGTGTTACCCTAGTTATGTTTTGATAGGTCCGCCATTTGGTTTGCGCTACAGAAGTTCCCAAGTGAGGGAAAAGTGAGCGCTCATACTGTTCTATAAAATCCTTCTTCACAGACTCACTTGCGTCTTGAAGGTGAGGAATCATTATGGATAAAACTAGTTCTTGTTGCCAAGCCATGAAGGAGATTAAGAAAGAAAGGAGATCGATGGAAGTAAGATTACTGTGAGCGACAAGTAAAAGTTACGACTTATATAAAGGAAGGAGCTAGCGTAACTTAGAAGCCAACGATAACTTGCCACTGAAGTTTTACTGTCTTTCCATGATTTGGGTTTGACACATTTTTCTATAGAAGGCATTAAGAATTTTGAGATGAAGAGATAAAAGAAGCTTGTAGGCTAAGTCACCTACTTTCATTGAATTCAGATATAAGACTCACAATATCTGGGGGATAACTTCATATACTCCCCAAGAGATAAAGAACTTCTTTTGGGCCGTACTCGAATGAAGACCAAAACTTTGATATCGAAAACATCGATTCTCACTTTGAACTCATTGTTCTGAATCCTTAAAACAGGTGGGACTCTTGAGAAGTATTCTAGGAAAAGGGTCTTCCTTTGTTAAACAGAACTTTCTTTTATTTTAGAGAGGGAATAATTATAAGATCAGAAAGGGAGATTCTTACTCCTGTATACCTCGAAGGCTGGGGAGGAATCTTACATTCTACCCCACTTAAAAAGTGCGAGATGTCCTCATCTCGCAAGGTAGAGGACAACTCTTTTTCTTAACATCCAATTTTATTTTGGGGTTCCTTATATTCTGGTCAACCCAGCAGAACACTGGGATAAATATCCCTTATATAGAACTCATCATTAATATTCAGATCATATCATTCATATCTTTAACATGATAATGGTCCATTAGACCGAAAAATTTCCTTCTGAACATTCCTCCACGGGAATTTCAGTCAAGCAAGTTCTCAATTTGTCATCCCTTAACTTGATCTACTGATCAAGTGTTAACAGTAACAATTTGACAGCACAACCCACTAATCTCATAGTGATTTGCTGAATTCATTATCATCATTCCAGTTATGAATATCATCACTGGGACTCGTCCCATTCATCCTCATTGTGGTTTTGTTCAGATTTTTATATTTCAACTAATTTCAGAAATCATCATTTTTCAATCAGAATTTTCAATCAGAATCCAATTCAATTCATCAATTCTCAAACAGAATTAAAAATCATATCAACCACATTCGAATTCATCATCTGGATAGCATTAACGCTTATAATTTCAAGTCTTAGATTTACTCGTATATACTGTCAGTAAAGAGCTGCAGTATACTCTCGGTATATACGGGTAGTCGTGGCTCTTGGAATTATAAGGTAAATACCATCATGCCTAGGCCTCAAGCAAGTCAGGGATTCTATATAATTGCGGTACTTCCATCTGAAGACCCAATTACCAAATTACGAATTTCAGTTTGACTATCAAATTGTATGAATTATATCACACAATTACAACCTTTTTGTGCTTCTTGATAAATTTTTGACATATTTGTCTTCTCAGTTGATCTTTATTAACCAAATGCTCTGATACCAACTGTGAGATCCCAGTTCCCACCGCGCAACGGATTCGGGGTACTAGCAGCGGAAGTAGCACTTCTTGCGCGAGGCAGGGTCCCACACTCGGGGTCTCGTCCACGGATATCCGGACAAAAGACTAATCCGTCGGTTTTTCCAAAACCAGACCCGGAAAAACTTCCCTTATACGGAAAGCACGGGCGATTCCACCAGGGTAATTTTTACTCTAACGTAGTCAAAACTCTTACTGATCAAACAGATCCGACTGCATCTATAAAGATACTTGGTCAGATCAAGGAAGAAACTTGCACTTGGATCATTGGGATCAACGCTTTTTTCCCCACCAAGGAGGCACAGCCGTTGATTCCTATCCATAGAACAATTACTATCCGGGATTTACTTTATCTATCGTAATAACAGAAATTGAGTCTCGATTTACGGATCCATCAGTCCAGCCTAACCCCATCCGATCCCATGGGTTAGCCAACCGCCCAACCACTGTAGTGATGGGATCCAATTTGGAATTTGGTTAGGTTTTGTCCCGGGTACCAAGGAAAAGAGTTCCAAGGCCCCCTAGCCGGAATTTCATGCAAACATAAAACTAGCCACACCACTTACACACCCAATATGAAAATTGCCTTTTTCTTAGCATCAGCTAACTTTAAAACAATCCTTTAATGAAACCATAGTACCACTGATCACAATCTCCCAAATTATCCAGTTGATTCATAATTTCCCATCATTCCTTCATCAGAGTATCTATGGCATCATTGGCAACTAGAACGCTCACCACCTGTCCACACAGGGGCCGTTTCAATAGTTCCTAGCCCATAATACTCAACAATATAATCACTTATCAAGATGGACTCTCGTTGAAGATCAGCAAGATCAACCAACAGATCCATATAAAAGAGCCATGGACTCATCCGTTGAGGACCAGCAAGGTCAGTCAACCAGATCCATGCCCGGTTCCAGAAAACAACTCTTACTCCTTGTTCCAATATCTTCCTCGACGCACGCGTGGGTATCCTGGGCGACCCAGAGCCCGAGCACCGTATGGTCAGCACCCTCTAGGATCCTTCGCAGGTGACCTAGCGCTTCACTCATAGGCCGCTTCCTTGGTCCCTCATCCACCGTACCGGAAGCTCACCATTTTAATCGAACCGAGGCTGGTCAAGACCTCGGCCGACCTTGCTACGCGAGACGTCCTCCATTGACTCTCCGTCAGCAGTTGCAACTTTATCAGTTAGGTCTCCACGACCTTAATCACAGACGGTCAAAATGCTTTCCCAGCATTCTTGACATAAAACAGCCATTTACAAACAGCATTTACAAACAGTTTACAAATACAATTTCTATATTAACTCTCATTTTTCCACATTATCCCTCATGCAATCCACATTACTTATTCCACATTTCATTTATATGTGTACTCATCCAATCATATCATTTTCCATCTCTTCACTTCAGATTCCTTCACATCACATATCATATATTCACATCCATATCCACATCCACATCCACATTCACATCCATACATCCACATCTACATGCTTATCTCCATTTTCACATCCTCATTTATACATCCACATCCCATATCCACATTCATACATACACATCCATATCCACATCCATATCCGCATTCATACATACACATCCATATCCACATCCACATGCATACATTCATTATCACGTCCTCATTCATACATCCACATCCACATACATACATACATACATCCACATCCACATCCACATTCTCATTCACATCTATACATCCATATCTACATGCACATTCACATCCATACATCCACATCTATATCCTCATTCACATCCATACATCCACATTCATGCATCCACATCTACATGCCTACATCCATACATACACATCCACATTTACATCCATGCATCCACATCCACATCCTCATTCACATCCATACATCCACATTCATACATCCACATCCACATCCACATTCACATCCATACATCCACATCTACATGCTTATCTCCATTTTCACATCCTCATTTATACATCCACATCCCATATCCACATTCATACATACACATCCATATCCACATCCACATGCATACATACATCCACATCCACATTCCCATTCACATATATACATCCATATCTACATGCACATTCACATCCATACATCCACATCTATATCCTCATTCACATCCATACATCCACATTCATGCATCCACATCTACATGCTTATCTCCATTTTCACATCCTCATTTATACATCCACATCCCATATCCACATTCATACATACACATCCATATCCACATCCACATGCATACATACATCCACATCCACATTCCCATTCACATATATACATCCATATCTACATGCACATTCACATCCATACATCCACATCTATATCCTCATTCACATCCATACATCCACATTCATGCATCCACATCTACATGCATACATCCATACATCCACATCCACATTTACATCCATGCATCCACATCTACATCCTCATTCACATCCATACATCCACATTCATACATCCATACATCCACATTCATACATCCACATCCACATCCACATTCACATCCATACATCCACATCCACATCCATACATCCACATTCATACATCCACATCCACATCCACATTCACATCCATACATCCACATCCACATCCACATGCATCTTATCATATCTTATCACTTCCCATATCTTTTATGCATACCTCTATGCATGAAATTCAATTATGCTAAAAGTAACACTTTTATAATAAAATATTCAACTTTTATGCATACCTCTATGCATGAAATCCAATATGATAAAAGTAACACTTTTGATATAAAAAAATTATCCTTTATGCATACTTCTATGCATGAAAAATTAAAAATGATAAAAGTAACACTTTTGATATAAAAAAATTATCCTTTATGCATACTTCTATGCATGAAAAATTAAAAATGATAAAAGTAACACTTTTGATATAAAAATTTTTTCTTTATGCATCCTTCTATGCATGAAAATTAAAAATGATAAAAGTAACACTTTTGATATAAAAAAATTATCCTTTATGCATGATATTAAAATTCAATTTCTCCATGATTATAATGAAATTCTTTCAATTAATCTAGGATGATAATTCCTAGAATATGGTAGGAAGTCCTCTTTTTATGCTTTGAATGAAATTATTTTATGCATAATTTTTATAAAAATTTTGCCATAGCTCCGCTGCTATGACTGATAAATCTCAATTTTTTCTAAGGGATAAAGCTTATCATTAAGGAAATAATTAAAATGATCTCTAATTGGATCATTAATCTATAGTGGATTGAATCATCAATATGCATAAACTAAAAGCATAGAAAAAAGCCATTAAATTGGCCTCAAGCATAGCTTAATCTTGGGTTAAGGAAAAGCTTTATGAAAAGCTTGATTTGGATTGAGAACGGTCATGAGTATGACCATTTCTTGAGTGAGAGAGAGAAATTACATAAAAACCATTAGAATTTAAACATAAATGAAAATTAACTTCAATAGCATTATGTAACTCTTCACTACTATTCAAACTTCAATAGCATTTTAAAAAAAACCATACTAATTAAACTTCTCAAGCTTGAGAGGGGTTGAGAAGAGAGAAACATTGAGAAATTATAGAAAGATCAATATTCACTAATTACCTTACAACTTGCTTGATTCTTTGTTCACGGTAGAGGCCCCCAACCAATCAATTGGTTAAGTATGTTGATGGAGCCACTAATGGGAATTGAAGAAAGAGGGAAGCTCCAAAAACTAGTGAATTATTAAATGAATTCACAGTTCTTGGCTTAGGTGGAGTAGAGTAACGATGCATAAACACTAACTATTTTTCAACAAGGGGGAGGCTTCTATTTATAGGAAAAATTGAGCTCCTAACCAAACAAACTGATTCTAGAATTTTCTAAATCAGTTTGGTCAATATTTGACCATTTTTAGGTCAGTTAAGCTAACTTTTTGGAACTAGACTTGAATGAGGAGAGAGGTGTTGAACTATAGATAGAATACCTAATATTTACTTAATAGTTGCTCAGTCGGATATATGTATCTTTGCTCAGTCGGATTATTGCTTAGTCGGACTATTGCTCAGTCGGATTGTTGATCAGTCGGAGTTTGTTATGATCTGGATAGTCGGATATTATCTGTTAATGTCTTGTGACATTCTAGTTACAACTGTTTAAAACTGTCTGAAGGTCGCCTATTTATAGGGGCTTTGTAGTCGTCTTTTTCAAGTAGTGAGTAGTATGTACTAAGAGAAGAAGGAGAAGGCAATGTATGACTTATCTTGATCAGTCAGATATGGTATTTCAGTTTCATTCTGTTATTCTCTATCTTGTTTAGCAAATTCCTACTCAATTTGTGTTCTCTATGTTCAGTTTATGTTTAGTCTGATATGGTAATTGAAGCTAGTGTTACCTAATGGAGGTGTTTTGCTGTGTCAGTAGTATTTAGTCGTGTTGTGTTTATGGACCCTAAACACATTGGCGATCCTGCTGGTCCCGTTCTGTTACGAGAAGGGAAATGAATGTCAGAGGGGGACAAAAGAGTAGGAAGGGTTTACTATACCAGGGCTCAGGCCCGAATTGGTACCCCTGACCCGTTTCATTATGCTGACGAGGGTGAAGATGATCAGGAACACCAAATCCCTGAAGCCGTTGTTGTAGGCCAGGGGGGGGAAAGTTCAGTTGCACCAGAGAGGAGGCTAGTGGGGGGACTTCTTGGCGCCCTAATCCTGACAGGAAGGTCTGCAGGAGTTAGAAGGAGTCTTCAGTTCAACCCATTAAAGGGGGCAACCAGGCAAAGACCTAGGAAACCACCTCAGCCACATCCCATGGCTCAACAACTACCCAACCCTAGGGTGAAAGCAGCTAAATTCAGTGGAGGATCTAAGGAGGATGCTGATTGTCATGTAGCTCAGTTTGAGACAAAATGGCAAGCAAATGGGTATACTGTGTTGTACAATGATGCAGTTAAATTGCAGCAATTTGCAGCAACTCTTGAAGGGAAGGCCATGAGTTGGTTTAGCCAATATGGCATACCACACTTCCCAACATATGATGATCTTAGAATAGCTTTTTTACAGAGATTCAGGAGGGAAAAGACTCCAACAGACATTTTAAGAAAACTCCGAGACATCAGACAAAAGAAGATGCTTGTTGAGGACTATGCTCAGAAATTCAGAATTCTGGTGGAAAGGTTACAGGGAAATGAGAGACCCACCAATGAGATGCTGGCCGGTTATTTTCTGAAAGGATTGAGAAGTGGGCTGAAAAATGCAGTGGCTAGCATTGATATTGCAGGTGGAATTAATGATTTGGTTATTGCAGCTGCTAGAGTAGAGAAAAGACTTGGAAGCGGCAAGGGCAAACATACCAGAAAGAATGATTCGGATTCAGATGACCAGCCAGAGTCAGCATCAGATTCTGAGCAGGAGGATTCAGAAGCAGGATCCGACAGTGAGGAAGAAGAGGTGAAGACAAAGAAAAAGCACAAGTCCAAAGCAAAACCATCCAAAGAGGAGGATTTGGTAAGTAAATTGAGAAAGATAGGTTATTCTGTTGCAGCACCAAAAGAAAAGAAGTTCTGTGAAATTTGTGATAAGGATGGGCATACGACAGCTTCATGTTGGTATAATCCCAAGAACAGGGGTCAGACTACACCTTATGCAGGAAGAGGCAGGGGTGAGGTTGCAGTAAACCAGGCTGTTCCAATTCGGGGCAGAGGAGGATTTCAGAGACCAAGAACTGATAGACCACCATTAAGGGAACAGGAAAACAATGAAGGAAGGCAGGCAAGAGTCATGCCTTGTGTTTATTGTTCAGCACCAGATCATTGGATAGGGCCAAATTGTGCCTTATGGGTAAAACATAGAGAAGAACGAGGTGTCCCAGTGCTTAGGTATAATCAGAATAACCAGCAGGGGCAGCAGCAACCTCAGAATCAACCAGCAGCTCAAGCAAATGTAATCATGATTCAATTAGAAGATGAACAGGTACAGCTCCAGCAAGGTCAAAACATACCTGAGCAGCAAAGCAAAAAGCATACTGAGGATACTGAGGGTATTGAGGATATTGAGGTATTGGCTGTTACCAGGTCTAACCAGAAAGGACCAATTGATTGGAAGGAACAAAAAGGCATCAGGGACCAGGTACAAAGAAGAATTTTGAAGAATCAGGATAAGCAAGAAGAATCGGAGTTGGAGGATGCAGAAGAGTTAGTTCTGCATCAGTCAGAAAGCAATGTGAAGATGAAGGATGAAAGGGATAAAGATTGGTTTGAGGTTGAGTACCAGGGCAGGGTGTTTGATGAAGTTCTTTTGGATGGAGGATCAGGGGTTAACATTCTCCCTGAAATTATATACAAAGAAATGGGTGCAGCAAGTTTAGCCCCAGCACCATTTCAGGTGAAAATGGCAGATCAAACCAGGGTGCAACCATTGGGAATTTTGAAGCAGCAGGAAATTGAAGTTGCAGGTATGGGATTCTTGGTAAATTTTGTGGTAATCAGAATGTCCGAATCACAATCACCTTATGAAATGTTACTGGGTAGGCCTTGGTTTAGAATGGCTAAAGTTAAACAGGATTGGGGCTTGAATGTGGTGGTTCTGACCAAGGGGAAGAAGAAGATTACTGTAACCATGCAGGGTAAGCGGAATATGTCTCTTAAAGAAAAGCCATTGTTTGCACAGACAATTAATCTTGCTGCAGAAATAGAAGATGATGAGGAGGAACAGTTTTTAATGGCTAATCCAACAGTGGTGCCATTATTTGATGTTGATGTAGAAAGAATATTGCAGCCTGTGGAATATCAGAATCAGGAAGAGTCTGAGTTCTTGCCAGGTCAAGAGATTGAAGGGACAGTATTCAGACAGTTGCTAGAACAGCAAACTGTGATTGCTACCAAGGAAC
This sequence comes from Cibotium barometz, assembly GCF_041138505.1. Lineage (NCBI taxonomy): Eukaryota > Viridiplantae > Streptophyta > Polypodiopsida > Cyatheales > Cibotiaceae > Cibotium > Cibotium barometz. Next base: position 20,726,328 of record NC_141109.1, read on the forward strand.
AGATGGAACAAGAGCAAAAGGAGGCAGGAGACATGGCTGTAAGGATTTATGACAAGAAGTATGGCACGTCCAGTCGGGTTAAGGAAGATGATCTTAAGGAATTGAATTTGGGTACAGATGCTGCACCAAGGATGGTGAAAGTAAGTGTGCAGGTGGAAGGACAATTTTTGGAGGATCTTTTGCAGTTGTTACAGGACTATATAGATGTCTTTGCTTGGGAATATTCTCAGGTCAAGGGTATAGATCCTGCATTACATCAGCATCGGATTAATTTAAGAACAGATGCAGTTCCAGTGGTACAGCAAAGGTATCGGATGAATCCGAATTTTGCATTACAGGTGAAGGAAGAAATAGATAAGTTGTTAGCAGTAGGGTTCATTAAACCTGTGAGCCAGGTGACATGGTTATCTCCAATCATTGTGGTGCCTAAGAAAAATGGGAAGCTGAGAGTATGTGTTGATTACAGGAAACTCAATGCCGCAACCATAACAGATCCTTTTCCAATGCCATTTTGTGATGCAGTGTTAGATGCTGTAGCAGGTCATGAAATGTATAGCTTTCTGGATGGATTTTCAGGTTACAATCAGATTAGTGTTGCTGAGGAGGATCAGCATAAGACTGCTTTCATTACTGAGTTTGGTGCATATGATTTTACGGTCATGAGTTTTGGTTTGAAAAATGGACCACCATCCTTCAATTATGTGGCACATAAGGTTTTTGAGCCACACTTACAAGACTTCATGCGAGTCTTTGTTGATGATTTCTCTGTTTTTGGTAAGAAGGACTTACATCTGCTGCATCTGAAGTTGTGTTTGGAGAGGTGTAGGCAGTTCAGACTGGTCTTGAACCCTTTCAAGAGTGTGATTGCTGTGAAGAGTGGGATTTTGTTGGGTCATGTGATCTCACAGGAAGGCATGGCAATTGATGTGAAGAAGGTTGAGGCTATTCAAACAGCAAAGTCTCCTACTAATGTGAAGGAAGTAATGAGGTTTGTGGGTCAGATTAAATGGCATGCTAGGTACCTCAGATATTTAGCCAATATTTGTGCACCATTGACCCATTTAACTAAGAAGGATGTTCCTTTTGTGTGGGCTGAGCCTCAAGAGAAGGCATTTCAATTGTTGAAGAAGATGGTAGCTGTTGCACCAGTTTTGCAGCCACCAGATTGGACTCTACCTTTCCATATTTTTGTTGATGCCTCAGATGTAGCACTAGGGGCAATTCTGATGCAGGAGAAGGTGAAAGGATGGTACAGGCCAGTATTTTATGCCAGTCGGATATTATCATCTGCAGAAAGGAATTATGCTGTGACTGAAAGAGAAGCTTTGGGTATGGTATATTCCTTGAATAAGTTCAGGCATTATTTGTTGGGGAACAGGGTAATATTTCATGTGGATCACCAAGCTCTGCTGTATCTGATTAAGAAGCCATTGTTGACAAGAAGATTAGCCAGGTGGATGCTTTTGTTACAGGAGTTTGACTTTGTGATTGTCCACACTCCAGGAAAAGAGCATGCTATTGCTGATTATTTTAGCAGGTTGGAAACTGGAGAAGCACCAAGTGGGGTGGATGATGATCTACCAGATGCCCCATTGTTTGAAGTTCAGGCTGCTGAGTCGGATTCCTGGTATGATCAGTTTTTGACATTTTTAACTGAGGGATTTATGCCAGTAAAATTTACTCCAGATCAGAGAAGGAAGTTTGCTTTAAGGAGTAGACCATTCTTAGTGATTGCTGGAGCATTGTACAAAAAGGGCATTGACCAGGTGATAAGAAGATGTGTACCTGAGTATGAACAGAAGGCAGTAATTCAGGAAGCACATTCCGAAACAGCAGGCGGACATTTCTCAGGGGATATTACTGGCAAGAAAATATTGCAGGCTGGTTTGTGGTGGCCTACAGTTTTGAAAGATGCCCATGACTATGCCAGGAGATGTGTGATTTGTCAAAAGCTTGGACAGCCAGATAATTCAGATAGGATATCAGATCATCCTATTTTGCCTTTGGAACCATTTCAAAAGTGGGGAATTGATTTTGTGGGACCTGTCAAGCCAACAACTCCAAGAGGTAACAGGTATATTCTTGTTGCTACTGATTATTGTACAAAATGGGCTGAGGCTGTAGCTCTGAAGGATAACAAGGCTGCAAGTGTGGCCAAGTTCTTGTATCACAACATCATGACCAGGTTTGGGTGTCCTGTAGAATTGGTCAGTGATAGGGGAACTCACTTTTTGAATGATGTAGTTTCTGAACTAACAAGAACTCATATGATTATGCACAAAAAGTCTACAGCTTATCATCCCCAGGCCAATGGACAAGCTGAGAGTACCAATAAGACATTGGTAAGAATCCTCAAGAAGATTGTGCAGGATAACCAGAAAGATTGGGACTTGAAGCTGGACTCTGCTTTGTGGTCTTATAGAACAGCTTTTAAAGTTACCACAGGGATGACACCCTTCAGGTTGGTATATGGATTAGAAGCAGTTGTGCCTATGGAATTTGTGGTACCAAGTTTAAGAGTAACTGCTGAGAAAATGTCTCCAAGTTTGTCAGTGAAGTACAGGAGCAGGTATTTGATGCAGTTGGAGGAGGACAGATTAGTTAGTTCTTACATCACTGAGGTGATTCAAAGAAGAAGACAGGCTTGGGTGACTATGAATGTCAAATTTAAGGTGTTTCAGGTTGGTGATTGGGTGATGGTGTACAATTCCCGGTTGGGACCTCATCCTGGTAAGTTAACACTGAGATACAAAGGGCCTTATCAAATTGTTGAAGATCTGGGGCAAGGAACCTTTATTGTGGCTGATGTTTTTGGAACTAGGGTTGAGAAACCAATTAATGGGTTCAGGTTGAAAAAGTTTCAAGGCACACCACCACATTTGGATTGGGCAAGTTCAGCATTGATACAGGTGGAACAGGTGAAAATGGATCCAGAAGAAAGTCCGACAGTACAGGGATATGGGTCTGCATCGGATTCGGACTCAGTCGGATTTTGCTGGGTCGGATCTCAGATAGTCGGAGTTTTTGAAAATTTTCAAAATTTTGCATGGTGCCTTGATTTGAGTGGTGAGTGGACACTTACGGAGAATATCATTTCGAGGCAGCCGGAGTTTGATCGCACTTTTCGCGCGTACCAGAGTGTGCGAGGTCCTTTCTTTCTAGCATCCATGCAAGACCATTCGCGCATTTTCTCTGCGCTCTCCTTGCACTCGCCCATCACCATGCCGAAAGCTAAGAGCTCTGCAGGCATGCCACCACCAGCGGAGGACGAGCAGCGGGATGTTCTGAAGAAGCGGCTTCGAAGGAAGGGAGCACCCATGAGAGTTGAGGTTAGCAGCTCGGAGGAAGAGGAGCGTGCGGCTGAAGAGGACGATGAGGTTCCTACACCGTTGTCTACCAGCAAACTCACACAGTCGCTGATGGACCCCTACACCGACTTCAAAGTCGAGCTCGACAAGGCAGCACCCGCGAATGCAACATGGTTGAAGCAGGTCAGTTTGCGGGAGTTTGCAGGCTTGCCGTGGGATGACTGGAGGAATAACTTCTATGCCAAAAGCCAGGTGGAGATACTCCGAAAAACAAAAGGCGCAATTTCTGCAAAGGTGAGTCTTACTGTGGAAATGGTTGCCGAAGTATTTCAATTACCCTATGTTTCGGATACTGTCATTCCAAAATGTCGTGATGAAGTCTTGAAAAAGGAGTTTGGTCCCAGAGAAGGGGGTCGACAGTATTATATGTTAAGGAATGTTCACTATGCTAGGAGGGAACAGCTCAAATGGTATCTTGAAAGACTGTGCTCTATTATCAAATTTGATTACATGTCAAAGGAAAATTATGCACCATTGTCTTGGGCAGAAACAGGAGAGGAGGTTAGTTGGGCACATTGGTTATATGACAAGCTTCATGGAGAAATATTTGGGTCGGATAAGAGAAAAACACAATCCAATAGCAGGTTGAGTGCTTATGTAGCTGCAATGTTTCAGTATGCACAGAAAGTGGAAGTGGGGGAGATTATGTTGCCTGCTAAAGAAAAATACAGCAAAGTCGAGAAAGAACCACAGTCTGAGAAGGTTGTAGAGCAGAGGTCGGAATGTGATGAGTTGGAACCTGACAAGAAGGAGCTGTATCAGAGTATGCTTACAGTTGGGTACAGTCCGACAGAGGCCTTCAAGGTAATATATGGAGCTCCGAAAAAACCGTATGATGAGGATGTAGAAGTGCAGCCTTTGATTGATGTATCAGGTTCACAAACACCCAAGATGTTGGGGAAGAGTTTCACACTGTCCAAGAAGAGGAAACTTGAATTGGGGGGAACCAAGTTAGTTGCCAAACTTGACTTTGGAGCACAAGTGGTGCATCAACCAGGGTTTGTAGTAAAGGATGTAAGTACTGCTCAGCAGTATCTGAAGGAACTTCAGTCTTTCATCGAGAGTCAGCAGGCGAAGATTGAGCAGCAGCATCTTCTGAATGAGATAGTAACTTCAGATGATTACCAGGATAAAAGTGCGCAGGTGAAGCAGCTTGAGGAGGAATTGAAGCAGACAAAGGAGATGCATATTGCTGAAAAGGCTCAGTTATTGGAACAACATGCATTGGAGATAGCTAAGGTTAAAATGTCTTTAGGAATTTTCAAGGAATGGACAGCAAAAATGGATGAGAGGGTTACATCCGAGTTGGCTACATTGGCTAAAGATAATGCAGAACTGAAGGTTGCTAATGAAGTAATGCAATTGAGACTTCAGCCTTTACAGGTGTTGGAAAAACAAATGTTGATGAATGAAGAGTTGGATGTAAATGGAGTGCTGATGGCACAAGGGGATGTGCAGGTTTTGAAGCAACAAATGCATAGCACTATGCAGGATTCTTGGGGAATGATCAAGGAACGGATGTCAACAATGCTCAATTATCCCTATAAGGTTATGACATCAGGGTTTGTCACTCAGCATGAGGCAAGTTTGATAGAAGAGGTTGGTCAGTTAAAGAAAGAACGTGAGTATTGGATTCAGCAGGTCCAGGAACTGAAAGAGATGCAGAGTGTGAAGATTCAGAATGATAGGACTGTGGAGGAAATCTTTCAGGACCTAGAAGTTCAGGTGGACGTACCTATTATCAATTTAAGTGTGCAAACAGCAAGTCAGAATGAGCAGCCAGTGGAGACTTCAGTGGAAGATAAATCAGCAGAAATGACTGAGGTTTTGAAGGAGGTTCAAGTTGTTGAAGGGATGCAGGCTGAGCAGCAAAGTGATGTAGTACCTGACATTTGAAGAAGCAGCATCAAATTTTCTCATGTGGCCAGTCTTTTCTGATCAAGGGATTGTGAATTCAAGTCCGATTTCCTTGAAATCAACCACCGGGCTGTGCCATGTGTTGAACTATAGATAGAATACCTAATATTTACTTAATAGTTGCTCAGTCGGATATATGTATCTTTGCTCAGTCGGATTATTGCTTAGTCGGACTATTGCTCAGTCGGATTGTTGATCAGTCGGAGTTTGTTATGATCTGGATAGTCGGATATTATCTGTTAATGTCTTGTGACATTCTAGTTACAACTGTTTAAAACTGTCTGAAGGTCGCCTATTTATAGGGGCTTTGTAGTCGTCTTTTTCAAGTAGTGAGTAGTATGTACTAAGAGAAGAAGGAGAAGGCAATGTATGACTTATCTTGATCAGTCAGATATGGTATTTCAGTTTCATTCTGTTATTCTCTATCTTGTTTAGCAAATTCCTACTCAATTTGTGTTCTCTATGTTCAGTTTATGTTTAGTCTGATATGGTAATTGAAGCTAGTGTTACCTAATGGAGGTGTTTTGCTGTGTCAGTAGTATTTAGTCGTGTTGTGTTTATGGACCCTAAACAAGAGGAGAGATGAAATATCTCAATTTTTATGAGTTTAAAACTCATTCAAGCATGTGAATTATGCACCTCCTTTAAAGAACTCCCCTTCCTTACATATGTGTCATAATGGAATCATTTTAATATTGCTCATAGTTTTTTTTACTAATAAACCTTGTACATTTTCAACTCTTCATCTTATGTGAAATATGCACCTCCTTTAAAGAACTCCCCTTCCTTACATATGTGTCATAATGGAATCATTTTAATATTGCTCATAGTTTTTTACTAATAAACCTTGTACATTTTCAACTCTTCATCTTATGTGAAATATGCACCTCCTTTAAAGAACTCCCCTTCCTTACATATGTGTCATAATGGAATCATTTTAATATTGCTCATAGTTTTTTACTAATAAACCTTGTACATTTTCAACTCTTCATCTTATGTGAGCATTTAAGGGACTCCCCTTCCTTACATATGTGTCATAATAAAATCATTATACCCAAAATATCTCATATTTTTAATATTGCACATAGTTTTTTACTAATAAACCTTGTACATTTTCAACTCTTCACCTCATGTGAGCATTTACTCATTTTTGGGTATTTTCTTTTTTACAAGTTGGATTTATCTCCTCCCTACACATGGATTGATGCTATTGGTCCATAGGAACCTTAATTGGACCATAGTCTAAAGATTTCTGAAAATCTAGACCCTTAGGCTAAGGTTCTTTATACCTATTTTCAATTAATTCTAATTGCACATTGGAAAATTCTTTTTGAATTTCTGTTTCAGGGGAACTCATCTGAATTAGAAGAGATATTTTTCTATCCAAAAATATTCAAAATCTGAATATTCTCTCTCTAGAATATTTTTTTCTCTCTCTAGGCTAAAACAGATAGAAACAAGGTCTTTATATTTCTGAAGAGGGATTGATTACAGGGAAAGATACTAGACATCAAAAAGGGGGTGGGGGAGGAATCTTACATTCTACCCCACTTAAAAAACGCGAGATGTCCTCATCTCGCAACTTGTGATAATTTCGCAAGATTCACGAATATGAGACTTAGAGAAAAATTTTAATCAAGATTAACCACCAAGAAACGTCTTAAAGAGAGCAAGATTCAAAATAAGAACAAGATTTAAACTTTATTCATTCTCGGAACTTATACAGTAAAGATAGAAGAACTCTTTACACTTCCATAAGCCCGTCCATCATATGATCACAAAAGCAGTCCTCACAAGCTGCACAAGTATAAGGTAACTCATCTATGGGAATAATTCTGTTGGTTATTGCTGCACCTATCTCAGAGGTATGAGGTGATCTAACAAAAGGACCTCTGAGAGGCAAGCCAAAAACGGGATAAAGGCATATCTTCTCATGAGGAAGAAAACATGCCAGTAAGAAGACCCGCTCAGAAAACCCAAGATGCCTTGATCTCATGACACAGTAATATCGGGGACCCAAACCCAAAGCTTCAATAACCATGGCCAAGCGGACATTGTTACGAAAGTGCTGCTGACCCCAGGGTGTTACCCTAGTTATGTTTTGATAGGTCCGCCATTTGGTTTGCGCTACAGAAGTTCCCAAGTGAGGGAAAAGTGAGCGCTCATACTGTTCTATAAAATCCTTCTTCACAGACTCACTTGCGTCTTGAAGGTGAGGAATCATTATGGATAAAACTAGTTCTTGTTGCCAAGCCATGAAGGAGATTAAGAAAGAAAGGAGATCGATGGAAGTAAGATTACTGTGAGCGACAAGTAAAAGTTACGACTTATATAAAGGAAGGAGCTAGCGTAACTTAGAAGCCAACGATAACTTGCCACTGAAGTTTTACTGTCTTTCCATGATTTGGGTTTGACACATTTTTCTATAGAAGGCATTAAGAATTTTGAGATGAAGAGATAAAAGAAGCTTGTAGGCTAAGTCACCTACTTTCATTGAATTCAGATATAAGACTCACAATATCTGGGGGATAACTTCATATACTCCCCAAGAGATAAAGAACTTCTTTTGGGCCGTACTCGAATGAAGACCAAAACTTTGATATCGAAAACATCGATTCTCACTTTGAACTCATTGTTCTGAATCCTTAAAACAGGTGGGACTCTTGAGAAGTATTCTAGGAAAAGGGTCTTCCTTTGTTAAACAGAACTTTCTTTTATTTTAGAGAGGGAATAATTATAAGATCAGAAAGGGAGATTCTTACTCCTGTATACCTCGAAGGCTGGGGAGGAATCTTACATTCTACCCCACTTAAAAAGTGCGAGATGTCCTCATCTCGCAAGGTAGAGGACAACTCTTTTTCTTAACATCCAATTTTATTTTGGGGTTCCTTATATTCTGGTCAACCCAGCAGAACACTGGGATAAATATCCCTTATATAGAACTCATCATTAATATTCAGATCATATCATTCATATCTTTAACATGATAATGGTCCATTAGACCGAAAAATTTCCTTCTGAACATTCCTCCACGGGAATTTCAGTCAAGCAAGTTCTCAATTTGTCATCCCTTAACTTGATCTACTGATCAAGTGTTAACAGTAACAATTTGACAGCACAACCCACTAATCTCATAGTGATTTGCTGAATTCATTATCATCATTCCAGTTATGAATATCATCACTGGGACTCGTCCCATTCATCCTCATTGTGGTTTTGTTCAGATTTTTATATTTCAACTAATTTCAGAAATCATCATTTTTCAATCAGAATTTTCAATCAGAATCCAATTCAATTCATCAATTCTCAAACAGAATTAAAAATCATATCAACCACATTCGAATTCATCATCTGGATAGCATTAACGCTTATAATTTCAAGTCTTAGATTTACTCGTATATACTGTCAGTAAAGAGCTGCAGTATACTCTCGGTATATACGGGTAGTCGTGGCTCTTGGAATTATAAGGTAAATACCATCATGCCTAGGCCTCAAGCAAGTCAGGGATTCTATATAATTGCGGTACTTCCATCTGAAGACCCAATTACCAAATTACGAATTTCAGTTTGACTATCAAATTGTATGAATTATATCACACAATTACAACCTTTTTGTGCTTCTTGATAAATTTTTGACATATTTGTCTTCTCAGTTGATCTTTATTAACCAAATGCTCTGATACCAACTGTGAGATCCCAGTTCCCACCGCGCAACGGATTCGGGGTACTAGCAGCGGAAGTAGCACTTCTTGCGCGAGGCAGGGTCCCACACTCGGGGTCTCGTCCACGGATATCCGGACAAAAGACTAATCCGTCGGTTTTTCCAAAACCAGACCCGGAAAAACTTCCCTTATACGGAAAGCACGGGCGATTCCACCAGGGTAATTTTTACTCTAACGTAGTCAAAACTCTTACTGATCAAACAGATCCGACTGCATCTATAAAGATACTTGGTCAGATCAAGGAAGAAACTTGCACTTGGATCATTGGGATCAACGCTTTTTTCCCCACCAAGGAGGCACAGCCGTTGATTCCTATCCATAGAACAATTACTATCCGGGATTTACTTTATCTATCGTAATAACAGAAATTGAGTCTCGATTTACGGATCCATCAGTCCAGCCTAACCCCATCCGATCCCATGGGTTAGCCAACCGCCCAACCACTGTAGTGATGGGATCCAATTTGGAATTTGGTTAGGTTTTGTCCCGGGTACCAAGGAAAAGAGTTCCAAGGCCCCCTAGCCGGAATTTCATGCAAACATAAAACTAGCCACACCACTTACACACCCAATATGAAAATTGCCTTTTTCTTAGCATCAGCTAACTTTAAAACAATCCTTTAATGAAACCATAGTACCACTGATCACAATCTCCCAAATTATCCAGTTGATTCATAATTTCCCATCATTCCTTCATCAGAGTATCTATGGCATCATTGGCAACTAGAACGCTCACCACCTGTCCACACAGGGGCCGTTTCAATAGTTCCTAGCCCATAATACTCAACAATATAATCACTTATCAAGATGGACTCTCGTTGAAGATCAGCAAGATCAACCAACAGATCCATATAAAAGAGCCATGGACTCATCCGTTGAGGACCAGCAAGGTCAGTCAACCAGATCCATGCCCGGTTCCAGAAAACAACTCTTACTCCTTGTTCCAATATCTTCCTCGACGCACGCGTGGGTATCCTGGGCGACCCAGAGCCCGAGCACCGTATGGTCAGCACCCTCTAGGATCCTTCGCAGGTGACCTAGCGCTTCACTCATAGGCCGCTTCCTTGGTCCCTCATCCACCGTACCGGAAGCTCACCATTTTAATCGAACCGAGGCTGGTCAAGACCTCGGCCGACCTTGCTACGCGAGACGTCCTCCATTGACTCTCCGTCAGCAGTTGCAACTTTATCAGTTAGGTCTCCACGACCTTAATCACAGACGGTCAAAATGCTTTCCCAGCATTCTTGACATAAAACAGCCATTTACAAACAGCATTTACAAACAGTTTACAAATACAATTTCTATATTAACTCTCATTTTTCCACATTATCCCTCATGCAATCCACATTACTTATTCCACATTTCATTTATATGTGTACTCATCCAATCATATCATTTTCCATCTCTTCACTTCAGATTCCTTCACATCACATATCATATATTCACATCCATATCCACATCCACATCCACATTCACATCCATACATCCACATCTACATGCTTATCTCCATTTTCACATCCTCATTTATACATCCACATCCCATATCCACATTCATACATACACATCCATATCCACATCCATATCCGCATTCATACATACACATCCATATCCACATCCACATGCATACATTCATTATCACGTCCTCATTCATACATCCACATCCACATACATACATACATACATCCACATCCACATCCACATTCTCATTCACATCTATACATCCATATCTACATGCACATTCACATCCATACATCCACATCTATATCCTCATTCACATCCATACATCCACATTCATGCATCCACATCTACATGCCTACATCCATACATACACATCCACATTTACATCCATGCATCCACATCCACATCCTCATTCACATCCATACATCCACATTCATACATCCACATCCACATCCACATTCACATCCATACATCCACATCTACATGCTTATCTCCATTTTCACATCCTCATTTATACATCCACATCCCATATCCACATTCATACATACACATCCATATCCACATCCACATGCATACATACATCCACATCCACATTCCCATTCACATATATACATCCATATCTACATGCACATTCACATCCATACATCCACATCTATATCCTCATTCACATCCATACATCCACATTCATGCATCCACATCTACATGCTTATCTCCATTTTCACATCCTCATTTATACATCCACATCCCATATCCACATTCATACATACACATCCATATCCACATCCACATGCATACATACATCCACATCCACATTCCCATTCACATATATACATCCATATCTACATGCACATTCACATCCATACATCCACATCTATATCCTCATTCACATCCATACATCCACATTCATGCATCCACATCTACATGCATACATCCATACATCCACATCCACATTTACATCCATGCATCCACATCTACATCCTCATTCACATCCATACATCCACATTCATACATCCATACATCCACATTCATACATCCACATCCACATCCACATTCACATCCATACATCCACATCCACATCCATACATCCACATTCATACATCCACATCCACATCCACATTCACATCCATACATCCACATCCACATCCACATGCATCTTATCATATCTTATCACTTCCCATATCTTTTATGCATACCTCTATGCATGAAATTCAATTATGCTAAAAGTAACACTTTTATAATAAAATATTCAACTTTTATGCATACCTCTATGCATGAAATCCAATATGATAAAAGTAACACTTTTGATATAAAAAAATTATCCTTTATGCATACTTCTATGCATGAAAAATTAAAAATGATAAAAGTAACACTTTTGATATAAAAAAATTATCCTTTATGCATACTTCTATGCATGAAAAATTAAAAATGATAAAAGTAACACTTTTGATATAAAATTTTTTTCTTTATGCATCCTTCTATGCATGAAAATTAAAAATGATAAAAGTAACACTTTTGATATAAAAAAATTATCCTTTATGCATGATATTAAAATTCAATTTCTCCATGATTATAATGAAATTCTTTCAATTAATCTAGGATGATAATTCCTAGAATATGGTAGGAAGTCCTCTTTTTATGCTTTGAATGAAATTATTTTATGCATAATTTTTATAAAAATTTTGCCATAGCTCCGCTGCTATGACTGATAAATCTCAATTTTTTCTAAGGGATAAAGCTTATCATTAAGGAAATAATTAAAATGATCTCTAATTGGATCATTAATCTATAGTGGATTGAATCATCAATATGCATAAACTAAAAGCATAGAAAAAAGCCATTAAATTGGCCTCAAGCATAGCTTAATCTTGGGTTAAGGAAAAGCTTTATGAAAAGCTTGATTTGGATTGAGAACGGTCATGAGTATGACCATTTCTTGAGTGAGAGAGAGAAATTACATAAAAACCATTAGAATTTAAACATAAATGAAAATTAACTTCAATAGCATTATGTAACTCTTCACTACTATTCAAACTTCAATAGCATTTTAAAAAAAACCATACTAATTAAACTTCTCAAGCTTGAGAGGGGTTGAGAAGAGAGAAACATTGAGAAATTATAGAAAGATCAATATTCACTAATTACCTTACAACTTGCTTGATTCTTTGTTCACGGTAGAGGCCCCCAACCAATCAATTGGTTAAGTATGTTGATGGAGCCACTAATGGGAATTGAAGAAAGAGGGAAGCTCCAAAAACTAGTGAATTATTAAATGAATTCACAGTTCTTGGCTTAGGTGGAGTAGAGTAACGATGCATAAACACTAACTATTTTTCAACAAGGGGGAGGCTTCTATTTATAGGAAAAATTGAGCTCCTAACCAAACAAACTGATTCTAGAATTTTCTAAATCAGTTTGGTCAATATTTGACCATTTTTAGGTCAGTTAAGCTAACTTTTTGGAACTAGACTTGAATGAGGAGAGAGGAGAGATGAAATATCTCAATTTTTATGAGTTTAAAACTCATTCAAGCATGTGAATTATGCACCTCCTTTAAAGAACTCCCCTTCCTTACATATGTGTCATAATGGAATCATTTTAATATTGCTCATAGTTTTTTTTACTAATAAACCTTGTACATTTTCAACTCTTCATCTTATGTGAAATATGCACCTCCTTTAAAGAACTCCCCTTCCTTACATATGTGTCATAATGGAATCATTTTAATATTGCTCATAGTTTTTTACTAATAAACCTTGTACATTTTCAACTCTTCATCTTATGTGAAATATGCACCTCCTTTAAAGAACTCCCCTTCCTTACATATGTGTCATAATGGAATCATTTTAATATTGCTCATAGTTTTTTACTAATAAACCTTGTACATTTTCAACTCTTCATCTTATGTGAGCATTTAAGGGACTCCCCTTCCTTACATATGTGTCATAATAAAATCATTATACCCAAAATATCTCATATTTTTAATATTGCACATAGTTTTTTACTAATAAACCTTGTACATTTTCAACTCTTCACCTCATGTGAGCATTTACTCATTTTTGGGTATTTTCTTTTTTACAAGTTGGATTTATCTCCTCCCTACACATGGATTGATGCTATTGGTCCATAGGAACCTTAATTGGACCATAGTCTAAAGATTTCTGAAAATCTAGACCCTTAGGCTAAGGTTCTTTATACCTATTTTCAATTAATTCTAATTGCACATTGGAAAATTCTTTTTGAATTTCTGTTTCAGGGGAACTCATCTGAATTAGAAGAGATATTTTTCTATCCAAAAATATTCAAAATCTGAATATTCTCTCTCTAGAATATTTTTTTCTCTCTCTAGGCTAAAACAGATAGAAACAAGGTCTTTATATTTCTGAAGAGGGATTGATTACAGGGAAAGATACTAGACATCAAAAAGGGGGTGGGGGAGGAATCTTACACAAATTTGGGAACCTTGCCCAAAAATTTGGACCGTACACACTTACCTGGGTACCCGTATGATAGCTGCACAAGAACCAAAGGACGGTTGCCCACTATGTGGTCCACACGTACCGCTACTTGGACACCCACCATGCTGCCCCAGACCAGATAAGGTACATACGAACCACTCCTTTCCCTGTTAACCGACAGCATATCTTTCTTACAGAGCCATGTAGGCCACTGATCTACAGCCTTTGCTGGTACACCGTCCTTTTATCCTTGCTTTGCACAACGCCCGTACTACCCGTACCCCATAGTTATATAAACCCCCGAGGTACTCCATGGGCAACAAGCATTTTCTACGTAGCGTATGCTCTGTTGTGCCGTTGTCCGTACCGTCGTCTGTCCCTGTGCAGTGTACTTGCTATAGTAGTACAGCCACCCCTCTCCACACCCCCTCAATTGCCTCTTTTCAAATAAGGCAATTTTCCTCCATCTCCCTCTTGCTAGGAGGCAGTGTCCTTAACTCTTCTTCTCCCCCTGTGTGAAGAGACTTACAGCATCCCTCAGCCCTTCTCCCCTTTAGCAAAACATTTTTGTGTTAAGGACATCTCACAATCCCCCCCCCTTATTTGTGTGGACTTTAGTAAGAGGTTTTAGCCTTAAGAGAGGGTTCTTGCGCTGTGATCTTTTGCTCATACGGTGAGCAAACGATCTCAGAATTGAGATCTGATTGGACCGTTTTGATCGCGACAGCGAGCCCTACAAGATGGCGCCTTCTCGAAAACGTCAAAATATTACCTCAAGAGGCGCGCACAATAACGAGAGTAGAGAAGATGCTCCCGCCGATGCGGCCCCAACCCTCCCTTTACAAGCTCCTCAAGGAAATGCTGGCCAAGTTAGCTTGGTTATCTTTTAGAGAAGAGTTTTTTTTTAATATTAGTGTTAATAAATGTGTATCTTTTCCTTTTAGAATAATGACATAAAATTGTATGAAGCTACGAATTGAGTGTTGTATTCAATGAATTGTATTGAAATTGTTATCTTTAATGAATTGGGTTCTTGGGCAACTCTATTCGGAAAAAAGTGTTGCCTCTAGAAATCAAGTCTAGTAGTTACCCAATTTATGATCAATTACCCTATGGGTGATTTGATTTTTAGAAGATCACGCTCCCCTGTGGGATAGGACTAGGTCTTACCTATAAATCGTATCCTTGAATCTCTACATGGTCAAGGTGTCGATTAATAGGAAATTTTTTGCAAGTTAAGACTTGGTGGACTATCTTAAGTGTTTCCCTATTTTAGAAGGGGGGAACCTTATAATTGGTATCAGAGCCAATCTTAGCTCCAAGGAATTGCCATTTAAGGACTGTTTTGCAATAAATGTTTTACCTAACATAATGCTAATTAATAAAAACATCCTACTAAAACAAACAAGTAGAATTGATGTTTGAATGATTGTTTAAATGATACGTTGGATTGAAAAGTTGAAGATGATCCATTTATTTTGTTTTGTCGGTACCCGCAGGGCCGACACCTCTGTGACTATAGATGGGATTCGCATACCTCAGGATCGCTGGGTGTATGACCATACAAGTGATGCAAGTCTTACCTGCTCACAGAGTAGCTGTGTTGGGACCTACCCCAATCCAGAGTCTACCACCCTTACCATCAGTTTTTAGAGTCTTAGAAACTACAGCAGAACCCCAATATTTCACCTATGTGGACCGCTGTACCCTTATGTCATAGTCAAGCTTAGGAATTTCCCTTGATGGTAAATGAGGCTAATTATATTAGTCTCAGATCTTTGTAATAAAACTCGTCCTTGTAAATATTTAGAAATAAAATGATTTCTATGTTTTACTCTTCAAAATAAGCGTTGTGCAAATATATATCTTGTAATCTTAAAATTATTTTTACAATGATTGCCAGGACGATCACCCTCCACTTCCCAGTGCACTTTACACTGATATCCAGGAGAAGAAGCTCTTGCTCAAGCAAATGCAACCTCCCTCCTTTAAAGGAGAAGGTTCAAAGATTGAGAAGGATGCTGAAGTCTGGATTGAAGCGATGGACAATTATTTCTCTGCCGCCGGTACTGGAGTAGCAAATCAGTCTATGCTTGTATGGTTTCGCCTCATCGGAGATGCTAAACTCTGGTGGAAACAGTGGTGCCGTGACAAGGGAGTCACTGAGCATTCTCAAACGTGGGAAGACATCAAGCAAGCCGTGAAGGAAAGATATCTTCCCCCTTCCCATGAATCCATAAAGATTCTTGGGATGGATTGGTTAATTGCAAACAAAGCTAGCATTCACTGTCACTAGGGGAGTATCACTTTTGAAAATGAGCATGGCCAATTAATATCCGTTCAGGGCATAACATAACCTAAATCTAGGGTAGTCAAGGCAAAACATCTTCTCAAGGGAACACGTAGGGGTCAGCAAGTTTTCTTAGCCAAGCTCAACAAAACCATTGAACCTAGTAAGGAGACAAAACCCTCTTGGCTCCAAGAATTCTCTGACATCTTCCCTGACAAGCTTACAGGCCTACCGCCTCCTCGAATCATGAAATTGAGGTGATCCCTGGGACTCAACCCCTCTCAAAAACGCGCCCTATAAAATGTCCCTTCCTGAAGCCATTGAACTTAAAGAGCAACTTTCCCAACTCATTGAGCAAGGATTCGTACACCCCACTAGCTCTCCTTGGGGGGCACCTGTCCTTTTCCAAAGAAAAGAAGGACGGAACTCTCTGCCTCTGCATAGATTATCGAGGGCTGAATCAAGTCACTGTCAAGAATAAGTATGCTATCCCTCGCATCGACGAACTTCTTGACAGGCTTCATGGGGCCAAAGTCTTCTCAAAAATAGATTTGAGATCTGGTTACTATCAGATCATCAAAGTCGAGGAAGCAGATATACCCAAGAAAGCCTTCAGTACCGATTATAGCCACTATGAGTTTACTGTAACCTCATTCGGGTTAACCAATGCTCCTGCAACCTTCAACCGCCTAATGCAAGATATATTCCATCCTTACTTGGATGAATTTGTGCTTGTTTTCTTTGATGACATCTTAATCTACTCCAAATCAATGGAAGAGCATGAGGAGCATGTGCGTAGAGTTCTGCAATTGTTGCGCAGACACAAACTCTATGCCAAGAAGAGCAAATGTACCTTCTTTACTCATCAAATTGAGTATCTTGGGTTCATCGTCTTCAAAGATGGCATTTCAATAGTCCCCGCCAAGGTCAAAGATATTCTAGAGTGGCCATCCCCTAAACCAGTTCATGAAGTTCATGGGTTTTTGGGAATCACGGGATGGTATAGGATTTTTATTAAAGATTATGCCTTGGTAGCTGCACCTTTGACGGATCTTCTCTCAAGAAGTATTGCAAAATAGTGTGGCTGCCAATCCATCAAAACAACTTTGATCAGCTCAAGGTCATTATTACTTTTGTCCCAGTCCTGAAACTTCCTGATTTCACCAAGGAATTTGAAGTGGTTACTGATGCCAGTAGTCTAGCACTTGGTGGTGTCCTCCATAATGCTCATGATAGTCCTCTTGCGGGACACCCAGGCTATGCAAAAGTATTCAATGCCGTAACAAGGAGCTTTCATTAGGCAGGCTTGAAAAATGATGTCCTTCGGTACTTGAAGCGATGTCTCTCTCATGCCAAAGGATCAAAGCTAAAAGGGTCAAAGCTGAAAGGGTCAAGATGCCTGGGAAACTTCAACCCTTGGATATTCCCCAAATGAAGTGGGAGTGCATTAGTATGGATTTTGTCACAAGTCTCCCCATTGTTCAAGCAGGATATGACTCCATTCTGGTAGTAGTGGACTTACTTACCAAAGTAGCTCACCTTATACCAGCAAAGAAGACCTTCAAAGCTTCTGATGTTGCTAGAATATTCATCAAGGAAGTCCTCAAACTTCATGGTCTCCCAAAAAGGATAGTAAGTGACCGGGATTTTGACTTCACTTCAAAGTGCCTATAAACTCCAACTCCAACTCTGGTAGAATTTGCCTACAATGCATCTTATCATCAGAGCATAGGAATGTCACCATTCAAAGCACTCTCTATGCGCAAGAATGCTTGTTTCCTCTAAATTTCTCTGATCCAGGAAAATGCTCGAAGAGATGGAGGAACAAACCAAGGCAATCCCAAAAGGATATTAAAGCTGCCCAAGATGGATAAAAGCATTATGCTGACACCAAGAGGTCTGAAAGGATCTTCAAGGAAGGAGACAAAGTTCTTCTATGAGTGCTACCCAAACGAAGTTCTCTATCACTTGGGAAATATAAGAAGCTCAGCCCTAGGTATTGTGGTCCCTATACAGTTATCAAGCCTTTAGGTAAAAGTGCCTACAAACTCCAACTCCCAGCCAATATCAAAGTCCACAATGTATTTCATGTAAGTTTGTTAAAACCTTATGTACCCAGTCTTGATCATTAACCTACTCAAGGAGTCCTTGAATTATAGCCCAATAGCATCATAGATTCTAGGAAAAGGCAACTCCGAAATAGAACTCTTGTAGAACATCTAGTACAGTGGAAAGATTACCCTGAAGAGGATGCAACTTGGGAAGATGAAGCTACACTCTTAAAGGATTATCCCCAATTCATGATGAGTCATCTTGATTTCTTTAAGGGGGGAAGGATGTAACATACCCATCTTCACTAATAAAGAAATGTCTTGTAATAGATAAATTTATGAGTTTTTATGGTATAAAAATCAATGATTTTATTAAATGAGTCATTTCTACTTAGAGTCTTTAAATTTTGAGCCTAAAATTGGAATTTATGCGCGATTCTACCCTAATATAGGATTTTACAGCATCCAAAACGGACACCGAATCAAGCTTATACATAAATTTCAGTCATTTTTAGTTAAAAAGCGACGACCTTTAAACCTTAATAAATGCATGACCGAGCGTCCGATTGACGAATGGTCTGCACCCCAACGACTGGGAGAACCTCCCGGATCAAAAAAAATTACCTCTCGGGCGCGCAGTCTGGTACGCAAATCGAGACCGACGCTCCAAATTTGGGAAGCTTGCCCAAAAATTTGGACCGTACACACTTACCTGGGTACCCGTATGATAGCTGCACAAGAACCAAAGGACGGTTGCCCACTATGTGGTCCACACGTACCGCTACTTGGACACCCACCATGTTGCCCCAGACCAGATAAGGTACATACGTACCACTCCTTTCCCTGTTAACCGACAGCATATCTTTCTTACAGAGCCATGCAGGCCACTGATCTACAGCCTTTGCTGGTACACCGTCCTTTCATCCTTGCTTTGCACAACGCTCGTACTACCCGTACCCCATAGTTATATAAACCCCCATGGGCAACAAGCATTTTCTACGTAGTGTATGCTCTGTTGTGCCGTTGTTCGTACCGTCGTCTGTCCCTGTGCAGTGTACTTGCTATAGTAGTATAGCCACCCCTCTCCACACCCCCTCAATTGCCACTTTTCAAATAAGGCAATTTTCCTCCATCTCCCTCTTGCTAGGAGGCAGTGTCCTTAACTCTTCTTCTCCCCCTGTGTGAAGAGACTTACAGCATCCCTCAGCCCTTCTCCCCTTTAGCAAAACATTTTTGTGTTAAGGACATCTCACAATCCCCCCCCTTATTTGTGTGGACTTTAGTAAGACGTTTTAGCCTTAAGAGAGGGTTCTTGCGCTGTGATCTTTTGCTCATACGGTGAGCAAACGATCTCAGAATTGAGATCTGATTGGACCGTTTTGATCGCGACAGCGAGCCCTACAAGATGGCCCCTTCTTGAAAACGTCAAAATATTACCTCGGGAGGCGCGCACAATAACGAAGAGTAGAGAAGATGCTCCCGATGCGGCCCCAACCCTCCCTTTACAAGCTTCTCAAGGAAATGGTGGCCAAGTTAGCTTGGTTATCTTTTAGAGAAGAGTTTTTTTTTAATATTAGTGTTAATAAATGTGTATCTTTTCCTTTTAGAATAATGACATAAAATTGTATGAAGCTACGAATTGAGTGTTGTATTCAATGAATTGTATTGAAATTGTTATCTTTAATGAATTGGGTTCTTGGGCAACTCTATTCGGAAAAAAGTGTTGCCTCTAGAAATCAAGTCTAGTAGTTACCCAATTTATGATCAATTACCCTATGGGTGATTGGATTTTTAGAAGATCACGCTCCCCTGTGGGATAGGACTAGGTCTTACCTATGAATCGTATCCTTGAATCTCTACATGGTCAAGGTGTCGATTAATAGGAAACTTTTTGCAAGTTAAGACTTGGTGGACTATCTTAAGTGTTTCCCTATTTTAGAAGGGGGGAACCTTATAATTGGTATCAGAGCCAATCTTAGCTCCAAGGAATTGCCATTTAAGGACTGTTTTGCAATAAATGTTTTACCTAACATAATGCTAATTAATAAAAACATCCTACTAAAACAAACAAGTAGAATTGATGTTTGAATGATTGTTTAAATGATTCGTTGGATTGAAAAGTTGAAGATGATCCATTTATTTTGTTTTGTCGGTACCCCCAGGGCCGACACCTCTGTGACTATAGATGGGATTCGCATACCTCAGGATCGCTGGGTGTATGACCAAACAAGTGATGCAAGTCTTACCTGCTCACAGAGTAGCTGTGTTGGGACCTACCCCAATCCAGAGTCTACCACCCTTACAATCAGTTTTTAGAGTCTTAGAAAGTACAGCAGAACCCCAATATTTCACCTATGTGGACCGCTGTACCCTTATGTCATAGTCAAGCTTAGGAATTTCCCTTGATGGCAAATGAGACTAATTATATTAGTCTCAGATCTCTTTGTAATAAAACTCGTCCTTGTAAATATTTAGAAATAAAATGATTTCTATGTTTTACTCTTCAAAATAAGCGTTGTGCAAATATATATCTTGTAATCTTCAAATTGTTTTTACAATGATGGCCAGGACGATCACCCTCCACTTCCCAGTGCGCTTTACACTGATATCCAGGAGAAGAAGCTCTTGCTCAAGCAAATGCAACCTCCCTCCTTTAAAGGAGAAGGTTCAAAGATTGAGAAGGATGCTGAAGTCTGGATTGAAGCGATGGACGATTATTTCTCTGCTGCCGGTACTGGAGTAGCAAATCAGTCTATGCTTGCATGGTTTCGCCTCATTGGAGATGCTAAACTCTGGTGGAAACAGTGGTGCCGTGACAAGGGAGTCACCGAGCATTCTCAAAGGTGGGAAGACATCAAGCAAGCCGTGAAGGAAAGATATCTTCCCCCTTCCCATGAATCCATAAAGATTCTTGGGATGGATTGGTTAATTGCAAACAAAGCTAGCATTCATTGTCACTAGGGGAGTATCACTTTTGAAAATGAGCATGGCCAAGTAATATCCGTTCAGGGCATAACATAACCTAAATCTAGGGTAGTCAAGGCAAAACATCTTCTCAAGGGAACACGTAGGGGTCAGTAAGTTTTCTTAGCCAAGCTCAACAAAACCATTGAACCTAGTAAGGAGACAAAACCCTCTTGGCTCCAAGAATTCTCTGACATCTTCCCTGACAAGCTTACAGGCCTACCGCCTCCTCGAATCATGAAATTGAGGTGACCCCTGGGACTCAACCCGTCTCAAAAACGCGCCCTATAAAATGTCCCTTCCTGAAGCCATTGAACTTAAAGAGCAACTTTCCCAACTCATTGAGCAAGGATTCGTACACCCCAGTAGCTCTCCTTGGGGGGCACCTGTCCTTTTCCAAAAAAAAGAAGGACGGAACTCTCTGCCTCTGCATAGATTATCGAGGGCTGAATCAAGTCACTGTCAAGAATAAGTATGCTATCCCTCGCATCGACGAACTTCTTGACAGGCTTCATGGGGCCAAAGTCTTCTCAAAAATAGATTTGAGATCTGGTTACTATCAGATCATCAAAGTCGAGGAAGCAGATATACCCAAGACAGCCTTCAGTACCGGTTATAACCACTATGAGTTTACTGTAACCTCATTCGGGTTAACCAATGCTCCTGCAACCTTCAACCGCCTAATGCAAGATATATTCCATCCTTACTTGGATGAATTTGTGCTTGTTTTCTTTGATGACATCTTAATCTACTCCAAATCAATGGAAGAGCATGAGGAGCATGTGCGTAGAGTTCTGCAATTGTTGCGCAGACACAAACTCTATGCCAAGAAGAGCAAATGTACCTTCTTTACTCATCAAATTGAGTATCTTGGGTTCATCGTCTTCAAAGATGGCATTTCAATAGTTCCCGCCAAGGTCAAAGATATTCTAGAGTGGCCATCCCCTAAATCAGTTCATGAAGTTCGTGGGTTTTTGGGAATCACGGGATGGTATAGGATTTTTATTAAAGATTATGCCTTGGTAGCTGCACCTTTGACGGATCTTCTCTCAAGAAGTATTGCAAAATAGTGTGGCTGCCAATCCATCAAAACAGCTTTGATCAGCTCAAGGTCATTATTACTTTTGTCCCAGTCCTGAAACTTCCTGATTTCACCAAGGAATTTGAAGTGGTTACTGATGCCAGTAGTCTACCACTTGGTAGTGTCCTCCATGAAGCTCATGATAGTCCTACTGCGGGACACCCAGGCTATGCAAAAATATTCAATGCCGTAACAAGGAGCTTTCATTAGGCAGGCTTGAAAAATGATGTCCTTCGGTACTTGAAGCGATGTCTCTCTCATGCCAAAGGATCAAAGCTAAAAGGGTCAAAGCTGAAAGGGTCAAGATGCCTGGGAAACTTCAACCCTTGGATATTCCCCAAATGAAGTGGGAGTGCATTAGTATGGATTTTGTCACAAGTCTTCCCATTGTTCAAGCAGGATATGACTCCATTCTGGTAGTAGTGGACTTACTTACCAAAGTAGCTCACCTTATACCAGCAAAGAAGACCTTCAAAGCTTCTGATGTTGCTAGAATATTCATCAAGGAAGTCCTCAAACTTCATGGTCTCCCAAAAAGGATAGTAAGTGACCGGGATTTTGACTTCACTTCAAAGTGCCTATAAACTCCAACTCCAACTCTGGTAGAATTTGCCTACAATGCATCTTATCATCAGAGCATAGGAATGTCACCATTCAAAGCACTCTCTATGGGCAAGAATGCTTGTTTTCTCTAAATTTCTCTGATCGAGGAAAATGCTCGAAGAGATGGAGGAACAAACCAAGGCAATCCAAAAGGATATTAAAGCTGCCCAAGATGGATAAAAGCATTATGCTGACACCAAGAGGTCTGAAAGGATCTTCAAAGAAGGAGACAAAGTTCTTCTATGAGTGCTACCTAAACGAAGTTCTCTATCACTTGGGAATTATAAGAAGCTCAGCCCTAGGTATTGTGGTCCCTATACAGTTATCAAGCCTTTAGGTAAAAGTGCCTACAAACTCCAACTCCCAGCCAATATCAAAGTCCACAATGTATTTCATGTAAGTTTGTTAAAACCTTATGTACCCAGTCTTGATCATTAACCTACTCAAGGAGTCCTTGAATTACAGCCCAATAGCATCATAGATTCTAGGGAAAGGCAACTCCGAAATAGAACTCTTGTAGAACATCTAGTACAGTGGAAAGATTACCCTGAAGAGGATGCAACTTGGGAAGATGAAGCTACACTCTTAAAGGATTATCCCCAATTCATGATGAGTCATCTTGATTTCTTTAAGGGGGGAAGGATGTAACATACCCATCTTCACTAATAAAGAAATGTCTTGTAATAAATAAATTTATGAGTTTTTATGGTATAAAAATCAATGATTTTATTAAATGAGTCATTTCTACTTAGAGTCTTTAAATTTTGAGTCCAATTTTGGAATTTATGTGCGATTTTACCCTAATATAGGATTTTACAGCATCCAAAACGGACACCGAATCAAGCTTATACGCAAATTTCAGTCATTTTTAGTTAAAAAATGACGACCTTTAAACCTTAATAAATGCATGACCGAGCGTCCGATTGACGAATGGTCTGCACCCCAACGACTAGGAGAACCTCCCGGATCAAAAAAAAATTACCTGTCGGACGTAGTCTGGTACGCAAATCGAGACCGACGCTCCAAATTTGGAAACCTTGCCCTAAAATTTAGACCGTACACACTTACCTGGGTACCCGTATGATAGCTGCACAAGAACCAAAGGACGGTCGCCCACTATGTGGTCCACACGTACCGCTACTTGGACACTTACCATGCTGCCCCAGACCAGATAAGGTACATGCGTACCACTCCTCTCCCTGTTAACCGACAGCATATCTTTCTTACAGAGCCATGCAGGCCACTGATCTACAGCCTTTGCTGGTACACCGTCCTTTCATCCTTACTTTGCGCAACGCCCGTACTACCCGTACCCCATAGTTATATAAACCCCCGAGGTACTCCATGGTGGGCAACAAGCATTTTCTGCGTAGCGTATGCTCTGTTGTGCCGTTGTCCGTACCGTCGTCTGTCCCTGTGCAGTGTACTTGCTATAGTAGTACAGCCACCCCTCTCCACACCCCCTCAATTGCCACTTTTCAAATAAGGCAATTTTCCTCCATCTCCCTCTTGCTAGGACGCAGTGTCCTTAACTCTTCTTCTCCCCCTGTGTGAAGAGACTTACAGCATCCCTCAGCCCTTCTCCCCTTTAGCAAAACATTTTTGTGTTAAGGACATCTCACAATCCCCCCCCCCCCCTTATTTGTGTGGACTTTAGTAAGAGGTTTTAGCCTTAAGAGAGGGTTCTTGCGCTGTGATCTTTTGCTCATACGGTGAGCAAACGATCTCAGAATTGAGATCTGATCGGACCGTTTTGATCGCGACAGCGAGCCCTACAAGATGGCGCCTTCTCGAAAACGTCAAAATATTACCTCGGGAGGCACGCACAATAACGAGAGTAGAGAAGATGCTCCCGATGCGGCCCCAACCCTCCCTTTACAAGCTCCTCAAGGAAATGGTGGCCAAGTTAGCTTGGTTATCTTTTAGAGAAGAGTTTTTTTTTAATATTAGTGTTAATAAATGTGTATCTTTTTCTTTTAGAATAATGATATAAAATTGTATGAAGCTACGAATTGAGTGTTGTATTCAATGAATTGTATTGAAATTGTTATCTTTAATGAATTGGGTTCTTGGGCAACTCTATTCTAGAAGACTAGGCCAGCGGCTATGCCTTGCATGGATAAAGAAAAAAGCGTTGCCTCTAGAAATCAAGTCTAGTAGTTACCCAATTTATGATCAATTACCCTATGGGTGATTTGATTTTTAGAAGATCACGCTCCCCTGTGGGATAGGACTAGGTCTTACCTATGAATTGTATCCTTGAATCTCTACATGGTCAAGGTGCCGATTAATAGGAAACTTTTTGCAAGTTAAGACTTGGTGGACTATCTTAAGTGTTTTCCTATTTTAGAAGGGGGGAACCTTATAATTGGTATCAGAGCCAATCTTAGCTCCAAGGAATTGCCATTTAAGGACTGTTTTGCAATAAATGTTTTACCTAACATAATGCTAATTAAAAAAAACATCCTACTAAAACAAACAAGTGGAATTGATGTTTGAACGATTGTTTAAATGATTCATTGGATTGAAAAGTTGAAGATGATCCATTTATTTTGTTTTGTCGGTACCCCCAGGGCCGACACCTCTGTGACTATAGATGGGATTCGCATACCTCAGGATTGCTGGGTGTATGACCAAACAAGTGATGCAAGTCTTACCTGCTCACAGAGTAGCTGTGTTGGGACCTACCCCAATCCAGAGTCTACCACCCTTACCATCAGTTTTTAGAGTCTTAGAAACTACAGCAGAACTCCAATATTTCACCTATGTGGACCGCTGTACCCTTATGTCATAGTCAAGTTAGGAATTTTCCTTGATGGCAAATAAGACTAATTATATTAGTCTCAGATCTTTGTAATAAAACTCATCCTTGTAAATATTTAGGAAAAAAATGATTTCTATGTTTTACTCTTCAAAATAAGCGTTGTGCAAATATATATCTTGTAATCTTAAAATTGTTTTTACAATGATGGCCAGGACGATCACCCTCCACTTCCCAGTGCGCTTTACACTGATATCCAGGAGAAGAAGCTCTTGCTCAAGCAAATGCAACCTCCCTCCTTTAAAGGAGAAGGTTCAAAGATTGAGAAGGATGCTGAAGTCTGGATTGAAGCGATGGAGGATTATTTCTCTGCCGCTGGTACTGGAGTAGCAAATCAGTCTATGCTTGCATGGTTTCGCCTCATCGGAGATGCTAAACTCTGGTGGAAACAGTGGTGCCGTGACAAGGGAGTCACCGAGCATTCTCAAACGTGGGAACACATCAAGCAGGCCGTGAAGGAAAGATATCTTCCCCCTTCCCATGAATCCATAAAGATTCTTGGGATGGATTGGTTAATTGCAAACAAAGCTAGCATTCATTGTCACTAGGGGAGTATCACTTTTGAAAATGAGCATGGCCAAGTAATATCCGTTCAGGGCATAACATAACCTAAATCTAGGGTAGTCAAGGCAAAACATCTTCTCAAGGGAACACGTAAGGGTCAGCAAGTTTTCTTAGCCAAGCTCAACAAAACCATTGAACCTAGTAAGGAGACAGAACCCTCTTGGCTCCAAGAATTCTCTGACATCTTCCCTGACAAGCTTACAGGCCTACCGCCTCCTCGAATCATGAAACTGAGGTGATCCCTGGGACTCAACCCGTCTCAAAAACGCGCCCTATAAAATGTCCCTTCCTGAAGCCATTGAACTTAAAGAGCAACTTTCCCAACTCATTGAGCAAGGATTCGTACACCCCAGTAGCTCTCCTTGGGGGGCACCTGTCCTTTTCCAAAAAAAAGAAGGACGAAACTCTCTACCTCTGCATAGATTATCGAGGGCTGAATCAAGTCACTGTCAAGAATAAGTATGCTATCCCTCGCATCGACGAACTTCTTGACAAGCTTCATGGGGCCAAAGTCTTCTCAAAAATAGATTTGAGATCTGGTTACTATCAGATCATCAAAGTCGAGGAAGCAGATATACCCAAGACAGCCTTCAGTACCGGTTATAACCACTATGAGTTTACTGTAACCTCATTCGGGTTAACCAATGCTCCTGCAACCTTCAACCGCCTAATGCAAGATATATTCCATCCTTACTTGGATGAATTTGTGCTTGTTTTCTTTGATGACATCTTAATCTACTCCAAATCAATGGAAGAGCATGAGGAGCATGTGCGTAGAGTTCTGCAATTGTTGCGCAGACACAAACTCTATGCCAAGAAGAGCAAATGTACCTTCTTTACTCATCAAATTGAGTATCTTGGGTTCATCATCTTCAAAGATGGCATTTCAATAGTTCCCGCCAAGGTCAAAGATATTCTAGAGTGGCCATCCCCTAAATCAGTTCATGAAGTTCATGGGTTTTTGGGAATCACGGGATGGTATAGGATTTTTATTAAAGATTATGCCTTGGTAGCTGCACCTTTGACGGATCTTCTCTCAAGAAGTATTGCAAAATAGTGTGGCTGCCAATCCATCAAAACAGCTTTGATTAGCTCAAGGTCATTATTACTTTTGTCCCAGTCCTGAAACTTCCTGATTTCACCAAGGAATTTGAAGTGGTTACTGATGCCAGTAGTCTACCACTTGGTAGTGTCCTCCATGAAGCTCATGATAGTCCTACTGCGGGACACCCAGGCTATGCAAAAATATTCAATGCCGTAACAAGGAGCTTTCATTAGGCAGGCTTGAAAAATGATGTCCTTCGGTACTTGAAGCGATGTCTCTCTCATGCCAAAGGATCAAAGCTAAAAGGGTCAAAGCTGAAAGGGTCAAGATGCCTGGGAAACTTCAACCCTTGGATATTCCCCAAATGAAGTGGGAGTGCATTAGTATGGATTTTGTCACAAGTCTCCCCATTGTTCAAGCAGGATATGACTCCATTCTGGTAGTAGTGGACTTACTTACCAAAGTAGCTCACCTTATACCAGCAAAGAAGACCTTCAAAGCTTCTGATGTTGCTAGAATATTCATCAAGGAAGTCCTCAAACTTCATGGTCTCCCAAAAAGGATAGTAAGTGACCGGGATTTTGACTTCACTTCAAAGTGCCTATAAACTCCAACTCCAACTCTGGTAGAATTTGCCTACAATGCATCTGATCATCAGAGCATAGGAATGTCACCATTCAAAGCACTCTTTATGGGCAAGAATGCTTGTTTCCTCTAAATTTCTCTGATCCAGGAAAATGCTCGAAGAGATGGAGGAACAAACCAAGGCAATCCAAAAGGATATTAAAGCTGCCCAAGATGGATAAAAGCATTATGCTGACAAGAGGTCTGAAAGGATCTTCAAGGAAGGAGACAAAGTTCTTCTATGAGTGCTACCCAAACGAAGTTCTCTATCACTTGGGAAATATAAGGAGCTCAGCCCTAGGTATTGTGGTCCCTATACAGTTATCAAGCCTTTAGGTAAAAGTGCCTACAAACTCCAACTCCAAGCCAATATCAAAGTCCACAATGTATTTCATGTAAGTTTGTTAAAACCTTATGTACCCAGTCTTGATCATTAACCTACTCAAGGAGTCCTTGAATTACAGCCCCAATAGCATCATAGATTCTAGGGAAAGGCAACTCTGAAATAGAACTCTTGTAGAACATCTAGTACAGTGGAAAGATTACCCTGAAGAGGATGCAACTTCCTTTCATCCTTGCTTTGCGCAACGCCCGTACTACCCGTACCCCATAGTTATATAAACCTCCGAGGTACTCCATGGTGGGCAACAAGCATTTTCTGCGTAGCGTATGCTCTGTTGTGCCGTTGTCCGTACCGTCGTCTGTCCCTGTGCAGTGTACTTGCTATAGTAGTACAGCCACCCCTCTCCACACCCCCTCAATTGCCACTTTTCAAATAAGGCAATTTTCCTCCATCTCCCTCTTGCTAGGAGGCAGTGTCCTTAACTCTTCTTCTCCCCCTGTGTGAAGAGACTTACGGCATTCCTCAGCCCTTCTCCCCTTTAGCAAAACATTTTTGTGTTAAGGACATCTCACAATCCCCCCCCCCTTATTTGTGTGGACTTTAGTAAGAGGTTTTAGCCTTAAGAGAGGGTTCTTGCGCTGTGATCTTTTGCTCATACGGTGAGCAAACGATCTCAGAATTGAGATCTGATTGGACCGTTTTGATCGCGACAGCGAGCCCTACAAGATGGCGCCTTCTCGAAAACGTCAAAATATTACCTCGGGAGGCGTGCACAATAACGAGAGTAGAGAAGATGCTCCCGATGCGGCCCCAACCCTCCCTTTACAAGCTCCTCAAGGAAATGGTGGCCAAGTTAGCTTGGTTATCTTTTAGAGAAGAGTTTTTTTTAATATTAGTGTTAATAAATGTGTATCTTTTCCTTTTAGAATAATGACATAAAATTGTATGAAGCTACGAATTGAGTGTTGTATTCAATGAATTGTATTGAAATTGTTATCTTTAATGAATTGGGTTCTTGGGCAACTCTATTCTAGAAGACTAGGCCAGCGGCTATGCCTTGCATGGATAAAGAAAAAAGCGTTGCCTCTAGAAATCAAGTCTAGTAGTTACCCAATTTATGATCAATTACCCTATGGGTGATTTGATTTTTAGAAGATCACGCTCCCTTGTGGGATAGGACTAGGTCTTACCTATGAATCGTATCCTTGAATCTCTACATGGTCAAGGTGTCGATTAATAGGAAACTTTTTGCAAGTTAAGACTTGGTGGACTATCTTAAGTGTTTTCCTATTTTAGAAGGGGGGAACCTTATAATTGGTATCAGAGCTAATCTTAGCTCCAAGGAATTGCCATTTAAGGACTGTTTTGCAATAAATGTTTTACCTAACATAATGCTAATTAAAAAAAACATCCTACTAAAACAAACAAGTGGAATTGATGTTTGAACGATTGTTTAAATGATTCATTGGATTGAAAAGTTGAAGATGATCCATTTATTTTGTTTTGTCGGTACCCCCAGGGCCGACACCTCTGTGACTATAGATGGGATTCGCATACCTCAGGATTGCTGGGTGTATGACCAAACAAGTGATGCAAGTCTTACCTGCTCACAGAGTAGCTGTGTTGGGACCTACCCCAATCCAGAGTCTACCACCCTTACCATCAGTTTTTAGAGTCTTAGAAACTACAGCAGAACTCCAATATTTCACCTATGTGGACCGCTGTACCCTTATGTCATAGTCAAGTTAGGAATTTTCCTTGATGGCAAATAAGACTAATTATATTAGTCTCAGATCTTTGTAATAAAACTCATCCTTGTAAATATTTAGGAAAAAAATGATTTCTATGTTTTACTCTTCAAAATAAGCGTTGTGCAAATATATATCTTGTAATCTTAAAATTGTTTTTACAATGATGGCCAGGATGATCACCCTCCACTTCCCAGTGCGCTTTACACTGATATCCAGGAGAAGAAGCTCTTGCTCAAGCAAATGCAACCTCCCTCCTTTAAAGGAGAAGGTTCAAAGATTGAGAAGGATGCTGAAGTCTGGATTGAAGCGATGGAGGATTATTTCTCTGCCGCCGGTACTGGAGTAGCAAATCAGTCTATGCTTGCATGGTTTCGCCTCATCGGAGATGCTAAACTCTAGTGGAAACAGTGGTGCCGTGACAAGGGAGTCACCGAGCATTCTCAAACGTGGGAACACATCAAGCAGGCCGTGAAGGAAAGATATCTTCCCCCTTCCCATGAATCCATAAAGATTCTTGGGATGGATTGGTTAATTGCAAACAAAGCTAGCATTCATTGTCACTAGGGGAGTATCACTTTTGAAAATGAGCATGGCCAAGTAATATCCGTTCAGGGCATAACATAACCTAAATCTAGGGTAGTCAAGGCAAAACATCTTCTCAAGGGAACACGTAAGGGTCAGCAAGTTTTCTTAGCCAAGCTCAACAAAACCATTGAACCTAGTAAGGAGACAGAACCCTCTTGGCTCCAAGAATTCTCTGACATCTTCCCTGACAAGCTTACAGGCCTACCGCCTCCTCGAATCATGAAACTGAGGTGATCCCTGGGACTCAACCCGTCTCAAAAACGTGCCCTATAAAATGTCCCTTCCTGAAGCCATTGAACTTAAAGAGCAACTTTCCCAACTCATTGAGCAAGGATTCGTACACCCCAGTAGCTCTCCTTGGGGGGCACCTGTCCTATTCCAAAAAAAAGAAGGACGGAACTCTCTACCTCTGCATAGATTATCGAGGGCTGAATCAAGTCACTCTCAAGAATAAGTATGCTATCCCTCGCATCGACGAACTTCTTGACAGGCTTCATGGGGCCAAAGTCTTCTCAAAAATAGATTTGAGATCTGGTTACTATCAGATCATCAAAGTCAAGGAAGCAGATATACCCAAGACAGCCTTCAGTACCGGTTATAACCACTATGAGTTTACTGTAACCTCATTCGGGTTAACCAATGCTCCTGCAACCTTCAACCGCCTAATGCAAGATATATTCCATCCTTACTTGGATGAATTTGTGCTTGTTTTCTTTGATGATATCTTAATCTACTCCAAATCAATGGAAGAGCATGAGGAGCATGTGCGTAGAGTTCTGCAATTGTTGCGCAGACACAAACTCTATGCCAAGAAGAGCAAATGTACCTTCTTTACTCATCAAATTGAGTATCTTGGGTTCATCATCTTCAAAGATGGCATTTCAATAGTTCCCGCCAAGGTCAAAGATATTCTAGAGTGGCCATCCCCTAAATCAGTTCATGAAGTTCATGGGTTTTTGGGAATCACGGGATGGTATAGGATTTTTATTAAAGATTATGCCTTGGTAGCTGCACCTTTGACGGATCTTCTCTCAAGAAGTATTGCAAAATAGTGTGGCTGCCAATCCATCAAAACAGCTTTGATTAGCTCAAGGTCATTATTACTTTTGTCCCAGTCCTGAAACTTCCTGATTTCACCAAGGAATTTGAAGTGGTTACTGATGCCAGTAGTCTACCACTTGGTAGTGTCCTCCATGAAGCTCATGATAGTCCTACTGCAGGACACCCAGGCTATGCAAAAATATTCAATGCCGTAACAAGGAGCTTTCATTAGGCAGGCTTGAAAAATGATGTCCTTCGGTACTTGAAGCGATGTCTCTCTCATGCCAAAGGATCAAAGCTAAAAGGGTCAAAGCTGAAAGGGTCAAGATGCCTGGGAAACTTCAACCCTTGGATATTCCCCAAATGAAGTGGGAGTGCATTAGTATGGATTTTGTCACAAGTCTCCCCATTGTTCAAGCAGGATATGACTCCATTCTGGTAGTAGTGGACTTACTTACCAAAGTAGCTCACCTTATACCAGCAAAGAAGACCTTCAAAGCTTCTGATGTTGCTAGAATATTCATCAAGGAAGTCCTCAAACTTCATGGTCTCCCAAAAAGGATAGTAAGTGACCGGGATTTTGACTTCACTTCAAAGTGCCTATAAACTCCAACTCCAACTCTGGTAGAATTTGCCTACAATGCATCTGATCATCAGAGCATAGGAATGTCACCATTCAAAGCACTCTTTATGGGCAAGAATGCTTGTTTCCTCTAAATTTCTCTGATCCAGGAAAATGCTCGAAGAGATGGAGGAACAAACCAAGGCAATCCAAAAGGATATTAAAGCTGCCCAAGATGGATAAAAGCATTATGCTGACAAGAGGTCTGAAAGGATCTTCAAGGAAGGAGACAAAGTTCTTCTATGAGTGCTACCCAAACGAAGTTCTCTATCACTTGGGAAATATAAGGAGCTCAGCCCTAGGTATTGTGGTCCCTATACAGTTATCAAGCCTTTAGGTAAAAGTGCCTACAAACTCCAACTCCAAGCCAATATCAAAGTCCACAATGTATTTCATGTAAGTTTGTTAAAACCTTATGTACCCAGTCTTGATCATTAACCTACTCAAGGAGTCCTTGAATTACAGCCCCAATAGCATCATAGATTCTAGGGAAAGGCAACTCTGAAATAGAACTCTTGTAGAACATCTAGTACAGTGGAAAGATTACCCTGAAGAGGATGCAACTTCCTTTCATCCTTGCTTTGCGCAACGCCCGTACTACCCGTACCCCATAGTTATATAAACCTCCGAGGTACTCCATGGTGGACAACAAGCATTTTCTGCGTAGCGTATGCTCTATTGTGCCGTTGTCCGTACCGTCGTCTGTCCCTGTGCAGTGTACTTGCTATAGTAGTACAGCCACCCCTCTCCACACCCCCTCAATTGCCACTTTTCAAATAAGGCAATTTTCCTCCATCTCCCTCTTGCTAGGAGGCAGTGTCCTTAACTCTTCTTCTCCCCCTGTGTGAAGAGACTTACGGCATTCCTCAGCCCTTCTCCCCTTTAGCAAAACATTTTTGTGTTAAGGACATCTCACAATCCCCCCCCCCCTTATTTGTGTGGACTTTAGTAAGAGGTTTTAGCCTTAAGAGAGGGTTCTTGCGCTGTGATCTTTTGCTCATACGGTGAGCAAACGATCTCAGAATTGAGATCTGATTGGACCGTTTTGATCGCGACAGCGAGCCCTACAAGATGGCGCCTTCTCGAAAACGTCAAAATATTACCTCGGGAGGCGTGCACAATAACGAGAGTAGAGAAGATGCTCCCGATGCGGCCCCAACCCTCCCTTTACAAGCTCCTCAAGGAAATGGTGGCCAAGTTAGCTTGGTTATCTTTTAGAGAAGAGTTTTTTTTAATATTAGTGTTAATAAATGTGTATCTTTTCCTTTTAGAATAATGACATAAAATTGTATGAAGCTACGAATTGAGTGTTGTATTCAATGAATTGTATTGAAATTGTTATCTTTAATGAATTGGGTTCTTGGGCAACTCTATTCTAGAAGACTAGGCCAGCGGCTATGCCTTGCATGGATAAAGAAAAAAGCGTTGCCTCTAGAAATCAAGTCTAGTAGTTACCCAATTTATGATCAATTACCCTATGGGTGATTTGATTTTTAGAAGATCACGCTCCCTTGTGGGATAGGACTAGGTCTTACCTATGAATCGTATCCTTGAATCTCTACATGGTCAAGGTGTCGATTAATAGGAAACTTTTTGCAAGTTAAGACTTGGTGGACTATCTTAAGTGTTTTCCTATTTTAGAAGGGGGGAACCTTATAATTGGTATCAGAGCTAATCTTAGCTCCAAGGAATTGCCATTTAAGGACTGTTTTGCAATAAATGTTTTACCTAACATAATGCTAATTAAAAAAAACATCCTACTAAAACAAACAAGTGGAATTGATGTTTGAACGATTGTTTAAATGATTCATTGGATTGAAAAGTTGAAGATGATCCATTTATTTTGTTTTGTCGGTACCCCCAGGGCCGACACCTCTGTGACTATAGATGGGATTCGCATACCTCAGGATTGCTGGGTGTATGACCAAACAAGTGATGCAAGTCTTACCTGCTCACAGAGTAGCTGTGTTGGGACCTACCCCAATCCAGAGTCTACCACCCTTACCATCAGTTTTTAGAGTCTTAGAAACTACAGCAGAACTCCAATATTTCACCTATGTGGACCGCTGTACCCTTATGTCATAGTCAAGTTAGGAATTTTCCTTGATGGCAAATAAGACTAATTATATTAGTCTCAGATCTTTGTAATAAAACTCATCCTTGTAAATATTTAGGAAAAAAATGATTTCTATGTTTTACTCTTCAAAATAAGCGTTGTGCAAATATATATCTTGTAATCTTAAAATTGTTTTTACAATGATGGCCAGGATGATCACCCTCCACTTCCCAGTGCGCTTTACACTGATATCCAGGAGAAGAAGCTCTTGCTCAAGCAAATGCAACCTCCCTCCTTTAAAGGAGAAGGTTCAAAGATTGAGAAGGATGCTGAAGTCTGGATTGAAGCGATGGAGGATTATTTCTCTGCCGCCGGTACTGGAGTAGCAAATCAGTCTATGCTTGCATGGTTTCGCCTCATCGGAGATGCTAAACTCTAGTGGAAACAGTGGTGCCGTGACAAGGGAGTCACCGAGCATTCTCAAACGTGGGAACACATCAAGCAGGCCGTGAAGGAAAGATATCTTCCCCCTTCCCATGAATCCATAAAGATTCTTGGGATGGATTGGTTAATTGCAAACAAAGCTAGCATTCATTGTCACTAGGGGAGTATCACTTTTGAAAATGAGCATGGCCAAGTAATATCCGTTCAGGGCATAACATAACCTAAATCTAGGGTAGTCAAGGCAAAACATCTTCTCAAGGGAACACGTAAGGGTCAGCAAGTTTTCTTAGCCAAGCTCAACAAAACCATTGAACCTAGTAAGGAGACAGAACCCTCTTGGCTCCAAGAATTCTCTGACATCTTCCCTGACAAGCTTACAGGCCTACCGCCTCCTCGAATCATGAAACTGAGGTGATCCCTGGGACTCAACCCGTCTCAAAAACGTGCCCTATAAAATGTCCCTTCCTGAAGCCATTGAACTTAAAGAGCAACTTTCCCAACTCATTGAGCAAGGATTCGTACACCCCAGTAGCTCTCCTTGGGGGGCACCTGTCCTATTCCAAAAAAAAGAAGGACGGAACTCTCTACCTCTGCATAGATTATCGAGGGCTGAATCAAGTCACTCTCAAGAATAAGTATGCTATCCCTCGCATCGACGAACTTCTTGACAGGCTTCATGGGGCCAAAGTCTTCTCAAAAATAGATTTGAGATCTGGTTACTATCAGATCATCAAAGTCAAGGAAGCAGATATACCCAAGACAGCCTTCAGTACCGGTTATAACCACTATGAGTTTACTGTAACCTCATTCGGGTTAACCAATGCTCCTGCAACCTTCAACCGCCTAATGCAAGATATATTCCATCCTTACTTGGATGAATTTGTGCTTGTTTTCTTTGATGATATCTTAATCTACTCCAAATCAATGGAAGAGCATGAGGAGCATGTGCGTAGAGTTCTGCAATTGTTGCGCAGACACAAACTCTATGCCAAGAAGAGCAAATGTACCTTCTTTACTCATCAAATTGAGTATCTTGGGTTCATCATCTTCAAAGATGGCATTTCAATAGTTCCCGCCAAGGTCAAAGATATTCTAGAGTGGCCATCCCCTAAATCAGTTCATGAAGTTCATGGGTTTTTGGGAATCACGGGATGGTATAGGATTTTTATTAAAGATTATGCCTTGGTAGCTGCACCTTTGACGGATCTTCTCTCAAGAAGTATTGCAAAATAGTGTGGCTGCCAATCCATCAAAACAGCTTTGATTAGCTCAAGGTCATTATTACTTTTGTCCCAGTCCTGAAACTTCCTGATTTCACCAAGGAATTTGAAGTGGTTACTGATGCCAGTAGTCTACCACTTGGTAGTGTCCTCCATGAAGCTCATGATAGTCCTACTGCAGGACACCCAGGCTATGCAAAAATATTCAATGCCGTAACAAGGAGCTTTCATTAGGCAGGCTTGAAAAATGATGTCCTTCGGTACTTGAAGCGATGTCTCTCTCATGCCAAAGGATCAAAGCTAAAAGGGTCAAAGCTGAAAGGGTCAAGATGCCTGGGAAACTTCAACCCTTGGATATTCCCCAAATGAAGTGGGAGTGCATTAGTATGGATTTTGTCACAAGTCTCCCCATTGTTCAAGCAGGATATGACTCCATTCTGGTAGTAGTGGACTTACTTACCAAAGTAGCTCACCTTATACCAGCAAAGAAGACCTTCAAAGCTTCTGATGTTGCTAGAATATTCATCAAGGAAGTCCTCAAACTTCATGGTCTCCCAAAAAGGATAGTAAGTGACCGGGATTTTGACTTCACTTCAAAGTGCCTATAAACTCCAACTCCAACTCTGGTAGAATTTGCCTACAATGCATCTGATCATCAGAGCATAGGAATGTCACCATTCAAAGCACTCTTTATGGGCAAGAATGCTTGTTTCCTCTAAATTTCTCTGATCCAGGAAAATGCTCGAAGAGATGGAGGAACAAACCAAGGCAATCCAAAAGGATATTAAAGCTGCCCAAGATGGATAAAAGCATTATGCTGACAAGAGGTCTGAAAGGATCTTCAAGGAAGGAGACAAAGTTCTTCTATGAGTGCTACCCAAACGAAGTTCTCTATCACTTGGGAAATATAAGGAGCTCAGCCCTAGGTATTGTGGTCCCTATATAGTTATCAAGCCTTTAGGTAAAAGTGCCTACAAACTCCAACTCCAAGCCAATATCAAAGTCCACAATGTATTTCATGTAAGTTTGTTAAAACCTTATGTACCCAGTCTTGATCATTAACCTACTCAAGGAGTCCTTGAATTACAGCCCCAATAGCATCATAGATTCTAGGGAAAGGCAACTCTGAAATAGAACTCTTGTAGAACATCTAGTACAGTGGAAAGATTACCCTGAAGAGGATGCAACTTCCTTTCATCCTTGCTTTGCGCAACGCCCGTACTACCCGTACCCCATAGTTATATAAACCTCCGAGGTACTCCATGGTGGACAACAAGCATTTTCTGCGTAGCGTATGCTCTATTGTGCCGTTGTCCGTACCGTCGTCTGTCCCTGTGCAGTGTACTTGCTATAGTAGTACAGCCACCCCTCTCCACACCCCCTCAATTGCCACTTTTCAAATAAGGCAATTTTCCTCCATCTCCCTCTTGCTAGGAGGCAGTGTCCTTAACTCTTCTTCTCCCCCTGTGTGAAGAGACTTACGGCATTCCTCAGCCCTTCTCCCCTTTAGCAAAACATTTTTGTGTTAAGGACATCTCACAATCCCCCCCCCCCTTATTTGTGTGGACTTTAGTAAGAGGTTTTAGCCTTAAGAGAGGGTTCTTGCGCTGTGATCTTTTGCTCATACGGTGAGCAAACGATCTCAGAATTGAGATCTGATTGGACCGTTTTGATCGCGACAGCGAGCCCTACAAGATGGCGCCTTCTCGAAAACGTCAAAATATTACCTCGGGAGGCGTGCACAATAACGAGAGTAGAGAAGATGCTCCCGATGCGGCCCCAACCCTCCCTTTACAAGCTCCTCAAGGAAATGGTGGCCAAGTTAGCTTGGTTATCTTTTAGAGAAGAGTTTTTTTTAATATTAGTGTTAATAAATGTGTATCTTTTCCTTTTAGAATAATGACATAAAATTGTATGAAGCTACGAATTGAGTGTTGTATTCAATGAATTGTATTGAAATTGTTATCTTTAATGAATTGGGTTCTTGGGCAACTCTATTCTAGAAGACTAGGCCAGCGGCTATGCCTTGCATGGATAAAGAAAAAAGCGTTGCCTCTAGAAATCAAGTCTAGTAGTTACCCAATTTATGATCAATTACCCTATGGGTGATTTGATTTTTAGAAGATCACGCTCCCTTGTGGGATAGGACTAGGTCTTACCTATGAATCGTATCCTTGAATCTCTACATGGTCAAGGTGTCGATTAATAGGAAACTTTTTGCAAGTTAAGACTTGGTGGACTATCTTAAGTGTTTTCCTATTTTAGAAGGGGGGAACCTTATAATTGGTATCAGAGCTAATCTTAGCTCCAAGGAATTGCCATTTAAGGACTGTTTTGCAATAAATGTTTTACCTAACATAATGCTAATTAAAAAAAACATCCTACTAAAACAAACAAGTGGAATTGATGTTTGAACGATTGTTTAAATGATTCATTGGATTGAAAAGTTGAAGATGATCCATTTATTTTGTTTTGTCGGTACCCCCAGGGCCGACACCTCTGTGACTATAGATGGGATTCGCATACCTCAGGATTGCTGGGTGTATGACCAAACAAGTGATGCAAGTCTTACCTGCTCACAGAGTAGCTGTGTTGGGACCTACCCCAATCCAGAGTCTACCACCCTTACCATCAGTTTTTAGAGTCTTAGAAACTACAGCAGAACTCCAATATTTCACCTATGTGGACCGCTGTACCCTTATGTCATAGTCAAGTTAGGAATTTTCCTTGATGGCAAATAAGACTAATTATATTAGTCTCAGATCTTTGTAATAAAACTCATCCTTGTAAATATTTAGGAAAAAAATGATTTCTATGTTTTACTCTTCAAAATAAGCGTTGTGCAAATATATATCTTGTAATCTTAAAATTGTTTTTACAATGATGGCCAGGATGATCACCCTCCACTTCCCAGTGCGCTTTACACTGATATCCAGGAGAAGAAGCTCTTGCTCAAGCAAATGCAACCTCCCTCCTTTAAAGGAGAAGGTTCAAAGATTGAGAAGGATGCTGAAGTCTGGATTGAAGCGATGGAGGATTATTTCTCTGCCGCCGGTACTGGAGTAGCAAATCAGTCTATGCTTGCATGGTTTCGCCTCATCGGAGATGCTAAACTCTAGTGGAAACAGTGGTGCCGTGACAAGGGAGTCACCGAGCATTCTCAAACGTGGGAACACATCAAGCAGGCCGTGAAGGAAAGATATCTTCCCCCTTCCCATGAATCCATAAAGATTCTTGGGATGGATTGGTTAATTGCAAACAAAGCTAGCATTCATTGTCACTAGGGGAGTATCACTTTTGAAAATGAGCATGGCCAAGTAATATCCGTTCAGGGCATAACATAACCTAAATCTAGGGTAGTCAAGGCAAAACATCTTCTCAAGGGAACACGTAAGGGTCAGCAAGTTTTCTTAGCCAAGCTCAACAAAACCATTGAACCTAGTAAGGAGACAGAACCCTCTTGGCTCCAAGAATTCTCTGACATCTTCCCTGACAAGCTTACAGGCCTACCGCCTCCTCGAATCATGAAACTGAGGTGATCCCTGGGACTCAACCCGTCTCAAAAACGTGCCCTATAAAATGTCCCTTCCTGAAGCCATTGAACTTAAAGAGCAACTTTCCCAACTCATTGAGCAAGGATTCGTACACCCCAGTAGCTCTCCTTGGGGGGCACCTGTCCTATTCCAAAAAAAAGAAGGACGGAACTCTCTACCTCTGCATAGATTATCGAGGGCTGAATCAAGTCACTCTCAAGAATAAGTATGCTATCCCTCGCATCGACGAACTTCTTGACAGGCTTCATGGGGCCAAAGTCTTCTCAAAAATAGATTTGAGATCTGGTTACTATCAGATCATCAAAGTCAAGGAAGCAGATATACCCAAGACAGCCTTCAGTACCGGTTATAACCACTATGAGTTTACTGTAACCTCATTCGGGTTAACCAATGCTCCTGCAACCTTCAACCGCCTAATGCAAGATATATTCCATCCTTACTTGGATGAATTTGTGCTTGTTTTCTTTGATGATATCTTAATCTACTCCAAATCAATGGAAGAGCATGAGGAGCATGTGCGTAGAGTTCTGCAATTGTTGCGCAGACACAAACTCTATGCCAAGAAGAGCAAATGTACCTTCTTTACTCATCAAATTGAGTATCTTGGGTTCATCATCTTCAAAGATGGCATTTCAATAGTTCCCGCCAAGGTCAAAGATATTCTAGAGTGGCCATCCCCTAAATCAGTTCATGAAGTTCATGGGTTTTTGGGAATCACGGGATGGTATAGGATTTTTATTAAAGATTATGCCTTGGTAGCTGCACCTTTGACGGATCTTCTCTCAAGAAGTATTGCAAAATAGTGTGGCTGCCAATCCATCAAAACAGCTTTGATTAGCTCAAGGTCATTATTACTTTTGTCCCAGTCCTGAAACTTCCTGATTTCACCAAGGAATTTGAAGTGGTTACTGATGCCAGTAGTCTACCACTTGGTAGTGTCCTCCATGAAGCTCATGATAGTCCTACTGCAGGACACCCAGGCTATGCAAAAATATTCAATGCCGTAACAAGGAGCTTTCATTAGGCAGGCTTGAAAAATGATGTCCTTCGGTACTTGAAGCGATGTCTCTCTCATGCCAAAGGATCAAAGCTAAAAGGGTCAAAGCTGAAAGGGTCAAGATGCCTGGGAAACTTCAACCCTTGGATATTCCCCAAATGAAGTGGGAGTGCATTAGTATGGATTTTGTCACAAGTCTCCCCATTGTTCAAGCAGGATATGACTCCATTCTGGTAGTAGTGGACTTACTTACCAAAGTAGCTCACCTTATACCAGCAAAGAAGACCTTCAAAGCTTCTGATGTTGCTAGAATATTCATCAAGGAAGTCCTCAAACTTCATGGTCTCCCAAAAAGGATAGTAAGTGACCGGGATTTTGACTTCACTTCAAAGTGCCTATAAACTCCAACTCCAACTCTGGTAGAATTTGCCTACAATGCATCTGATCATCAGAGCATAGGAATGTCACCATTCAAAGCACTCTTTATGGGCAAGAATGCTTGTTTCCTCTAAATTTCTCTGATCCAGGAAAATGCTCGAAGAGATGGAGGAACAAACCAAGGCAATCCAAAAGGATATTAAAGCTGCCCAAGATGGATAAAAGCATTATGCTGACAAGAGGTCTGAAAGGATCTTCAAGGAAGGAGACAAAGTTCTTCTATGAGTGCTACCCAAACGAAGTTCTCTATCACTTGGGAAATATAAGGAGCTCAGCCCTAGGTATTGTGGTCCCTATACAGTTATCAAGCCTTTAGGTAAAAGTGCCTACAAACTCCAACTCCAAGCCAATATCAAAGTCCACAATGTATTTCATGTAAGTTTGTTAAAACCTTATGTACCCAGTCTTGATCATTAACCTACTCAAGGAGTCCTTGAATTACAGCCCCAATAGCATCATAGATTCTAGGGAAAGGCAACTCTGAAATAGAACTCTTGTAGAACATCTAGTACAGTGGAAAGATTACCCTGAAGAGGATGCAACTTCCTTTCATCCTTGCTTTGCGCAACGCCCGTACTACCCGTACCCCATAGTTATATAAACCTCCGAGGTACTCCATGGTGGACAACAAGCATTTTCT
The DNA here is from genome assembly GCF_041138505.1 of Cibotium barometz. Taxonomy (NCBI): domain Eukaryota; kingdom Viridiplantae; phylum Streptophyta; class Polypodiopsida; order Cyatheales; family Cibotiaceae; genus Cibotium; species Cibotium barometz. Next base: position 20,767,980 of record NC_141109.1, read on the forward strand.
GCGTAGCGTATGCTCTATTGTGCCGTTGTCCGTACCGTCGTCTGTCCCTGTGCAGTGTACTTGCTATAGTAGTACAGCCACCCCTCTCCACACCCCCTCAATTGCCACTTTTCAAATAAGGCAATTTTCCTCCATCTCCCTCTTGCTAGGAGGCAGTGTCCTTAACTCTTCTTCTCCCCCTGTGTGAAGAGACTTACGGCATTCCTCAGCCCTTCTCCCCTTTAGTAAAACATTTTTGTGTTAAGGACATCTCACAATCCCCCCCCCCTTATTTGTGTGGACTTTAGTAAGAGGTTTTAGCCTTAAGAGAGGGTTCTTGCGCTGTGATCTTTTGCTCATACGGTGAGCAAACGATCTCAGAATTGAGATCTGATTGGACCGTTTTGATCGCGACAGCGAGCCCTACAAGATGGCGCCTTCTCGAAAACGTCAAAATATTACCTCGGGAGGCGTGCACAATAACGAGAGTAGAGAAGATGCTCCCGATGCGGCCCCAACCCTCCCTTTACAAGCTCCTCAAGGAAATGGTGGCCAAGTTAGCTTGGTTATCTTTTAGAGAAGAGTTTTTTTTAATATTAGTGTTAATAAATGTGTATCTTTTCCTTTTAGAATAATGACATAAAATTGTATGAAGCTACGAATTGAGTGTTGTATTCAATGAATTGTATTGAAATTGTTATCTTTAATGAATTGGGTTCTTGGGCAACTCTATTCTAGAAGACTAGGCCAGCGGCTATGCCTTACATGGATAAAGAAAAAAGCGTTGCCTCTAGAAATCAAGTCTAGTAGTTACCCAATTTATGATCAATTACCCTATGGGTGATTTGATTTTTAGAAGATCACGCTCCCTTGTGGGATAGGACTAGGTCTTACCTATGAATCGTATCCTTGAATCTCTACATGGTCAAGGTGTCGATTAATAGGAAACTTTTTGCAAGTTAAGACTTGGTGGACTATCTTAAGTGTTTTCCTATTTTAGAAGGGGGGAACCTTATAATTGGTATCAGAGCCAATCTTAGCTCCAAGGAATTGCCATTTAAGGACTGTTTTGCAATAAATGTTTTACCTAACATAATGCTAATTAAAAAAAACATCCTACTAAAACAAACAAGTGGAATTGATGTTTGAACGATTGTTTAAATGATTCATTGGATTGAAAAGTTGAAGATGATCCATTTATTTTGTTTTGTCGGTACCCCCAGGGCCGACACCTCTGTGACTATAGATGGGATTCGCATACCTCAGGATTGCTGGGTGTATGACCAAACAAGTGATGCAAGTCTTACCTGCTCACAGAGTAGCTGTGTTGGGACCTACCCCAATCCAGAGTCTACCACCCTTACCATCAGTTTTTAGAGTCTTAGAAACTACAGCAGAACCCCAATATTTCACCTATGTGGACCGCTGTACCCTTATGTCATAGTCAAGTTAGGAATTTTCCTTGATGGCAAATAAGACTAATTATAGTAGTCTCAGATCTTTGTAATAAAACTCATCCTTGTAAATATTTAGAAATAAAATGATTTCTATGTTTTACTCTTCAAAATAAGCGTTGTGCAAATATATAACTTGTAATCTTAAAACTGTTTTTACAATGATGGCCAGGACGATCACCCTCCACTTCCCAGTGTGCTTTACACTGATATCCAGGAGAAGAAGCTCTTGCTCAAGCAAATGCAACCTCCCTCCTTTAAAGGAGAAGGTTCAAAGATTGAGAAGGATGCTGAAGTCTGGATTGAAGCGATGGACGATTATTTCTCTGCCGCCGGTACTGGAGTAGCAAATCAGTCTATGCTTGCATGGTTTCGCCTCATCGAAGATGCTAAACTCTGGTGGAAACAGTGGTGCCGTGACAAGGGAGTCACCGAGCATTCTCAAACGTGGGAACACATCAAGCAGGCCGTGAAGGAAAGATATCTTCCCCCTTCCCATGAATCCATAAAGATTCTTGGGATGGATTGGTTAATTGCAAACAAAGCTAGCATTCATTGTCACTAGGGGAGTATCACTTTTTAAAATGAGCATGGCCAAGTACTATCCGTTCAGGGCATAACATAACCTAAATCTAGGGTAGTCAAGGCAAAACATCTTCTCAAGGGAACACGTAAGGGTCAGCAAGTTTTCTTAGCCAAGCTCAACAAAACCAGTGAACCTAGTAAGGAGACAGAACTCTCTTGGCTCCAAGAATTCTCTGACATCTTCCCTGACAAGCTTACAGGCCTACCGCCTCCTCGAATCATGAAACTGAGGTGATCCCTGGGACTCAACCCGTCTCAAAAACGCGCCCTATAAAATGTTCCCTTCCTGAAGCCATTGAACTTAAAGAGCAACTTTCCCAACTCATTGAGCAAGGATTCGTACACCCCAGTAGCTCTCCTTGGGGGGCACCTGTCCTTTTCCAAAAAAAAGAAGGACGAAACTCTCTACCTCTGCATAGATTATCGAGGGCTGAATCAAGTCACTGTCAAGAATAAGTATGCTATCCCTCGCATCGACGAACTTCTTGACAAGCTTCATGGGGCCAAAGTCTTCTCAAAAGTAGATTTGAGATCTGGTTACTATCAGATCATCAAAGTCGAGGAAGCAGATATACCCAAGACAGCCTTCAGTACCGGTTATAACCATTATGAGTTTACTGTAACCTCATTCGGGTTAACCAATACTCCTGCAACCTTCAACCGCCTAATGCAAGATATATTCCATCCTTACTTGGATGAATTTGTGCTTGTTTTCTTTGATGACATCTTAATCTACTCCAAATCAATGGAAGAGCATGAGGAGCATGTGCGTAGAGTTCTGCAATTGTTGCGCAGACACAAACTCTATGCCAAGAAGAGCAAATGTACCTTCTTTACTCATCAAACTGAGTATCTTGGGTTCATCATCTTCAAAGATGGCATTTCAATAGTTCCCGCCAAGGTCAAAGATATTCTAGAGTGGCCATCCCCTAAATCAGTTCATGAAGTTCATGGGTTTTTGGGAATCACGGGATGGTATAGGATTTTTATTAAAGATTATGCCTTGGTAGCTGCACCTTTGACGGATCTCCTCTCAAGAAGTATTGCAAAATAGTGTGGCTGCCAATCCATCAAAACAGCTTTGATTAGCTCAAGGTCATTATTACTTTTGTCCCAGTCCTGAAACTTCCTGATTTCACCAAGGAATTTGAAGTGGTTACTGATGCCAGTAGTCTACCACTTGGTAGTGTCCTCCATGAAGCTCATGATAGTCCTACTGCGGGACACCCAGGCTATGCAAAAATATTCAATGCCGTAACAAGGAGCTTTCATTAGGCAGGCTTGAAAAATGATGTCCTTCGGTACTTGAAGCGATGTCTCTCTCAGGCCAAAGGATCAAAGCTAAAAGGGTCAAAGCTGAAAGGGTCAAGATGCCTGGGAAACTTCAACCCTTGGATATTCCCCAAATGAAGTGGGAGTGCATTAGTATGGATTTTGTCACAAGTCTCCCCATTGTTCAAGCAGGATATGACTCCATTCTGGTAGTAGTGGACTTACTTACCAAAGTAGCTCACCTTATACCAGCAAAGAAGACCTTCAAAGCTTCTGATGTTGCTAGAATATTCATCAAGGAAGTCCTCAAACTTCATGGTCTCCCAAAAAGGATAGTAAGTGACCGGGATTTTGACTTCACTTCAAAGTGCCTATAAACTCCAACTCCAACTCTGGTAGAATTTGCCTACAATGCATCTTATCATCAGAGCATAGGAATGTCACCATTCAAAGCACTCTCTATGCGCAAGAATGCTTGTTTCCTCTAAATTTCTCTGATCCAGGAAAATGCTCGAAGAGATGGAGGAACAAACCAAGGCAATCCCAAAAGGATATTAAAGCTGCCCAAGATGGATAAAAGCATTATGCTGACACCAAGAGGTCTGAAAGGATCTTCAAGGAAGGAGACAAAGTTCTTCTATGAGTGCTACCCAAACGAAGTTCTCTATCACTTGGGAAATATAAGAAGCTCAGCCCTAGGTATTGTGGTCCCTATACAGTTATCAAGCCTTTAGGTAAAAGTGCCTACAAACTCCAACTCCCAGCCAATATCAAAGTCCACAATGTATTTCATGTAAGTTTGTTAAAACCTTATGTACCCAGTCTTGATCATTAACCTACTCAAGGAGTCCTTGAATTACAGCCCAATAGCATCATAGATTCTAGGGAAAGGCAACTCCGAAATAGAACTCTTGTAGAACATCTAGTACAGTGGAAAGATTACCCTGAAGAGGATGCAACTTGGGAAGATGAAGCTACACTCTTAAAGGATTATCCCCAATTCATGATGAGTCATCTTGATTTCTTTAAGGGGGGAAGGATGTAACATACCCATCTTCACTAATAAAGAAATGTCTTGTAAAAGATAAATTTATGAGTTTTTATGGTATAAAAATCAATGATTTTATTAAATGAGTCATTTCTACTTAGAGTCTTTAAATTTTGAGCCCAAATTTGGAATTTATGCGCGATTCTACCCTAATATAGGATTTTACAGCATCCAAAACGGACACCGAATCAAGCTTATACGCAAATTTCAGTCATTTTTAGTTAAAAAGCGACGACCTTTAAACCTTAATAAATGCATGACCGAGCGTCCGATTGACGAATGGTCTGCATCCCAACGACTGGGAGAACCTCCCGGATCAAAAAAAAATTACCTCTCGGGCGCAGTCTGGTATGCAAATCGAGACCGACGCTCCAAATTTGGGAACCTTGCCCAAAAATTTGGACCGTACACACTTACCTGGGTACCCGTATGATAGCTGCACAAGAACCAAAGGACGGTTGCCCACTATGTGGTCCACACGTACCGCTACTTGGACACCCACCATGCTGCACCAAACCAGATAAGGTACATACGTACCACTCCTTTCCCTGTTAACCGACAACATATCTTTCTTACAGAGCCATGCAGGCCACTGATCTATAGCCTTTGCTGGTACACCGTCCTTTCATCCTTGCTTTGCACAACGCCCGTACTACCCGTACCCCATAGTTATAAAAACCCCCATGGGCAACAAGCATTTTCTACGTAGCGTATGCTCTGTTGTGCCATTGTCCGTACCGTCGTCTGTGCCTGTGCAGTGTACTTGCTATAGTAGTACAGCCACCCCTCTCCACACCCCCTCAATTGCCTTTTTTCAAATAAGGCAATTTTCCTCCATCTCCCTCTTGCTAGGAGGCAGTGTCCTTAACTCTTCTTCTCCCCCTATGTGAAGAGACTTACAGCATCCCTCAGCCCTTCTCCCCTTTAGCAAAACATTTTTGTGTTAAGGACATCTCACAATCCCCCCCTTATTTGTGTGGACTTTAGTAAGACGTTTTAGCCTTAAGAGAGGGTTCTTGCGCTGTGATCTTTTGCTCATACGGTGAGCAAACGATCTCAGAATTGAGATCTGATCGGACCGTTTCGATCGCGACAGCGAGCCCTACAAGATGGCGCCTTCTTGAAAACGTCAAAATATTACCTCGGGAGGCGCGCACAATAACGAGAGTAGAGAAGATGCTCCCGATGCGGCCCCAACCCTCCCTTTACAAGCTCCTCAAGGAAATGGTGGCCAAGTTAGCTTGGTTATCTTTTAGAGAAGAGTTTTTTTTTAATATTAGTGTTAATAAATGTGTATCTTTTCCTTTTAGAATAATGACATAAAATTGTATGAAGCTACGAATTGAGTGTTGTATTCAATGAATTGTATTGAAATTGTTATCTTTAATGAATTGGGTTCTTGGGCAACTCTATTCGGAAAAAAGTGTTGCCTCTAGAAATCAAGTCTAGTAGTTACCCAATTTATGATCAATTACCCTATGGGTGATTTGATTTTTAGAAGATCACGCTCCCCTGTGGGATAGGACTAGGTCTTACCTATGAATCGTATCCTTGAATCTCTACATGGTCAAGGTGTCGATTAATAGGAAACTTTTTGCAAGTTAAGACTTGGTGGACTATCTTAAGTGTTTCCCTATTTTAGAAGGGGGGAACCTTATAATTGGTATCAGAGCCAATCTTAGCTCCAAGGAATTGCCATTTAAGGACTATTTTGCAATAAATGTTTTACCTAACATAATGCTAATTAATAAAAACATCCTACTAAAACAAACAAGTAGAATTGATGTTTGAATGATTGTTTAAATGATTCGTTGGATTGAAAAGTTGAAGATGATCCATTTATTTTGTTTTGTCGGTACCCCCAGGGCCGACACCTCTGTGACTATAGATGGGATTCGCATACCTCAGGATCGCTGGGTGTATGACCAAACAAGTGATGCAAGTCTTACCTGCTCACAGAGTAGCTGTGTTGGGACCTACCCCAATCCAGAGTCTACCACCCTTACCATCAGTTTTTAGAGTCTTAGAAACTACAGCAGAACCCCAATATTTCACCTATGTGGACCGCTGTACCCTTATGTCATAGTCAAGCTTAGGAATTTCCCTTGATGGCAAATGAGACTAATTATATTAGTCTCAGATCTTTGTAATAAAACTCGTCCTTGTAAATATTTAGAAATAAAATGATTTCTATGTTTTACTCTTCAAAATAAGCGTTGTGCAAATATATATCTTGTAATCTTAAAATTGTTTTTACAATGATGGCCAGGACGATCACCCTCCACTTCCCAGTGCGCTTTACACTGATATCCAGGAGAAGAAGCTCTTGCTCAAGCAAATGCAACCTCCCTCCTTTAAAGGAGAAGGTTCAAAGATTGAGAAGGATGCTGAAGTCTGGATTGAAGCGATGGACGATTATTTTTCTTCCGCCGGTACTGGAGTAGCAAATCAGTCTATGCTTGCATGGTTTCGCCTCATCGGAGATGCTAAACTCTGGTGGAAACAGTGGTGCCGTGACAAGGGAGTCACCGAGCATTCTCAAATGTGGGAAGACATCAAGCAAGCCGTGAAGGAAAGATATCTTCCCCCTTCCCATGAATCCATAAAGATTCTTGGGATGGATTGGTTAATTGCAAACAAAGCTAGCATTCATTGTCACTAGGGGAGTATCACTTTTGAAAATGAGCATGGCCAAGTAATATCCGTTCAGGGCATAACATAACCTAAATCTAGGGTAGTCAAGGCAAAACATCTTCTCAAAAGGGAACACGTAGGGGTCAGCAAGTTTTCTTAGCCAAGCTCAACAAAACCATTGAACCTAGTAAGGAGACAGAACCCTCTTGGCTCCAAGAATTCTCTGACATCTTCCCTGACAAGCTTACAGGCCTACCGCCTCCTCGAATCATGAAATTGAGGTGATCCCTGGGACTCAACCCGTCTCAAAAACGCGCCTTATAAAATGTCCCTTCCTGAAGCCATTGAACTTAAAGAGCAACTTTCCCAACTCATTGAGCAAGGATTCGTACACCCCAGTAGCTCTCCTTGGGGGGCACCTGTCCTTTTCCAAAAAAAAGAAGGACGGAACTCTCTGCCTCTGCATAGATTATCGAGGGCTGAATCAAGTCACTGTCAAGAATAAGTATGCTATCCCTCGCATCGACGAACTTCTTGAAAGGCTTCATGGGGCCAAAGTCTTCTCAAAAATAGATTTGAGATCTGGTTACTATCAGATCATCAAAGTCGAGGAAGCAGATATACCCAAGACAGCCTTCAGTACCGGTTATAACCACTATGAGTTTACTGTAACCTCATTCGGGTTAACCTTGATGCTCCTGCAACCTTCAACCGCCTAATGCAAGATATATTCCATCCTTACTTGGATGAATTTGTGCTTGTTTTCTTTGATGACATCTTAATCTACTCCAAATCAATGGAAGAGCATGAGGAGCATGTGCGTAGAGTTCTGCAATTGTTGTGCAGACACAAACTCTATGCCAAGAAGAGCAAATGTACCTTCTTTACTCATCAAATTGAGTATCTTGGGTTCATCGTCTTCAAAGATGGCATTTCAATAGTTCCCGCCAAGGTCAAAGATATTCTAGAGTGGCCATCCCCTAAATCAGCTCATGAAGTTCGTGGGTTTCTGGGAATCACGGGATGGTATAGGATTTTTATTAAAGATTATGCCTTGGTAGCTGCACCTTTGACGGATCTTTTCTCAAGAAGTATTGCAAAATAGTGTGGCTGCCAATCCATCAAAACAGCTTTGATCAGCTCAAGGTCATTATTACTTTTGTCCCAGTCCTGAAACTTCTTGATTTCACCAAGGAATTTGAAGTGGTTACTGATGCCAGTAGTCTAGCACTTGGTGGTGTCCTCCATGAAGCTCATGATAGTCCTACTGCGGGACACCCAGGATATGCAAAAATATTCAATGCCGTAACAAGGAGCTTTCATTAGGCAGGCTTGAAAAATGATGTCCTTCGGTACCTGAAGCGATGTCTCTCTCATGCCAAAGGATCAAAGCTGAAAGGGTCAAAGCTGAAAGGGTCAAGATGCCTGGGAAACTTCAACCCTTGGATATTCCCCAAATGAAGTGGGAGTGCATTAGTATGGATTTTGTCACAAGTCTTCCCATTGTTCAAGCAGGATATGACTCCATTCTGGTAGTAGTGGACTTACTTACCAAAGTAGCTCACCTTATACCAGCAAAGAAGACCTTCAAAGCTTCTGATGTTGCTAGAATATTCATCAAGGAAGTCCTCAAACTTCATGGTCTCCCAAAAAGGATAGTAAGTGACCGGGATTTTGACTTCACTTCAAAGTGCCTATAAACTCCAACTCCAACTCTGGTAGAATTTGCCTACAATGCATCTTATCATCAGAGCATAGAAATGTCACCATTCAAAGCACTCTCTATGGGCAAGAATGCTTGTTTTCTCTAAATTTCTCTGATCCAGGAAAATGCTCGAAGAGATGGAGGAACAAACCAAGGCAATCCAAAAGGATATTAAAGCTGCCCAAGATGGATAAAAGCATTATGCTGACACCAAGAGGTCTGAAAGGATCTTCAAAGAAGGAGACAAAGTTCTTCTATGAGTGCTACCTAAACGAAGTTCTCTATCACTTGGGAATTATAAGAAGCTCAGCCCTAGGTATTGTGGTCCCTATACAGTTATCAAGCCTTTAGGTAAAAGTGCCTACAAACTCCAACTCCCAGCCAATATCAAAGTCCACAATGTATTTCATGTAAGTTTGTTAAAACCTTATGTACCCAGTCTTGATCATTAACCTACTCAAGGAGTCCTTGAATTATAGCCCAATAGCATCATAGATTCTAGGGAAAGGCAACTCCGAAATAGAACTCTTGTAGAACATCTAGTACAGTGGAAAGATTACCCTGAAGAGGATGCAACTTGGGAAGATGAAGCTACACTCTTAAAGGATTATCCCCAATTCATGATGAGTCATCTTGATTTCTTTAAGGGGGGAAGGATGTAACATACCCATCTTCACTAATAAAGAAATGTCTTGTAATAGATAAATTTATGAGTTTTTATGGTATAAAAATCAATGATTTTATTAAATGAGTCATTTCTACTTAGAGTCTTTAAATTTTGAGTCCAAATTTGGAATTTATGTGCGATTTTACCCTAATATAGGATTTTACAGCATCCAAAACGGACACCGAATCAAGCTTATACGCAAATTTCAGTCATTTTTAGTTAAAAAACGACGACCTTTAAACCTTAATAAATGCATGACCGAGCGTCCGATTGATGAATGGTCTGCACCCCAACGACTAGGAGAACCTCCCGGATCAAAAAAAAATTACCTGTCGGACGCAGTCTGGTACGCAAATCGAGACCGACACTCCAAATTTGGGAACCTTGCCCTAAAATTTGGACCGTACACACTTACCTGGGTACCCGTATGATAGCTGCACAAGAACCAAAGGACGGTCGCCCACTATGTGGTCCACACGTACCGCTACTTGGACACTTACCATGCTGCCCCAGACCAGATAAGGTACATGCGTACCACTCGTCTCCCTGTGAACCGACAGCATATCTTTCTTACAGAGCCATGCAGGCCACTGATCTACAGCCTTTGCTGGTACACCGTCCTTTCATCCTTACTTTGCGCAACGCCCGTACTACCCGTACCCCATAGTTATATAAACCCCCGAGGTACTCCATGGTGGGCAACAAGCATTTTCTGCGTAGCGTATGCTCTGTTGTGCCGTTGTTCGTACCGTCGTCTGTCCCTGTGCAGTGTACTTGCTATAGTAGTACAGCCACCCCTCTCCACACCCCCTCAATTGCCAGAAGAAGCTCTTGCTCAAGCAAATGCAACCTCCCTCCTTTAAAGGAGAAGGTTCAAAGATTGAGAAGGATGCTGAAGTCTGGATTGAAGCGATGGAGGATTATTTCTCTGCCGTCGGTACTGGAGTAGCAAATCAGTCTATGCTTGCATGGTTTCGCCTCATCGGAGATGCTAAACTCTAGTGGAAACAGTGGTGCCGTGACAAGGGAGTCACCGAGCATTCTCAAACGTGGGAACACATCAAGCAGGCCGTGAAGGAAAGATATCTTCCCCCTTCCCATGAATCCATAAAGATTCTTGGGATGGATTGGTTAATTGCAAACAAAGCTAGCATTCATTGTCACTAGGGGAGTATCACTTTTGAAAATGAGCATGGCCAAGTAATATCCGTTCAGGGCATAACATAACCTAAATCTAGGGTAGTCAAGGCAAAACATCTTCTCAAGGGAACACGTAAGGGTCAGCAAGTTTTCTTAGCCAAGCTCAACAAAACCATTGAACCTAGTAAGGAGACAGAACCCTCTTGGCTCCAAGAATTCTCTGACATCTTCCCTGACAAGCTTACAGGCCTACCGCCTCCTCGAATCATGAAACTGAGGTGATCCCTGGGACTCAACCCGTCTCAAAAACGCGCCCTATAAAATGTCCCTTCCTGAAGCCATTGAACTTAAAGAGCAACTTTCCCAACTCATTGAGCAAGGATTCGTACACCCCAGTAGCTCTCCTTGGGGGGCACCTGTCCTTTTCCAAAAAAAAGAAGGACGGAACTCTCTACCTCTGCATAGATTATCGAGGGCTGAATCAAGTCACTGTCAAGAATAAGTATGCTATCCCTCGCATCGACGAACTTCTTGACAGGCTTCATGGGGCCAAAGTCTTCTCAAAAATAGATTTGAGATCTGGTTACTATCAGATCATCAAAGTCAAGGAAGCAGATATACCCAAGACAGCCTTCAGTACCGGTTATAACCACTATGAGTTTACTGTAACCTCATTCGGGTTAACCAATGCTCCTGCAACCTTCAACCGCCCAATGCAAGATATATTCCATCCTTACTTGGATGAATTTGTGCTTGTTTTCTTTGATGACATCTTAATCTACTCCAAATCAATGGAAGAGCATGAGGAGCATGTGCGTAGAGTTCTGCAATTGTTGCGCAGACACAAACTCTATGCCAAGAAGAGCAAATGTACCTTCTTTACTCATTAAATTGAGTATCTTGGGTTCATCGTCTTCAAAGATGGCATTTCAATAGTTCTCGCCAAGGTCAAAGATATTCTAGAGTGGCCATCCCCTAAATCAGTTCATGAAGTTCGTGGGTTTTTGGGAATCACGGGATGGTATAGGATTTTTATTAAAGATTATGCCTTGGTAGCTGCACCTTTGACGGATCTCCTCTCAAGAAGTATTGCAAAATAGTGTGGCTGCCAATCCATCAAAACAGCTTTGATCAGCTCAAGGTCATTATTACTTTTGTCCCAGTCCTGAAACTTCCTGATTTCACCAAGGAATTTGAAGTGGTTACTGATGCCAGTAGTCTAGCACTTGGTGGTGTCCTCCATGAAGCTCATGATAGTCCTACTGCGGGACACCCAGGCTATGCAAAAATATTCAATGCCGTAACAAGGAGCTTTCATTAGGCAGGCTTGAAAAATGATGTCCTTCGGTACCTGAAGCGATGTCTCTCTCATGCCAAAGGATCAAAGCTAAAAGGGTCAAAGCTGAAAGGGTCAAGATGCCTGGGAAACTTCAACCCTTGGATATTCCCCAAATGAAGTGGGAGTGCATTAGTATGGATTTTGTCACAAGTCTCCCCATTGTTCAAGCAGGATATGACTCCATTCTGGTAGTAGTGGACTTACTTACCAAAGTAGCTCACCTTATACCAGCAAAGAAGACCTTCAAAGCTTCTGATGTTGCTAGAATATTCATCAAGGAAGTCCTCAAACTTCATGGTCTCCCAAAAAGGATAGTAAGTGACCGGGATTTTGACTTCACTTCAAAGTGCCTATAAACTCCAACTCCAACTCTGGTAGAATTTGCCTACAATGCATCTTATCATCAGAGCATAGGAATGTCACCATTCAAAGCACTCTCTATGCGCAAGAATGCTTGTTTCCTCTAAATTTCTCTGATCCAGGAAAATGCTCGAAGAGATGGAGGAACAAACCAAGGCAATCCCAAAAGGATATTAAAGCTGCCCAAGATGGATAAAAGCATTATGCTGACACCAAGAGGTCTGAAAGGATCTTCAAGGAAGGAGACAAAGTTCTTCTATGAGTGCTACCCAAACGAAGTTCTCTATCACTTGGGAAATATAAGAAGCTCAGCCCTAGGTATTGTGGTCCCTATACAGTTATCAAGCCTTTAGGTAAAAGTGCCTACAAACTCCAACTCCCAGCCAATATCAAAGTCCACAATGTATTTCATGTAAGTTTGTTAAAACCTTATGTACCCAGTCTTGATCATTAACCTACTCAAGGAGTCCTTGAATTACAGCCCAATAGCATCATAGATTCTAGGGAAAGGCAACTCCGAAATAGAACTCTTGTAGAACATCTAGTACAGTGGAAAGATTACCCTGAAGAGGATGCAACTTGGGAAGATGAAGCTACACTCTTAAAGGATTATCCCCAATTCATGATGAGTCATCTTGATTTCTTTAAGGGGGGAAGGATGTAACATACCCATCTTCACTAATAAAGAAATGTCTTGTAAAAGATAAATTTATGAGTTTTTATGGTATAAAAATCAATGATTTTATTAAATGAGTCATTTCTACTTAGAGTCTTTAAATTTTGAGCCCAAATTTGGAATTTATGCGCGATTCTACCCTAATATAGGATTTTACAGCATCCAAAACGGACACCAAATCAAGCTTATACGCAAATTTCAGTCATTTTTAGTTAAAAAATGACGACCTTTAAACCTTAATAAATGCATGACCGAGCGTCCGATTGACGAATGGTCTGCACCCCAACGACTAGGAGAACCTCCCGGATCAAAAAAAATTACCTGTCGGACGCAGTCTGGTACGCAAATCGAGACCGACGCTCCAAATTTGGGAACCTTGCCCAAAAATTTGGACCGTACACACTTACCTGGGTACCCGTATGATAGCTGCACAAGAACCAAAGGACGGTCGCCCACTATGTGGTCCACACGTACCGCTACTTGGACACCCACCATGCTGTCCCAGACCAGATAAGGTACATGCGTACCACTCCTCTCCCTGTTAACCGACAGCATATCTTTCTTACAGAGCCATGCAGGCCACTGATCTACAGCCTTTGCTGGTACACCGTCCTTTCATCCTTACTTTGCGCAACGCCCGTACTACCTGTACCCCATAGTTATATAAACCCCCGAGGTACTCCATGGTGGGCAACAAGCATTTTCTGCGTAGCGTATGCTCTGTTGTGCCGTTGTCCGTACCGTCGTCTGTCCCTGTGCAGTGTACTTGCTATAGTAGTACAGCCACCCCTCTCCACACCCCCTCAATTGCCACTTTTCAAATAAGGCAATTTTCCTCCATCTCCCTCTTGCTAGGAGGCAGTGTCCTTAACTCTTCTTCTCCCCCTATGTGAAGAGACTTACAGCATCCCTCAGCCCTTCTCCCCTTTAGCAAAACATTTTTGTGTTAAGGACATCTCACAATCCCCCCCCCCCTTATTTGTGTGGACTTTAGTAAGAGGTTTTAGCCTTAAGAGAGGGTTCTTGCGCTGTGATCTTTTGCTCATACGGTGAGCAAACGATGTCAGAATTGAGATCTGATCGGACCGTTTTGATCGCGACAGCGAGCCCTACAAGATGGCGCCTTCTCGAAAACGTCAAAATATTACCTCGGGAGGCACGCACAATAACGAGAGTAGAGAAGATGCTCCCGATGCGGCCCCAACCCTCCCTTTACAAGCTCCTCAAGGAAATGGTGGCCAAGTTAGCTTGGTTATCTTTTAGAGAAGAGTTTTTTTAAAATATTAGTGTTAATAAATGTGTATCTTTTCCTTTTAGAATAATGACATAAAATTGTATGAAGCTACGAATTGAGTGTTGTATTCAATGAATTGTATTGAAATTGTTATCTTTAATGAATTGGGTTCTTGGGCAACTCTATTCTAGAAGACTAGGCCAGCGGCTATGCCTTGCATGGATAAAGAAAAAAGCGTTGCCTCTAGAAATCAAGTCTAGTAGTTACCCAATTTATGATCAATTACCCTATGGGTGATTTGATTTTTAGAAGATCATGTTCCCCTGTGGGATAGGACTAGGTCTTACCTATGAATCGTATCCTTGAATCTCTACATGGTCAAGGTGCCGATTAATAGGAAACTTTTTGCAAGTTAAGACTTGGTGGACTATCTTAAGTGTTTTCCTATTTTAGAAGGGGGGAACCTTATAATTGGTATCAGAGCCAATCTTAGCTCCAAGGAATTGCCATTTAAGGATTGTTTTGCAATAAATATTTTACCTAACATAATGCTAATTAATAAAAACATCCTACTAAAACAAACAAGTGGAATTGATGTTTGAATGATTGTTTAAATGATTCATTGGATTGAAAAGTTGAAGATGATCCATTTATTTTGTTTTGTCGGTACCCCCAGGGCCGACACCTCTGTGACTATAGATGGGATTCGCATACCTCAGGATTGCTGGGTGTATGACCAAACAAGTGATGCAAGTCTTACCTGCTCACAGAGTAGCTGTGTTGGGACCTACCCTAATCCAGAGTCTACCACCCTTACCATCAGTTTTTAGAGTCTTAGAAACTACAGCAGAACCCCAATATTTCACCTATGTGGACCGCTGTACCCTTATGTCATAGTCAAGTTAGGAATTTTCCTTGATGGCAAATAAGACTAATTATATTAGTCTCAGATCTTTGTAATAAAACTCATCCTTGTAAATATTTAGAAATAAAATGATTTCTATGTTTTACTCTTCAAAATAAGCGTTGTGCAAATATATATCTTGTAATCTTAAAATTGTTTTTACAATGATGGCCAGGACGATCACCCTCCACTTCCCAGTGCACTTTACACTGATATCCAGGAGAAGAAGCTCTTGCTCAAGCAAATGCAACCTCCCTCCTTTAAAGGAGAAGGTTCAAAGATTGAGAAGGATGCTGAAGTCTGGATTGAAGCGATGGATGATTATTTCTCTGCCGCCGGTACTGGAGTAGCAAGTCAGTCTATGCTTGCATGGTTTCGCCTCATCGGAGATGCTAAACTCTAGTGGAAACAGTGGTGCCGTGACAAGGGAGTCACCGAGCGTTCTCAAACGTGGGAAGACATCAAGCAGGCCGTGAAGGAAAGATATCTTCCCCCTTCCCATGAATCCATAAAGATTCTTGGGATGGATTGGTTAATTGCAAACAAAGCTAGCATTCATTGTTACTAGGGGAGTATCACTTTTTAAAATGAGCATGGCCAAGTAATATCCGTTCAGGGCATAACATAACCTAAATCTAGGGTAATCAAGGCAAAACATCTTCTCAAGGGAACACGTAAGGTTCAGCAAGTTTTCTTAGCCAAGCTCAACAAAACCATTGAACCTAGTAAGGAGACAGAACCCTCTTGGCTCCAAGAATTCTCTGACATCTTCCCTGACAAGCTTACAGGCCTACCGCCTCCTCGAATCATGAAACTGAGGTGATCCCTGGGACTCAACCCGTCTCAAAAACGCGCCCTATAAAATGTCCCTTCCTGAAGCCATTGAACTTAAAGAGCAACTTTCCCAACTCATTGAGCAAGGATTCGTACACCCCAGTAGCTCTCCTTGGGGGGCACCTGTCCTTTTCCAAAAAAAAGAAGGACGAAACTCTCTACCTCTGCATAGATTATCGAGGGCTGAATCAAGTCACTATCAAGAATAAGTATGCTATCCCTCGCATCGACGAACTTCTTGACAGGCTTCATGGGGCCAAAGTCTTCTCAAAAATAGATTTGAGATCTGGTTACTATCAGATCATCAAAGTCGAGGAAGCTGATATACCCAAGAAAGCCTTCAGTACCGATTATAGCCACTATGAGTTTACTGTAACCTCATTCGGGTTAACCAATGCTCCTGCAACCTTCAACCGCCTAATGCAAGATATATTCCATCCTTACTTGGATGAATTTGTGCTTGTTTTCTTTGATGACATCTTAATCTACTCCAAATCAATGGAAGAGCATGAGGAGCATGTGCGTAGAGTTCTGCAATTGTTGCGCAGACACAAACTCTATGCCAAGAAGAGCAAATGTACCTTCTTTACTCATCAAATTGAGTATCTTGGGTTCATCATCTTCAAAGATGGCATTTCAATAGTTCCCGCCAAGGTCAAAGATATTCTAGAGTGGCCATCTCTTCTGATGTTGCTAGAATATTCATCAAGGAAGTCCTCAAACTTCATGGTCTCCCAAAAAGGATAGTAAGTGACCGGGATTTTGACTTCACTTCAAAGTGCCTATAAACTCCAACTCCAACTCTGGTAGAATTTGCCTACAATGAATCTTATCATCAGAGCATAGGAATGTCACCATTCAAAGCACTCTCTATGCGCAAGAATGCTTGTTTTCTCTAAATTTCTCTGATCCAGGAAAATGCTCGAAGAGATGGAGGAACAAACCAAGGCAATCCCAAAAGGATATTAAAGCTGCCCAAGATGGATAAAAGCATTATGCTGACACCAAGAGGTCTGAAAGGATCTTCAAGGAAGGAGACAAAGTTCTTCTATGAGTGCTACCCAAACGTAGTTCTCTATCACTTGGGAAATATAAGAAGCTCAGCCCTAGGTATTGTGGTCCCTATACAGTTATCAAGCCTTTAGGTAAAAGTGCCTACAAACTCCAACTCCCAGCCAATATCAAAGTCCACAATGTATTTCATGTAAGTTTGTTAAAACCTTATGTACCCAGTCTTGATCATTAACCTACTCAAGGAGTCCTTGAATTACAGCCCAATAGCATCATAGATTCTAGGGAAAGGCAACTCCGAAATAGAACTCTTGTAGAACATCTAGTACAGTGGAAAGATTACCCTGAAGAGGACGCAACTTGGGAAGATGAAGCTACACTCTTAAAGGATTATCCCCAATTCATGATGAGTCATCTTGATTTCTTTAAGGGGGGAAGGATGTAACATACCCATCTTCACTAATAAAGAAATATCTTCCAGCATCCAAAACGGACACCGAATCAAGCTTATACACAAATTTTAGTCATTTTTAGTTAAAAAGCGACGACCTTTAAACCTAAATAAATGCATGATCGAGCGTCCGATTGACGAATGGTCTGCACCCCAACGACTGGGAGAACCTCGCGGATCAAAAAAAAATTACCTCTCGGGCGCAGTCTGGTACGCAAATCGAGACCGACGCTCCAAATTTGGGAACCTTGCCCAAAAATTTGGACCGTACACACTTACCTGGGTACCCGTATGATAGCTGCACAAGAACCAAAGGACGGTTGCCCACTATGTGGTCCACACGTACCGCTACTTGGACACCCACCATGCTGCCCCAGACCAGATAAGGTACATACGAACCACTCCTTTCCCTGTTAACCGACAGCATATCTTTCTTACAGAGCCATGCAGGCCACTGATCTACAGCCTTTGCTGGTACACCGTCCTTTCATCCTTGCTTTGCACAACGCCCGTACTACCCGTACCCCATAGTTATATAAACCCCCGAGGTACTCCATGGTGGGCAACAAGCATTTTCTGCATAGCGTATGCTCTGTTGTGCCGTCGTCCGTACCATCGTCTGTCCCTGTGCAGTGTACTTGCTATAGTAGTACAGCCACCCCTCTCCACACCCCCTCAATTGCCACTTTTCAAATAAGGCAATTTTCCTCCATCTCCCTCTTGCTAGGAGGCAGTGTCCTTAACTCTTCTTCTCCCCCTGTGTGAAGAGACTTAAAGAACCCCTCAGCCCTTCTCCCCTTTAGCAAAACATTTTTGTGTTAAGGACATCTCACAATCCCCCCCCCTCTTATTTGTGTGGACTTTAGTAAGAGGTTTTAGCCTTAAGAGAGGGTTCTTGCGCTGTGATCTTTTGCTCATACGGTGAGCAAACGATCTCAGAATTGAGATCTGATTGGACCGTTTTGATCGCGACAGCGAGCCCTACAAGATGGCCCCTTCTCGAAAACGTCAAAATATTACCTTGGGAGGCGCGCACAATAACGAGAGTAGAGAAGATGCTCTCGATGCGGCCCCAACCCTCCCTTTACAAGCTCCTCAAGGAAATGGTGGCCAAGTTAGCTTGGTTATCTTTTAGAGAAGAGTTTTTTTTAATATTAGTGTTAATAAATGTGTATCTTTTCCTTTTAGAATAATGACATAAAATTGTATGAAGCTACGAATTGAGTGTTGTATTCAATGAATTGTATTGAAATTGTTATCTTTAATGAATTGGATTCTTGGGCAACTCTATTCTAGAAGACTAGGCCAGCGGCTATGCCTTGCATGGATAAAGAAAAAAGCGTTGCCTCTAGAAATCAAGTCTAGTAGTTACCCAATTTATGATCAATTACCGTATGGGTGATTTGATTTTTAGAAGATCATGCTCCCCTGTGGGATAGGACTAGGTCTTACCTATGAATCGTATCCTTGAATCTCTACATGGTCAAGGTGCCGATTAATAGGAAACTTTTTGCAAGTTAAGACTTGGTGGACTATCTTAAGTGTTTTCCTATTTTAGAAGGGGGGAACCTTATAATTGGTATCAGAGCAATTCTTAGCTCCAAGGAATTGCCATTTAAGGACTGTTTTGCAATAAATGTTTTACCTAACATAATGCTAATTAATAAAAACATCCTACTAAAACAAACAAGTAGAATTGATGTTTGAATGATTGTTTAAATGATTTGTTGGATTGAAAAGTTGAAGATGATCCATTTATTTTGTTTTGTCGGTACCCCCAGGGCCGACACCTCTGTGACTATAGATGGGATTCGCATACCTCAGGATCGCTGGGTGTATGACCAAACAAGTGATGCAAGTCTTACCTGCTCACAGAGTAGCTGTGTTGGGACCTACCCCAATCCAGAGTCTACCACCCTTACCATCAGTTTTTAGAGTCTTAGAAACTGCAGCAGAACCCCAATATTTCACCTATGTGGACCGCTGTACCCTTATGTCATAGTCAAGCCTAGGAATTTCCCTTGATGGCAAATAAGACTAATTATATTAGTCTCAGATCTTTGTAATAAAACTCATCCTTGTAAATATGTAGAAATAAAATGATTTCTATGTTTTACTCTTCAAAATAAGCGTTGTGCAAATATATATCTTGTAATCTTAAAATTGTTTTTACAATGATGGCCAGGACGATCACCCTCCACTTCCCAGTGCGCTTTACACTGATATCCAGGAGAAGAAGCTCTTGCTCAAGCAAATGCAACCTCCCTCCTTTAAAGGAGAAGGTTCAAAGATTGAGAAGGATGCTGAAGTCTGGATTGAAGCGATGGACGATTATTTCTCTGCCGCCGGTACTGGAGTAGCAAATCAGTCTATGCTTGCATGGTTTCGCCTCATCGGAGATGCTAAACTCTGGTGGAAACAGTGGTGCCGTGACAAGGGAGTCACCGAGCATTCTCAAACGTGGGAAGACATCAAGCAGGCCGTGAAGGAAAGATATCTTCCCCCTTCCCATGAATCCATAAAGATTCTTGGGATGGATTGGTTAATTGCAAACAAAGCTAGCATTCATTGTCACTAGGGGATTATCACTTTTGAAAATGAGCATGGCCAAGTAATATCCATTCAGGGCATAACATAACCTAAATCTAGGGTAGTCAAGGCAAAACATCTTCTCAAGGGAACACGTAGGGGTCAGCAAGTTTTCTTAGCCAAGCTCAACAAAACCATTGAACCTAGTAAGGAGACAGAACCCTCTTGGCTCCAAGAATTCTCTGACATCTTCCCTGACAAGCTTACAGGCCTACCGCCTCCTCGAATCATGAAATTGAGGTGATCCCTGGGACTCAACCCGTCTCAAAAACGCGCCCTATAAAATGTCCCTTCCTGAAGCCATTGAACTTAAAGAGCAACTTTCCCAACTCATTGAGCAAGGATTCGTACACCCCAGTAGCTCTCCTTGGGAGGCACCTATCCTTTTCCAAAAAAAAGAAGGACGGAACTCTCTGCCTCTGCATAGATTATCAAGGGCTGAATCAAGTCACTGTCAAGAATAAGTATGCTATCCCTCGCATCGACGAACTTCTTGACAAGCTTCATGGGGCCAAAGTCTTCTCAGAAATAGATTTGAGATCTGGTTACTATCAGATCATCAAAGTCGAGGAAGCAGATATACCCAAGACAGCCTTCAGTACCGGTTATAACCACTATGAGTTTACTGTAACCTCATTCGGGTTAACCAATACTCCTGCAACCTTCAATCGCCTAATGCAAGATATATTCCATCCTTACTTGGATGAATTTGTGCTTGTTTTCTTTGATGACATCTTAATCTACTCCAAATCAATGGAAGAGCATGAGGAGCATGTGCGTAGAGTTCTGCAATTGTTGCGCAGACACAAACTCTATGCCAAGAAGAGCAAATGTACCTTCTTTACTCATCAAATTGAGTATCTTGGGTTCATCATCTTCAAAGATGGCATTTCAATAGTTCCCGCCAAGGTCAAAGATATTCTAGAGTGGCCATCCCCTAAATCAGTTCATGAAGTTCGTGGGTTTTTGGGAATCACGGGATGGTATAGGATTTTTATTAAAGATTATGCCTTGGTAGCTGCACCTTTGACGGATCTTCTCTCAAGAAGTATTGCAAAATAGTGTGGCTGCCAATCCATCAAAACAGCTTTGATCAGCTCAAGGTCATTATTACTTTTGCCCCAGTCCTGAAACTTCCTGATTTCACCAAGGAATTTGAAGTGGTTACTGATGCCAGTAGTCTAGCACTTGGTGGTGTCCTCCATGAAGCTCATGATAGTCCTACTGCGGGACACCCAGGCTATGCAAAAATATTCAATGCCGTAACAAGGAGCTTTCATTAGGCAGGCTTGAAAAATGATGTCCTTCGGTACCTGAAGCGATGTCTCTCTCATGCCAAAGGATCAAAGCTAAAAGGGTCAAAGCTGAAAGGGTCAAGATGCCTGGGAAACTTCAACCCTTGGATATTCCCCAAATGAAGTGGGAGTGCATTAGTATGGATTTTGTCACAAGTCTCCCCATTGTTCAAGCAGGATATGACTCCATTCTGGTAGTAGTGGACTTACTTACCAAAGTAGCTCACCTTATACCAGCAAAGAAGACCTTCAAAGCTTCTGATGTTGCTAGAATATTCATCAAGGAAGTCCTCAAACTTCATGGTCTCCCAAAAAGGATAGTAAGTGACCGGGATTTTGACTTCACTTCAAAGTGCCTATAAACTCCAACTCCAACTCTGGTAGAATTTGCCTACAATGCATCTTATCATCAGAGCATAGGAATGTCACCATTCAAAGCACTCTCTATGGGCAAGAATGCTTGTTTCCTCTAAATTTCTCTGATCCAGGAAAATGCTCGAAGAGATGGAGGAACAAACCAAGGCAATCCAAAAGGATATTAAAGCTGCCCAAGATGGATAAAAGCATTATGCTGACACCAAGAGGTCTGAAAGGATCTTCAAGGAAGGAGACAAAGTTCTTATATGAGTGCTACCCAAACGAAGTTCTCTATCACTTGGGAAATATAAGAAGCTCAGCCCTAGGTATTGTGGTCCCTATACAGTTATCAAGCCTTTAGGTAAAAGTGCCTACAAACTCCATCTCCCAGCCAATATCAAAGTCCACAATGTATTTCATGTAAGTTTGTTAAAACCTTATGTACCCAGTCTTGATCATTAACCTACTCAAGGAGTCCTTGAATTACAGCCCAATAGCATCATAGATTCTAGGGAAAGGCAACTCTGAAATAGAACTCTTGTAGAACATCTAGTACAGTGGAAAGATTACCCTGAAGAGGATGCAACTTGGGAAGATGAAGCTACACTCTTAAAGGATTATCCCCAATTCATGATGAGTCATCTTGATTTCTTTAAGGGGGGAAGGATGTAACATACCCATCTTCACTAATAAAGAAATGTCTTGTAAAAGATAAATTTATGAGTTTTTATGGTATAAAAATCAATGATTTTATTAAATGAGTCATTTCTACTTAGAGTCTTTAAATTTTGAGCCCAAATTTGGAATTTTTGCGCGATTCTACCCTAATATAGGATTTTACAGCATCCAAAACGGACACCGAATCAAGCTTATACGCAAATTTCAGTCATTTTTAGTTAAAAAGCGACGACCTTTAAACCTTAATAAATGCATGACCGAGCGTCCGATTGACGAATGGTCTGCACCCCAACGACTGGGAGAACCTCCCGGATCAAAAAAAAATTACCTCTCGGGCGCAGTCTGGTACGCAAATCGAGACCGACGCTCCAAATTTG